>NC_058092.1:28657500-29282500 GCF_020171115.1 Neogale vison | reverse complement strand
TCTTGTCCTGGCAGCACTCAGAGCACTGGGGGGCTGGGACAGCCAGGATGAGCTCATGACCTCTACAAGCTCCCAGGGCAGGGATGGGGGACGGGGCGGGGGGGGGGGCACTCCCACCTTCTTCCTCTCAAAGGCCTCTGATGGTGGCTCCCAGAACCCAGCCCCCATTCCTGCCACCCTCCCCACTTAACACCCCAGTGCACCTGGGCAGTATGCCCCTTCTCACCGGCGCCCCCTTCACCCACAGCCTCTCTGCCACAGCTCTCACTCTCGTTATTATTAGATGTGATTTACAGCGGAAACGCTGAGTCAGACAAACTGAGACTCCCCAGACGGAAGCAGTGGCAGAGGACAGTCCAGGGGAGGCAGCCCTCTCTGGACAACATCCTCAGAAGCCAGCGAGCAGGTGAGGCTCCAGGAGGGGCTGGAGGTTTACCTCTGCCACTTCTCCTTGTCTGCTCCAGGCCCAAGATCCTCACTTGGGTCTCCTGGGACGTCCAGATCCCCTTTCTGACCCCCACCCAGCCTCTTGGTCTATTCCTGTCCACCCAGATCTGCCTTGGCAAGTCTGGGAGAGCAGCCCAGGGATCCCGAAGTCTTAAAATCCGGGTGGTTCTACTGAGCCATTTCCTCAAACCAGGGCCCGTGGTTCAGAAGGTAGCCCGATTCCCAGAGATGGAGACAGGCAGGAAAAGTGCACTGTTGGGGTCCCAGCCCCCCACTCTGCAAGCAGCAAACATGTGCGTTCATGTGGGCGTCCAAAGGCACAAGAACGCGTGGGGAGCACGCACTCCTGCTTCCACCTTGCTCAGAAGAGCTCAGTGGGCAGGTCCATCTTCACTCCCTGGGTCTCTGACTCCCTGGCAGGGAGGAACTGGGCATTGTTGCCAAAAATAAACGTTCCCTCTCCCGCTCCCTGGCTCTCAGCTCCCGCTCATTAGGATGCGTGGCGTTTGGCTGCGGTCCCACACCTTGCAGCTCATTATAAATATGCAGTCGCTGCTGGCGCTACCCCAATCATCTCTGCAATCAGAGCTTTTAATTAGGTTAATTAAATTGTATCAAATCTCGCAGGGACGCAGTTCACTGATGCTGATGAGGCAGCCAAAACAGACCCCAGCTCCCCCGCTAATGAAGGCCGCTGCCTGCCTGCGCAGTGAGGGAGCCCGAGCGCATAATAAACGGGCGCGTCCTTTGGGAGGAGCCGCTGCCCAGGCCCAGCTCTGGGGACCTAGCAGGAGGTCTGCCTCAAGCCCACCAGGCTCCAGCTGCAGTAGAGACTCCCATCCTGGGGACCATCCCCTTCACTTGAGAGCTAACTGGGGCAGCTCTGGGAGCCTGGGCAGGTGGGCAGTGTCAGGACCCCGAGCCACTTCTACACAAGAAACTGGGTGTGCCCCCAAGACCCAATGATCTCATCTGAGGTTCCCTCTTTACCTCTCCCCCAGAATGACCCAACAAGGCCAGGACTCCCATCTCCTAAACACACACACACTTAGCCCTGTCACTTTCCCTCTCGATTGTCTTATTAGCCAGAGAAGCCAGGCTGGGACTGGAAAGCTCACCCAGCCATTGCTGGCCTAGTCTCCATCTGCCATGGAGGCCATCTGCCCCTGTCGGGGGTCAGGCAGGGAGTGGTTTATAATACTACCAGCCAGTAACAGGAGGAGGTGGCCCCCCAGTCTCCGTGTGCCAGATGGACCCTGCAGCTTCCCACCTACCACCCCACCTAAAGAGCCCTCTCTGAGGGAGGGACTTGCCCTCCACCTCCTGGGATCAAATTAGCTAAAGATATGAGATGGTTTCCTCCCCCAGCCCCTGCCGCTCCGGAGCGGACTGGCCCCACCCCTTGGCAATACTACTGGCTCCAGAGCCAGAGGGCTCTGCAAAGGCTCTCCCCTGCCTTTAAGCAGGAAGGCAAATGCTGCCACCTCCAAAGGGGCTGTCCCCAATACTCTACTTACCCTAGCTCCAACCCCCACCTCTTAACCCCTCTGTCACTGGTCTCTGTGGCTGAGCAGATGAGGAGAGGGGATGGGGAAATTTCCAGTGCTCTTGGGACATGTTGTTTCTGCTGTAAAAGCTGGGGGTTTTTGTTTTGTTTTGTTTTGTTTTTGGTTTGGAAAGGGTTTTTTTTCCACTCAGTAATGTAAAAACATGAAACCTGAAACCAACCCCCTACATTTGTCGCCTCAAAAGAGAAGCCTTTGGGGTAACTGGGAGAAAGCTAAAAATGAGTCAGGCTGATTCAGGGCGGGGGGGGGGGCTGCCCAACTGCCTCCGGGGCACCACAATTTCATTAACACTTATGATCTGAGCATGGCCATCAGGTGATAGATAACAGGAGGAATGGAAAGGGCTTCCTTCCCACCCTTAACCCCCAACACAGCAGTCCCCAGATAAACTCCTCTTGCCTAGAAATAGCCAGGTCCAGCTCTGTTCTGGCCCAATGTCTACTACCACCAAAGCAGGGGACTCAGGACTGTACCACAGGCCTGACACCAAACACTGTGTTCCCCAACACAAGAGAGGAAAGGGCTCTCAGCATTATCAGAGCTATCAAGTGAAGCAGACAAGACTGGACAGAGACTACTAGGTAAAACTTTGGTTACGAGAGATACAGAGGAGACAGAACTCTCCAAATGTAACGATGGTGGATCCAGGAAAGAGGAACAGAGATTCCATAGTCTGAAGAAGCAGGAGAGATTTCTTTTTCTTCCTCTCCAACCGGAGCAGTTTAGGAAAGAACAAGAAGCATGACCCGGGCAGCCTCTTGAGCTTCCACACTCTACAGGGTGGACTTGGGAAAGCCAGCTCTGCCTCTCAGGCTTTCGAAGCTTCTCCCCAATCCTTCCATGCACTTTCTGCTGAGACAGACCCACAGAGCTGGGTGAGAGCCCCGCCAACAGCGAGGTCTGGTGACCGGCTCGGTGAGAGAGCGCACACCCTCTGACCCCAGGAGGCAACAACCCAAGCCCAAGAAACCTGCCGGCTCAGCCCCAATAGTACTCCAGGTCCACCCCCAGTTCCTCCACTCACCTGGGGCTTTGAGCCAAGACTCCCACCCAAGCTTTACACGCCCCCCCCCCTTGCCCAACACCCTGTGCATGAGGCTGTGAATGGCCACGCTGGGAGAGCTTGAGGAAGGAGGCCGGCACCACACACCCACTTGCCTCACCAGTGCAAGTCTCGACAGGCCCTGGCCTCACCGGCCTCTACAGGCAGGCAGAGCAAGTCTGCGTCTGCTGGCTGCCTTCCCTGCTGGAGGACGTGCAGCTCCAATTGTTCACTGCCCCACAGCCAGCAGCGGGGGGAGAGCCAGACACAAACCCTCACAACTGCACATGGGGAGACCCCTACCATTTCCCGTTGGAACCACCCTCATTGTGGGACTCAACGATAAGCCTCCTCCGTAGGCCTCACTAGAAATGAGGGGAAAGCCCTTTCCTGCCCAGGCCTTGTCTTGGGGCCACACTAATCTCAAAGTGGTGGAGCAAGCGTGGAGAAAATCTTTTTTGCCAAGAGCTCTCCCCCATGGCATTAAATCCAATAAACAGGCACTGAGCACCAATGGAGCACGGGATGCTTCCAACAGAAGCCAAGAGTGCTAAGAGGGTAGATACCAGCACCCAGAGAAATAACCCCAGCAAAGGGGCAGCAGCTCCACCTACTGGGCCTTTTCCTACCCTGTTGCCAATAATCAGTTCCCTCCAGAGTCAAAAAAAAAGATAAAATCCAAGAATAAAGCTAGGGCCTGACCCTCTCCTGCTTGAGTCACAAGGGCTCTAAGAAGTGGCAACAGAGTGGGACTAAGGCAGGACAGCTGGGTTCTCTACTGGGGAGACCTGGGTGTCCCACAGCAGCTAAAGTAGCTGACACTCTGGAGCCCTCATTTGTACAAGAGACCTGAACCACACAAGTTCTGACTCAGAGAAATGCTTTCCACCTCCGTAGGCTGCCCACGTTCATTCCCCTTGGCCTAGCCATAGCAGGCTCCACCAAGAGCCCAAAACAGCCGCTGGGCCTGGAGGGGTGGATCCTAAGGAAACAATAGTCTTTCCCCTTCCCAAGCAATGAGCCAGGAGTCTGAGGCCCCGCTGAGCACCAAAGCATGAAGTCCTGGCCTGTTTTTAGGACGCATGAGGCTGGAGCTTGTCTTAGGTTAGTCACAAGGGAAAGCCACTCTCTCCTAGGGCCTCAGAGACAGCCCTCAGTAGAACAGCAGTGCAGGACACCCAGTTTTATCCCCTCACAGTTCTCTGCCTCCAACCTGGCACTTGCGATACTCCAACTGGCCTGTGCACATACCTCTTCAGGTATCATTGTGTTCCTACACAACATGTGAGGACCCCGTGTGTCACCTGTGGACGAGAGGCATGTTCGTGTACCAGAGGGTACACAGATGTGCATGCACCTGTGTTTATGAGGTCCGAGCTGCATCCTGTGTGTCAAGTACCTTTGTGTAACGTAAACTCCAACAAAAAGGCATCAGGTATACTCCTTACCTCCTACCCAGCAGGGACAAGTGATAGAGCAGCAGTACCAAGCTGTTCTGTGTCAAGAACAGATTTTTGCTTAGTCTGCCCACCCCTCTGTCCAACACCCATGGGATAAATCCCTTCCCTGGCTCAGAACTCAGTCCCCCAGACCCTTCATGTTGTAAGACCATCAACATGTACTTAGCTCACCACCCCCCAAGAGGGAAACACACAGACTGGGAAGCACTTCCTTAAGGCAAAAGCTGCTAGCTTCTATTCCCCAGCCCTCTTCCTCTTTTCCAGGGATCCCAGATCTAAATCCCACTGGGTACACCCTGAGGAAACAGGCTTTCATTTTACACTTTGTACAGGAGCCTAGCAGTCATAAGAACATACTGTTTTAACGATGATTTTTTTTTCTTTTTTTTTTTTGACTCTTTAAAATCCAGGCACAGCTGTTCCTCCTCCAGGGGGTGAGGTGTAAGCAAGCCTCCCAGAACCCTGCTCCTCCCACCTTTGCTTTAAGCATGCTCAGCCCTGTCTTGACAGCCTCAGCCTACCTCCCCTCCATGGGCAGGGAGGGGTGAGACTCTGGGAAGAAAGCTACTACACATGCCCTGGAGGCCCTATCACCAGGGCAAAGGCCTGAACCAAGCCATTTATAGCCTTGGAATCATGAGTTGGCCAGAAGTGTAGAGGGCAGGAACAGAAGGCCCTGTCTGTTTGACTGGGCTTCATCAATAAGGAGGTGCCACTGTGGGTTCCTCGTTCCAAGGTTTCTATCTGTAGCTATCAAGTATAAGGGAAAAAAAAAATTCCTCCTTGGCTAATTTATGAAGCCACCTGAATAGCCAATAAACACAGAAGGAAGGAGGGTAAAATCGGTCTACCCACTGGATAGGACATGCAAATAAATAATAAAAATATTTATTTTAATTTTTACTACGGACATATATTACTTTTTTAAAATTTAGTGATGTAACAAAATGGAAGGGCTAATTTAAGTAAAAAAGGTATAAAATTGTTTGCTATAATTATACTTACAGAACACAAAAATAAAGCAAAAAAAAAAAAAAAAAAACCAGTACATGTCTTTACAGAAGGGAGAAAATAAAGCAGAACATTCACAATATTGTTCACTTCCAATGTCCTAGCTCCTAGCACTAATAACTTTGGTGTTCTTCAGTAAGTACTGGGGTTAGAGAGGAATTCATTTTTTTCCAAAATTTGTCATAATGAGATTATAGAATGGTCAGCATGAAGAAAATACATGGGTATATAAAGATATATTGGGGCATGATTTCATATCCCAAAAAAAGTAAGACAAAGGAAAGCGTTTAAATGTTGTTCGCAGAAAGATATCAAATGCCAGATCTGTAATAAATTAAAGTTACAAACAGGAAAAACCATGTCATTCAGACTAATGGAATGTGAAGTCAGGAAAAAAACAATTATTTTCCATGTGGAATGACAAAGCTTATGTATACCACTTCAACGTTTTCGACGACTTTGGAATTTGTAAATAGCTGGAGAGTTCACGGTTTGTTTCTTCACCTTCACCTTCTGAGTTTTATCCTACAAAAGAGTAAAAAAGTTACCAGTAAACATCAGGAGAGGGTTTTGAAAAACAATTAGGTTAATAAACTACCATTAGAAAGGCCCTAGTTCAGTCCTTCTCAAAGTGCAGAAGAGAAGAAGCCCACCACCCCAAAGTATCCCCAAACACAATGAATCCTTTTCTCCCCCGGGGATCTAGAATGCTACCAGTGTGTAGAAGTTCTTAGAAAAACTGAGAGGGAGGTACTCAAATTAATATTTTTGTAGGGCATATTCTCACAGAACCCTAGCTGAGAAAGGCAGATCTGAAGGATCTGCAAAGCTGAAGAATCTGACATTCAAAGGAATGATAAGAATATGAACAGGACACCGCATAATCCTTAGTTGTGCTCTTTAACTACACAATGTTGTCTATTTTTAAACACCAGTGAGTGACACGCACTGTTTTGTTAACCTGTTTAAATGTTACACGTAGCTGCTCACAAGCTATAAAGTTCATGTGCTACCTGATCCTACCCTTTGCTGTTCCAGAGCACTGACTAATAAGCCCCTTATTACCCTTCTTAATCAAGGAACATTTCAACACTGTCAGAGTAACAGACACTGGCTCAAACCACTGCCCCTGAGGAGCAGACATTTTCACTGGGGTTGATTTACACACAGCTGAAATCCAGTTTCAGTTAAGACCTTTACAAGAGGAAGGGGGGGGGGGAAGGCCTCAGGCTCTCTCTCCTCACCAGAAGATCTTTTCGTGTTTGAATTTTCTGTGCAATAACAAACAATTTCTTCTCCCGTTCAATCCGCTGTGTCAGGCAGTTATACTGCTTTTGTCTTTCTTTAGCTATCCGCTGCGAAAAAAAAAATACACACATTTTCAATAAAATGAACAAGATATAAATGAATAAAAAACCTGCTTTTTAATCCACTTAAGTCCCAACGCATAAATGGTTTCATCAACTCCCTTCTCACTCAGAAATCAACACAACAAGGGACTATAAAATTGTCCATTTTAGGAACACCACATTCTAGAACTAAGCAGAACCCTGGAGACTTGCCCAGGGACACGTGGTTCACCTGGAACAGAGTCAGGACTGTCCCGAGAGTCTCAGAGATCCCAGGAATCTTTCCACTACTACACTAAGCTGTTCAACCTCTATGTGAGCGTCCCGGTTACCTAAGGCAATACAGGAATGAGCCAGACCTGGAAACCCTACACAATGTGAACAGAGGACAGAAAGGCCACTGGCCAGTGTGCTGATGTCTGAGAACCACAGAACTCAGAGAGAGGGACTTTTCTGGTGAGAGCTGACCCAAGAACACTCCCCGCTGAATCCCCCTCAAAGGCCAGGGGTCCTTAAATTTGGGGGAATTAAAAACCCCTGAGAAACTCATGAAAGCTTTGGATTCTTTTTTTTTTTTTTCATTCTTTCTTGAAATAAGCATGTATGTGTGTTGGTACAAATCTGTGCAAACATATATACCCATTTACACAAAGTATCAGCGTGAAAGAGTGTTCACAGACTTCCTGAAGCCCACCCACAGACTGTCTACCCCTCCAAGTTACAGGTTAAAAATTCCCTTGCAATCACCCACCAGCAGTCTTAATGAACATATTTTTGCTCTCAACAGAACCACCGAAAGAAACAATACCACTCGACAAAAATGGCAAGATCCAAACCTTCCCAACTTCTCAAAAGGCGTGCTGGTGAACTGTTCTGTTTGGAGCACTAATCTCTTTAGGGACTACCACAACACTTGAGAAGTGTTAGTGACACAGCTAATTGAAAATACAACTAATTGACAAACAGGGTTATCACGAGAACACTAGTCAGCCGGCTCCTCAGCTGGAAGTGTTATCTTCAAGAGGGGACTATGACTGGGCTTCAGATTTAAACAATTCACCAATTCTAGCACAGTCTCACAGCAGTGGTTTCAGACAGCTTTTGTTTTCACTTTATTACACAGACTGTCAAATTTATGGGATTACCCAATATAGTCAAACTAATTAGGGGTATTTATATTACTACAGCAAGTTTAGCTGCCTCTGAGCTAGAGAAACTGCTGTGAAATTAAACATTGGAAGCAAAGCTGATGCGGTGTAAATGATTCAAATCAAAACAGAACAGCTGTCTGCTTGAAACACATTGACAGCATTTTTTTAAATGAATCAGTCAGAAGTGAGAGTTCAACTCCAGAAGGCTTTGAGAAAAAAGCATGTCTTCTGCACAAACCCAGTTCCAGAGATGGAAGGCACCATAAGGAAAAGTCAATACAAAACTTTGGTTACAGGGCACCTGGGGGGCTCAGGTCATGATCCCAGGGTCCTGGGATCGAGCCCCACATCAAGCTCTCTGCTCTGCAGGGAGCCTGCTTCCTCCTCTCTCTCTCTGCCTGCCTCTCTGCCTACTTGTGATCTCTGTCTGTCAAATAAATAAATAAAATCTTAAAAAAAAAAAAAAAACAACAACTTTGGTTACAAATGCATAATACGTAAAGACTTTCTGAGACATATGTTTGGTGCTAAAGGTGCGGTATCAGAATATACCAAATCCCTTAATCTTCAGTGTCCCCTCCTCTCTCTGAATCAGGCACAAGCCTTAAAAGCACAAACCCCAGAGTGAGAGGTGGGATTCAAATGCAAATCTAAAAGCCAGACCCTAAACTACTGACCATTAGGCCACAAGTTCCCCAATCTTAAAAACCAAGGACCCCAAACCAAAAACAAAACCCCAAGGAACCCTCTTCCACTCCCATCCCCAGTGCAGTGACAAAAACCAACCAACCAACCAACCCTAGATGCTCCTAAGCTCAGACTCAAAAAACAACAGAGGAAATTACCTTCAGTCGAGTCTGCTGGGTAACCCCCTTCACTTTCTCCTTCTGCAAAGTCTCTATTGTTGGTCTGTTAAAGACTCTGTCAACAAGTTCCGGGGCTGTTCGCAGGTGAGTGGCAACATCAAACTGCTCAACTGAAAGTCAAGACAATTCTTAAGGCACCCTATAATGCCAAACAGACCAACACACTAGAAATCCCAGAAACCCTCATATATTTCATACCTTCCTTTTTGGTGTCAAAAAAAAACACATGCTTATTCTGCTGCTTCCCCTGGAAATCCAGCAGATGGAGCTCTGATTTTAGTCTTTCAATTTTCTAGAATACAGAACATGATCCCATTTTACATTGGGTTCGTCAGGGTATCAGAAATGAACATGCACAAGTTTAAACCATTTCACATCATTATCACGGGCCACCAAAAAATGTGCCTCATTTTTTTAAAGGAAAAGGTAACTAAAATTTACCAAGCATCAACCACATGTCAGGTACTGGGCTACACATTCCACAAAACTCACTTAACATTCCCATGAGATAGAAACAAGGCATCAATCTCTCAAAAAAGTTAATTTATCCATAATCATGGGGCTAATAAATGGCAAAGCCAGAATTCAAACCTAAATAAGTCTCATTTCCAAACATGAACGCTTTTCACTCCACCATATTGACTATACTTCTCAATCACTACCACCATCAAGAAGCACTTTTAATCTGTAAATGCCAGAAGAAATCAACTTACAATTTGATACCAGTGAATTTTTATTTTTCTTCAATAACAAAAATACACCAGAACAACGGGTTTCAATTATTACCTTAGCTTCCGCAACCCTTTTCATTTCTATATATTTGACATCCTGGGTTCTCATCAGTTTCAGTTGTTCTGGAGTTACTTCCTCCTTAGTCTCCTTAATAACGTGAACTCCATCCTAAAATCCAAATTTAAAACATACATTCCCTATTAGATTAAAATCATGAATAAGTCATTAACATAGCTCATGACTATTAGCTATGGTATTCGGTTGAATACCATATGCAACAGCGGTCCAGTACACAAAGCCCAAGATGCGTGTTCAATTTAGCACCTTGTCATCCATTCTAAGAACAGCTCCAGACATAAAACAACTCAGATTCCGGAGCAGAAATGCATGCTGTTCATAAAGGGGCAATTTGCCTTGGACAGGGACCAAGAACACCTGGACCAACTAGAGAAGGGCTAAGTAAAGGCCAAGGATCCTTCCTCTCCATCTCTTCCCCCATCCTTATTTTCTTTAATGAGGTGGAGCTCAGAATACCAACTGATCCATTAGGCACCCACCTGGAGTTTAACCCGAGTCATTTTGTAGTAGAATTCATCTGGATTTTTTTCAAGAGCCTTCTTCCGGAGAGCTCTGAGGTATTCCTGTTTTTTTCGGTAGTCACTAAAAGGTTAAATGAGGTTCACAACAAAAACAACAAACTCACAATGAGCAAACTTTAGAAGCATCTAAAGTTTACTTAAAATGAAACCCAAAAAAGCCAAAGCAATGACTAGATTTGATCCAGACTCCACAGTCACTGATGTTGAGCTACTGTCTGTGTAGGCTCCTCTCCTATCCCAAAACTCACCTGAGATTAACATCTCACATATTTTAGTGCCGTTTACCTCCTCACAGGGAAACACCAAACAAAGCACACATCAGAGCTCATTAGACAGGGTTCTCTTTTTTTTTCCCAAGATTTTATTTATTTGACAAAGAGAGAGAGAAAGAGAGATCACAAGTAGGCAGAGACGCAGGCAGAGGGAGGAGGGAAGCAGGCTCCCCGATGAGCAGAGAGCCTGATGCAGGCTTCAATCCCAGGACCCCAAGACCATGACCTGAGCCAAAGGCAGAGGCCCAACCCACTGAGTCACCCAGGTACCCCTAGACAGGGTTCTAAAGCAAACTTGGGCACCAAGTGACCAAATAAGATTCAGAAACTCCACAGTGCAATACAGCATATAGACTAGAATCATGGACTCTGGAGCCAGACTATTAGGATGAAAATCTGGACTCTACCACTTCTGGCTAAGTAATGTGGGTAAATTAGTTAACCAATCTGTATCTCAATTTAATCTATAAAATGGGTATGATAGTAATAGCCTCCCAGAAGGTTACTGGGAGGAATGCATAAGTGTAAAAATTGCAAGTCTTCTAAAACACTGCCTAGTGCAGTAATAGCATTCAGTTATCATTATTAGCGTTAAAAACTCTGGGATGCAGAGCAATCCACTTAATCCATCACCATCTGTACCAGGAGCACAAAAGGACCTCAGCTGACAAGCATGGTTAACAAACAATTATAAAGTATTCTGCAAATAAAGTGCTAAAGGAAAAGAATGGGGGTAATTGTTTTATAAAATGTTTTCAGAGTTCATTATCACCCACGCTCAGTCTTATGAATCCATCTTTCACATCTCTTCATTCCACACCACACACGCAGTGATGTAAGAGACTCAATGACTGGAATTTTAGATTATATCTCGCATTTCAAGAAAAGGGAGAGGGAAAAAAAAGATTCAGCTTTTGGCTCACACACCAAGGCAGGAGCAAATCAAAGCCAATCTGAGAAAACTATCTAGAGCAACATAATTAAAAAAAGAAAAAAGAAAAAAAAATTTCACAATGCAACTACAGTTAAATAAATTATGCCCTGCCCAACAAAGAGAAAAGGTTAGGGTCACAGACAAGTATGTGACAGGTTGCCAGAGTTTTGGCCATTTTGTCAATGGCAAGAAATTATCCCGTCAGACACTGAACAATTCAGCTGCAGTGCAGGGAAGCTGTCAGCTTTCTCGGCAGCACCTCCACCAGAAAACTGAACTCACTCTGCACGAAGTTTGTAATCTTTCTTTTTCTCCAACAGGCCCAGATGTTTTCGAAAGCCAGGCTAGAAGACAAAAGGAAAAAAAAAAAAAAGAACTCTTAGTTTCCTCAGCAAAAACATACTGAAATCAACATGACACCTGACAGGAACAAGAGTCTCTGGAGTGCTCAGTAAATCCATGTCCTTGGAGCCAACTTGCTACCCTGTTCCCTCCCCCCCTCCCCCAACTGGGCTCTGCCCAAGGATGAGAGGTACCATACAGCCGCCAGAGAGGTCACAAGCACTGCCATAGTAGGCTTCCTGGCCTATTAAGGACAGAGAGAGAGGCAACAATGACTCGGCACTAAGCAAGCAGTTGCCAGCTGTACTAAAATTACTACAGACTTAATCCAAGGGTTTATAAAATACTATGAAGGGAAAACATAATTAACAGGGAGGCAACTGTGGCAAGGGCACTAAATTTAGTTTGGAGAATGAGGTTCAAATCCAAGCTTTACCTCTTAACAACCTGTGACCTTGGGCAAGTCACTTAACTTCTCTGAGCCGCTGGTTCCTAATTATAAAATGAGAGTAACAGTACCTGCTTCTCATGGTTATCATGAGGATTAAATGAGCCTCTATGAGTGGGAGTGTCTGCACATGGCCTGGCACAAAGCAGGTACCCAGCATATTACTATTATATCTTTGATAAGAAATATGAGAGAAAAAGCCAAGTGTGACACAAAATACTTTTTCTTACACAGAACTTGGATAGTATGGAAGGACTGTATCTTGGCACCATCTTTCTACAAGCTATTTGTTGAGCAATTAATACATGTCAGTGTCTGTGCTAGATGTTTCTGCCCACACGATAACAGGCCACAGTTATTAGACACCAACTCTGTTACAAAACAATCTGCTATGCTTGTTACAATCTCATTTAATCCCCACAACAAACAAGAGGAGTAGATAAAACACACAACTGTTATCCCAATTTTCCAAAAGGGGAATGAGGCTTGCCCAAGAACACAGAATAACTGGCAAAGCTAGAACTGGAACCCGTTCCATATGGGGCCACAGTCTGTGCTCTTCCTCACCACCCGAAGACTGCATCTTCTGCTCTGAATAATCTCAACTTTTGAAGAAGTACATAATACCTCTCTCTGTTTAAACTTCTCCAATAATTTAGATGAGATTTTTAGTCACGTCTCTTATCCTTGAAATGAAATAATAAATAACTCAGTAATTAAAATAACACCAACACTAAAAAGAAATAATAGTAACAAACAGAACACAAGAACAGGTGCTGGTGAGGACATGGAGAAAAAGGAACCCTCTTACACTGGTGCTGGGAATGCAAACTGGTGCAGCCACTATGGAAAACAGTATGCAGCTTCCTCAAAAAGTTAAAAATAGAACTACTCTATGATCCAGGAATCACACTACTGGGTATCTATCCAAAAAATACAAAAACACTAATTCAAAGGGATCTGTGTTATAGGAGACCTGGCATTGCGTCATTAATAGCTCCTCTAAGCACACCTACCCCCTCCATACAAAACATCTTTGGAGCTTACCCAGCACCTCAGTAAAGGATCTAGAGAATAAAGTCTAAATTGACCCAAACATGGAGCTCTCGCCAGCATGGCCTTCTCTTCATCTCTCCCACAAAGTCCCTCTATTCCTACTCAGACATGACCATGTCATGCTTATGGCCAGCCAAAGAAGCCCGGTCTTCTCTGTTAATCCAAATCAACTACTTACAACTGTGACTTTAGACACATTATTCAATCTCTTTAAGCATCAGAGTCCTCATCTGGAAAATGAGGATAATATCCACCTCACAGACATGCTGCAGATTTAAGAACATGATCCTGTATAGCTGTTGGGCTGTACCTAGCATACAGTAAGTGCTCAAAATGCTATTATCGTTGCCTTTCAAGTCCAGCAAGTTCCATCGTGATGATTTCCCTCATCATCTCTACTCTTTGCTTTCAAATTCCTCATCTGGCATTCTTCATGTGTCATCTCTTATAAAGGTGCCTCTTAACTCATCTTTTAGTGGCCTCTGGATTCAAAACATGGGGCCTGATTCCTGGCTTTGCTGCTTGTCAGTATGCACTGTATGTCTTTGGGCAAGTTAACCTATCGGAGCCTTAGCTTCCCCATCTCCATATGTGAGAAAATAGTAATACCTACTTCCACATGGTGTGAGAGTTAAATGAGATAATGACAGTAAAGCATTCTGCACTTTCTCTGGCTCTGGCACACAACAAACATTTTCTATCATGAGTTTTACACAAGTCCACGAATAGGTTCAGACAGGGTGGCAAACAAATTACACTACTGCTCCCAGCACACCGAGCACATAGCAAGTGCACAATAAATGTCTGATAAATGATATTAAGCAGGAAGACTAAACTGCAGTCAAGAGGCCTTAGTTCCATCCCATCAGTCAGAAACACAACTCTGCATGAGCCCTTCTCCCTCTTCCCCAACTGCCAAATGAAGCTGGACCAGATATCCCTAAGGGCCCTTCTGGATTGGTTATGATGTGATTTCTAAGCAAAATGGAATGAATACACTGATTCTTCATATACTAAACGAATTTCTATTCAACCTTCTCAACACAGACACACCCTCCAAAGTCCTACAACTGTTTATCCACCTGAATTTGGTGTTTGTCACTAGGCAAGTCACTTCAGCTCCCTGGGCCTCAGCTTCCTCATCTGTATAATGGGGATAGAAAACATCAACATTACACTGTGAGACATAAACAAAAATGTATGTGGCGGAGCTTCACGGACTTTGCACAATGCCCACGCCACACGGTGATAAAAACATGATCATCACCAACCTCTTGGGTCACAGACCCCCTATGCAGCGGGCAGGGCCCACAGATGGGGTTCCAGTTCCAGCCCGTGTGCACTCTGACCTCACCTTCCCCCCAGTCAAGCGCTTTATACGGTGTCTCGCCCAACTCCCTCCCTGAAAACTCGCCAAAACAGCCAATGCTCCTCCCAGAGCGAGAACGACGACCCCCGACCTCGCCATGCCGCGAGGCTCCGCCCCAGGCACGCCCGCGTCTTCAGCATACATTTCAGTTTATTAACGTGCCACCTTGACGTTGGGAAGGGACCGGGGCCCGCAGGTGGAGTGAGGGAGGAGGCGAGGGTAGCACATGAGGCCACGGGCCAGCACTCGTGAGGGCTGTGCGGTCCTACCTGGCTTCGCTCTCGGTGTTCCCGCTGCCGGGACTTAGCCGCCTTCCGAAAAGCCGCCGCCATGTCTGCTCACGCCTGGAAAAACTCGAGTAGACAACGCCTTCTCCGCAAACCCTCGGCGGCCGCGTCCGCCTATCCTACCGGAAATGGGCCGGGGTGCCAGCTGCTTAGAACAGCCCACGTCCTATCCGCAGCCTATCCGGCGCCGCCTTTTCCGGAACTACGTCCTCCAGCGGTGGCGTCCAGCTCCAAGCGGCTTCTGGGAAGTGTAGTTTCCTGGGTCTAGTCCCGTGACTCTGCAAGGGTCTGTTCTCATTCGCCAGAACTTGTGCACGTGTACAGAGATCTCGTTTTCGCGCTCGGCTCCGCGTTGGCTCCTGGGAACACGTGGCTGGCACAGCCCTCGGGCTGAGCAGGGCTTGGGTGTGCGCATGCGCAGTCACCTACAGCTCCGCTCCAATTACCCGATTTATGCAGTGCGTGACAAGGTACGAGTCGTGTGAATTTTTTATCCTGTGCGGGAAAGCGCACCCTATAGACAGGAGAACTTAAAGCCATGTTTGGGTCTGCCACTTACCAGCTGTGTGACTTTTGACAGGTCTTTTGATTTTAATGAGCATCATTTTTCTCGTCCATAAAACAAGGATAATAATAGCGTGTTCTGCTTGCTTCACAGGACTGTCGAGAGGCTCACAGTTTAATGCAGGAGTTCTCTCCCGGCGGTAGTTAAAAGCTTTGAGTCCCTCACACCCTGAAGGAATGGCTGGCTGACAGAATGAGTTTCAGAGGTGGTACAATGTAACGATTAGGACCAAAAACCACAGAGGTGTGTTCTGATCCTAACTGCCACCAGCCAAGACAAAATTAGCTTCAATGAACCTCAATCTCCCCATCTGTAAAATGATAGTAATAATAGTATGTCCGCGAAATTGTTGTAAGGATTAAAAGAACTAATATGTTTAAAGTTCTTAATGCTGTGTTCACCCCTTGAACGAGTTCACAATCAATTGGAGCAATGGTTGTTGGTTGTTGTTACTAAAGGTACCAGTAAGGCTAGAGAGAGGGTTGGGCACAGTAGGGCCCTTCAGAGGTGTTTGGTTTTCTTTTCTATCACATGAAGCTAACCCTCAGTGAGTTCTGCAATTGCACCCATTTGTCGTGACAGAGCTCACGCCTCCCACTGAGGCTCTCCGAGGAAATCCTCTCCTCAGTCCCGGGAGGTGCCAGTCCAGCAGAAGGGTGGGCATGACAAAGCTGAAAGTAGCTGAGATCTGCCATGTGAAAAGTTTTTTCCTGCCTCTCAATCTGAGCCTTTTGCCCAACTCAGGTCATAGACATTAACAAACTTGCACCGCATTTGTGACTTAACCGTTGAAAGACAAGGCCCTTCGTGATTTGATCCACCATTCCAGCCCCAGCTCCGTTAAGGGACCCAGGAATCAGCCTTGGGTTTGAATAGCACAGCCACCGCTATCAGCTTGGATTTAGGGCACGTGGTCAAATTCTCAGAGCCCTGCCTCCTATCCTATCAGACAGAAATAATAACATAACCAACTCATACCGCTTTTGTGAGAACCGAAGGAGGCAATGACTAACACTTAGCATGGTGCCTTGCTTGTAGAGGGCATTTAACAGGTTAATTCTCCTGCCCCACCCACCCCCAACCCTGCATACTCTTTAGAAGTCACTCACTTCACCCTCTACACCCACAGAGTATTGCGAGGCTTGGGTTCATGAGAATAGTGTTTCTGGGCAATCTGAAAGAGGGTGTCTGCTAAGCCATGAGGCCAGGCGGGGGCTCCAGGCAGCCCAGTGGGTAAGAGTGGGCAATACGCCCAGAGAAGGAAGGAAGTTTTCTCACTGGGGAAAGAAGGGCTTGTGATCACAAGCATCGGGGAGTGATTCAGCACCCACAGGAAACCAAGAGAGGCCTGTCAGTTGTCACTCAGGGGCTCCTCTTTAAAAATGCTTCCAAGGTTGGGGCGCCTGGTGGCTCAGTGGGTTAAGCCGCTGCCTCGCCTCAGGTCAGGATTTCAGGGTCCTGGGATTGAGTCCCGCATCGGGTTCTCTGCTCAGCAGAGAGCCTGCTTCCTCCTCTCTCTCTCTGCCTGCCTCTCTGCCTACTCGTGATCTCTCTCTGTCAAATAAATAAATAAAATCTTTAAAAAATTAAAAAAAAAATGCTTCCAAGGTGAGAGAACAGCCAGAAGACCCAGAGTGAGACCTCCTCCAGCGTGAGATAAGGAAGGGTGTGTGGGGGCTTCCTGAGGGGCAAAGGGATTGCCAGATCCCACTCACCCAAGGCTAGTCATCCAGCAATCAGGCTCTTCTTCCAGCCCCAGCTCAGACACACCTGTTCCCTAGAGAAGGGGGGGAGGACTGATGGGAAATGGGAACAGGGAGTCCATGTGGCTGATCCCTAGACCTCCCTGGGGCACGTAGTCCTCCTGGGCCAAGGGAAATGTGAGCCCACTGGAAAGCTAGAAATGGGGAGGGGAAAGGACACATAGCCCCTGCCCTCTACCAGTGTCCCTCCCCCAGCCTGGCCCAAGCCAAAAATCTAATTTTCTCTGGCCTCCTGACTCCCAATCCAAGCAGCAGAACCTTAACACTGGACCATGAAAGGGAATGTGTTGGGCCGAGTGAGTCCCACATACTCAATACCTACTGTGTACTCTCCTCTAATACTCATGAGAATGCTGGGAGACAGGGAGTCAAGCACTCTTAAGGGATGAGCAAACTGAAGCGAAAAGAGGTTGAGTGAAAAAGAGGCTGCAGGGCCTGCCGGTTAAGCCCTTTATGGCATAAGGAGCTCTGACATTTGATTGTGTGGATTTGAATCCAGCCTTTGCTATTATTAGCTGTGTCACCTTTGGCAGGTTACTTATTCTCTCTGTACCTCCATTTTCTCAACCTTAAAATGGGGGTAAGAATACACATTTCATACAGTTGTGGGATAATCAAGTACATTAATGTATGCAAAGTGCTGGGGCGCCTGGGTGGCTCAGTCTTTGAGCATCTTCTTTCAGCTCAGGTCATGATCCAGGGTCCTGGGATGGAGCCCCGTGTCAGGCTCCTTACTCAGCAGGAGGCCTGCTTCTCCCTCTCCCACTCCCCCTACTTGTGTTCCTTCCCTCTCTCACTGTATCTCTCTCTGCCAAAAAATATATTTATTTAAAATCTTTTATATATATATATTTTTTTAAGATTTTATTTATTTATTTGACAGACAGAGATCACAAGTAGGCAGAGAGGCAGGCAGAGAGAGAGCGGGGAAGCAGGCTCCCTGCTGAGCGGAGAGTCCGACTCGGGGCTTGATCCCAGGACCCTGGGATCATGACCTGAGCCGAAGGCAGAGGCTTTAACCCACTGAGCCACCCAGGTGCCCCCAAATATATATATATATATATACACAAAGTGTTTAGGCCGGGAGGGACTGGTGCAAAGCACTCAGGACATGCCAGCTCTTATTAAGGCTGTTCAGCAGAGGTTCAAGCCTTGAGGAAACACCAGAGACTCCAACTCTATCTTTGATCCATCACCTTCCTTACTCAGTCTTAAGCCCTCCCTCTCTGAAAGCAGCTCATCTTTGCCCTCTCCTTACCCCAGATCAGACCCTGCCTTGTCATCTACTCCAACCAGGCAATCTTCCCTGCCCTCCCCAGGTCTAGGAGTCACCTACACCTGCAAGACAAAGCCCAGAGAAAGGGCCCACCGGTGGGCGGGCTGCTTACTCCCTAGACTCTGGTTAGCAGGTACCTGTGGTCCAAACTGAGGTAGAGAGGAGTGCAAACTGAAGCAGTGCCATTCATTCATTCATTCATCAGATATTTATTATGTGCCAGCTTCGGAGTAAGTACTGGGAATGGGGTAGTGAACAAGAAGGACCTAGTCCCTGCCCTCATGGCACTTACAGTCCAGGTATCAGGAACAATAATAAAGCAATTAGTTTGATTTGGAGGGAAACCTGGCCTCAAGGGTGACTTGGGACCCAGGAAGGCAAGCATATGATTCAGAGATGGGAGTGGAAGGAATTCAGGAGCTCCAGCCTGGATGGGAATGAGCCTCTGCTCTGAGAACTTGGCTGGATCCAGCCTGGGGGATGGGAGAACCTCTGTGGGCACCTGAATCTCTACTCTAGATGCTGAGGTTATTTCTAGGGTTGGTTTGTTGTCTCTTGTTTTGCAAACAGTACAGCAGAGCCTCCTCTTCCCTCCCCCACCCTTCTACATCAAGGCTATTTATGCCTAGTGACAAGCCTGAGGATCCCAGGGGAGTTGGCCTCAAGGACCTGGAGGGGCCTTGTGTCCCTGGCAGACGCCAGTCCTCCCTCCCAGGCACAGGGAGGAAGCCAGAAGACTGGAAACTGTAGAGGTGGGGGAGGAGGGGTTCCCTCCACTTCCCTCCACCAACCCTGCAGTGCCCCATCTGAGCACACGCTTCACACCCCTCCCTGAGAAATCCAAAAACCATGAGGCCAAGGATTAGGGTCTCCCCTGGGCTTCAAAGGTCAAAACTATTCCTGGGCACTGTGGAAACCAAGGCCAAACTTCTCTGTCCCAGGACGCGGCTGGAGGTGAGGAGTTGGTTACTTCTGTTTTTGCCACTCAGAGCCCTGAAATCAAGCGCTTTAAAGGTCAAGGTCCTCTCCGGGGTTAGGGGGTCTTCTCTTCACTGCTTGTTGCCAGAGAACACCTTGGTTCCCACTGATAGGGCCATGACAGCAGAATCAAAACCACTCCCCCCCAGGCTTGATTAAGTACTCTTACAAACTCGGTCTAGGTGTGACCCCCGGGGTGGGGGTGGGGGGTAAGCTAGATTCGGTGGGAGGGACGCACTCACGAAGAGGCATGGACTCTTGGTCCCCTAATGGACCTTGGTTTGGTCTGCTGGATACTGTACTCCTTCCTTGAGATGGAGTAGAGCAGTCTCCCGCTGGCTGCCGATGAGAGAGGGGAAGGCAGGGGGAGAGTACGGCGAAAGCGAAGAGGGGACGGGGGCGGGGTCCTGGCCACCCGGGAAGGTTGGGAGAGCCAGGTTAGACTGGGCCGGCCGAGGGGACCTGGAGCGGGCTCCAGCGCAAAAAAGGAGATGTGGGCGGGGTCTGGCCCCCACCCTCTGGGATGCGGGGCCGGGGCGGGATCCCCACCCCGCGGGCAGGGGCGGCCAGGGGGCGGGGTCCGGGCGGGGCGGGCCCCGCGCGCACTTCCTCGGGGAGGGGTTGGGGCAGTGCTCCCACTCGCCCACACAGTCCGTGTGCAGCCGGCAGCCTCGCGGGCGGCTTGCTCTGCCCCAGCCCTGCCCGGCCCGCAGGTACGAGCCGGCGAGGGACGCGCGGCCCGGCTTCCCCTCCGCCGCCGCCCGCTTCGAGGTGAGCTCCCCGCCGAACCCGGCTCCGAATCCCCTCTCCCTGCCCCAGCCGCCGCCCCCTGCTCCCGACCCGGGTACGGCCGAGATGACCCGGGGCGCGCTGGGAGCGGGCGGCGCGGGGGCGCTGAGCCCCGGAGGGTGCCTCCCGGATCGCACTGATCCTGGACGCCAAGCGGGGCGGGGGCTGCTCCGAGACTTGGGCGGGGGAGGGGGCCAAGTTTGAAACGGAGAAGCCAGAGTGAAGCGAGTCACCGGGAGGGTTCGAAAAAGTGAGGCTCCCAGAAAGCCCGGTGGAGCGCGACCGAGACTGGGACAGCAGAGTCAGGCTTAGACAGGAGGCTGCAGGGATACCCGAGGAAAGGACAGAGGCTTGGCGGTAGAGTCACCGAGAGGCAGACCCGAGGCAGAGGGACCGACCCAGGTTTTGTGGAGCGGAGCATTTGAAGGAGAAGCATGCATTGCCCCCCGTGGACACGTTGTAGCGACCTTCCCGGGGCTTTGCAGGGTCTTAGGCAAGTGAGGGGCGCTGAAGCCTAAGATTCCTTAGCCTCGTGATAGATTAGCCTCTGTGAGGCCTAGAGAGCCCTCCAGAAACTGGAGACAGAGACACTCAGCAACAGAGGTGCTAAGTGAGAGAAGGGGTAGGAACCCCTTAGAGAGACTCAGGAACCAAGATTTGGGTGTCCAGGGGT
Organism: Neogale vison; assembly: GCF_020171115.1. Lineage (NCBI taxonomy): Eukaryota > Metazoa > Chordata > Mammalia > Carnivora > Mustelidae > Neogale > Neogale vison. The sequence goes on along the minus strand of NC_058092.1, from coordinate 29,261,523 downwards.
AGAAACCCGCGGGGGTGTGCGGGGGCATTGGGAGCTAACCAGCCAGAGAGATAAACGCAAAACAGAAAGACCGCTCAAGTGTGCAGAGGAACGGACTGGCTGAGTGGGGCAGAGCTGACTTTGATGGGGGCGCATTGACAGCTTCCCAGAGACCTGTGAAGACTCTGGCCTGAAAGACTGGGAAGCAAGGATGTGGGGAAACAGAAACTCTGGGCCAGCCAGACCCCTGTGAGGCAGAGGACCTGAAGACAGACCGAGATCAAAAAGGAGCCCCAGGCATATACCAAGACAGCCCAACTTATTTTTAAACTCACATCTTGGACGGGCTGCTTCAGCCCTGGGGGACTCAGGGTGAATGAACTGTTCCTCTGCTGTCCCCAAGGCAGCTGCTGGATCCTGCTTCCCACCCCCCTTCCCCTAAACTCCTTTGACTCCTAGGCCCCATGGGGGGAGGAGAGGAGAGAAGGAAAAGTTTGGGGTTGGTGCCTGATAGCAGGAGGTGAGGGGGTGGGGGGAATTAGGTTTCTCCCCTTAAATCTCCTGTCAGTTCATGGGAGCTGGGGGAGGGGTCTGCTCTGATCCTGACTCACAGCTGTGGGACCTGGCCAGGGTCCTCCTGGACAGTGCATGGTGGAGGGGGGCAAAGGAGTTGAGCGGTTGGCATGGGTAGTTGGAAAGGCTTCTGGGTGTCTTCCAACAGCAGGGTTGGCAGCTGGGGGAGAAGAGTGAGGTTCCTGTGCTGGTGATGTCACCCCGTATCTCCCATACCCCTGCTCTTAAGTGTTGACCACCCCCTTTACTGCCACTGCAGCAATTTTAGGGGGAAAAACAGGAAAGGGCTCCAGGCTGGAAAGCAGGCCTTTCTGAGACCTGAGTGACCTTGGGCCTGGCTTGTCCCTGGTTTCTATGCTCAACTGTAAGATGGGAATGATCCCCTATCCTGCCTGTCTTCTGGGAGATATGGTGAAATGGTGGATAGGATGGCACTTCGTGCAAAGCAGGACATTGTGCAGGTACTTACACCTGTGTACCTGGGTGACGGGTCTCTCTGGGGTCAGGCTGGTCCCACTGAGCTCCCTGGCCACGTCCTGGGCATCTTTACTTCGCCCAGCAGAACAGGGCCGGGGCAGCGGGGGGGCTCTTTGTTCTATCCATGGGTCTACCCTGAGAACTCCCAGGTCAAAACCCAGGCCAGCTCCCTGACCCAGGCCTGGCTCAGAAACTTCTCTGACCCCTGGTATGTGAGGGGCTAATAATAAAAACACCAACGGCTACCATTTTACTGACTACTCACTTTCTGCCAGGTGCTTTCCAAGCACCAACATTTCAGCCTGACAGCAACCGCAGGAGTAGGAGGTAAGCTTAGATAAGGAAACAGGCCCAGGGACCTTAAGTGACTTGCCCAAGATCACCCAGCTAGTAAGGAAAGAAGTCAGGATTCAGATCCACATGCCACATTTGAGCCTCTGTAAGCCACATGCCTCAGCCATTTATCCAGCCGTTCTGAGCTCTGGAAGGTTCACCAGGATGTGTCAGATGTGTGTGTGTCTGGGTCAGGTGTAGGGGTGTGTGTGTGTGTGTGTGTGTGTGTGTTTGTTGGTGGAAGCGGGGACTGAGAACCATCTGGCAGACTGAGCAGTCTCCCCTTGCACCCCCCCCAATACCCCACTAGCCATGAAGGAATATAAGACCGGCTGTCTTCAGTCCCCTAGCACTGCCAAGGAAAGTAGGAGGGAGATGGTGAGGGAGGGGGATGGGCAGGGACAGGTGGGCCTTGACTGTGCCCTTCACTCTGTCCTCATTAGCATCCAGCTGGACAGACTAAGAGCCTGGGGGATTCTGGGAAGGAAACAGAAGCCATGCCCATACCCTATTTGGGGTGCCCCTGTTTCAGAGTGGTGACTGCCTCCCAGGGTCTGGCCCCAGGGCTAGCCTGGGCCCGGGAAGGTGTTGGCTGCTGTGGGCCACGCCAGGAAGGAAGGAAAAGACTCGGGTCACTCCCGGACAGACCACAGCCACACGCTCCACCTGTGTTGCCCCCTGCTGCCCAGTGGCTGACAGCCCAGGCAACCCTCAGATGCTGGGCCAGAGGAAACCCAGCCTGACTGGTGGGGAGTGGACCAAGAAAGAGGGCTACCCTCTACTGTACATCATAGCTCTCCCCCAGAATCTCCTCTCTGAAGATCCCAGCCCCTGGAGGCCTCACGGCCTGGCCTGGGGTATGAACTTTGTATTCCCCCCAACACACACATTGTACAGAAGGGCAGCTTTGAGTTCACAGAACATCCCTTCAAGAGCCAGGCCCTCTAGGCTTGGGCGTTTGCTGGCACCTGGAATCTGAACTCCAAGCCAGAGCAATGCTTCTTGGCCAGAATTTCCCACTGGGGGTGGCCGAGAAAAAGAGCACTTTTCCTTCAACTTGAGCCTGGGCAGGCTGGGGACTGCCAGTTAGTGGTGCTGGGGGGGTGGGTAGTGGGTTGGTGGGTTCCTTTGTCCTCTCCAGGCTCCTCTGCAGCTGTGAGAACATCCCCTTCCTATGAATCCTGGTGGTTCCTCTCCACCCAGCCAGGGATCCCAGCCCTTAGAAAGCAGGCTTCATGACGGAGGACGCTGGGGCGGGGAGCTCTGAACCTGGGGCTAGAGACTGGAGTCAGGGGCAGCAGAAGGGACTGGGAACCCCACTTCCCTGCCCCCCCACTCCCTATGCTCCTGTTCCAGAGGCAGCTGTGTGGATGACCTCATCCCGCAAACATGCTTTGTTCCTGAGAAAATGGAAAGTGTCTGAGGTTTGGTGGGGGCTGGGTTCTGCAGCAGCAGCTCTGAGGGCTCCCCCTTGCCTGACTCCCCACCCAAGAGGGGGCCTGATTGGGGAGAAAATGTCTTCTGTGGCTCCCATTCCCTCACCCTCTACTCCCCCTACCCCAAACCCTCAGAAACCAGAAAAGCTGGGGAGACGCTGTTTCTCCCAGAGGCAGGGGGAGGGAAATAATGACCCAGGGGACTGGAAAGATCTGCCAGGAGGGATGCCTGGCTGGAGATGGCAGGGGCATGCTGCGTAATCCCTGTCTTCAGTTCCCCCTCCCTCCCCAGGCATCTCACTTCCTTTTTCTTGCCCCTGTTGCGGGCCAAACCTGACATCTAGCCATCCTTCTGCCACAGCTGCTGCAGATGTGCAGGCCAAGGCTGTCCAGGCTGGTGTGACCAAGAGACCCAGCAGGGGCTGCATGGGGGTGAGGGCAGAGGGTCCAGCTGGGGAAGCTTGGCTGTATCCAGCTTACAGGATTTCCTTCCTGCTTAAACCTAGCCTGAGCCTCTGAAGTCCTTGCTTGGGCTGATTCTCCCGGACGGAAGGAGGCCCGAGGTGACTTCCACCTCCACCATTCATGGCCCAATATCCCTCTAACATTCCACTGGCTCCTGGAACGGGAGAGGGCGGGCACAGCCCATTCATATCCCTAAGCTCCTCACTCTGGAGCTCTGAGTGGAGGTTCCTTTTTCCATATCCCTAAGGCCCCTTCCTGGGAGTCAGAAGAGGGCGGGAGTGCTCTTCACTCGTGATAGAGAGTGGGGTGACTCTCTGCCCCTGCTCCTGTCCCTTTGGGGACAGTAGGGACAGTAGAAGCTAAACTCAGGCTGGGGCAGGAAATGAGTCACTGACCCAGGAAAAGCCCCCTCCCCCCAGATCTGCCAGGGCTCAGATAAGAAAACAACTTCTGCTTCCTGATTTTTTCCTGACCCCTTCTCCCCCCCCCCCCCCGCCTCTACACACTGTTAAATACAGAAGTAAACATGCACAACTGGCTTTCCAGAAGCACCCCCATCTTCATCATCTGCTGTTTGGACCCCACATTTCTTAGGCCTGGTCTCTTGGGTTTGTTGTTGTTGTAGTTGTTGTTTTTAACACAAAGGGCTTTTGCAAGGGGCTAAGCCACAGCCCGACTGGGTGACCCATACCCCACCTTTGGCACCTGGCAGAGCTCACTCACAGCCACCATGAGCGAGGCCTTTGACTGTGCAAAATGCAGTGAGAGCCTGTATGGCCGCAAATACATCCAGACGGACGATGGTCCCTACTGTGTGCCCTGCTATGACAGCACCTTTGCCAACACCTGTGCCGAGTGCCAGCAGCTTATCGGGCACGACTCCAGGGTAAGGACTGGACCAGACCGGGCAAGGAGTGGGTGGAGGCTGGCAGAGGGGCATGGGTGCCAGGCCCTTGCCATGCTCCCTGCAGGAGCTGTTCTATGAAGACCGCCACTTCCACGAGGGCTGCTTCCGCTGCTGCCGCTGCAAGCGCTCCCTGGCCGACGAGCCCTTCACCTGCCAGGACAACGAGCTGCTCTGCAATGATTGCTACTGCAGCGCCTTCTCGTCACAGTGCTCCGCCTGCGGGGAGACTGTCATGCCCGGTACGTCCCCGGAGGCCCCGCCGTGCACCTGCCGCCCTGATGCCAGGCCTCTGCGCAGGCTCCGTGCATGGCCGAGGGACGGGCACGTGTATGGTGCATCCCGGGAGGCTTAGTATTACAAAGATCTGCACGCATGGCATCTTTTTGGAAATTGAGCACGTACAGGACCGGTCCTGCCTGTACGCTCCTGGGAGATGAGCATGCACAGGGACTGGCATGCCCAGGGATACACATGAGCGCTTAGCATGTGCAGGAACCCACATGCTTGGAATGTTCCTGAGGGTTTAACATGTGCCAGACCTGGTACAAACCTGTGGGCTTACCGTGCATGGGCAGACTGACAAGCTTGAGACACACCTGCGTATTTAGTACACTAGGAGCGAGGAGTTCAGTGAGACCATCCTGCTGGGTACATCGGGGTAGAGATGGGTAAACAGGGCCTAACATGTATGGTGACCTTCATGCCTCATAGATAGGTGAGGGCTGAGGACATGGGGACAATGACATGATTAGTAGACACCAAGGCTTCGCAGGTACTGAATCGGTGCCCGGCATTAGAATCCAGTGGGGGCAGAGACTCGCTGGTGTAGTGCACCTGTGTCTTTGCGGGTGTGCTAAAGCTATCGTGTCTGGTGTGTAAGGGCTTAGCATGTGCTGAGTCATCGTGCCTGTGACATGGGGGCCTGGTGGATGCTGACGTGGTCCTATCTAGCACATGTGGGGACTTCACACATGCCAGACCCCTCGCGTCTAGATTCTGGGGGCCTAGCATGTGTCGTCTTGGGGAGGAGCGGGTCGTGGGTGCCATACGGGTTATGAGGGTCCTGATGCATGTGTGTGGATGCCACCCAGCTTAGGCTTTGGGAACAGCGGGGTCTCTTCTCAAGGGCAGCAGAGGGCAGCCCTCAGGAGCTTGGGACCCAGCCTCTGAGAGGGACCCCTGTTCCCCACAGGGTCCCGGAAGCTGGAATATGGAGGCCAGACGTGGCACGAGCATTGCTTCCTGTGCAGCGGCTGTGAACAGCCTCTCGGCTCCCGTTCCTTCGTGCCGGACAAGGGTGCTCACTACTGCGTCCCCTGCTATGAGAACAAGTTTGCCCCTCGCTGTGCTCGCTGCAGCAAGGTGGGGGCAGGGCCGGTCGGGGGTGGGGAGTGAGCGAGGCTCTGTCCCAGGGTGGGGATCACCGCTCCCCACTGCTGACCGGTGCTGCCCCCACAGACGCTGACGCAAGGCGGCGTGACCTACCGTGACCAGCCCTGGCATCGAGAATGCCTGGTCTGCACGGGATGCCAGACGCCCCTGGCAGGGCAGCAGTTCACCTCCCGGGATGATGATCCCTACTGCGTGGCCTGTTTTGGAGAACTCTTTGCACCCAAGTGCAGCAGCTGCAAAAGCCCCATCACAGGTGCGACATGGGTCAGCGAGCATGGCGGGTAGGGTGCAAGCAAGGGAACGGGATCGGGATCTGGAATGGGGTGAGTCTGAGGGACAGGACTATGCTCTGGACCCTCGGAGCTAACCTCCAGCCTCCCCTCCAGGACTCGGCGGAGGCAAGTATGTGTCCTTTGAAGACCGCCACTGGCACCACAGCTGCTTCTCCTGCGCCCGCTGCTCCACCTCCCTGGTGGGCCAAGGCTTTGTGCCGGATGGAGACCAAGTGCTGTGCCAGGGTTGCAGCCAGGCAGGGCCCTGAGCCAGGACTCCGGGGCCCAGGCCTCCCAAACCAGGGCTCCAAGGACTAAGGCTCCTTTTCCATACCATCTTTGGGACCCAGCCCTTCCTCAAATCAGGGCTCCTCCTGGGCTCCAGGATTTAGCTTCCCCACTCCAACACCCCCATACCGGTACTCCCTGACCCAGGGCCCCCAAACCTGGACCTTTATGGAGCCTCCATGGTTCAGATCCCTTTCGCAAGCCTGGACTTCAGAATTCAGCCCTTTCCCCACAGTCTGGTGCCCAGACCAAGACCTCTCCCCAGATCAGGGCTCTCTATCCAACCCTCCAAACCTGGACTCTGGGACCCAGGCCCCCTTCAATCTAGACTTTTTTCCAGAGACTTTAGGTCTTCTATGGGTGCCTGAGAAGCCCTCAGAAGTGGACTCTTCTCAGGCTTGATCCTCCCCACCCCCAATCCCACCGTATCCCCAGGGCTGGGGCTCTCTAGGCAGCAAATCAGGGGTTCACTGTTTAAGGGGATCCTAGAGCACAGGGTTTTGCCCAGTCCGTGTCTGTCGAGTGTTTTCTCATTTTGTTTGCGCTCCGTTTTGCCCAGAGATGGGCAGAGGGGTGGAATTGGTTCATTCCCCCCTCTTCCAGATTCTGCAATAAAGCAGTGTGAGGAAGCGAAGGCCTCTCTGTGTTTGTCTGCGGGTGGTGGGGTGGGGGGTTCCGTCGCAGACCGGGAGACTCAGGCTCTTCCAGACCTCCTCGGTGCAGGGCAGAGGAGGAAGCTGCTGGGCCACGGGGTGGAAAATCTCCGGAGAACTGGGATCCCCGACGCTGCTACCGTCCCTCTCAGGCTTAACCAGCCTCCCCAGTACTGGCGAAGGGCTTTTTCCTCCGGTTGGGGATGGGAGGGGTTTGGGGGAGGTCCCGGACTCGAGTGGAGTTGGCGGTGGGTTCCCCGCTGCAGTACAAACCGCCCCCCTCCTTTAGCAGCCCTTCCCAAATCCCGCAGAGCACCCCGTGCGGATTCCCAGTCTGGGCCCAGACCCCCAACCCCCTTCCCCCTCTTCCCGAGGATTAGCGGAGGCGGCCCGGGATCCGCTCGCGGCCGCACGTTTTTTGCCAAAAAAGGCAAGGATGCAGCTGCACGCGCCGCGGGAACATCTGGATCTGATTCCCGGCATGAATGGGTCACGGCCCCGCCCCCCCGTGATTCAGGGGCGGAGGCGGGAATGAGAGAGGGGGGCTGTCCCCCAAAGTGGGGAGATGGGGCGGAGCGCTGCTCCCCTCTGCCGGAGTCCGACGCCGGCGGCCCCTGCCCCGCCCTCGGCCCGGGACGGTCGGAGGCACACTGGTGCGCCCTCGCGGGGCGCGCGGCTTAGGGAGCTCCTGGTCCCGCTCGCCGCCTCCTGGGGTGGGGACCGGCGCCACGGTGCGGGTGAACCTCGCGTCCCCTGGGAGGGGGGCCCACGGGTCCGGCTGACCCGCGTGATCATCTGTATCTCACACTAAATCCTCCCAGAAATCCTGCGGGGCGCGCATTTTTCCACTTCACAGAGGTGGAGACTCCACTCGGCAGTTCCACAAAGTCACCTAGGGAGTCACAGGTAGATTCCTTTCAGACTGCCTCCCGGGCGGATTCGAATCTTAAACTTTCTGGGGCTGTGGTTGACATGTTCAACAAACCTTTACAAATACCCACCACGCGTGCTTATAATTAATAATTACATGTTTACATTTTTGTCTCTCCCACCGGCTTCTTCGAGAACTGGGCTCGCGCCTGCCTTGCTCGCGCTACTGTTCTCCGCTCCTGGCACTTACTACGTGTTCAATAAATACTTGTTGAGGAAGAGTCGTCCGAGCATAGAAAACAGCTGGTGCAAAGAAAGGGCGAGCTGAAGAAACATACGGCGCTTCGGGCAGCAGCAAATAATTTCATTCGGAGGAAGTGCCGAGAGACTAAAATGGCAGGCAGAGGCCAGGTCACAAAAAATGTAATGCCAAGTGAAACAGACCTCACCCTACGGGTAAAGCAGCCAGTGGAAATGTTTAAGCAGGGGCATAAGTGATCACTCTGGCTACAGCATGAATAATGGATAGCAGGGGTAAGATGAGCAGGCTCTGTTGGAAACTGGTGTACTGGTGGAGGAGAGAGGTAAAGAGGCATCGGGGTGGAAAAAACACGACTTGGTGACTGGCTCAAGGAAAAGGAGAAGGCTTTAAGGGAAAGAAGGTGAATGCTTTTGCTTAAGTGGTCCACCCCCCTAAGAGGAAAAGATACACAATTACGGTGACATTGATTTCAAGAGAAACATTTTTCAGATTTAACATCTTGGAAACCCAGATGCATTGTATAATAGAAGATGTGACACAGTTTAACAAATTTTTCTTTCTTAGTGTAACATAAAATGGTGGAGTTAACATTTGATGGCATCTCATATTTGATGAAATATGGTAGATTCCAAACCCTACCAAACACATACACACACACACACACACACAGATTGTCTTCAGTCTTGAATAGAGATTTCCCACCTCTTTGGGGAGGGGTGGGGCACCTCTGGTGAATTTTGCCAGGGGTGCTCTCTTTAAGGTTGAAATCTTGCTTAAATTTTTAGGCATAAATATAACCCTCAAAACACCCCATGAGCCGGCAAGACAAGAGTCATTATCATCCTGTGTTATTTTTCAAACTTTAAAAAACAAAAAGCAACGCATTCCTATTTTAGAAAAATTGGAGACTTACAAAAAGTAAAGAGAATAGGTAAATCACTAATAATTCCTTGATATATTACAGCCTCCTGGTTCTTTTTTGTTAAGCATGCTTATGTACATATATATTTTCATTTTGAGTTTTAAGTTTATTTTTTAAAATGCGAAAGTGGGGTGGGTGGCTCAGACGGTTAAGCAGCTGCCTTCAGCTCAGGTTATGATCCCAGGGTTGGGTTCTCTCCTCAGTGCAGAGCCTGCTTCTCCCTCTCCCTCTGCCATTCCCTCTGCTTGTACTCTCTGGCTCTCTCTATCTGTGTGTGTGTGTGTGTGTGTGAAATAAATAAATAAATAAACATTTTTTTAAAATGTGAAAGTAATATATGTACATTTTAAGAAAAAACCTTTCATGCTGAGTACACACAAAGAAAAGTTTCCCGCCTGTACCAGATCTTCTGGGATATCTCCTCATAAACAACCATTGTTTACTGTTACTTGGATATCCTCACAGAAATAACCTCTTCGTGCATCTATTTTTATACACACTATTATGTGTCTAGATTTTTTTTCACTTTGTGTGGCCATCTTTCCATTGAGTTCATATAGATTTTTTTAAACAGCTTTATTGAGGGATAAGTTCCATAAAGTCCATAACATAAAATTCACCCGCTTTGAGTGTACAATTCAATTACTTTGAACAAATTTAATAGCATTGTGGAACTCTCTCCACAATCCAATTTTAAAACATTTCTATCACCACCAAATTTGCTGTCACTTCCAATCTTCTTCCCAGCCACAGAAAACCACTCATCTACTTTCTGCTCCATATATTTGCCTTTCTGGACATTTCATCTCAGTATATCCTATGTCGTTTTTTGTGTATGGCTTCTTTTTCTTAGTATGATGTTTTCATGGTTCGTCTATATTGTAACATTCCTTTATTGCTGAATACTATCCCACTGTATGGATATACCACATTTTCATTCATCAGCTAATGGATGTTGGAGCTGCGACCAGTTTTGTTGATTATAAATAACACTGCTATGACCATCTGAATATATGGACATATGTTTTAATTTCTATACCTAGAAACTTGCTTCATTCTTTTTTTATGGCTGTATAGCATTTCACTGCGTGAATGTACCATTTTTTATTTAACCAGACCCCTTGCTTACAATTAGGTTTTTCTCCACATGTGAACTTGTTGTTTTTTAAAATATTTTATTTATTTCAGAGAGAGAGAGAATGCCCCTGCTGGCGGGCATGGGGGGGGCGCCTGGGCAGAGGGAGAAGCAGACTCTTTGCTGAGCAGAGAACCTGATGTGGGGCTCGATCCCAAGACTCTGGGATCATGACCTGAGCCGAAGGCAAATGCTTAACCGACTGAGCTACCCAGGCAGCCCTACACATGTGAATTTCTTGAAGAAAAAAAAAAAAACAGAGAGATTTTTTTTTTAACTTTATTTATTTATTTGAGAGAGAGAGACAGTGAGAGAGAGCATGAGCGAGGAGAAGGTCAGAGAGCGAAGCAGACTCCCCATGGAGCTGGGAGCCCGATGTGGGACTCGATCCCAGGACTCCAGGATCACGCCCTGAGCCGCAGGCAGTCGTCCAACCAACTGAGCCACCCAGGCGTCCCGAGAGATTTTTTTTTTAAAACATTTCATTTATTTGTTTGACAGAGAGTTCACAAGCAGAGCAGCACGCAGAGAGAGAGGGGGAAACAGGCTCATTGCTAAGCAGAGAGCCCAATGTGGGGCTCGATCCCAGGACCTTGAGATCATGACCTGAGCCAAAGGCGGAGGCTTAACCCACTGAGCCACCCAAGCACCTCGAGAAAGGGAGAGAGAGAGAGAGACATTATTAACAAGAAGGACACCGAGGTCTAGAGAAGGAAAAAACGTTAACAGAAGTCACGCTGAAAGCTAAAGACTCAACGTCCGGTCCCCCAACTCCCATACAGGTTTTTCAACTACTCCTCAGTCGGGGAGGTCCCTGCCTGCCCCACCCGCCTCATAAAAACTCCAGGAAGTCGGCCCCTTAACCTCAGATTCTTGAATTTCTGTACGCCCCCTAGAGGCACCGGGAAATTACTCTGCATCGCTCCACGACACCTCCGGCCAGCAGGGGGCACTGCTGCCACCTCGAGCACACCGGCTATGCTTACCTTGTGATGCTCCCTTTTCTTCGAGTCCCCGAGGCACTTCCGGCGTCCGCGGAACTTTGGTGCGCCCGGACGCTCAGTGTGGGGCGCGGGCGCGCAAAGTAGCTGGAGTCGTTTCCGGCCGTGTCGGTGGTCTGAATCGAGGTGCAGAGGCGGAGGAGAAATGGAGACAATTCTGGAGCAGCAGCGGAGGTATCATGAGGAGAAGGAACGGCTCATGGATGTCATGGCCAAAGAGATGCTCACTAAGAAGTCCACGGTGAGTGGGACCTGGGCAAAGGCTACGTCGAGGCTGGGCCCCATCCCGATGTTTAACCTCGGAGGGCTTTCTTTGGCCCCGAGACCCTCCCGCGCCCCATCCGGCTCCCTCCGGGGCTTCCTCTCCGAGCTCGGGCCGTGGTAACCGACCCCTGAAGCCCAGCACTCCCCAGGCCTCGGCGGCAGCCGCCGACACCTGGGCGGTTAAGCTCCGCCCTCGGGCGGCCTTTCCATCCTCAGAACTCCGACTAACGGCGCCTGTGTCACCGTTTGCTTTTCTCCAGCTCCGGGACCAGATCAATTCTGACCACCGCACACGGGCCATGCAAGATGTGAGTGCTTCGTTGCCCGCCTCTCTTTGGGTCGGGATGAGCTGCGAAAGTGAGGGAAGGCGGGGTTCGGGGTCTCAGTATGAGACCAGTCCAGCTAAAGGTAGCCAGATGGACCAGTCGAGGGTTGTCTGACTGGAGAAGTCCTCGCGGCTTCCAAACCCGAGAGTGCTGAGCTGTCCTTCCTCACCCCTGAATGGGACCTCTTATTCATACCATCCTGTGCCCAATGATGTACAAAGAATAGTTAGGAGGAGTCAGTGGCCCGGGCACAAAAGGTACCATCCCTACCCCCGCCCCCCTCCCCAATGTTGGGTATTAGTGTTTTCCTCCCAGAATACCATTTTTTTTTAAGATTTTATTTATTTATTTGACAGATCACAAGCAGAGCAGCACAAGTAGACGGAGAGGCAGGCAGAGAGAGAGAGGGGGAAACAGGCTCCTTGCTGAGCAGAGAGCCCGATGTGGGACTCGATCCCAGGACCCTGAGATCATGACCTGAGCCGAAGGCAGCGGCTTAACCCACTGAGCCACCCAGGCGCCCCAGAATACCATTTTTTAAAAAAAGTATTTATTTATGTGACAGACAGAGATCTCAAGTAGGTGGAGAAGCAGGCAGAGAGAGAGAGGGGAACGCAGGCTTCCCGCTGAGCAGAGCCCTATGCGGGGCTGGATCCCAGGATTCTGAGATCATGACCTGAGCCAAAGGCAGAGGCTTTATCCCACTGAGCCACCCAGGCACCCCTCTCAGAATACCATTTTGAAATTTTTACCTAGCAAACCAGGTTTGCTTAGTAATAGTTCAATTTTGTACTTTTAGGAAATGAATCAAATGTTGATGCTAACTGCTGAGTGATAGGTAAATGAAGGTTCATTATACAAAATGCTTTCTGTTTTTGCATGTATTTGAAGTCTGTTTAGAAAGGATTGGAAGACCTAATCAGAGTTTCCAATTCGCAGAAGATAATTAGTATTGTTAGCCTCTAGTTCCTTATTTAAATTCCCAAATCCGAAATACTGTGAAAACAAAGATTTTCTTTGTGGTTTTGGGGGCGTGGGGGGATGTAATTACTTGGTGGCAACATCTGACTTGATCTCATTTGGCAGCAAAACCCTGACCTTAACAGATAAGCTTTGGATGGTCTTTAGCCCATTTATTAAATAATGCATAATTTTTACTGCAGAATTATTAATAGGTGTCCCAGATTCCAGCAGGGATGTTACTTGATATATAATATTTTTCCCAACTTAGAAATTCCAAATTCTGAAGCAAATCTGGTCCCAAAAGTTTTGAAAAGAGACTAGGAACTTTTAACATCTCTCAGGGTTTCCCTGGGCCTTGACTAGTGAGCTCTGTTGGTTGCTTAGCCCTGTGGTTGTACAGATTGCTTTGTTCTGTTTTTTTGTTTTTTGTTTTTTAAAGATTTTATTTACTTATTTGTCAGAGAGAGTGCGAGTGAGAGCGAGCACAGGCAGACAGAGTGGCAGGCAGAGTCAGAGGGAGAAGCAGGCTCCCTGCGGAGCAAGGAGCCCGATGTGGGACTCGATCCCAGGACGCTGGGATCGTGACCTGAGCCGAAGGCAGCTGCTTAACCAACTGAGCCACCCAGGCATCCCAGATTGCTTTGTTCTGATGAGTTTTGTGTTTATCTTTCAGAGGTACATGGAAGTCAGTGGGAACCTGCGGGATTTGTATGATGATAAGGATGGGTAAGTGATAGTCACTTCTAGTCCAGGAGTTAGCACCTCTGAAGAGCCATGCTTCAAGGACTGATTTTGTGCACTGTGTTCTTTGAATTTTTTCTGGTATTGCAGATTACGAAAGGAGGAACTCAATGCCATTTCAGGACCCAATGAATTTGCCGAGTTTTATAATAGACTCAAGCAAATAAAGGAATTCCATCGGAAACACCCAAATGAGGTATGATACTCAGAAAGTATTTTTTCCAAACCTGCTTGAAGAGCATACTGAAGGAAAGGCATAAGGAGGATGGAAGTGCACCATTCAGATGTCCCTTCAAAAGAACTATTTAGGGGCGCCTAGGTGACTCAGTGGGTTAAAGCCTCTGCCTTCAGTTCAGGTCATGATCTCAGGGTCCTGGGATGGAGCCCCGCATCGGGCTCTCTGCTCAGCAGGGAGCCTGCTTCCCCCCTCTCTCTCTGCCTGCTTCTCTGCCTACTTGTGATCTCTCTGTCAAATAATAAATAAAATCTTTTTAAAAAAAAAAAAAAAAGAACCATTTAGGTGACATCCTGTAACTCCAATACTTCCAGTTTCCCCCTCATCTTTAGGCCAAGGCCACACTCTTCCTGGGTAGCCCCAGCCAGGGATAGAGCACAAGTGAAGATACTATGGCCTGGATATTTCCATTCAGTGCAAAACTCTTGTAATGAGCATTCTTTGCTCCTCAGCTCCCCACTGGGAAGGTAAAGACTTGGTCTGAATCACAGTGTAGGCTATCCCTGCCCAGTCATCCTCTCTCTTGGTTTTTATCTTTCCCAGGCATTACCCCCAATAAAATCCTTGCACTCCTAACTCTGTCTTAAAATCTGCTACCTAGGGGATCCATCTAACACAAAGAGGCTGTACTTACTTAACAGTGATCATTATACTGTCAGCGTTTAGCCCAGAGGCCAACTTTTTCATGAAGTATATTTCCTTATCCAGTCCTCCCTTGAAATTAATCTTTATGATCTGATTATATTTTATGACAGTGAATGTGTACCCCACTGTATTGAAATAGTATAAGGAATAGGGATTATATCCCAATTATCTAGAAGTGATTGAACACTAACAACTGACCAGAGTTCTAGGGGGAGGAGTTTTTTTGTTTTGTTTTGTTTATTTGACAGAGGCACAGTGAGAGAGGGAACACAGTGGGGGATGGGGGAGGAAGAAGTAGGCTTCCCACTGAGTAGAGAGCCCGATGCCAGGCTCTGTCCTAGGACCCCAGGATCATGACCTGAGCTGAAGGCAGATGCTTAACGAATGGGCCAACCAGGTGCCTCAGGAGAAGTTCTAGGGGTGGAAGGGAGCAAGGCCATGGCTGTAGCAGATGTGGAAAGGGGTCGGTTATGGATTATTCTGAGCTTTCATGACTGTGTAACTGGGAAGTTGTTTGTTCCCTTGGGGAAGATAAAGAGGTAACCCACTTGAAGTGGGAATGAATTTTTATATATGTTGCTTTTCAGGTGATGTTATACATTATATAGATAGAAGTGTCCTATGGGTACAAGTTAAGTGACTGGGGTCAGGCATGAAATTAAAAAAAAAAAAAAAAAAAAGCTTGTGATTTAGATCTGATAATTAGCTCATAGACTTAATGTTTGAGGTTGACTTGATGGATGAGGGCACTTTCTCACACCAGCAGAAGTCTTCCCACCCCTTTAAGCATCAAGCATCTTGCTAAGAGAGAAGACATGAGTACCATTCTGGTATGTTAACCTTATTCTAGCCTTGTTAGAAAGGTGATAAGAAATAAATGGTTTGGTTTTATTTATTTATTTATTTATTTGATGCAGACGGTGAAAGAGGGAACACAACCAGGGGGAGCAGCAGAGGGAGAGGGAGAAGCAGGCTTCCCACAGAGCAGGGAGCCTGATGCGGGGCTTGATCCCAGGACCATGGGATCCAGACACTTAAGGACTGAGCTACCCAGGCGCCCGGAAATAGGTGGTTTTTAAAAAGGATTAGAAGGATGCTCAAGGTATACTAAGGGAAAAAAGTCCACTTATGTGAAAAAATAAACACCTTACACTTGCCTGTAGGTGCATGTACATATGCATGTATTTAAATATACAGAATAGTGGTTTGCAAATTTTGTAGGATATGTTTAAATCCTTTGGGGATTTTTATATTTTAATTTTTTTTAAGATTTTTTTTTTTTAAATATCCCAGGTAATCCTAATGTTGAGCAAAATTTGGAAACAGATGGTATAAAAAGGTCTCTTAACAGTGCTAAAGGGGGACTTTGGTTTTTGTGAGCATGTGTTACTTTAGGAGTTTTTAGTCAAATGATACCAAAAAAGGAAAAGAAAAAAGCAAGGTAACTGCGGAATAATAGTAGGCTCCTAATGAAAATCAAGTCTCAAACATCAGAAGTCTAACTTACTATATAGCCCATTTCTGCAGCATTGCAACTTTTTTATTAAAAATCCGTCTGAATTTTTCTTTCTTCCCTTCAGATCTGTGTGCCAATGTCAGTGGAATTTGAGGAGCTTCTGAAGGCTCGAGAGAATCCAAGTGAAGAAGCACAAAGTAAGTAGGTTTCAATATTTCTCTCGAGCACTAACAAAAGTGCAGGTTCATGACAGAGCTTAGATTTTCCCTCCGAGCCCTGGAAAACAGAGCCCCAGAGAAATTTTATTGCCATGTTCTCAGCTGGATTGATGTCCTAAATTGGACTTGAACAAAATACTCACTGTACTACCCTTGCTCAAGTTCACTGGCCTGGAAAACTGAGGTCTGTTGACTTCCTGAGCATAGGGAGGACAAGGACATTTGGGTGAAGGGCTATGTCGTGTCACAGACAACTAGCCATCCATTTGAAGAGCCACATACAAGGAAGTGGTCTTTAATGTCTGAATCACTGATATATCTTTGATTCTTTTAGACTTGGTCGAGTTCACAGATGAAGAGGGCTATGGTCGTTATCTTGATCTCCATGACTGTTACCTCAAATACATTAACCTAAAGGCCTCAGAGGTAGGGCCAGTGGTGGTGGTGGTTGGGTATGGGGGACGGGGGACACACGGGATGACAGTGCTTCTGATTCTAGAGGTGGGTCGGGATGGCAGGCTGGGGCTTCTGGACAGAGAGCAATTAAACTACCTTGTGTTTTGTAACCATTAGAAAAGACGTAATGGGCTTTCTTGGAATGAAATAGTATGTAAAATGAAAGGTATTTATAGTGGATACAACAGTCTTATTTTTAGTTTTTAAATTTTTAAAAAATATATATTTAGAGAGAGAGTGCATGTGTGTGTACATGCACACACAGGGTAGGGACAGAGGCAGAGAATCTTAAGCAGACTCCCTGTGGAGCACTGACACCAGAGTCTGACACAGGCTCCATCTCACAGTCTTGAGATCATGACCTGAGCTAAAACCAAGAGTTGGACACTCGGCCGACTGAGCCACCTCGGTGCCCCTATTTATTTTTATTTTTTTGAGTGAACTCTGCAGCCAACATGGGCCTTGACTCAAGACCCTGAGATCAAGAGTCACATGCTCTATAGACTGAGTCAGCCAGGTGCCCCAAGCATACTATTTTACTAACAAATTTTATTGCTTATTGATACATATTTTGCTTTTATAAACATAAAATATTTTTTTAAAAGACTCACAGTGAGCCCCTGCAATAGACACACGTAGTAGGTATGTGAAAAATATGGAAATATAATCTCTGCCTGCAAAAGTGTCTTTTATCACAAGATTTGGGATCCAGTATGACAGTCTCAGAAAGGTCACAAGAAGGTGTATGATTAAGATCCTCATGGAGTTGTGAGGAAATGTCCCAAAAGTTCAGTGACTGTACTTTATTTTTTTTTTATTAAGATTTTATTTATTTATTTGACAGAGAGAGATCACAAGTAGACAGAGAGGCAGGCAGAGAGAGAGAGAGGGAAGCAGGCTCCCTGCTGAGCAGAGAGCCCGATGCGGGACTCGATCCCAGGACCCTGAGATCATGACCTGAGCCGAAGGCAGCGGCCTAACCCACTGAGCCACCCAGGCGCCCCTCAAGTGACTGTACTTTAAGCTCCAAGAGTTCAGGTCCTATATCTGTCTTGTTCTCATCTGTATCCACATACTTGGTCCAAAGATGCTCAGTAAGTGACGCCATGAGTGAACAAATGGCACTTCAGAACCTTAGTTTAGGATGTAGTGGGTGTCAGAGCCTTCGGTTTGCATTCAGTTAGTGTTGGACAAATGTTTCTTTCATTTACTGTTGATTGATTTGATCTTTATTTTTCAGTTAATTGCATGTCTGATAAGTCTGCTCAGTGCAGTGGCATTCACACCCCAGGTCGTGTAGAAATTAAGTCATGGGCAAGCAAAGACTAAGATGAGCTGGTCCTTTTATTAGACAACACTCAGTTTTGATCTCATTTATTAGAGACTCTAGTGCAACTTGGTGCAAACCCCTAACTGGATCTCTTGTCATTTCTTTTTTCAGAAGCTGGATTATATCACGTATCTCTCCATCTTTGACCAGTTATTTGACATTCCTAAAGAAAGGAAGAATGCCGAATATAAGAGGTAGGCATTGCTAGCCTCTAGGCCTCTCCTGGATTTGATTAGGTTATTTAATGTAAAGATTTGATGGCAGAGTTCTGAATTTTATTGCCTGAAATAAGGACACAAATGGCTTCCACGTTTATTGAAGGAGAGAGATTTCGAATGCCAGTTTTAAACATGTGTCTTACTCTGGCTCTGGAAGAATGTGCATCGTTGGCACATCTGTGATTTTACATGGAGGCTGTTAAATTTGTTTCATTGTAGAAAGAAGTCTCATTCAGGGATCTGTGCCTTGAGTTTAACAAAAAGATTAGCATTTCTTATTGTGACCGAAGTGAGGTGCATGACTGTTGTACAGATGGAAAGGTTTTTTGTGTGTTTTTATGCCTGTGGTTTGTGATCTGTACTACTGACTTTCTCTCTTCCTCATTTTCTCTTTACCTAACTTCTTTTATGTGAGTTAAATAAGATTTTATCATTTGAAATTATGATGAAATGAGATCAGAAAGGTCAAAATCAAGATGATGTGTTAAGAAAAAATTCAATTGTAAGCTCATTCTAAAAATTAGTATTACTTTTGGGACGCCTGGGTGGCTCAGTTGGTTAAGCAGCTGCCTTCGGCTCAGGTCATGATCTCAGCGTCCTGGGATCGAGTCCCACATCGGGCTCCTTGCTCGGCAGGGAGCCTGCTTCTCCCTATGCCTCTGCCTGCCTCTCTGTCTGCCTGTGCTCGCTCTCTCACCTCTCTCTCTGACAAATAAATCTTTAAAAAATAATAATAATAAAAATTAGTATTACTTTTAAAAACTGGTATCACTGGAATTTTATTTTATGGGGTATAACAGTATATAAAAAAATACTCTGTTTTCTCTGTATTGTTCCTGTATAGATATTTGGAGATGCTGCTTGAGTACCTTCAAGATTACACAGATCGAGTGAAGCCCCTCCAAGATCAGAATGAACTTTTTGGGAAGATTCAGAATGAATTTGAGAAGAAATGGGAGAATGGTACCTTTCCTGGATGGCCGGTAAGCTTTAGTGGGGTAGGGGAGAGGACATGCAGAGGAATTGGATTAATAGTTTTACTTGAATACTGAGCCTCTGCCTTAGGGCATTAGCTGCTGATCCCTCGGGATAAGTGTGACTGTGAGGTGTCCCCTGCCACATATGTCAGACATTCTTGCCGTGCATGCTTTGGAATGAGATTTGTCAGGGCCTCCTTGCCATTGGCCGAGCCTAGCATTTTTGCCAGCTATGTCATTACTGCTGTGTGGTTCTTATTGACCCCAAACTGCAAAGATTATGTGCTAGAATCTCCATCATGTGTTTTCAGTCCTGGTGATAAACTTGGGTTTTCCTGAACTCTCAGGGAGAGAAAGAACGATCTTGTCTTTGGCTCTGCTCTTATGGGAATTCAATTCATAGTCACACATGCATATAAGAAAGAGGCCATCTGCCACCTGGTAATGTAGATAGATGGCTCCCTTGTCTTCATTTAAACCTGGATCTTACTGTTGTTCTTGCCAGAAAGAGACAAGCAGTGCCCTGACTCATGCTGGAGCCCATCTTGACCTTTCTGCATTCTCTTCCTGGGAGGTATGTTCTCTTTAGTAACTATACTGGCCCCACATGTTCACTCCTCAGAGAAACCACTCAGTCTGTTTCTAATGCCATGGTAAGACACCAGTTCCTAGAACCAGGCATCTACAAAAAATATGGAATGATAAATCTAAAAAGAAAAAAGTTTACCCATCTACTTTGAAAAGTATAAACTTGGGGGGAGGGGGGTTGGAAGAAGGGGGGTAGGGTTATGGACATTGGGGAGGGTATGTGCTTTTGGGTAAATTGGAAGGGGAGATGAACCATGAGAGACTATGGACTCTGAAAAACAATCTGAGGGGTTTGAAGTGGCGGGGGGGGTGGGAGGTTGGGGTACCAGGTGATGGGTATTATAGAGGGCACAGCTTTCATGGAGCACTGGGTGTGGTGAAAAAATGAATACTGTTTTTCTGAAAATAAATAAATTGGAAAAAAAAAAAAGAAAAGTATAAACTTTATGAGACTTATGAGTGGAGGTAGTCACTACCAGTATGATTGCATATGAACTAGACCACAGACTCAGACTTTGGAGAGTCTGAGCTGAGTGCTAGCTATTGGCTATGGAATGTATGGTCTTGCCACAGCTTCCAGAACACCCACACACCCACCTGTAAAGACCTAAGCTTAAGCATTTGTTGTTTCTCAAAGTCTATTTATATGAAATTGTAACTTGGCTCTTTATTTTTTATGTAGGAGTTGGCCTCCCTGGGTCTGGACAGATTGAAATCTGCACTCTTAGCGTTAGGCTTGAAGTGTGGTGGGTAAGAGACTGCTTTTTCAGAACTGTCCCAGTTTACTGTATGTTTGCACAATAACGGACTCTGATGCCATTCTTTCTGTTATCCCGCACCGCCGAAGTATGCAGAACCATATGGTAGAGTAACTCTGATATCTTTACCCCTCCTGTCTCCTTAGGACCCTAGAAGAGCGAGCCCAGAGGCTCTTCAGCACCAAAGGAAAGTCCCTGGAGTCACTTGACACCTCCCTGTTTGCCAAAAATCCCAAGTCAAAAGGCACCAAGCGGTGAGTGGCTGGGGTGGCATCTCTGTGGACAGTTCTAAGATGTTATTCCCCGGAGAATTTTTACCGCAGCAACCGAGTTTATCACCATTATTGATTCAGAGAGATACAGTTTGCCGTTTTCTGTGCAAATGGTAGAGAGCGCCATCATTGTTATACACCAAGAACAGTTTGTGCTCCGGTGATTGAGAGTGGGTTAATGTTAAAACAGCTCTAGGTACTTTTTTTTTTTTTTAAGATTTTATTTATTTATTTGACAGAGAACACAAGTAGGCAGAGAGGGAGAAGCAGGCTTCCTGCTTCCTACAATGACCCTGGGATCACGACCTGAGCTGACCCAACTGAGCACCCACGCGCCTCTCTAGGTACTTTTTGTTACCTCAGGAGGCTATGGAAGCTAAATAGGTTCCAAAAATATTTTTCTAAGTTTGTTTTTACTAGTGATAATTGAATCTTTTTAAAATCATAGTATGGTTGACACACAGTGTTACATTAGTTTGAGGTGTACAAGGTAGTGATCTGACAACTCTACGTTGTGCCATGCACAAGCATACCTGCCATCTGTTGCCACAGAACCTATTGCAGTGCCGTTGGCTGTGTTCCCTGTGCTGTACCTTTCGTCCCTGTAGTTAAATCTCTTCTTGAGCCTCATGCTTGTACAGGGTATTTTTTTTTAACGTGCGCTTTATAATTCTGAAAAGTAGCTTTTAGGGGCACCTGAGTGGCTCAGTGGGTTAAGCCTCTGCCTTTGGTTCAGGTTATGATCTCGGGGTCCTGGGATCGAGCCCAGCATTGGACTGTCTGCTCAGCGGGGAGCCTGCTTCCCCCTCTTTCTCTCTGCCTACTTGGGATCTCTGTGCTCTGTGTCAAATAAATAAAATCTTTTTTTTTTTTTTTTTAAAGATTTTATTTATTTATTTGACAGAGAGATCACATTAGGCAGAGAGGCAGGCAGAGAGAGGGGAAGGGAAGCAGGCTCCCTGCTGAGCAGAGAGCCCGATGCGGGTTTTTTAAAAAAAAGAAAGAAAAGTAGCTTTTACCCTGATCTTTTGCAGATACGGACTTAGAAAAGTTAAGGCATATCCCCACTATCTTATAGTTACTAAGTACTAAGAATCAGAATTTGGGCCTAAGTCTGTCCCAGAGATTGTCTCCTCTGCTACATTTTCTTTGTAGATTATAATGATGGAAATTTAAGTGTCTTGATGTGTTTTATGTCTTCTAGAATGAGATTAGAGAGGCAGCTTCCATGCATTCCAAGAAATAACCTCAATCCCTTCCATCAGCAAGTCCTGAGCTGAACAGAGCATTTGCTTTCACAGCATAACAGTTGTCACATGCTTGTAGTTTTTAATGCACACTTGGAATAAATGTTCCCAGACATGGGATAAGGCTTTGGGTGAAAGAATCCTTGAGTGATACACCTTTTTTCTTGTTTCCAGAGACACTGAGAGGAACAAAGACATTGCTTTCCTAGAAGCCCAGATCTATGAATATGTAGAGATTCTTGGGGTGAGTAATGGACTCTGCTGAGAGCAGTAAATACTATAAGGTGTGGGAATCAGAGAAATGTGAACTCACAGGATTTTTTTTTTTTTAGGAACGAAAGAAGAAGGGTAGGTTTTAAACTAGTTCAGCAGAAAGTAAGGTTCTCTCAGATACTTGACCCTTCAGTGAGGTTCCGTTCTGTTCGTAGGTGCCTGTTTTTGGGTGATATTCCCAAGGTTGCTCAGTTGCCATGAAGCCAAGCAGAAAGAACAGACAACCCTCTCAGCGTAGTATCCAGAATGGTGTAGATTCTTTGCATTCCGGAATATACCTAGAAGTTCCTGAATATATCTAGGAGATGGAAGCAGATACTCAAAAGGCATTAGAAGGAAGTCTGCTTAGAGCAGCGTTTCAGGTATAACTTGCTATGAAAAGACATTACTTACATATTCAGAAGATAACAAGGAATTTGCTAGGGCTAGAATGCTAGTGGTATACAAAGCTTGCTATGAGCAGATTCTTGAATATTCTTTCAAGAAAGAGCCAAGGGTGGGTTGGGAGTGGGAAAATGCCTCACCAGACAGGATGCTTATCTCAGAGAGAAAGGAAATGGAATACAAGGGAAATCGCTCTTTCAGGCAAGAGAAGATAGAAGAAAAAGATGGGCACTATCTCTGGGAGTCCTGCAGAAGAGCAGCCTTTCAGAGCGTCTGTACAATTTTCAACTGCTCTCAGAGCCTTTCCCTTTATAGATGTTCAGATGGTGTTTTAAGTGATAGTTCTGGCTCAGATAGCTTGTTTACATGTCCCTGTCAGTTGTCTGGGTGTTTTCATTCTGCCTTTGTTTGAGGTATATAATAGCTATATATGCGTATAATATACATGCATATATTAGCTATATAACTGGTCACTTGTTGGTTCCCAGCTGCTTTCACTAAAGGGCTAGTTAGAATGTTGGACACTAGGGCCACTAATATTCTCCACAGTGAACCTGGCTGTTACTATGGACAGCAGTCTGAGTTGCTAGTCCTCTAAAGATGATTGGGAGGCTAATCTGTACCTATGACCCAAGATGTTCTGACTACTTTTTGTTCTCTCCTTTGAGAGCATTTTGCCTTCCCTGCCAGGAGGTGGCACCACTCTCTAAAGTTTCAGCCGGAATGGTTTTTAGAAGTTGCTCCTGTTATGTACTGATAGGATTTTTACAATTGGCTTACCATTTATTGATGCCTGTTGGTTTCCAGACATTTTGCCCAATCCTTGGATACGATAGTGAGTATGACATGCCTCTTGACTTTGAAAAGGCCACTTTGCGGTGGGGGGAGATAAGTGACTGCAGTGCTGTGCGTGCTGTGACACATTGAGACTAAGCTTTCTAAGTAGAAAGCGGGAAAAAGAATGTTCTAGAAAGAAGAAACAGAAAGGATGAAGGTAAAAACATCATGGAGAGAAAACAGATATTAGGACATAATGAGAAGAAAACCAGTGTGTGTGGAGTGTACCTTGTAAGGGTGGGAGTAGTCAGAGAATAATTTGGACAGTTATGTTGGAGATTTGGACTTTGTTCTTTAAATAGTAGAAAGAGGGCATCTGGGTGGCTCAGGCGTTAAGGGTCTGCCTTCTACTCAGGTAATGATCCTGGGATCCTGGGATCGAGCCCCGAGTCGCCTGCTTCTCCCTCTCCTAGTCATCCCACTTGTGTTCTCTCTTCTGCTGTGTCTATCTCTGTCAAATAAATAAAAATACTTTTATAAATAAATAAAACTGTAGAAAGACAGGAGGCGCCTGGGTGGCTCAGTTGTTAAGTGTCTGCCTTTGGCTCAGGTCATGATCCCAGGGTCCTGGAATTGAGCCCTGAATTGGGCTCCCTGCTCAGCAGGAAGACTGCCTCTCCCTCTCCCACTCCCCCTGCTTGTGTTCCCCCTCTCTCGCTATGTCTCTGTCAAATAAATAAAATCTTTAGGGACGTCTGGGTGGCTCAGTTGGTTAAGCAGCTGCCTTCGGCTCAGGTCATGATCCCAGCGTTCTGGGATCGAGTCCCACATCGGGCTCCTTGCTCAGCAGGGAGCCTGCTTCTCCCTCTGCCTCTGCCTGCCATTCTGTCTGCCTGTGCTCTCTCTCCCTCTCTGACAAATAAATAAAAAATCTTTAAAAAATAAAAAATAAAAAAAATAAAATCTTTAAAAAAAAAAGGACAAAATGTTTTAAAGTATAACATTAGATTGGGGCTCTTAAAAGTACATAAATTTGGCGGGAAAAATGGAAGTTGGACTGGAATGAGGAGAGACTCAGGGCAAGTTAGAAGGTTGTCTTCTTGGTAAGGAAGGAGAAGAACGGACTGGGTAAGGAAATATTTTTAGAGACAGAAAAGACTTTGTTCTCCGTTGTTCTGCATTAGTCCATGGCCTAAGATGACCATGGCCTAAGATGAGTATCTTAGGCAAGTGACCTAAAACTTTTGACTTTTTCCTTCAGGATCAGGGAGAGCCTATTGATAAGGAGTTTTGATAAGAAGGCAAGATTTTCCCTTTATTGTACAAGTAAGAAAACCATATCCAGGGCACCTGGGTGGTTCAGTCGGTTAAACGGCTGCCTTCAGCTCAGGTTATGATCCCAGGGTCCTGGGATCAAGTACCTCATCCGGCTCCCTGCTTGGTGGGGAGCCTGCTTCTCCCTCTCCTCCCCCTTCTTGTGCTCGCTCTTTCTTGCTCTCTGTCTGTCAAATGATAAAATCTTTAAAAAAGAAAAAAAAGAAAACCGTATCTTTGGAAGGTAAGGGGTCAGCAAGAGTTGTAGAAAATTGCCCTTCTTGTTCTTCACTACTTTTCTCTGACTTCCCTTTCATTTCTGGACCTGACTTAGGAACAGCGACATCTCACTCATGAAAATGTACAACGTAAGCAGGCAAGGACCGGGGAAGAGCGAGAAGAAGAAGAGGAAGAGCAGATAAGTGAGAGTGAAAGTGAAGACGAAGAGAATGAGATCATTTACAACCCCAAGAACCTGCCCCTTGGCTGGGATGGCAAAGTACGTGCCTACTTACCACCTTCCTTCCCATCGCCCGTTCAGGAAGCGGACATGAGTCTAATACTATTTCCTCTCTGATTTCTTTTAGCCTATTCCCTACTGGCTGTACAAGCTTCATGGTCTAAACATCAACTATAACTGTGAGATTTGTGGAAATTACACCTACCGAGGTCCCAAGGCTTTCCAGCGGCATTTTGCTGTAAGGAATTCAGAGCCATTTCTCCTGGAAATTAAAATATGAAACATGCAGCTTTTAGAGAGGATAGGAACACCCCGAGAGTAGCGCTGGTGTCCAGAGCTTAAGAGAAGCAAGGAGTGGATCTAAAGTCAAGCATGTGGCATTTGACCTTTGGCACCCTGCTAGCTAGAATAATGCCTAAGATGGTTTCTGGAGGCATTCTGGCACTCTGCTATTTGAAATTCATTTCGGTTTGCTTGTGCGTATTATACTTCTCTCAGTTTATCTTTCTGTCAGCACCTTAGACCATCCTCTGACTCCTCACTCAGCTCTCTACCCACTGCTAGTACACAGGACCAAAGAAGGGACTGACTGCCTCCTTCTTTGTGTCTTAAATGGGTGTTTGCCTCTTTGAAAAACAGGAGCTAAGAGGATGACATTTATCAAGCAATTCTTGAGAAAAGGCCTTATCTGGGTAGTACTCCAGAGAGTGGATTCATCCTTATCGTGTTTCTGCCTTTGATTCTTCGTACTCAGAAGGAAGTTTTACAAATGGAAAGATTTGCTAGACCCAGGGCAGAGAATGTATATGAACTCCTCGCTTCCTTCCTCAGACATCCATATCACTTGGGTCTTTTCTCTTGAGCCCGAGTCATCTCTGAGTTTTTCTCAGTACTCCCTCTAGTACATTAGAATTGGTGGCCAAGATAAAGCCCATGCCGTTTGCCATCCGTGAGCCCAAGCTGTCGTTGGCTCTCCGTGCTCTCTTGCACATCCCTGCTTATGCCTGGTGAGCAGTCTTCGCCCTTACTTACAGAGGTGACCTGCCGTCCGTCGTGCTTACTCACGCTGGTGGTGGGGGCTGTGTGGGAGGCCTCTGGTTAGAGTGGTGGTGTTTTGCTGTGGTCTTGACACAGGTTTTGTCTGGACTATTATTAGATCTGGATCTTGGTTTGAGAAACCAGCCGAGTGAGGAGAACAATGCAATGCTGCTTTGAAATAACTGCCCCTTATCAGTCGTGGCCAGCTGTTTACAAACGGGAGCCGCAGAAGGAATGCTGCCATTAGGTGGAGTCTTTTGCAAAGGGTCAAGTTAGGGTTTATGAATAGAGTGGAGCTCGTGCCCTGTGTTCAGTTATTCCCATTTCACAGCCTTTTACTTCTCATTTTCACCTCCT
The DNA here is from genome assembly GCF_020171115.1 of Neogale vison. Classification (NCBI taxonomy): domain Eukaryota; kingdom Metazoa; phylum Chordata; class Mammalia; order Carnivora; family Mustelidae; genus Neogale; species Neogale vison. Next base: position 29,235,261 of record NC_058092.1, on the reverse strand, counting down.
TTCTCTTCTCTCTTCTCCTAGGAGTGGCGTCATGCCCATGGCATGAGGTGTTTGGGCATCCCAAACACGGCCCACTTTGCTAATGTGACACAGATCGAAGATGCTGTCTCCTGTAAGTATGCTTTATTTCCCCTTCCCTAGACACCAGATCAGTGGCCAGTCCTACAGCTCACTACCCCCAGTACCCTGGTGTATCCAGGGCTAGGGGCAGCAGGTTGTGGATATGTGTATATTTTTATGTCCTGCAATTTGCCTCATTCCTTGAGATTGATATTGATAACATTTTAAGCTTACACTCATGCCAACTGCTAAAACAAAAGTGATACTTTGATTAATTTTGTTTCATGTTTGTTTGTTCCATGGATAGGATCCTTAGCATTTTCCCCAAGTCTTATGTTAAATTAAATAGAAGTAGGTGATAGGTCATTCTTACCTGGCTGGTGTTTTCCAAGGGAATGATGCTTGTTCATCTACACTGATTTTAAGATTGGCTGATGGTTTTATTAATCACATTGCACAAGAGAAAGATTGCACCTTTACCACTCTTTTTTATCCAGCATTGGATTAAACAGCATTCCTGGATTCTTTTGTATTGGGGGTGGATACTCTCAATGCGTTATTTATCCTATTAGGATTCTCCTCAGAAGTTTTATATTTGTGTCTGTAAATAAAAGATGTGCTTCTTGTTTTCGTTTGAATCACTTGTCAGGTTTAAGGATCAAAACAGTATTGAGGACATAAAATGGATGGAATTACCACTATATTCTCTTTTGTCATTTGAAACTATTTATATTTAAATAGGTTATTTCTTCATACAAAGGGACCAGCGTAGAAAGATTTTCCAGTTAATAACCCATAAATGCCTTGATTCATCATGACAAAGTAGAAACCAAGTGCTTCATTTCTCTTGTGTTTTATATTCTTTTTCCTGCCAATACTTTCTGTAATCTCAGGGATTTTTTATTCCTTTCTTAAGTCTTTAGATGAGAACTTTCTTCTGTTTGTTTCTTTATTATTTTTAATAGAGGCATGTAGAACCAGATGTCATTCTTTCAGAAATCCATTAGGAATATCCATTATTGATATGTTATATTGAGACTTTATTAAAGATGTTATTTCTGACTCTTAAGAAATTATTTAAAAGAGTATTTTTAATTATATAGTTGATTGAGGTAGTAGGTCACCCGCATTTTCAGAAGAGGAAAGTTAGGTAACTTTTTCCAGGTCCCATACCTTGTAAATGGGAAAAACCCAGGGATCAAACCCATGTCCTACGGCAGAGTCTTTTCTCTTCCCACAGTGCTAGACTACCTCCTTTCACTCACCCTCACCAATTAAAGAGTTCATGGTCAGGGTGCCTGGCTGGCTTCATTGAATGAGCATGTGACTCTCAGGGTTGTGAATTTGAGCTCCATGTTGGGTGTTGAGATTACTTAAATAAACAAAAAATTTTTTTTAAGTTTTTTTTTTTTTTTTTAAGGCTTTATTTATTTATCTGACAGAGACACAGCAAGAGAGGGAACACAACCAGGGGGAGTGGGAGAGGGAGACGCAGGCCTTCTGCCCAGCAGACGCCAAAGGCAGATGCTTAGCAACTGAGCCACCCAGGCGCCTCTTAAATAAATAAAATGTTTAAAAAATAAAAATAGTTGGGACACCTGGATCAAGTCCCACCTTGGGCTCCTTGCTTACTGAAGAGCCTGCTTCTCCCTCTGCCTGTGCGCACGCTCTCTTTATCTCTCTCTCTCTCTCTCTGATAGATAAATATTTTATTTCTTTTTAAGATTTGATTTATTAGGGGGAGGGATGCGGTGTCTGGGTTATGGACATTGGGGAGGGTATGTGCTATGGTGAGTGCTGTGAAATGTGTAAGACTGATGATTCACAGACCTGTACCCCCAAAGCAAATAATACATTATATGTTAATTTAAAATTTTTATTTATTTGAGAGACAGAGAGAGACAGAACATGAGAGGGGGATGGATCAAAGGGAGAAGCAGACTCCCCACCAAGCAGGGAGCCTGACATAGGGCTTGATCCTGGGACTCCAGGATCATGACCTGAGGCCAAGGCAGTCAGTCACTGAACCAACTGAGCCACCCAGGTGCCTAAATAAAATATTTTTTAAAATTAAATAAATAATAAATAAATAAAAATAAAAATAGTTGATCATTAAATTGATTCCAGGAAGAAATGTCATGGATTCTCTCCTTGGTCTTACCTAGATTTTTAGAAAAACTTACTTTTTTCCAGAACATTGTTGGCAGGCTCATGATTCCACCATCTTTCCATTAGCCAAATTATTTTCAGAATCTACCTCTTCTTTTTTTTTTTTTTTTTAGTAGAGAGTGACAGAGTGCAAGCTCTGGGGGCTAGGGCAGGGGCAAAAAGAGAGAGAGAGAGAATCTTAAGCAGACTCCGTGCCCAGTTCGGAACCTGATGCAGGGCTCAATCTCCCAACCCTGAGATCATGACCTGAGCTGAGATCAAGAGTTGGACTCTTAATCAGCTGAGCCACCCAGACACCCCCAAAATCTGTTCCTTTGATTCAGATGTCTCGATTAATCAGTCCCATACACATTTTTATTACTGCCACTTCTTTGATTTGTTGCAGTATTTCCATCCATCATGACTTTCCTTAATATTTTGTATCTCTGTATAACATTTATGGTTTTACCTCTATTTCAATATCATTTTGTCCTTTCACTTTTTTACTCCACCCTCAGCAGATCATAGATTTACTATAAATTTATCATCACCTCTCCCCTTCTCATTTCCCCAAGCATTGTTCCTCTGTTTGAGTATCCTGGAGTAACTCTCTGGCTTCCTTTCTGACTTTCATAGCAGATCAATGATTGTACACATATTGGCTCCCACTAGATGGTGACAGGCTTTATTCCAGATGTCTCACCAGTATTAAGCGATTAATTACTGAATGGAGGTTAATTCTTTCATGATATAGAGTTTCTTTCTTTATTTATTTATTTGACAGAGAGAGAGATCACAAGTAGGCAGAGAGGCAGGCAGAGAGAGAGAGAAAGGAGGAAACAGACTCCCTGTGGAGCAGAGAGCCCGATGTGGGACTCGATCCCAAGACCCTGAGATCATGACCTGAGCTGAAGGCAGAAGCTTAACCCACTGAGCCACTCAGGCGCCCCTAGAGTTTCTGTAATTTTTTTTCATTTCCTGTTGGTGGTAGAATTCTTTTTTATTAAACCTGGATTGTCCTTTTTTTTTTTCTTGAAGGTTCCGAAGTAGACATCTGGAATAACTAACTGCATGCTCTCCACCCTTTTTGCAAGAATATGCTTATTCAGCTGTGCTTCTCTGTATATACACCTTCTCCACTTTCTTGTATCTTTTCACCTGAGTTCACATGCGGGCAACCCTAGCCCTGCTCTGATGCCCTTCCTCAGTTTTCAGAGACTGCTTTCGTCCATCTCCATGTAGGTCTTGGTGTCCCCATTTATAGGACTAAGGGGAGACACAACTGGTCCAGTGCCATCTGTAGTCCAGTCAGCTGGGTGTCCAGGAGTCAGCAGCACAAGTGGTTACTGCTTCTTCTAGAACACATCAAAAAGATGTGTTCCCTAATAAGGGGGTGGACAGGGAAGTAACCATTGGCATAGCTTTCATGCTGGATTAACTTGTTGGTCTTTGTTTTAGATTATTCTGTTGAAGTTTTCCTTCTGGAGTTTTTAGTCAGGAGGGAGGGATTTGGCACTCCCATTTAAACTATGGTTATTTGTTTTTAATCTAACTTTTATTTTTATCATCATCATCATTATTACTATTTTAGAGAGAGAGCACACACATGCTCACACACAAATGGGTGGGGTGGGGTAGAGGGAGAGGAAGAGTAAGAATCCTAAGTGTGGGGCGCCTGGGTGGCTCAGTGGGTTAAGCCGCTGCCTTCAGCTCAGGTCATGATCTCAGGGTCCTAGGATCAAGTCCCGCATTGGGCTCTCTGCTCAGCAGGGAACCTGCTTCCCTTCCTCTCTCTCTGCCTGCCTCTCTGCTTACTTGTTCTCTCTCTGTGTCAAATGAATAAATAAAATCTTAAAAAAAAAAGAATCCTAAGTGTGCTCCACACGTGGAGCCCAGTGCAGGGCTTGATCTCAAGATCCTGAGATTGACCTGAGGCGAAATGAAAGCCGGACACTTAACCAGCTGAGCCACCCAGGTGCCCCTGTTTTTGTTTTCTTTTTTTAAGTTGTAGAAAAAACAGTTAAGAAAGAGCACTGTGAGGGGTGCCTGGGTGGCTCAGTGGGTTAGGCCGCTGCCTTCGGCTCAGGTCATGATCTCAGGGTCCTGGGATCGAGTCCCGCATCGGACTCTCTGCTCAACGGAGAGCCTGCTTCCCTCTCTCTCTCTCTCTCTGCCTGCCTCTCTGTCTACTTGTGATCTCTCTCTGTCAAATAAATAAGTAAAATCTTTAAAAAAAAAAAAAAAAAGAAAGAAAGAGCACTGTGAAATTGCCACCAGAGACCCCCATGATTTAGATGGGTAGTCACTACAGACCAGTATTCACTAGGTACAAATTTATCTAACTGATAAATTTACGGCATCAAGTTCAGTTACCACCATGTTATCTACAGTAATAGCATAAGAAATGTAAATGTTGTAATGAACTCTGGACGTTGCCAGTGAGAGGAATGGTTTTGCTAAAATTGTGATATCCTATGTCTCTGGTTTTTTATTGGGTCAGCTAGCTCATCAAAAACAGGAAAATCAATTCATTCACTTCACTTAGTGAATCCACACTGGCGCCCAAGGTGATCCCATTCTTTTCTAATTGTTTCCAGAACCCTCTGAAGAATAATCCCCCTTACTGATCCATAGTTTCCTACATCCATTTCTTTTCTGAAAGAAAAATCACGACGGCTCCAAAAGGGGGGGGGGCAGTCACAACAGTATTTCCAGTCTCCAGTATTATAGTACCACTCTGGACTGGATTCCTGAATGGCCTGGACATAGAGTGTGACATGACACTGCCCTGGTTCCTTGTAGCACATGATAAATTTTCTGTTCGCTTGTAATGTGTGTATTGCCTGGGCCTGAAGACTTGAGCTCATTTGAAGATTTGAAGCAATGAGCAAGGAAGGAAAGGTTAATGAAGCGAGCATCTGTACACAGAGCCAAGCACTTTCTCATCTATTGTTTCCCTGTCATGTCCCCTGTGTTAGGATTCAGCTTGCTCTCTATGGTATTTTTTCCACTCTTGTCAAGTATTTTTTTAAATATTTCAAGTCTTTATTTAAATTTTAGTTGTTAACACATAGCGTCAAAATAGTTTCAGGAGTAGAATTTAGTGATTCATCTCTTACACATAACACTCACTGCTTATCACAATATAATCTTGTCAAGTTTAGAGTCACTCTACTTGGTGGGAAATGTGGAAGCAGCTAGGAATCAATATTCCTAATACTGGTAATATTTAACCTCTCTCCCTCAGTGGTCCTGTCCTAGCTGTTCTGTGTGGATCTCTCTTCTGGGAGTGCACCTGTCCTCACCAGTCTATCAGAGTTAGGTCTGTCTTTCCTGGTTCAGTGCCTGTCCTGCCCTGTGTATGTGTTTTTGCTCCCTTTGAATCTGTGGTCATTTCTGGAAGCATCCGGTCCCTTTCCTCTTCATCGGAATACTTTTACTGAACTGTCCGTCTTCTCGTTTTAATATTTTCAGTGTTTGCTGAGCTATCTTATCTTTTGGATTTTTTGGTCATGATATTTCATCTTTTATTTTCCTCCTCTGAAGCTTTTGAAATCTACACACCAGGCTTTAAAGAAACATATTTGACCCAGCCTGGTGTTCCCTTTCTCTTTCTCTTCTGTAATGAACTTTAAGACCTTAAGGTTAGTTTGTCCCATAATTCCTGTAGGTTGTACACACTAACTTCTTTGAGGGCATATCAGTTCTGTGTTCTAAGAGGTCTTTGGTTATATTTGGTCCAACTTTCCTTTTAGAGCAAAGCAGAGATTGTGGTAAGAGTTGCCATGGAGGGGGTTTTGTCTGTGGGTGGGCCAGAACTGAAATTCCAGTCCGGGGCAGGCAAAAGTCTCAAGCACAGCGTCATCCAGGAGGACCTTAATGGGGACAGGGATGTTGTAACCCCTGTCTGCCTGATGGATACTCAGTCCAGTCTTGACTGCTGCTCATTTCTCATCCTGCAGTGTGGGCCAAGCTGAAACTGCAGAAGGCGTCAGAACGATGGCAGCCTGACACCGAGGTGGGTGCTAACGTAGCATCGGGAGAGTGTCAAGTGACCGCTCCCTCACCCTGTAGAAGGGAGGAGAAAGGCGGTCCCTGGGTCATAGTAGTGGCGAGTATTCTGTGCCAGTATCTGTAAATTGGCTCTTGACTTGTAAGCCTAGTTTATTTGTGATATTCACATGTGTCAGACTTGAAATGTGTGTCTTAAGACAGACTGTATTCTGCTCTTAAAATGTTGAAGTGGCAAGCAGGAGTACCCAGTGCCTTGCCCTGCCACGAGGATTCACAGGCTAAGAAGTTGTGAATCCATATCATAGGTTAGGTCTCCTTTGAGGAAAGCACCCAGTGAAGATGAGCCTGTCTCATGAGGTGTTTCCTCGTTGGTCCTGAGATAGTCATCCCACAGAGCAGATTTCAGAGGTAAGGAATGATGTGTATGTGAGGTGTGGCAGCTGTTCCTTTTTTTTTAGGTCAGAGATTTCCAGTATTCCTTTTTCTTTTCTTTTCTTTTCTTTTTTTTTTTAAAGCAGCGAAGTCCTTTACAAACTGTAATGTAGAATTCCAGTATATAAAATAAAGGAGAATTATACTTGAAATGAGGAAGCTCAGCCTTCTCGGCCTCCCTTTCAACCCTTCAGTGGTCTCCGGTAGAAAGGGCAGAAACCTAGGGTCTTGGGAATCATTAGAGAACTGTTGCCTTTGGTCACCCTTTCTCAACCAGCGTTCATCATCTTAGACACAGAGAGTGATGTGAACAGACTATTTTCTCAGGTATCCCAAAGGTAGGTCATAAATTGTAGCATGCTAGATGCCTCGGATATGTTAGATCATGGCACGCAGTGGATGCCTGGAGCAGTCAGGTTGGATTCTCTGGCAGACCCCTGTTGAGTAAGGCTATCTTAGATGCATGCCATGAGATCAAGCCAGGGTGAGCTCAGGTACCCAGAGGCTGGTTCCAGACATTTCTCCCAGGAGACATAGCTAATAGTGTGCCCCTTTCCTTCCAGGAGGAGTATGAAGACTCCAGTGGGAATGTTGTGAATAAGAAGACCTATGAGGATCTGAAAAGACAAGGACTGCTGTAGTGTTCAGGGACGAATCTCAGCTTTGGGTCTTGCCCAGGCTTCCCTGGAATCTGCTTTTTCTATTTCTCCCAACCAAATGCTCCTAAAGACTCTGCTACTTAGTCGTTAAGGTCTAGCGTGCTTCTTGTAAAGAACAAGACGTGCTAGCAGATGGCAGGGTTGAAATGTGTTTTATCTTTGTTTTATATTAAAAGATTCCATCAGAAAATAAACCCAGCCCTTCTTCGGAATGTGTCTTGTACTAAAGCCCAGGATCGTGGACTAACGCAATCCTTTGGTTCTTAACACTTCCCTACCTCTTTCTCATCAATTTAAGTGGCAACTAAGGTTTGAAGAGCACTGGTTATGTTACATTTATTCTCTTAGGTAGATCTGACTTACCTTTTCCCCAGGCCCATTTTCTGTGCTGTCCCCAAAGGTGCATCGCTCCAGGATACGCCCTGCCCTAGTTGAGTCAGCCAGTTCTGCAGGTATTAGACAAAGATGGGGAGGGCAAGCCAGGGCCTCTGCTAAGGACAAGATTGTGGCACCAGGATTTGCCAGGAAGGAGTTGAGCTGTCCTGGAATGGGCCCACAGCCCTACGCCTGCCCCAGCCCCACACCTCAGCGACCTGGCACACAGTGGCTGTAAGACCAGCTGTGAGTTCACCGGCTTGCTAGTTTAGTACAAATCTTTGGTGATCCTGTCTCTCTGTCTCTTCTGCAAGATCCCTACTTGACTAGGAAGTGGCTAATATGCTTGTGTACTCCAACCCCAAGTAACCAAGATTCGGGTGGCTTGAGCAGTTGCCCTGACCTCTGAATCTGGTATCCCACATGGAAAAGACCTAGAGGAGCCAAGGAGGCAGTGATCTGCCCACAGGCATGACTGTCTGAAGCCCAGAGCCTCCTCCAGAACAGGATTTCTCCAGAGGCCTCCTTTGGCCCTCAGCACTCAGACCTTCAGTTTGTCTGTCTGTACTTTTTTTTTTTTTTTTTTAATATTTTATTTATTTATTTGACAGAGACACAGCGAGAGAAGGAACACAAGCAGGGGGGAATGGGAGAGGGAGAAGCAGCCTCTCTGCTGAGCAGCGAGCTTGATGAGGGACTTGATCCCAGAACCTGGGGATGATGACCTGAGCAGAAGCAGACGCTTAACAACTGAGCCACCCAGACGCCCCTGTCTGTCTGTAATCCATCTGCTTAAAAGTCCCAGCTCCGGAACTGGCGCTCTTCCTCACGCTCCCATGTTGCCCTGGTCGCCTCACGGCAGTAAGGTCTCACCACCCCTGCCCTTGTGGCACGTCACTCTGGACTGCTGTTTCCCTCCTGGTTTAACCATCTCTTTCGGCACCTCCTCACCTGTTTCTTTCTGCTTTGACTCCTTCTGTTGCTTAAAACCCCAGTTGGACAAGCTCCCCAGGGACTGAGCTCCTGAAGCGCAGTGAGTGGATAATTAAATCTAATTGAGCAACTGGAAGCACCGAATACCAAAAACTGGCCTCGAGCGCAAGGAGACCCTTCCGTGTGGGAAGAGAGTTGAACAAAGCCCTGGAAGTGGAAAACAGGAGGGCACGTCCTCCAGCCTTCCTTCTGGCACAGTGGCAGCACTGGGGCTCCCCGGGGATGTACCTGCTGCTTCCCAACTGTTACGGCCCTCGGAACCTCCTCTGTGGGAGTGGGTACCTGGATCCCAGGGTCAGTGCAGGGACCCGTCTTCTACTGCGGGGAGGGGAGGCAGATCAGGTTCCGAGGAGTCCTGCCATCACCCTTGCCCAGGTAACTACCGCCCTGCGAACTGGGCACCAGAGCAGTCTTGGAGGAACCCGGGGGTCCTTCCTGTAGCAGCTATGGATCCTTTTCTTCTTTGTTACATTCATCCAAATATTTTTTAGTGCCTTCCATGTCCCGGCTTGATTTACAAACCTTGAGGATTAGGTGGAGGTGAGATGGTGAGTGGGGGCAGAAGCAGGGGTATGGAGGCCCAGTGACAGCCTGGGCAGGGAGAAAGCCCGCTGGCCAACTGCACCAGGCCCAGGGGGCATGGAGCTATCAGCAGAGGCTCGGCCAGACTGGCAGAACCGGTTCTCACAGAGGGAACGCTTTGAAATCTGGACTTCAGGGGCTCTGCCATATCAAGAACAGGGTTCCCGCTCAGCGCCCTGACTGGCTCAGGCAGGAGCGGGATGGTTCTTCCCTGGCTTACAGCAGTAATCCTTCATCTTTCTGGGATCCTAGATTTCTTTGGAAAATACAAAGATGAGGACACCTGAGTGGCTCCACTGAGTATCTGCCTTTGGCTTGGGTCATGATCTCAGGGTCCTGGGATTAAGCTCCTCATCAGGCTCTCTGATCAGCAAGGAGTCTGCTTCCTCTGCCTGCTCCTCTCCCAGCTTCTGTGTGCTCTCTCTCTGACAAATAAAATCTTAAAAAAAAAAAAAAAAAAAAGGAAATACAAAGAAAAATTGTGTGGATTTTCTCCCCAGGAAAATACATGTGCATAGGTACTATGCGCTCCATTTTTAAGCTTCACGAATGCCCCGAAATCCATTCTTGGTTCCTGAGTCTTATAGGACTCTCTGCCTTAGATGTGGAGTCTGAACCTCCACCTCCTGGTGGAGACCAGGGTGCTTCCTGCTGAGAACAGGGGACTCCGATCCCTCTTCAAGAAGAAAGGCTGCTCATCAGAGAAGGAAGGCTGGCAGGAAACTGAACCCAGAGGCTGATCCTGGGATGAAACTCCCAGAAACAGGAGTCTTCTTGGTCCCACCCCTGAGAGGAAAGCCCATTCATCTGTGTCCAGACCCAACTGGCCATCCCATTTCTCCACTTTCCTTCTGATCCCTTCCCGGGGGTCAACTTGAGCTGGCGGGCTTCACAAGGAAGAGTACCATAAACGTAACCAATGTGCTGGGGAAGTGAGCAGGATTCCACCATGTTTCCCCTCCCTCTGCATTACGTTATCCTTGGGACGATGGCTACCCCTCATTGTTCGGATCCTACCCGCAGCCTCACCCCAGAGTTCTCATGGTAAGAATGGACCTGTGGGCTCTCCCCGCACACCACCCTTTCGACCACCAGCCAGCCCAAGTTCTCCCATTCCAGGTGGGTTCTGGACGAACACGGCCTCCCCACCCTTCTGTCGCTCCTGAGAGTCCTCTCTCCCCACCAGGCTTCTGATCTACACAAACAGGCATGTCCCAGTGGGACTCTGGGATGGGGGTCCTTCAATCTGCCAGTGCTGCCAACTGGCTTTAATTCCTCCATCTGGCTACGGTCTGGACATCCTACTGTGGCCCCCATGGCTCCAGTGGCGGCAATGTGGGAAGGAAGTCCCGGAGCTGACAAGTGATTCCAGCGGCTGCAGCATGCACACGTAGCCTCAGGTGTGCAAGTAGGTCGATGGCGAGGGGAGTGGTATGGCACTGGGAATATTGGGAATGTGCTCTCTATGCATGGAGAGGTGCGCAATCTAAAGTAGATGGGCAAGAGCCAAAAGTAAGGCAGCTGAGCTAACCAGCCAGGTTATTCTCTGAGTGCCCCGCCCCCTCACAATCGAGCTGTCCCTCCAGCCTTATCTACCCAAACCAGGGAGGAGGAAAAGAGCCTTATGTGGGAAGCCCTTCCTTTCACATGGACACAGGCGTCCGGAGAGCCTCTGGGCCTTTCTCTTGACCTATTCACTTTAGGAAACAGTTCCCCTTGGACAGGTGTTGATGTGAGAGCTGCCTCTTGCTTATGGTGTTGGAGGGGAGGGGAGCAGCAGAGAGACTGAGGCGCCTGGTGGTAAGAAGAGGTGAAAGTAGGGGCACCTGGCTGGCTTAGTACTTAGAGCGTGTGACTCTTGATCTCAGGGTCGTGAGTTCGAACCCCATGTTGGGAGTAGAGATTACTTACAAAAGAAGAATAAAATTAGAAGGGGTGAAAGTAGAGAGTGACGTGGCCCCTCCGGCCAAGCCTCACATCAGCACCTTGGATCCCAAGCACTGCCTCTGCCCCTCGTGTGTGTAGCCCTCAGCTGGGTCTTTCACTCTCTGGCTCCAACAGCACTTCGACAGAAGATGCCTGTGGCCAGCAGTAGCCATTCGGCTGCTTTGCTCAGAAGTAGCTGTCCTCTGTGACCAACCCTAACTCATGACTGTTGCTGGACCTGGGACTGCCCCTCCTTCTCCCTGACCTCATGACCTCTTTCACTTGACCCTTCCTTGACTTATGACCCTTGAACTGGCTGCCCCCGCAGTGGCCCCCCCCTCCTTCTCCTCCTCTCCTGCAGGTCTTAACTGGTAGCCCAGAACCTGGGGTGAAGCCAGCTGACCCCTGCTCCTGTCCAGGAGGAGAAAGCCTCCTGATGCCTTCACCCCATGGGAATAGAGCCACAGGGTTCAAGCCTGTCCGCAGATATGCACAGCTCTGGACAGATGGGCTACCAGGAGGCAAAGAGCGTGGGGAGCATGGGAGCATCCTTGCTGGGAGGTGAAGGGCGGGGCTGCGCTGCTGCTGACCCTGCATGCAGTGGTAAGGCGCTGGAAGAGAGATGCTGACGGGAAGAAGAGGAGTCAGTTGCTGGGGTTGGTGCAGGGGGTTGAGCTTGGTCCAGGACTGGGGTTGGGGCAGGGGGTTGAGCTTGGTCCAGGACTGGGGTTGGTGCAGGGGGTTGAGCTTGGTCCAGGACTGGTGTTGGGGCAGGGGGTTGAGCTTGGTCCAGGACTAGCCATCCATATTCCTCCCAGAATCCCCACACTCTATTCTTCCAGCTGATTCGACTCAGTGCTGCCCAATACATAGGCAGCCCAGTGCAACCTCAGTTATGGGGGAAATGAAACCAGTCCTAGCCCTTGCCTGCCGGGCCAACAGCAGGCTGCCAGCCCAGGCCTTTGCTCTGTGTGGGGCCGCAGTGGCAGCCCACAGGACTCAGTACTTTCTGAGCCAGCCTCAGCAGAGCAGCCCCACCAGCCTGGGGCCAGAGCCATTGCCCCTGCTCTGACTTCTCCCACTGGCCCCTTGAGCTCTGAGCCTTGCCCACCTACGAGCCCCCAAATGTGATACCCACTCTTTGAAAAGCCCTTGAGCCTGAGCTCAGTTTTCACCAACCCTCAGCCTCTAGCAACACCCTAACCTCTAAGCCTGGCCAGGCTGACCCTTCCTTACCTTTGGAATCTACTCTCCTCACCACTCCCCAAGTTTGAGCTTTATACTTTTGGGGCTCCACCCCCCCCAGTTTACCCCTCCCAGCCCCTCCTTCCCCCTCTCCCCACCAGCACTCCCCTTCCCACAAGCTCCGTGGAAGCTGGTCCAAGCTGGCAGCACAGTGGGGAGTTTGCGGTTGTGACTGCCCCCCTCCCAAATGTAAGCCATTTCTGGGGTGGGGGCTGGGACTTCAAAGAGCAGTTACCACCATACTCCCCTGCAGCGGAGGTATCTCAACACTTGCCTAGGCAGCCCTGCTGGGCTTCCAGGGCTAGGCCACTTGACCATTCCAGGGACAAGCTGCTTCCCACTAGGGAGGGAGCCCCTTTCACACCTGCCTGCTCTGGGAGGCAGAGGCCAGGAAAAGAGTGGGGGCTTGGACCAACGGACAGACACAAGCAAGAAGTCTCCTTGCTTCTGTGCAACATTCACGCCCTGTTCAGCCCGAATGGACTTCCCAGCCTCTCAGCCTGCCTTCACCTTCTCTTGCAGGGGAAAACCTATGCCACCTTCTCTTGCAAGGGAGGGACTTCTTCGAAGGGCAGAAAGCTCTGACCCTGGGCCCTGAGGGTTTGGATGGTTGTTCCGTGAGCACTGGGAGTACTCCAAAGATTGCAGGGCTGTCCTCCCTCAAACTGTGCCCTTTCTTCTCCTGCTTGCACAGAGGAGGTCAGCAGCTGAAGAATCTGGCTGGAGCTAGACCTGCTGGGGGCTAGGCTGCCTGGGGTCCAGCATGCTTGTCCCTCTCAGCTCTGAGTTATACTAAATCCAGGGCAGCAGCTGGGATTTCCCAAGTCTCCATGGTAGGCTTCCTTGTTTCTGCTCACCCTGTATGTTCTCTGGGGCCTGGCTGGTTGACCTTGTGGGGAGGGAGCTGGGGGACCAGGGAGGTTCAGCTCCACACATGACCCACTTAGCACTTTCTGCCTCGGTGAGTGGGGGCCAGGGGCAAGTGGAGTATAAATGGTCCCATCTTTTCTTGCAGCTCAACTGGTCCAGCTCAAGCCATACTGTGGGCTGCAGCCAAGCCTGCATGGCAGGGACCTCTGGGGGGTCCCAGGGCTGTGGTTCATCCCTGCTAGGAGGGGTGCTGCCAAGCCTCAATCCCAGGCAACTGCCTCCAACTGGATGGGAATCTTCACTAGGAGACCCCTGCCCTGGGCCTTGGCTGGGTCCATACTGCTACTCCTCCACTCTGCCTTGCTCCCTTCCCACTCCTCCAGCTGGACCCAGCAGAACCCAGAAGCAGCAGCTAAGAAGACCCCATAGTCCCTGCAAGCCCCCAGTCCCACCCCAGCTCGGATAACTGCAGCTATATCTTTAGTGAAAAGGTTTGATGGAGTCCACAGCCTGGATTCCAGGATCCCCACTTCTCCCTCCCAGGGCCTGGGCCTGAACTTGGTGCACTCCAAGGGGGCAGGGCCTCAGCACCAGTTCCAGGGAGAGGCTGGAGTTTGTCTGGAAAAACAGAACCTCTCTCCTGACCCCCATCAAATGGGAGGACACCAAAGTCTGGCCCCATCCACCTTTCCCAGACCTTCTTCCCTAGCTTTTGTCATTAAGAGTGGGGAGGAATTGGGGTTCCCCTACTTTCCTGGTGACCCCACCCGCTTTATCCCTAAGGGTCTGAATCAATTCACTTTCTCCTCATCCCCCACATAAATTTGAAATCAAATTCAAATAAACCTGAGGTCCATTTGAGTTGTGGATTTCTGGCAAAAGGAGACTGGGAAGAAGGCACCATCTGTTTCTGGAAGCTGTTTCCATGTGTAGAGTTGGACTGGCCATTAGGGCAGCAACTCTCAGCTTAGTGAAAGAGAAGGGGCACTGGTTTGAGGTCACAGTGGCCACTCCTTCCCCAGGACTGACCCTTTCGTTTGGGTCAAAGCTTAAGAGAAGATGTATTCATTAGGACAATTCATTAATTCCCTGACTCAGTAAACACAGTCTGCGGGCCAACTGTGCCAGAAACCGCACTGGGTGATATGGAAAAGACATAGCCCTCTCCTCAGGGAGCTTTCAGCTTACAGTGACATAGCCAACAGGGTGAGAGACTCGTCCTGGACTCCCATATCGGAGGTGGCCCCTTTCTTCCATCTGGGGGAAACTCCTTATCCTAGATGCAGAAATCAAGGCCCAAAAGGAGAAAGTGCATACATCAGGGGAGGAGGCTTGAGAGTAATAGGCTGTCTTGAGAGCTGAGGGACTCCCTTCCAAGTCCTCTCTCCTCCCAGAGGTGGGGGAGAAGGAGAAGGAGGAGGATTGAGTCTCTGGGTCTCTTCCTGGCAGTGCCCAGGAACAGGGTAACCCCCTTTACAAAGCACACTCACATCCATGGTCTTCCAGCAGTCCCATGAGGCAGGCAGGACCAGGTGCTCCCATCACACACACGTCACGCACAGACATCACGCACACAGAGAGAAAGGAGGAAAGGTGGCAGTGAGTGGCAGGATCAATGCATGGAAGCTGGAGCGAGACTTTAACTGAGCCCAGTTTTGCCACTTGCTAGCTGCAGGGCTTTGGTCACGCTGTTTAACCTCTCTGATCTTCAGTTTCTCCATCTGGGAAACTGAGGCGATGGTTCTTCAACAGTGCTGTTCTTCAAGCTAGGACAAGGTAGTTCTGTGGGGAGAAAGCGTTCCAGTCGAGGCAAGAGCTGGCCAGCGGGGGAGAGAGGAATTAAGGACGTAATAGAGGAGAAAGTGAAAATGCATTCTTTTTTTCCCTTAAGGAAGACGTGGCTGTCTTCCTTCCCGGCCCTGGGCGGGGAGCTCTGGCCCCAAGACTTAGAGGGCAGGGGTAGAGGTTAGAGCAGTCATTAAGAAAACCTTCCGGAACGGGAAACCCAGCATAGCCCAGGACCTAAGGAGTTAATGGGGGTGGGGAGTGGAGGTGGGGGTGAGCCCCCCCCCACCAGCACCCCTGTGATTGGTGCGGGCATGCTGGGACTTGCAGGCTGGCTGACCATCTTGTGGCGCAAAGGCTACTGGGAAACGTAGTCCCTCGCCAGCCAGGGCCGCAGTGTCCCACGTACCCAGCGGTGACAGCTCAGGAGGTAGGTGACAATGGTAGGGGGCTGGGAGCAGGTGCGGAGCGGGGAAGCCAGGGCAGAGCTGGGCAGGAGGGAGTGGGCAAACTGAGGGCTGAGACCCTTATCCTGTGGCTGTCACTACTGGACACCCCCCTGGCCTGTGGCTGATGCAATGAGGCCTGCTGGGCGGGCGGGAGGACCAAGGAGCAATGGGATGTTTTTTCCTGTCTCCAACGAAAGAGGAACAGGACTGGGGTCCTTGTCCAGGATGAGACACCTCCCTTCCTGGGAATAGGACATTTCCCCCCAAACCCATGCAGACACACCATGGACACCTCCCAGAAAGGTGCCTCCCAGAGAGGACCACTACTGCTCCCCACAAAGGGAGACAGAGCTCTATCCCAGGGGCAGTGGGACTGTGTCTCCCTCTCCAGTAAGGGGAAAAGACGCCCACCTTCCAACTAGTTGACAGGACCCCACTCAGAAACAACTGGATGCCCTTCCAGACAAAGGGTGGTACAACAAATTGTACATCCCTCCAGGGCCAATGAGATGGCCCCTCCCCCTGGAAACTAAAAGGCCCATCTAAGGAGGAGGAAGAGGATGGTCAGGCCTCCTCTACCCTCTCCCTTTACAAGGGCCCCTCTTAGGGAAGGCTGCCCCCCAGCCTTCTGCGGCAGCTCCATCACCTCCTGGGTAACATGTTGACCAAAGGGGGCTCCTATCTGCTGCTCTCCAGGGTGTGTCTGCCCAGCAGGGCTCAGCATGGACCAGTCTGTGGCGATCCAGGAGACCCTGGCTGAGGGGGAATACTGCATCATCATATCCTTCCCAGCACGGAGCTCCCAGCCCCAGCACCCACCCTGACCCTGGGCAGTGGAACGGACCTGTCTATGTATCTGTCTGCTCTCCTCCCTCTCTCTGGCATCGGGGAGAAGGAAACCAGTATTTACTAAGTACTTGCTCAGTCCTGGACTCTGCCCTGTGCTTTAAATACTCTGTTATCCTCCCAACCTACTATTAATTGGGGGTTATCAGTCCCCATGTCACCGATGAGGAAGAATCAGAGAAGTGAAGTGACTCACCCAAGGTCACACAGCGAATCTGGGTGAGCGATGGAAAGGCAGGGAAGGTGGGCTGGGCTGGGCTGGGCTGGCAGAGGCCTGGCCTCGGGTTTTGTTTTGGTTTCCCTTGACCCTACGCAGCAGGCACTACAAGGTGTGCTGTGTGAGGGAGACAGCAGACAGAGCCGCCTCCTGGGACTCGTGCGTCACCGCCCGAAACAAGGTGGCCAGGAACATGCGTAAGTGAGGGGTTTGGTCCTTGCCTGTCAGGCCTCAGGGTTATCCTTCACCATACCCTCCAGCTGGACTTCAGCCATCCCTCTGGGGCCCAGTCTTAAGTCTTAGAGATTAATTATACTAATGATATTTAAATACTTTGAACGTTATATTCTAAGCCCTTCATGTGTATTAGCTTATAAAATCCTCAACAGTCTGATGAAGGAACGCCTCACGCACAGATGACTTCGTGTACTTGCTCGGATCTTGAGCTGCATGCTCTTTCTGCCTGGATTCAAATCCAGGTTTTATTACTTCTGAGCCACGTGACTTTTTTTTCTTTTTGTTTTAGGGAGAGAGCATGCGAGCCAGTGGGGTGGGAGAGGGGCAGAGGGAGAGGGCAAGAGAGCATCTCAAACAGGCTCCACAACACGGAGCCCCACTCAGGGTTCTATGTCCGAGAGTGTGACCCGAGTGTGGCTCAGGGTCACAACATCAAGAGTCGGACGCTTAATCGAATGAGCCACCCACGCCCCTGAGCCCCATGATCTGGAGCAAGCAAACTCTGTCCCTCAGTTTGTCCAGATTAAAGATTAGAGTGGGTCAGTACACGTAACATGTCTCAGACCCTGTGAAGGACACAGAAAGTACCCAGTAAATGTTGCTACTAATGCCTACGTATTACACAGAAGCAGAGAGAGAATGAAGACTCCTTATCAAAGGTCTCAGAGCCAGAAAGTGAGCCTCACGGTCTCAGAGCCAGGAGGGAGAGGCATGAGACATTTTCTAATCTACCACCCTCACTTTGCAGATAGCAAAATTGTGGTCAGAGAGGGAAGGGGGCGGCTGAAGTTGTACTGTTGCTGTCACAGGCAATGGCTAGATCACGCATGTGTTTTACACACAAAGCAGGGACGTCCCCCAGATGAGACATGTTCAGCTTCGAGGACCTATCCATAGAATGGTGGTCTCTGATGGGCACCATGGACAGAGAGGGCATGAGGACTATGCATCGCTGGGCACCACCAGCACGACCCTAGGGACCAAGGAGGGAGTGTGAGCACGTAAGGCTTAAGGGACAGTTAGGGAGCCCCGTCTTCACTGCTGCTTCCTGCCCTTAGTCTCTTCCTGTATACGCATCGGAGGATGGCCATTACGGGGGACGATGTCTCTTTGGACCAGATAGTGCCAGTCTCACGGGATTTTACGCTGGAAGAAGGTGCTACAGGGGCTGGGCGGTATGAGTCCCTCTCCTCTGGGTCCCTGGGTCATGTCTGCCCTTGCAGGGGCTAGGGTGCTCCACGGCTAAGGGCTTTTGCCTTTCCCTCCCCACAGTGTCCCCAGATGGCGAACTCTACATTCTTGGTGAGTGGTCCTTTCAGCGTGAGTCCCAGCTGGGACGGGGGTAGAGGAGCTGCAGAGAGAAGAATGGTGTAAAATAAGAGCATGGTGATGTCCTTCCTGTGGCAAGCAGGACGCTGCAGGATCAGGCCCGTCCACCTCTCTGGCCTGGGTTCCACCATTTTCCTCCTCCTTGCTGTGCTTGGAATCCTCTGGATGGCTTCCATCACCGTGAACATGACACGCTCCCCGCCCCCTCCACCCCCTACCCCACCTCCACCAAGCCCCTGCCCATGCTGTACCCTCCTCCTGAAGGACCCCACACCTGCTTTCACTTAGCCAACTCATCCTTCGGGGCTTCAGTCCACACTGGGCTTTCTCCAGGAAGGTTGAGTTGAGCCCCCTGAAATTGTCTGAGCCTCATGCATACCCGTTCCTTTTTCTCATCTTCGCCGGTCTGTGGCACTCACGGTGATTTAATTATCACTGTGAATCTGTTTAATGTTCATCTCCTTGGCTAGACTGCAGTAGTGGGGGCAGTGGTAAGAACAACAGGAATGAACATCTAATCGCTGGTTTTCTTGTGCCAGGCACTGTGCTAGGAGCTTCACAGGCATCACAGGCTGCTTTCCTCACAACTCTGTGAGGTTATTACTGTTGTCATCCCTAGTTTATGGACGAGGTAATGGAGGCCGAGAGAAATTAAGTAACTTCGTATGGGTGAACTGCTTACAGGCCAAAGGAGATTTGGGATCTTGGGGGACTGATTCTCTTCCATTTTGGGGCCTCCAGCCTTAGCCCTTGGTTCCTAGAGGCCAAGGGCTCAATTTCCACCTCCCCTGTGTAGGCTCAGATGTGACCGTCCAGCTGGACACGGCGGAGCTCAGCCTCGTGTTCCTGCTGCCCTTCGGTTCACACACCAGGATGTTCCTCCAAGAAGTTGCCAAGGCCTGTCCAGGTAGGTAAGACCCCAGGTTCTCTGGGGTGGGGTGGGGGCGTTGGCTGGGCACTGACCTACTTGCTGCCAGTTGACTTTCCACCCTTTGGCCCCATACTCCACAGTTTCTGTGCCTTCTCAAAGTTGCTGGCAGGAGGCCAGAGTGCCCTCAGGCCACGAACCAAACATGTGTTTGCATTTCTGGTTTCCCATTTCCAGACCCTAGTTTTACATCCAGCACAGTCCTCTTTGTCCTCCTGGCTCTGGGCAGGGCTGCACAGGGAAGGCTGTGATTCTGATGCAGAATCTCTTACAAGTTGGCGGTTCAGAAGCTTCTAGAGACCCATCTTCCCTCTCTCTGGCAACCACAGCTGGAACCAAGAGAGGTTGGGTACGTGGGCTCTCCTGCCCTTGAACCCTGCTCTCTCTCCCACTGCAGTTGAGGAACGAGTCTAGCTTTGGCTTAGCAGTGAGAGGTTCATGGTTTCTGGGGAAAAATTTGTTTAGAGCAGGATTTCAGCCAGGCAGGGAAAGGAGAGTTTGTACAGAACAGAGGATTAGCCACAGAACATGCAAATCCCAGCCACCAGGTGCTGGCCTTAGGTGTTACCGAATACTGTTACTTGTTTCCTTTCCAGCCAACACCTTGTCTCTGTGGGAATGGGGTGGGGGACGCCTTCCTTCCATCATGGTCTCACCACAGACACTGACCGTCCAGGGGGTTCCAACTTAGCTACATGGTACGCCAGGAAGGAGACTGGCTTTTATTTATTTATTTTTTTTAAAAAGTTTTTATTTATTTATTTGACAGAGAGAGAGATCACAAGTAGGTGGAGAGGCAGGCAGGGGCCGGGGGTGGGGGAAGCAGGCTGCCTGCTGAGCAGAGAGCCCAATGTGGAGCTCAATCCCAGGACCTTGAGATCATGACCTGAGCAGAAGGCATAGGCTCAACCCACTGAGCCACCCAGGTGCCCCAGGAGACTGGCTTTGGGTGCAACCTGGCATACGTGGGAAAAGGAAGTAGAAACAAAATTACGAGCCTTGAATGCCTGGTTAAGGGTTTTGTTGTTGTTGTTTTAAAGATTTATTTACTTATTTGAAAGACAGAGACCACAAGTAGGCAGAGAGGCAGGCACAGAGGGAGAAGGAAGCAGGCTCCCCACTGAGCAGAGAGCCCAATGTGGGGCTCAATCTCAGGACCCTGGGACCATGACCCAACCCGAAGGCAGAGGCTTCAACCCACTGAGCCACCCAGGCGCCCCCCTGGTTAAGGGGTTTAAAGTTTACCCTACGAGCAGGGGGAAATTTGTCTCCAAAGCTTCAACTAATATGGATAACTCATATTATGGTTATCAGTAGTAGATGTAGGAGGGGTAATAGAAGCCCAGTCCGCTATCTGTTGTGCCATCCTGTAGGAGGGATCATAATAGTTAATAGCAAAGAGCACGGACCTTGAAGCTACACAGCCCCTTGCCTTTGAAACCTATCTTTGCGGATCCCTAGCTGTGTGTGACTTGGGGCAAACCACCTTACCTGTCTGAACCTTGACTTGTAGACTTGTGTATATCAAGAATATCTCCCTCATGAAGTATGAGAATTAAATAGCATAATAGCATAAATAGTTGGAGCTCAGAAACCGGTTCATCTTTCTGTAGGAGAGGGTCCATAACTTAGCCAACATCCACTGTTGATGCATGTGTTCGAACCTTTTCATGCATTACACCATTTTCCTTACCACTGCCTTACAAGGCAGGGGTTAGCAATGCCTCCATTTTACAGATTGGGCACCTGAGGCTCAGAGAGGTGTCTTAGGTCACAGCTGGTAAACCATGGAGTCAGGATTAGACAGGACTAGATAGTCTTCTCCAGAGCTTGAGCTCTTTATGGGTTTTGTTTGCTTGTTTTCAATATTTTATTTATTTGAGAGAGAGAGACAGAAGGAGAACACGAGCAGGGGGAAAGGAGGAGCAGAGGTAGAGACACAAGGGGCAGCTGACTCCCCATTGAGCACAAAGCCTGATGCAGGGCTCCATGTGGGGCTCAATCCCATGACCCTGACATCATGACCCAAGTCAGATACTTAACGTACTGAGCCACCCAGGTGCCCCGAGCTCTTGTGATTTGATGCAGAATCTTTTACGAGTGCTTCCTAAGCTCACGCCACTGTATCCCATATGAACGGCTCCATGAAGAAAAACTTTGTTGGGGGAGGTGACGTGTAAGCTGAGAGCGGAAAGGTGAATGAGGTTTTTCCCAGGCAGGCAACAAGGGGGAAAGGGCTGTCTGAGGCAAGAGAAGGTTGTTGGGTGGGATCAAATGTGGGGTAGGAGGGTGTGGAGGAAGCTGAGCCAGGAGAGGCCAGCACAGACAGCTCAGGGAAGGGTTTTAACTAACCAGCAAAGACCTTGGACTTTGCCCTACAGCTTGTGGGGAGCTGTAGGAGTTTTAAACAAAGGAATGGCAAGGTAGGATTTGCATGTAGGAAAATGTGCCCATTTCCTGGAAAACTGGTGCTGAAGGGGAGAGCAGGGAGGTCAACGGAAGTGTATTGCAGGGGTTCAGGAGTAAAAAACTTAGGCTGGGAGGGGCGCCTGATAGCTCGGTCACTTGAGTGCCTGGATGTTGGTTTCAACTCTGGTCATGATCTCGGGGCTGGGGGATCAAGCCCCATGTTGGGCTCCATGCTCAGCAGGGAGACTGCTTAAGATTCTCTCTCCCTCTTTCCCTCCTCCCCCCCATAAATAAATCTTAAAAGAAAAAAACCCAAACAAACAAAACTGAGGCTTAGGCTAGGGCCTGGTAATGGGGACAGGGAGCAAAGTGTGCCCTGGAGAGTTCAGACTGAAAGGAATGAAGGTTCCCCCCAGGGGGAATGAGTTTGAGTTGTGTTCACAAATTTACCCCCAGTGTTTGGAACAGTGCTTGGCACTTGGTAGATCCTTCATGGATATATGTTGAATGCAAGAATAGAAATTGAGGCCGGCGTGAAGATGGAGAGAGAGGAGTCGAGGACGACTTCCCTCTTTAAGGCTTAAGTGTGTGTCTATCCACTATCTTCCCTGTTCAGCCTTCTGGGGCCCACACTTGGGACAACCAGCAGGAACCTGCACTGAATCAATTTCTTCTCTGAGCAGTCATCCCATGTGGACTTCCTCAGGGAGGGGCCCAGAGAAGAGGGGACTCTCATTGCTGAAAGCTCTTGGGTGTCTGTCTACAAGCCCAACCCTTGCATTTTACAGATAACGGGACTGGAGTCCAGGATGAGGTCTGAGGTGAAAGGTGAAAGGAGATAGGTTTTCTCCACCCAGTTCTTGGTGGATAATGGGCAGCACAAAAGGCCAGGGAGTGGAACTACCTTGGTCAAGAAACCACAGCTAGGGAAAAGAAGCAGCTAATGAAATGAACACCTACTATGTCCCAGATATTTTCCTAGACATCTAGACAACGCACACCAACCACATTCTCCTGTTCTTTCTTTTGAGCAATGCTGAAGAGTAGATACCCTGTTTTACAGATGAGTAAACTGACATAGAGAAGGTAAATAACTTACCTAAGCTCATTAATCGATGGAAGTACTATGATGAGATTTGCAACCCCAGGTTCTAACTCATGCCCACGGGGTCCAGAAATTTCAGTTCAGATCCCAGCTCCGCTACTTCCTAGTCGTGAATGTGAACAGTATGTTTTATTTCTTTAGGCCTTGACTTTATCATTTGTACAGTGGAGATATGAACCTCCCTTCCCGACTATTCCAAGAGTTTTGTGAGGATCAGATGAGGTGCAGGATGGGTTAACAGTATGTAAATGCTGAAAAGAATTTAAAAGCTGTGTCTGGCAGTGCCACACTGGGGCCTGGAACCCAAATGTCTTCAATTATGATGCTCTTGCAAATCCAATTCAGTTCGGTCAGGTTTGTGCAGTTTTACAAGACCAGGCAAAAGCGCATAGGAGACCAAAAGCATTTGGGGCTGAGACAGAACTGGTTTTGAGTGAGAGACAGAACCACTCAAAATTTTCTAGGAAGGAGTGGCAGTCTGATTAAGCGGGAACCAGAAGGCTTGTCATTGAGAGGCCTTGTCTTGAAGGCACATCCCAGAGCTAGCACGCTCCTTTCACTTAGAGTGTGTGTTTATTTGGAGTAGTTTACAAGTCGCTGAGGGAGATTATGGGCCATTAAAGCACCCTACCCGCTCCCTACTACTGACAGCTATTTGAATTCCCACTGCCTGACCTTAGACTCTCTGAGTTCAGCTGCCATGGCGTAATAGTTCCCTACCTCCTGAAGTTAGTTGTGAGGATAAGGAGTAACACAAAGGGAAGCGCAGGCATTGGCACATAGTGGTGCGGGTCTAGCCTGGAAGGTTTCTTTTGTTTTCACATTTATTATTGCATTTGAATCTGAAACGCACCGACTGCGCCGGGAAGCGGGCTTAGGGACCCTCCCGGGAGGCTGAGCGACTTGTTCACCGGAATACAGTCATGCAGAGGTGAAACAGGCCCTTCAAGCCCATGCCTCAGCATTCCCTCCATATTCCCGCCACAGGTTTCGACCCTGCGACTCCAGATCCTGAGTTCCTGTGGCTGTCTGGATACAGGTGCACCCGGCCGGAGTTTGAGCCGCCCACGCCATTCGGTTGGAACTCGCCTCCAGGTACCGCGCCGCGGTTCGCCGGAATTGGCGGAGGCAGGTATCCGTCTCGAAACGGCTGGTAGGGATTGGAGGAGATGCGGCTATGGGGGCGGGCACTTTTTCCTGTTTAGGGGCGGGGCTATGGAAAAGATCGGCCTTCGATTGGCGGAGGTGACAAGCGGGGTGGGCCCCTCTGAGGGCGGAGCGGGTGGGGCGGTGCGGGCGGCGTGATGAAGAGCTTGAAGAAGCAGGCAGGGAAATGTCCGCCGCCGCCGGCTCTCGAGAGCGCGACTCTGCAGGTCTTTGGCGGGCTGTGGGTAGCTGGGCTGGGGCTCGGGGCGGGGAGGGGCGACGGGCCCGGGCCTCGGGCGCGCACGGTCTGCGGTTTGGCCGGTGGACGCACTGGGCAAAGACCAAGGTCCTGGTCCTTCGGAGGCGGGGACGCTGGGACTGAAGTTCCGTGGGGATATTATTCTTCGCCGGCGTGGTTGAGGGCAGGCGGAGGGCTGTGTGGTACTTAGGGATCCGGAGGCTGGGGTTGTAGTAAAGCTCCGTTCCTGACTCGCTGTGTGACCTGGGGCCGGTCGCTGCCCCTCTCTGAGCCTCAGTTTCTCCATTCTGACCTTGCGTGTTTGGCTTGTGTTGGGGGTGCGCTCGCCATGACGGTGCTTTCCTTTGGGCGAGGAAGGGTATGTGTATTGGGGCTTCCCGGTTCTCCTGTCCGTCATTGGCTCGCCCGAAGATAGATGGGGGTGATCGATGGGGGTGTGCACAGATCTGGAGTCCCAGAGAGCCCTGCCTACCCTGGGACTGGAGGCCAGGTGAAAGGGACTAGATTCTTTAAACCGAGCCCTTACTGGGGAATGTTGTGCAGCACAAAAGGCCAATTGTTGAGCAGGAGGTAGTCTTTTGGAAAGCGAGAGGCCCAGGGCTGAAGTGTGCGTCAGTCTGGTGCTTTGGGAGGACCTGCAGACCTGGATTTTCTGACCAGCTTCTGGATTTTCTGCAAGGGCCCTCTGGTATGTTTTTCTCCTGGGTGTGCCCATGCGGCACCAGTTACGTGTGAGCTCTGGCATGACCATTGGTACCCATTCGTGCCCCTTTTCTCAGCCATTTGCGAAAGATGAAGAGCCTGTCAAGTAGCTGTGTAAATGTGGCCAGCACTCCACTTGCTCTTATAAGGCTTGGAAACTATGAGGGGCTGGGTGGGGATAACATGTTGCACAAAGTTTGTAAAATGGGAGGAAATTGGGTGAGCAAAGGACTTCCTTAGTGCTTATGCTTTTCCTTCATTGCAGCTGCCACCAGGCGCGGTTGAGGCACCTGAGGGTGCCGACAGTTTGCATCCTTCTTGGGCTTCTCTCGTCTCACTTGAACTACTGCTCTGGAGAGGGCTGTTGCTTCAGTTCCCATGACATTCTGGGCTGTGGTGCTGGGGCTGGTGAGAGCCTACAACTGAGAACAGGCCCAGTGGCCACGGAAGGGGGTGGGTCGTGTGTTCTTGGCCAGCGCCAGGTTGCTGCAGTGCTTCATTCCCTAAGTGGAGAGAGGTCTTCCAGAAGTCCGGACAGCTCTGAAGGCAGCTTGTCCGCCCATGGGTGATAAATGTGCAGGGATCTCAGAATCTTTCATTTCCATTCACAGAACAAAACCTAGTCACATGCTGGTGAGGAATTATTGTCATGGTTTTGGTTTTATTTTTGGTTTAAAATGACTTGGCCCCATCTTTGTACCTACAGTAAGTGGGGTTATGCGATTAATTGCTAAGTTGCTCATGGTAAGATTGGTAAGAGAACACCAAGCCTTAGTTCTATCTCTCGTCTCTGTTTCCAGAGTTGCTCTGGCCTCAGAGGAGAATCCCTCTTTGGGCCTCCTCTGGATGTTCTGGATAGCTGGGGGCCCCAAGAGAAACAGGTAGTGGATTGGATTCTTCCGATATGCATATGATCAAAATATCCACTTCCTGATAGCCTGAGGAACCAACCCGAGGCAAAAGGCTGCTTTAAAAATGCTACTCAAGAGGCACTTCAGAAGAAACAGGGCTCCCTCAAGGAGCTGACGGTCTAACAGAGAGGTCTGACAGATGTGTTGCTGAAATGTGGGCTGCAGGTGGAGTGGTAGCCTGTTCATCTGATTCTCTTGGGCTAAGAAATTGCACTGGCCTCAGACAAGTAGCCATCACAGGTGGGGACTTTTCTGCTTCACTTATTTGTTCTTGATGGAGCTTTTTCATAAAAAGGAATAAGGACAAATGCCTTCTTAGTTCTATCCAGCAAGAAGGTGCTTTTATCCAGAAAGCTCCTTGGGGTATCCTGCATAGGCCTCTGCACTCATCACTGTCCTTCTGTAAAACATTCACCTGCATTTCATCCTGGGCACATGCAAAGACCTGGAGCTGTGTTCTGGAAGATTCTAAGGTATGCGCTAGAAAGGGAAAGAACTACTCAGACGTGCCATAGGGGCTCTTCTGGGCTGATTTAACAAAGTGGTAATAACAAACAAATTTTGGTCTTTTGAAGTGGTTTTCTTATTTCCATGGTTGATTCAAAATGAGGCAGCTTTGTAGTAACTCAGATTGCAAATGAGATGTGCTGTGAGTATTTTTTCCCCTGGACCCAGGAAACAAAGCATTAAAGTCTGTCTGGCCTGAGAAAGGAAATGAATGCTATTTATATCTCAGGGCAAGCCTAAAGGGTAACCTAGATCACTAGGGTAGAAGCCAGAGAGAATGTTGGAAAAATAACCCCTGGGATGGTCAGTTCCCTCACCCCAACCCCTCTCAGTAAGTAAAATCTCTGTGACCAACATATCCTTTTAGCGTGGAGAAAAGGGATTCTCTTAGATGTTTCTGCAGGTGGGAATATCGCCCATCCTCTCTCTCTGTGCCTTTGTGGGAAGCTCCACTGGCTTCTAAGCAAATGAGTTTGAATCACCTTGTTTCTTTAAACAAAAGAGAACTGTGCTCTTTTTTCTTCCTTCTTTTGTTGTTCCCTTCTCTATTTTCCCTCTTTGTCCCATTTAACCTCATGTTCTTTTCCAGAACAGGAGAGCCCCCCCACCCCTACTTTTCTTTCCCTCAGAAAACAGTTTCTGTTGGAATTCTACAGTGGGAGTCTAGAGCAAGAGAAGTGACCCACAAACATTCACTTAGAAGTAGAGCTCTGCACAGAAAATTCCTCAGGGACTGAAGGTTCAGGAAGAGAGGCATCAATATTTATTAGAGGGAAGACAGTGTTGGAACATAAAAGTTAGCTGACTTGCATGTTTTCTTTGCTGCTTAAAATATACTGTAACAAATTTGTAGGCTTTACCAGCGATGATGCTTAGGCTAGCCGAAGGTGGCAGAAGCTGGATGAATGATGAGGATTTGAACAATGTGTGTGGCTAAGTGGCCTGGATATTTTAATATTTATTTTCCTTATTTCACCTTGGTATAATATTAGCTGTGTCTCTTGATTTTCCTTTCTTCCATCTATACAAGGAGAGTAAATGTTTGTCTCTTAAAAGGTTACCTCTGAATTATTTAGTTAATTTATTTAAAGATTTTGTTTATTTATTTGACACAGAGAGAGCATTAGCAGGGGAGCAGCAGGCAGAGGGAGAGGGAGAAGCAGACTCCCTGTTGAGTAGGGAGTCCCAGGACCCCCGAGATCATGACCTGAGCCAAAGTTAGATGCTTTACCGACTGAGACACTCAGGCGTCCCTTTGTTTATTTACTTATAAATATTTATTTATTTGAGGAGAGGGTCAGAGGAAGAGGGAGGGAGAGAAACTCTGAATTATTTAGAGGTGCTTCCTTTTGGGAAACACATTCAGGAATTGCAAATGCGCACTTCCCAGAGCTTAGAAACTGGCTGCTCTCTTCAGGGCCTATCCTAGGCTGGTTTCTTTCAGGTAACCACTCATCATCATCTTTCTTCTGCTCTCCCTCCTGTTTCCTTTCTGTTAATACAGTCACTAAAAACCTCAGTCATCCTGGACTCTTCCCTCTCCTCTCCTAATAACCACATTCTATCCATTCTTTTTCTGCAATTAAAAATTTTGGAAAATTAGGGACGCCTGGGTGGCGCAGTTGGTTAAACGACTGCCTCCGGCTCAGGGCGTGATCCTGGAGTCTCAGGATCGAGTCCCACATCAGGCTCCCAGCTCCATGGGGAGTCTGCTTCTCCCTCTGACCTTCTCCTCGCTCATGCTCTCTCTCACTGTCTCTCTCTCTCAAATAAATAAAATAAAATCTTAAAAAAAAAAATTTTTTTTGGAAAATTAAAAAAATTTTTAATCCCATAGTTCATATAAGTAGCCTCTTACCTGAATGAACCCAGTGGCTTCCCTACAAGCCTTCCTAACCTTAAGCCTTCTCCGTAGGGATCTCCTTAGACTCTAAATTTTATCATACCCTACTATTTTGTATGTGAACTTGAGTGTTTTGCCACTTCCTCTTGTCCACATGGCTGTTCAAGTCCTGCACAGCCTGGCTTCAGCCCCCTGTTATCTTATCTCGTCTTATCTGCCCCCCTCACCTTCATTTCCTCTTCTTCAAACTTGACTGCTTGTAATTTTTGGATAAAGCCCTTTGCATTTTCATCTTTGTTGACTGATCGTTCAGCTACATTTTTACAAGCTTGAACTTGCTGTTCTTAGCATTTTTGCATCCTCCCCCCCCCCAAATGCCAGCCAGATTCAGCCTTGCACATCAGTAGGTACTCAAAAAATGTCTGTGACTTTGAGCTATAGCGACCCAGGCAGTTCATCCCTTGAAGTGCTTAGTCACGTGAGCAGCTCCTGCCCCCTTCCTCTCTGAGCATGCCCTGAACTCCTCTTCCCTCCCTTCCTGGTTTGGTCTTGCCACTTCTCTTTTAGCTGTATGGCCAGACCCAGACAGTTCACAGAAGGTCCAGCGAAAGGAGAGCCTGGAGGGAAAAAGTTACGTCATCTGTCCAGTGGTCTGTCACCACTATAACGTATTGCTGTGAAGTGGTTGCACTGGAGTCTTCCTCCTTGAAAGCTGAACTGGGGGGCGCCTGGGTGGCTCATTCAGTTAGGCATCTGCCTTTGGCTCAGGTCACGATCCCAAGGTCTTGGGATTGAGCTCCCTGCTCAGTGGGAAGCCTGCTTCTCTCTCTCCCTCTGCCTGTGGCTCTGCCTACTTGTGCTCTCTATCTCTCTGTCAAATAAATAAATAAAATATTAAAAAAAAAAAAAAAAGAAGGAAAAGAAAGAAAGAAAGCTGAACTGGTCATGGTTAGCCCTTGCCAACCCAAGTCGGATTTGCACAGGGTACAGATTGGAGCTTGAATACAGGGCTTGTCGGTTTGTAGGACACAGGATATGTTTTTAGAGATCTCTAAAGGAAGAAAAGAAAAGAAGAGAAAATGAAGAAGCATAGTTATTCAACTTTTTTTTTTTTCTAAAGATTTTATTTATTTATTTGACAGACAGAGATCACAAGTAGGCAGAGAGGCAGGCAGACAGCCTGATGCGGGGCTCGATCCCAGGACACCTGGATCATGACCCGAGCTGAAGGCAAAGGCTTTAACCCACTGAGCCACCCAGGTGCCCCTAGTTATTCAACTTTTAATAAAGTAACAGAACTGTTTGGGTGGTGGCTAGGCTGAAATAGGAAAAATTGATTCTTTCCATTGTTTGTAATGCTGGGTGCCCTGTGTTACAGGCTTTTCTCCAAGACTTCCTGCTTTGTGTGCTATTTACATAGCTCCTCCCACCTTTTTTTTTTTTTTTAATAGACTCCATGCCCCACATGAAGCTCAAACTCAGGACCCCAAGATCAGGAGTCGCCTGCTCTTCCTACAGCCAGCCAGGCGTCCTCTAGCTCCCGTTGATCATAGAATAAAATCCAAGCTCTACATGGCATTCAAAGTCTTAACACCTTGGCTATATATTACTAGTATATATGTATTACTAACAAATCCTTTAAAAGAAAAATTTGTTTATAAAAATGTATGTGAACTATTATTATTTTCAGTTACCACTTATTAAATGCTTACTATGGGACTGTGGGTCTCACATGTGCCATAAAAGTACAGTAAGAGGATATTCATTTCTCAGATGGAGAGATTGAGACTCAGAGAGGGTAGGTAACATGCCTGTGATCACTCACGGGTCAGTGACAGACTTTAGAACAGAACTCCAGCTGTCAGTTTGAATCTAATGCTTGAGCCCTCATCCTTTCATCTCCCCTAATGCTTCTGAAACGAAATTTTTCCTTCCTACTTGTTTATCCTACTTATTATTCCTTTTTTCTGAGGATACCATAATGCCATATCATTGTACTGAAATTATTTCTTTTGCCAGAAATGTTTTCTGAACTTCACGTTTTTCTGATAGTTAATATAGTTTACTGGTTAAAAGCACAAACCCTGGACCCAGATTCCCTGGGTTTGACTCCTGGCTGTGCCATTTATTATTTCTGTGTTCTGGGGCAAGTTACTGAAGATCTTTGTATTTACTTTCTGGTCTGTAAAGTGCAGATAATAATAGCACTTACTGCTGGAGTAGCTGTGAAGATTAAATAAATGGAGAGCATTTAAAGCCATGCCTGGCATGTAGTAAGCCCTGAGTATTTGCTATTAATATCATTCACGATAGTGGTTCTATCACTGTCATCATTAACACAGCCTTGACTTGGATTCTGGGTAGTTGGATCTGGATCTGTTTATCTTCCTGTCAGTTGAGTGTATCTCTCTCTCTCTCTCTCTTTTTTAAGATTTTATTTATGTATTAGACAGGAGAGAGATCACAAGTAGGCAGAGAGGCAGGCAGAGGCCGGGGGGGGGACGCAGGCTCCCTGCTCAGCAGGGCTCAATCCAGGACCCTGAGACCACCACCTGAGCCAAACGCAGAGGCTTAACCTACTGAGCCACCCAGGCACACCAGCTGAGTGTATCCCTTGCCACTATGTGTTGCTGTTGTAGGCTGTGACAGTGCACAGCATGGCCCCCTGTGTACGCAGTGCAGTGTCACTGATAAGAACTGAACCAGCTCACTCACTGCTGACAGTTTGAATCGTGAGGTATTTTTCTCCCATGGTTTTGCCGGTTCTTCTAGTGTGCTGGAAAAGGAATGCGAAGGCCAGTAGCTGAGAAGATAGGAAGGGTCCTCCCAGACCTCTCTGGTAGATGCTCAGCAAGGGTAGGGCATGGCCTCCACCCAGCACTAACAGCCACACACCCACACACCCGGTGGACAGTGGACACCATAGTAGTACTTTTGCGTTGCTATCCAGACAGACTCATAGAGAGCTCACCTCTGCAAGTTGGCAGTTTCATCGAAGATGTTGTGCTCGTGCTTGCAGAGGGGGAGACTGGAGGCAGGCAGATCTGGGCTTTAATGTCACTTGTGCCATTTACTGGCTTGGTTCTGTGTCCTTGGGTGTGTCTGCTCTCTGCTGTGGGCCTCAGTATCCTTATTTGCAAAAAGAAGCCAATAATTGGAAATAACAGAGAAGCACTTAGGAGAATCCATGGCAATTAGAGGGTACTTGATAAATGGTAGGCTTTATGATCAGGGCAGTGGGGGATTAGGAGTGTTGTGGGGGCAAGTGGGAGAGGGAAAAGCACTAACTGTTTCTGCTCGTCTGCTGTGTACCAAGCATTGTGCTAGGCTCTTGACCCAGTTAGATTTCATTTGGTTATTCCTTTGGCTTCTCTGTAAGTTCGGTGGTCTCATCTGCATTTTCAAATAAGGAAACAAATTAAGTAACTTGCTTGAGGTTTCATACAAGGTAATGAATGGAGTCAGTGACAAAGCCAGGGCTGTTTTATTCTAAAGCCCAAGACTTCTTTCCCCAAACACTCTAATTTCTCTTAGAAGGCCACACAAGTTCTATGGACAAGAAGGTCTCAAGACGTCGGAGAAATGAGACCCGGGACTGGCATGGCAGTGGGAGTGGGCCATGTGAGGGAGAGGGGCTTCACTCTAGAGGCAGGTGTGAGGGTGGCTTACACAATGAACCTGGCGGTATAACCTGGCCGTTGTGGCTGTTTTGATGGGGCTGTTTCTAAGTGGTGGAGCCGTGAGCTGGGGAGGAGGGCCAGTTTGTAAAGGGCCTCATCTGCTAGTCCAACCAGTTTGTATCTTAACCTGCAGGCAGCAGTGCAGCACTGAAAGCTTTGGAGCAGAGAGACAGGAAACCAGAATTCAGTCTGGCCACCTCCAGACACAAAGCTGGGTAGGGAGAAGGGAGAAGATCCTGTAGTGGGAGCTCTTGCGGTGACAAGTTGAGGAGAGGTTGGCCTGGGAGAAGACAGCCTTAGGAACGAGGCCATCAGCTCTGGGGGCCCAGTGAGAGGGTTGAGCGAGGGGGTTGAGTGGATGGCAGGATTGTATCCCCACTGGGCTGGTGGGGACAGGGCAGGTGCAGGTGACAAGGGATAGCTCAGGGAGAGAGGGTCAAGCAGTCCAATGACCGCTTTCCCTGGGACAACATAGGACATCGGGTGGAGATGTAGACGGTGACAGGACTGCGCTCAGGCAGAGCTGGACAGCTCCGTCCGGAGTGGACTGTGATGATTGAGGATTCTCGTGGAAGAGAAGGAGCGCGACCATCTGCACGACTTTCTCTGGCAGCCACACGTGGCTATTTACATTTCATTTAGGTAAATAAGATAAAAATCCAGTTTCTCATTCTCTCTCTGAACATTTCAAGTGTTTCAGTGTGGCTAGTGGCTATTGTTTCAGGCAGTGAAGTTGCAGAACATTCCTGCCATCACGGGAAGTTCTGTCGGACTGTGCTGGTCTAGATCTTGGGGAGTACTTCCAGATAACTAGGGGACTTCTAGGAGGAAATGGAGCAAGAGGGGGAGATAGAAGGGGCAACCGAATTAAGAAATAATGTTGCTGGGGAAAAAGAAAAAATGTTGCTGCCTCATATACAATTCTGGAAAGAAGTTTGGTACTTGGATTTGGGTTTGAATTTACTGTTTTTTCCTCCTGTGATGTCCTGTTTGAGAAAAAATCCCCCTCCCCAGGTCAGTGATAGGCCTGGCCACAAGACATTGGCATTGAGACCTTGCCTCCTGTCTTGGTTTTGAAGATTGGGCCTTCAGTAGGTCTGGTTTGGCTTCTAGAGCTCTTTTTGGCCTTGCAGGGAGGAAGAGGCTCTAGTTAACCATAGGAAGAGAAGATGGCAACCATAGAGGGCAGATACACTGTTATCTCTGGTCAGTGGAGGAGCCTAAGCTTAGAGAAGTTAGTGACTTGAAGTTAGTGACTAGAAGTTAGTGACTTGCCCAGAGTCATAGAGCTAATGACTGGCAGAGTCCAAAATGGAATCTGGGTCTTCAATTTCAAAGCCTGTGATAGATGTATATAAATAAAATACACATCGTAGCTAACTTTGAAAGTGCCTATAAGCAAAAAGCAAACGAAGTCCTACCTCGGAGAAATGACAACTCTCGACCCTTTGGTTTCTCCCCTTCCAGGCTCTCCAATGTGTGTACATGTATGTCTGTAAAATGTATAGGTATATTTATAAGCCTGTTTTATGTGTGCACATACATATACTCTATTCCTTTCTGATGTGTGTAGCTTTGTCAGGCCATGCATGCCCTTAACTACCATCTTCATTCCCTTATCAGCAGTTCTGAAGTCCTAAGAGCTCCAAAGACTGAAAATTTTTTTTTTGCAAGTTTGGCCCAAGCTCAGTTTGGCAATAAGACTTGCTTGGACTGACATGAGGCTATTTATAGGCTTTCTTTATCCCACCTCGTATGACTACTCCTAGGTTGCATTGTGGAATTAAAGTGCTCGATTCCTTGGTGTCGCCTCAGACTCTGCTGGGGGTATTGTATTATAGGCAGCGTAGGTAACATATTAGCTTTCCAAAGTCCCCCAAATGATGGGGTACCTGGCTGGCTCAATCGGTTGAGCATCTGCCTTCGGTTCAGGTCATGATCCCAGGGTCCTGGGATCGCATCCTGCATTGGGGTCCCTGCTCCATGAGGAACCTGCTTCTCCTTCTCCCTGCCCCCAACTAGTGCACTCTCTCTGTCTCTCTCTCTCTCTCTGTGTCAAATAAATAAGTAAAAAATCTAAAATAAATAAATTAATAAAATCCCCCGAATTACGAATTCCAAGGTCACCTGGAATTTGGGTTTCAGATCAGGAATTGGGGGACCTGTTTTAGGCTCTGTTGCTGCTTGGGCTAAGGAAGGGGCCTCCAGGGGCATTGTCATCTGTTTAGCCACATATGGGAGAGGGGGTGTGTTTCTAAGCTGTGCAGTGCAATGCACAGAATTTGCAAGAAGAACAACACTTTTGCAGTTTTATACACCAGATCAAGCTGTTACTATGGTTGACCTACTTCCTCCGTAGGCTCTTCAGGGACATGGTGTCACTTGTAGGTGTGAAAGATGGTCATCAGGAAAGCACCCAGGGGCACTTGGGTGGCTCGGTTAAGCGTCTGCTGCCTTTGGCTCAGGTCACGATCGCAGGGTCCTGGGATTGAGACCCAGTCGGGCTCCCTGCTCAGGGGGGAGTCTGCTTCTCCCTCTCCCTCTGCCTGCCACACCCCTTGCTTGTGTTCTCTCTCTCACTCTGCTCTCTCTCTCTCAAACAAATAGAAATCTTTAATTAAAAACAAAATTGAATTTAAATAAAAATAAATAAATAAACAAATAACCAGAAATAATGCTGAACTTGCTCTCTGCCCTGTGGCTGTTTGTTCAACGTGTGTCTACTGGCTGCCTGATATGTTCCATAAACTGTGGTGAGCCGAGGGCCACAGAGAAAAAGCAATTCCTGCGCCCGGGAAGCTTGTAGTCTAGCTGAAGAAGGGAGGCAGAAGGAGTTAAACAGTTTTTGTTCTGTTATGACAAATCCCTTGCCAGGGCAAACCCTGGGTGTGTGAAGATACGAGGGCCAGAGAAGACCTTTTGAAGGAGGTGAATCCCGAGCCGAGTCTGCAAGGATGACTGAAACTCACCCCGTGGTGGTGGGATTGGGCGGTGATTAGGGTCGGGGGTGTGGGTGAGGAGGCAGCATGCAAAGAGAGAAGTCGTTTTGCTGTGACTCGTTTGGGGGAGGATGGCAGGAGATGGGGCTGGAAAGGGAGTCTGGGCTGATTACAAAGGTCTTTGTATGTAATACTCTGAGGTTTGGGGTTTATTGCACGGGTGATAGAAGTTATTGTGGGATTTGAGGCACAGGAATGACCTGCTCAGATTTGGGTTTTCTTCAAGATGGTGGCAGAATGGACTGGAGAGGGGGAGATCATGGAGGCGGGGAAGTCACTGAATGTGCTTTCCAGAAACAGTAAGAGCCTAACCTAAGGCATGGCCGTAGGGATAGGGAAGAGGGTCAGATATAAAAATATTCAAGAGAGAGGATTTATAGAACTTGAAGGACAAACATGGGAAGAAAGGGAAAACCCAGATGTCAGCTGTTAGATTGGCTGACAAAGAAATGGAGGTCTGAGGTCGGAAAAAGGGCAGAGTGGGAGTAGGGAAGCAGGAGAGGAGGAAGGACAGGAAGCTGTGGTCAAGAAGGAACCATGGGGCTACATGATGGTAAATTTGGCAAAGAGCCGCTGACAGCCAGCTTCCGTGCTAGATTCAGGGGAGAAGAGATTCCGAGAAGACTGCCTTGTGGCTGGAAATCCCCCAAATCATGCCTTAAAGTTTCCATGCACGGAGTGAGGAATGAAGATGTTCTTGTCCTTGCTGGACTGGGTCCTGCGGCAGACACAGCGATGTAGATCTGCAGGGCGATTTTCAAGTCCACTTATGGACAGCAGCTGAATCCATCGGGACATGCCACTTGTCCCCAGGAGATGTCCTTTCAATCTGGCTGTTGGTAGGAACCTCCCCCTCAAAACAAGATCCTTAGGAAGCACTGATGCAGGATCAGAGCTCTAACCCTTAGTCCCTAATTTGCCTTGGCCCATCATAAAGCCACTGAAGTTCCTACTTTGTAGACGAAGAAACTGAGACCCAAAGAAGGAACTTGTCACACAGGAAGATAATGCCACAGCTAGGCTTCAGCTTACGTTTCCTGATACTTGCTTGCATTTAACACTGTAGTAGTTACTAAACCAGGCGCTGATCCAGATACCTGGGAAAGAGCATGAGGACAAGGCTCCTGCCTTCCAGAGCTTACCTTTCAGGGGGCATAGCCTCCAATAAGCTGAGGAATACTTACGAGATATGATATCAGATGGTATTAGTACTAAGAGGAATGAGGTAACAGGATTGTGGTTCCCAGATAGTATGCTGTGGCTCCCCGGCGCTGTGCAGGGAATTCACGGTGCGACACGTCAGAGTTGGGACACGGTGTGGGACACGTCCCACCGTGGGACATGACAGAGATACCTGTCGTGTCTGCCATGTCGTGACCTTCTAGCTCAAAGTAGTTCACAGCTTCAACATTAGATGATGCTGCGTTTCTTTTGGTGACACGGTGTCTTTGCGAAGCTGGGTTGGGTGGTTGCTGGGATCACAGGCAAGTACCAGGCACAAATCAATGTGGCACATCGTAAGCCGTGTCCCCTTGGATTCCAAGGTTTGAGAGGGTATGCAGTGCCCAACCTGCATAGCCACCTCCTTAGTCGGTAATTCTGATTATTTCAAAGGAAATACAAATAGTATCTTTTCCTCCTATTTATGAGTATTCATTTTCAAAGTGCTACTTAAGTTGTTAGAAGTTAAATAATCAGCGATTTTATTTTGGTCCTAACTACTTGAACAGCACTGGTCAGTACTTCTTTTGGCCTATAGGCTCTTTGAAAAAAATCATTGTGGTAGTAAGGGTGCTATGGACAGAGGAATCTGGAAGCTCTGGAGTAAGGGGATAAAGTGTCATGGGGTTGGTGGGGTGCTGTTTAGATAGGGTGGCATGGCCTCTGAGATCTGAGCAGAGCCCTGAAGGAAATGCAGAGTCATGCAGAGATCTGAAGGAAAAGCATTCCAGGCAGAGGGATCCGCAAGAGCAAAGTCTCTGAGTTAGGAGTGAGCTCGACATGCCCGGGAATAGCAGGAAAGGAGATGTGGCCAGAGCAGACTGAGGGAGAGCGCAGTGGATGGGGCCAGCGGGGTGTGGGGGCCAGCTTCGGGAGGGCCTTCTCAACTCTCTCAGTTTGGTTCCGAGGTGTGGGAAGTGACTTGAAAGTCGTAAGCACCTTCTCTTCACTCTGGCCGCTGTCTAGAAAACTAACGGCAGGAGGTGTAAGGGTGGAAGTCAAGAACAGTTAGGAAGCTGCTGTGGTGAGAGATTCCAGGTATGTTTCTGAAGGTAGACCTTGGCTGAATTGCTGATGAATTAGCTGTGGGAATCAGGTGAAGAAAGAGGAGTCTCAAGCAAGTCTCAGGTTTCTGTTCTGCGCAGCTGGTCCGGTGATGGTTCTGTCTACCGAGGTGAAGAAGCCTAAGGGGGGCAGCAGCACAGAACAGTCTGGAGCTCAGGTGAAAGGCTGGAGCATGGGGACTGGGAGTGGTCAGCATGGAGGTGGTGTTTAAAACTGTGAGACTGGGGCACCTGGGTGGCTCAGTGGGTTAAAGCTTCTGCCTTTGGCTCAGGTCATGATCTCAGGGTACTGGGATCGAGCCCCCCATCAGGCTCTCTGCTCAGCGAGGAGCCTACTTCCCCCCCAATCCCCCGGTGCCTGCCTCTCTACTTACTTGTGATCTCTGTCAAATAATAAAATCTTTAAAACTGTGAGACTAAGTGAGATCACCTAGCTGGGAAAGAGTGTAGCTGGAGAAGCCGTCTCCGGCCAGGGCTTTGCCGGACCATTGGAGTTCTTATGGTTGGCTCCTATGTCCCTTTGACATACCCTTATCATTGTGGGTGTTTTTATTTTTGGAGTTTTTAAAAGTACTTTCTTGTTTTCTGACACTGGAAGATGCTCTGTCTTGTATATTGCCTACCCCAGTCCTAAAATAACCATATCTCAAGGAGCCGCTGTTCCTTTTATTTGAGAATGGTATTGGAAACTAAGATTGGGCATTAAAGATTGGTCCTTGCTACTGGTGTGTCCTTGCTTCTAGGCCGTCTTAGCAGATGGCACAAGGAAATGTACATGTGTATACTTAAATATGTGTATCTCTATATTTCTACATGTAACCGTATGTATCTATATTAGGTAGACATGAACTCATGCTGATATCTCCAATTTTAACCCATTACCACATTCTAGCCTCTTCCCCTTGTTTATCTGGAACCTCCCACTCCAGCAATGAGAAACCTGGCTCCCACAATCCACTCTCTATTTTTTTTTAAGATTTTTTTATTTAAAAAGGTTTTTTTTATTTGACAGAGAGAGATCCCAAGTAGGCAGAGAAGCAGGCTCCCCACTGAGCAGAGAGCCCAATGTGGGGCTTGGTCCCAGGACCCTGGGATCATGACCTGGGCTGAAGGAAGAGGCTTTAACGCACTGAGCCACCCAGGCACCCCAACTCTCTATGTTTTCTTAAGTGTTAAATTCCAGGATCCATGTATAGCGGCTTTAGAATTGTTAACCCATGTCTCTGTGGGAGACAGCGTTATCACTTAGAGTAGAGTGCTTAGGAGCAGTTCATTTTGCCTTTAGTCTTACAGATTCCACTCATTTCCAAAGTTATTAAAGTCAGCACTTTTTTCCTCTGTCCCCCCTCAGTGAGGCTGTTTCATACATTTGTAATATAGTTAGATTCTTTTGTCATTTTCCACATATCACTCCAGGATCCTTTGATTTTCAAAATGATTTTTTAAGTATTTGCATATATTACTGTGTGCTATAAAGTTCTGTGGGTTTTGAAGCCTATGGATAGTGTCATGTATCCACCCTTACAACTTCTCACAGAGTAGTTTCACTGCCCTAAAAAGTCCCCTGTGTGTCACTTACTTAATCCTTACCCACCCACTGCTTACCATCTCTAGAGTTTCGCTTTACCGTAGGTTGTGTGATTGGAGTCCTGCAGCGTGGAGCCTCTTTGCAATGACTTCTTTCACCTCACATGATGCATTTAAGATTCATTCATGCCTTTTTGCGACTTGGTGGCTCATTTTTTATTGCTGAATAATATTTCATTGTATAGATAAACCGTAGTTTGTTTACCCAGTCATTTATTGAAGGACATCTTGGTTGCTTTCAGTTTTTGAGTATGAGTAAAGCCACTGTAGGGGCGCCTGGGTGGCTCAGTCAGTTAAGCATCTAACTCAGGTTGTCATCTCAGGGTCCTGGGATCCAGCCCTGCACTGGGCTGTGCGCTTAGTGGGGAGTCTGCTTGTTCCTCTTCCTCTTCCTCTGCCCTTATCCCCCCCTCATGCTCTCTCTCTCTCTCAAATAAATAATTTTTTTTTTTTATTTGACAGAGAGAGATCACAAGTAGGCAGAGAGAGAGAGGAAGGGAAGCAGGCTCCCCACCAAGCAGAGAGCCCGACTCGGGGCTCAATCCCAGGACGCTGGGATCATGACCTGAGCTGAAGGCAGAGACTTTAACCCACTGAGCCACCCAGGCGCCCCATAAAATCTTTTTTTTTTTTTTAAAGTTATGTGCTGGTTTTTATATGGACATAAACCTTCAAATAGATAAATATCTAGCAGTGTGATTGCTGGATCCTATGGTAAGGCTGTGTTTAGCTTTGTAAGAAACTACTAAACTGTTTGCAAAGGGGCCATTTTCCGTTCACAGTCAATAAATGAGAATTACTGTTGCTTCACATCCTTGCCAGCAATGGGTATTGTCAGCTTTTTGGATTTCAGCCATTTTTAAAGATTTCCCAGTATACCATACATTAACTCCGGTTCCTTGGTTCTCTAAGTTTTAGAGTTCAGTGAGAGTAAAGCAAGAGAGGTAGAATACAGCTGGGGATTTAGTTCTCAGAAATCATTTGGTGAACCATGGAGTTGTAGAATTCCAGAAGCCTTGCCTTTCTTATTTTTGTTGTATGCTGAAGATAATGGGAAGATGACCTGAGACATTCCAAAAGAAGGCTACAGACTGGAGCTTAGATGTTACATATTTATATAAGATACATAAAGAATCCATGTGCATCCAATATTTTCTTTTTTTTTTTGTAAGATTTTATTCATTTATTTGACAGAACACAAGTAGGCAGAGAGGCAGGGAGAGGGAGAAACAGGCTCTCCACTGAGCTGAGAGCCCGACATGGGGCTCGATCCCAGGACCCTAGGATCATGACCTGAGCTGAAGGCAGCCACTTAACCAACTGAGCCACCCAGGTGCCCCACATCCAGTATTTTCTGTTGAATTGTTGAATGGTTGAACTGCTTTTTATGTGCTGGGTAATGGAGATGCAGTGATGAATAAATCAGACATAGTTTGTCCTCAGTAAGCTTCCAGTCTAACTGGGGGACGAACATTATAATACACAGCAGTTGAGGCTCTAATGAGACGTGCAGGATGCTGTGGGACACCAGTGGCAGGGTATCTGGCCTGATCTAGGGGAAGTTAGAGATGGCATCTTCGAAGACGTGACCCCTGACATGTGGTCTATAGCAGGACTCGGCTAAGTATAGTCCATGAGCCAAGTCCAGCTCATTGCCTGCTTTTTTTTTTTTTTTTTTTTTTTTTACAGCCTGGGAGCTAAGAATAGTTTTTATAGTTTTCAATGTTTGAAAAGAATTAAAAGAGATTCATATTTTGTGACATGTAAAAATTATGTAATCTTCAGATTTCAGTGTCCATAAATAAAGTTTTCCTGGAACACAGCCATGCTCGTGGCTTCTTTTCGCTGTGACGACAGGGTCAGATTGTTGTGATGGAGACGGTTTGGCCTGCAGAGCCTTGGACATTTATGCTCTGGCCTTTTGCAGAGAAGTTTGCTCACCCCTGGCCCCGGGATGGGTAGGAGTTAGCCGTGTAAAGTAAAATGAAAGAAGGAAGTGGGTTTCTGATGGGATTGTGGTGTAACTGCAGTAACTTTAATAGACTATGGCATTCAAGGGGGTGGGAGGCAGAGGACTATGGTGAGACATGCAAGAGGGCAGGTGGGATCCCGACTGAAGGGAGACTTGGCAGCCATACTGGGAGGTTTAAGTTTATTCAATGGGAAGCTTTTAAAAGGTCTTAAGTGATGTGATTAGCCTTCCTTTTTCAAAAAATCCTTTGGCCACAGTGTAGAAATTGGGTCAGAGATGTTGGAGTAAGAAGGGAGGCCTGGAGATTAGTTTGAAGTCATTCCAGGGAGATGTTGGTAACATGGGTCATAGGGTCACATTGGGCTGTATTGATTTGAGTGGCATTCAGGAAACAAAATTGAAAGGCCTTGGTGATTGGCATTTTGAAATATTATTTTCACGTTTCAAATTTGTGTGTGTGTGTGTGTGTGTGTGTTCTGGTTCCTGTGAATGCATGGTCGAAAAATCCATGTTTAGTAATAGTCTTCAGGGCAGAATTCTTTCGTGATGGTTCATGCCTGCAGTGCTCCTTTTAACTTGTATGTTGAAGCAGCCCGGTTCTGTGGCCTCTCCATTCTGTTTTCTGTGGACAAGAGATTTGGCTTTTAAGGAGCAAAGAAGCTATTGGCAGATTACTTTTCCTTTTCAGGTTTATCTTGGTTTAACAACTGTCCCAAAGTATTTATATATTAAAAGTCCTTGAGGGGCACCTGGGTGGCTCAGTGGGTTAGGCCGCTGCCTTCGGCTCAGGTCATTATCTCAGGGTCCTGGGATCGAATCCCGCATCGGGCTCTCTGCTCAGCAGGGAGCCTGCTTCCCTCTCTCTGTCTCTCTGCCTGCCTCTCTGTCTACTTGTGATCTCTGTCTGTCAAATAAATAAATAAAATCTTAAAAAAAAAAAAAAGGTCCTTGGTTTGCTCTTTTGTTTTTGAGGCAATTTATTAACAATGATAGGCTATTCTCTAACACTTAGATCCTCCCTTTCCAGCGTCAGATCTCTGACCATTGGCTCTCTTCTCCTTGAACTTGAAGTTCCACTTGGAGTAAATGGAAATGAGATCACTATCTTATATTTCATAATATGCCGTGTTGCCTCCAAAATGCTTACTCACGTGTCAACTATTTGATCCCG
Source organism: Neogale vison (assembly GCF_020171115.1). NCBI lineage: Eukaryota > Metazoa > Chordata > Mammalia > Carnivora > Mustelidae > Neogale > Neogale vison. The sequence continues at coordinate 29,193,590 of NC_058092.1, read as the reverse complement.
GCAATAAACCTGTGAGAAGGGCAGGGCATGTCAAGTCACTGAGATTGAGATAGGTTGGATGACTTGCTTGAAGTCAGAAGGTCAGTAAATAGTAGAGCCAGTAAAGGAACTTAGGTCTGCAGCTTGCATAGTTTTTATTCTTTCTGTTAGGCATTCCGTCTCTAGGAAAAGGGAGTCGGACCAGCTGAGAGTTACATTTTCAGAAGTTAAGATCTCTGGATGAAATGCTTGTTTTTTTCGCCCTCTCTCTTGTGCTCCACACGGTACCACCATCCACCTTACCTATGCTTTCAAGCATTATGTGCACAACCAGTGATTCGTAGACAACAATTAGAGAAGCTGTGCTCTCTATGTTTAAGTCTGTGTAAGCCTGTTTTCATTCCTTCCCCTTCCCCTTAGGTGCTTCTGACTTTGATGATTCACGGTCAGATAAGAGAGGCCTGCTTGTGGACCCAAGCTCTTGTGCTCAGGATACACCAGACAGCTTACTCACAAGGTAATGCAGCTGTCCATTCATTTGTACGTCCTAGGGCCGCAGTTCTCCTCAACAGAGAACTGAGACCATTGCTGTGCGTGATGTAAGTTGTCCCAGGGTGGCTGGTTTAAGAAATGTTGGATGTTCATTGAGCATTTACTGTGTACGCAGGCTCCATGCTCTTACCTGGATTATCTTATTTTGACCTAAAAGATAAGTACTATTTTTTTTTTTTTAAGATAAGTACTATTGTCTACTATGTTCTACCGTTGCAGGTGAAAAGACTTTATATCATTTACACAAGATCCAGAACTAGCAAGTAGCCCATCTAGGATTTGAAACTGGCAGTCTAACTCTACCTTAGACATCTAGAAGATTAGAAACATTTTTATTTCTCCCTTACATTCTCTTAGGAGTTTCCTGACTCTGAAGATAATTCTTCTTTTTCTAAAAAATTTTTTTAAAAAATATTTTATTTATTTGAGAGAGAGTGAGAGAGAGTGCGAGAGGGGAGAAGGTCAGAAGTAGAAGCAAGCTCCCAGTGGAGCTGGGAGCCCAGTACGGGACTGGATCCCAGGACTCCAGGACCATGACCCAAGCGGAAGGTGGTTGTCCAACCAACTGAGCCACCCAGGCGGCCGATACTTCTTTTTTTCTGTTTTTATTTACTTTTCTTTTTCCTGATGTGCTCTTATATTTAGTCTGTACACCAGTGCCCCCTGCTGCTCATAGCCAGAAACAGCTGGTCAAGATTAAAAAAAAAAACTTGCTTGTTTCCGTATTTTTATGCACTTAAGCAGAAACGAACAATCCCTGAACTTTAAGTGTAGCTGGATCTGTCCTGCTCAGTTCACTTGGAGCCTTTTTGGTTACACAGATACATTTTTACATGGCCGTAATTAGTATGGACTTGATGATATGATATCAGATACTTCTGTGGCCAGAAGTTGTTGCAAGTGCTCTATATCTCAATTCATTAAATAATGTTCGGCAAAAGTTTCTTGCACTTTTATTGGGCTTCTATTAGGTAAATATGTCAATTTTTAAATTTTCCTTGACTTTAAATGTTGGCATTTGAATAATTGTTAGTTTGGCTATTAAAACTACATAAATAATCGTGAAATGCGAACTTTCATTGCTCCTCTTTTATTCCGGATTATTCCTGTGTGAAAGAGTTACAGTAGAATTTTCAAGTCAAAGGATCTGGGTAGTTTTATAGACTTGTTACATGAGGCAGTAGGGTCTAGAAAGAGTACTGTCCCATCTGGGTTCTAGTCCATACTCGGCTGCCATCCAGCTGGGTGGATGGTGCTAGATCTTATTTTTGCTATTTGGGAAAGGAAGGGATTAGATCAAAATGTCTTTAAGGTCCCCTCCGATCTGAGATCTCTATCAGAAAATCTCCAGATCAGGGGCATCTGGGTGGCTCAATGGGTTGAGCCTCTGCCTTCAGCTCAGGTCATGATCTCAGGGTCCTGGGATCAAGCCCTGCTTTGGGCTCTCTGCTCAGCGGGGAGCCTTCTTACCTCTCTCTCTCTGCCTGCCTCTCTGCCTACTCTGTCAAATAAATAAATAAAATCTTAAAAAAAAAAAAGAAAATCTCTGGACCAATGTGCTATATACATTCAACAACACACAAATTTACTTAATTACACACAGATGTAGTGAGTTTGTTTTTGTTTGTTTGTTTGTTTTAGTAAATACATTTGACTTTGGCCTCTGTTCGTCTTCTGTGACTCAGACAATTTGTGTGTGAAAACTTCTAGCTTCATGTTCATGTATTTTGTTATGGGGAATTCATCAGAATGTGATAAAGTTTTGTCTGTTTGTTTTTCTAGACAGAATAAATCCAAGAGTGAAATCACCGACATGGTCCGCTCCTCCACTATCATGGTATCAGACAAGGCTCACATTTTATCCATGCAGAAGTTCGGGCTACGAGATACAATAGTGAAATCACGTCTCATGCAGAAAGAAGAGGATTATACCTATATCCAGAACTTCAGGTAGATTAACTGGGCAGACTGTTTTCAAAATAAAATGATCATTCAGCTCTGAAATTTCAGCACTTCACTTCCTACGCTGGATTTGGAAACAGATCCTTCTGCAGAATCTCACCCGGCATTCTCAAAATGATCATTTCCTTTCACTCTTCAGGAGCAGCCATTTATTCTGTCTTTTCTGGCCAGGCATGGTGGTAGGTGTGGTATAGCGGAGTCACACAGCTTACAGATAATTATGGCAGTATTTGAAGAGGTATAAAGGACAGAAGAAGGAACGATATCCTGATATTTGTGTATCTCTTGGTCATTCTGGACCTTTGAAGGAAGTCATTTAAACTGAAGTTAGTGAAATGAAATTGGTGTTTGGTAATTTGTTTAGACAGGACTACCAAAAGTTAAATGAATAGAGGCTGCAGGATTCTGCTAAATCTTTTTAAATCCGTGCACGGGGCCTGTAATACCAAGTGACATTGCTTCCAGGTATACAAACAATCCCTTACGGTGAACACTGCAGTTGCTTTCCTTCTGAAGATAATTACCAAGGTACTTTTCATTTTTCTTTCATTTCCCCAGCACACACAGGCCGAGGAATCATTCTGTGGATTATGGCTCTAATGGCTGCCAAGGCTAAATAGCAATGTTCACAGTAGGCCCATACTATTTGAAGTTACCACAAAAGCAACAACTATCATGACAGACTGCAAGTCACCCTTCAGTGTCACAGTCCTTGGTCAATGTCTGGGGTGACATTGCTCAATGTCTGGAAATGTCTTAAAATTTGTTTCCAGAGAGCCTGAAACTGGGTGGAGTCAGCGTAGGATGCTTTCCCCATCACATCCATTGTCCTCCCAAGGGACTGATCCGTTCTCTTTGCTGACAGGTTTTTTGTGGGAACATACAACGTGAATGGCCAGTCCCCAAAAGAAGGCCTCCGGCCCTGGCTAAGCCACGGCATCCCGGCCCCAGATGTATACTGTGTGGGGTGAGTGCTTCTCTTCTCAGTTCTGCCTCTCCAGCTCCAGAAAATATAGCTGAGGGGAAGGGACAAGGACATGAATGTATAACTGAGTTCTCACAGCAGGTAAAGGAATTGAAAAATGACCATGTGCTTAATAACAGCTGCTTCTCTGTTTGATGTTCTTCCTGGAATTAAACAAATTTCTGGCATCATTAAAGCGATGTGCTTGGCATTTAAATGCTGTTATTTTGTGCAGCCCTCTGTTAAAATTACTACACTCAAACTGACTTATATCACTTAGATGTTCGGGTCTTTATTGGTCACAAGGCGAAAATAGCTTTTGCCAGGGAAGTAAGGTTAGCTTTGTTTATTTATTTATTTTTAAGATCTTATTTATTTATTTGACAGAGAGAAAGAGCAGAAACAGAAGGGAGGGGCAAAGGGAGAGGGAGAAACGGGCTCCCCGCTGAGCAGGGAGCCTGATGTGGGGCTCCATCTCAGGATCCCGGGATCGTGACCAGAACTGAAGGCAGATGCTTAACCGACTGAGCCACCCAGGCGCCCCAGCTTTATTTATTTTTTTGTTTCAATTTTGTTGAGAGAGAGAGAGAGAGTGCACAAGTAGGGAGAGGTAGAGAGAGAGAGAACCCTAAGCAGGTTCTATGCCTAGCGTGGAGTCTGATGCGGGGCTTGATCTCAGGATCACGACCTGAGGCGAAATCAAGAGTCAGACACTTAACTGACTGGCTTTTTTTTTTTTATAAGGCTCCATCAGTCAGTCATTTTTTCTTCGGTACATATTATCCTACTAGCCCTGTCCTGGGCACTGTGAATGGGGAGGGGGGCAACAAAGGAGCCTGTGTAGTAAAGTGAGAAGGGCCTAGAATTGGAATTGATCTAGATGTAGGCATGGTCCCCAGTTTGTCATTTGCTGCTTGTGTGAATCAGGAGTCTCAGGGGTAAAATGGAGACACTTCTGACTGCTTCCCAGGCTGGTTATAGAGAGGAAGTGGGTGACAGCTCGTCAAAGCGCTGGTAGCTCCTTAGCATTTAGTCCCTTGGTTCCACATATTTATTTCTCTCCCCTCGAGGGCCCTGTGATTTAGCTGGAAAGCAAGGATACACATAGCTCACCCAATCTGAGGATGTGCTGTTTTGCACACGACTCTTCTCGACTGTCTGACTGCTTGCTGCTTATTATAGGTTCCAGGAGCTTGATCTGAGTAAGGAAGCCTTTTTCTTCCATGATACCCCGAAGGAGGAAGAGTGGTTTAAAGCTGTGTCAGAAGGTCTTCACCCAGATGCCAAGTATGCGAAGGTAAGCGAGGGGTCAGTGACCCTTAATTGTATGTTGCTATGCAAGGAAATTCTGAGACCTGTCACCGTTATTATAAGCCCATCCTAATTCTTCCAATTCCAAGTCCTCCAGAAGAGGCGCTCTGGGTAGGAGAGATGCAGGTCTGGGCAGTGGTAGGCTACTTGGGTTATCACAGAGCATGCTTGGTGAGCTGCACAGGTGAGTTCCCTGTGTCCTGCTGTGGAGAAGGAAACACATTGGCATCCTCGGCCGGCTTCAACACCACTTTTCATCTGGGATGTATCTTCCTGTTTTTGGTTTCTGGTTCATGCTGTGATGGGAATGTCTGGCTCTGTTGTCCAGGTGAAGCTCGTCCGACTGGTGGGGATTATGCTGCTGTTGTATGTCAAACAGGAACATGCAGCGCACATCTCCGAGGTGGAAGCCGAGACCGTGGGGACGGGGATCATGGGCAGGATGGTGAGTTTGGGGGCTATGCTTGATCCCTAAGGTTTCAACCCTGCCTCTCACGACACTGTGACTGGTGTGTCCCAGTTCGAGGGGACTGGTGTGACAAGATGAATGGTGCCCTTAAGCAGGGTGAGACAGAGCGGACCACTTAGAAGTTGTAATTTCGTGAGCTGCTGGCTAGTTTGGCGCACATCCCTGTCTGCGCCACACCAGAGCCTCCAGCTGATCATGAAGTGATCATTTCACCCATGAAACACATTGCAGAAAACCAAGATAAAGAATGCCGATAATAGGTTTGCAATTTCCTCTTCTTGAGGCTCTTGAAGTCCTGCTTTTTTTTTTTTTTTTTTTTTAAGATTTTATTTGACAGAGATCACAAGTAGGCAGAGAGGCAGGCAGAGAGAGAGGAAGGGAAGCAGGCTCCCTGCTGAGCAGGGAACCCGATGTGGGGCTCCAACCCAGGACTCTGGGATCATGACCTGAGCCAAAGGCAGAGGCTTTAACCCACTGAGCCACCCAGGCACCCATGAAGTCCTGCTTTTAGGTTCTCCTACAAGAGCTTAGTTTCCTGCGGAGAAGACCAAGCATGTGGTTTGCCTGTGATATAGTGAAAAGTGGACTCAGCTTTGCCACTGGTTGGTCACTCTGCTTTCTTGGATTTGTTTACCTACCTGTTAAAATAGAGACAGTAGGGGTCCTTGGGTGGCTCCATTGCTTAAGCGTCCGATTTTCTATTTCAGCTCCAGTCACAACCCAGGGTCGTGAGATTCAGCGCTGTGTTGGGTTCTGCACTCAGTGGGGAGTCTGCTGGAGATAGTCTCTCTCCCTCTCCCCCTCTAAAAAAAAATTAAATGAAAATACAAACTGCTTCACTTAGCTGTCAGGATGATATTGAAGAGAAAATATGTTGAAAGCATGCAGATTTAAATGGCAGCCATGTTGACGTTGTGAATTGCGTTCTTCCGGGCTCTTTTCCCGTAGGGTAACAAAGGAGGCGTGGCCATCAGATTCCAGTTCCACAACACCAGCATCTGCGTAGTGAATTCTCACTTGGCAGCCCACACAGAAGAGTATGAGAGGAGGAACCAGGACTATAAAGACATCTGTTCTCGAATGCAGTTTTGTCAGATTGACCCAGGCCTTCCCCCTCTCACCATCAGCAAACACGAGTGAGTCTGGGCTCAGACCCCAAGTAGTTCACTGCTCCAACGTTGCGGAATTGGGGCCTCTCTGTTTTGTCATGGAGGTGCTTGGGGGAGGCTTTCCACTCCCAGAGTGGGGATTCTAGCCATCGCTCGCTTACATGTGGGTTATGTCTCGTGGGAATGTTCCGTGTCCTAACATACCATCAGGCAGGCCTCTAGACTCTTTCTTGCACATCATTTGTCCCCAGAACACGTATAAGATTTATTTTAACGTGGGTCTGCCTTGAATTAAACCCCACGAGGAAAGCCACCAGACAGTGAGCGTCTCAAGTCCGGGTTTCAGAAGTAGGCTTCAGGATAGTATGGGTCTTTTCTTTCCAAAAGCACATGTTATTGAGATTTGCACTGCAGTGGTCCGCCTTCCCTCTCGAGCCAGCTTTACAAAGCTGCTGTGATAGCTGCTTAGAGCATCTTGTGCTAATCTTTGTTTTCTTTATCTCTAAGACGTTCTATATGTCTCAAGTCAGGGCATATTAGAATTTCAGACTTTACAGTAACACTCGAAGCGTGTGCCACTTCTTTTAGACAAAGGAAGAAGCAAGCCCCTGAGGCCATGGTGTCAGCCGGGGAGTCCCCAGATGCAAGCCTCGCATCCCGCCTGCTGCGGTGGTGGAACGGTCTTGGGCTCACTGGTGTTCTGGAAGCTGACAGGATGGCTTTCCTTCTCCAGGGAACCTAGCAGGCAGTGTGTCTTCCGTTCTGCTGGACTCCCAGCGCCCTAGTTTGGGAGGTGGCCACTCGCATGTCAGTTTGTCCGCTTTGAGCTTGTGGATGCTTTTGTTTTGGTGCGTGTGTCCTGCTGTGCGGGTTCTTTAATGACCTGGCTGCTGGCTTCGGATGGCGTGGCATTGGACCTGGCAGGCTGTGCGCTGTCATTCGGGGATGTCCGGTTACCCTTCTCCCGAAGCAGCGGCTGTGACAAACCACCTGTCCCACTTTGCAAAAAGAGCCAACCGATGATACAGTGGGGGTTAAACCCAGACTCCACTGTACAGGTTGAACTTTGTTTCAGAGCACCTCAGTTCTAGAAACAAAGGCTGAGAGTGTATTTGTGGACTGTCATGTGCATGGAGGCGACATCATGGCATCCTCTGGTTTGGAGTCCCCGAGCAACTGACCTGACTCTCAATATTTGATCTTTTGTGCCTCTTCCCAGGAATGAGGTAAATGGTTGTCTTGCTTTTAGATCTTATTAGACTATCTTTCCAACCACACAGCGTAAAACGGTCCAGGACAACTCAAGGCTGTTTCTGATGAACCTGGAGCAAAAGGTCCCTGAGTAAGCAGCATGTTAGCCGTGACGTGAAATGGAGTGGCAAGAGAAAAGATTTCCCGAACAGCAGAGTCAGTGCCCTCCCAGCTCCCAAGAAGCTGGCCTCAAAGGCCTTCCTTCAGAAGCACGCCGGGTAGGATGGGTAAAGTCCCTCCCCAACCTGTGGCCTTTGTGTTCTGTCCTCACAGTGTGATCTTGTGGCTGGGGGACCTCAACTACAGGATAGAAGAGCTGGACGTGGAGACAGTGAAGAACCTCATCGAGGAGAAGGACTTTCAAACCCTGTATGCGTATGATCAGGTACACGTGGCCTCCTGGGCCTTCTTTGGCAGCTGTCCCCCCACTGTGAGCTCGCAGGAAGGCCTGGCTTCCCCACCCTCAGCCTCTTCTTCCTTGATGGGATAGGCTTCCCCGAGGAGTTGCTGAACAGCCTTGTCCCTGGCTGTTCCCCCACCTTCCCCGCCCCCCGACCCCACTGGCTCTTCTCTCCAGGTGCCTCATCCCCCTGGGGATGGCAAGAGCATGTGTGTTCTCTGTCTCAGTCTCTCTCTCTCTCTCTCTCTCTCAACCTCTTTCCCCAGTGCCCATTTATTGATTCATTCCGGTAGGGGTGAAGGGGTACCAAGCTTCTCCTAAAGACACTTGGGATGTTTAAGACAATTTAATTGTTTTCTGAGTGAGTCTGCCTTGCCCCCTCCTGCTCTCACCAGACTTGTCTAGTGTAAATGACCACTCTTCTTCCTGAACCGATTTCCTCACGTCCCACAGGAACCAGTTCGGTAAGCTGCGGTTCTCTGCCGTGGTTGGGGTCAGTGTTTCTTGCTCGGAGCATTAGCCATTTCACAGGACAAGAGCCACCTGAGTCTCGATGACTTTCGTCAGGCTATACCCTTCTCTGTGGGTTTCAAGACTGTTCAAATCATCAGAGTCGTTCAGAATGTTAAAGTCCCTTTTCATTTTAGTCTGTAGCCCCCTTCTTATTGTCATCAGTCTGGATCTTTCTGTTAACCCTTTTGTCCCCTGGTGCACATCAGTCAAAGGGGAAAAAATATCAACTTTGTTATATCTTTCTTTATGGAATAATCTTTTTTGGACCATTTTTCTTGCCAGTTTCTTTCCTTGGTAAATTACCTTTTTTCCCTCTTTAGTCCCTATTTCAGCATTAATCCGGTCTACTCTGTAACTGAGTTTACTGCATCTGTATTCCTGAGTGAGGCATTCTAACTTCCCTGGTGGTTTCATGCCCACTGCCTCTTGCCTTCTTTTCTATTTCCCCCCTCCCCCAGGTTCATTTATTGATTTATTTATTTTTTAAATTTTTATTTATTATTTTTTTCCTGGTCTTTCTTCAGGTAACAGTACCTGTTCCGTGTGTTCTCTACTTCCCAGATGGTTTTAAGGTCTATGTATACTGATTTAAGAATCATCCTACATTAATATCTCCATTTTTATTATTTCTGTGGGTTTTCCCTTAGGAGTTTTTTTTTTTAGGAATTCATGTTTTGGGGAATTTGGCAATTGTTGTTCCCTGAGTAGCTGCCCCCTGTCTCCAGTGTTAGCTGAAAGTTCTTCATCAGTCCTCATAGGGCCGAGCTTGGTCCTCCAGGGAGGACAGAGGAACACCTGTGGTTGTTAATCTTGCTGCGAGTGTGATCTGGAGGAAGTCCCTAAAATGAGTATAGTGGGAGGAATGCTGGCTGTTCTCAGAATGTTCCAGATGCCCTTCTAAGTTGACAGTTCTTTCCAACAGTCCTGAGTGGCAGATTCTGTTACAAATCCACAATTTGCGAATGGGGGAAGTCAAGGCACAGAGCTTCCCCTAGTTCGTGTAACTTGTTTGATAAACTCCTTTAGAAGATTGTTTAAATTTAATTCATACATGTTTTGGTATCCTTCTGCTATTTATTTTTATTTTTATTTTTTTAAGATTTTATTTATTTATTTGAGAGAGAGAGAGAGAGAGGTCACAGGTAGGCAGAGAGGCAGGTAGAGAGAGAGGAGGAAACAGGCTCCCCACTGAGCAGAGAGCCTGATGTGGGCCTCGATCCCAGAGATCATGACCTGAGATCATGACCTGAGCTGAAGGCAGAGGCTTAACCCACTGAGCCACCCAGGTGCCCGTTCTGCTATTTATTTTTAGATACCTGGAAGTTCCCCTTTGCTTTTTGGGTAGTATCTTCCCAGACCTTTTTCTGTTGGTACCTGATCCTCTTAGGGACATCTCAGCAAGATGGTACTCAGGCCCCCTGGATACAAATATCCTCTTATAAAAGAGCCTTAAAAATGGTACAACAGGGGCCCCTGGGTGGCTCAGTGGGTTAAGCCTCTGCCTGTGGCCTAGGTCATGATCTCAGGGTCTTGGGATCAAGCCTCGGATAGGGCTCTCTGCTCAGCAGGGAGCCTGCTTCTCTCTCTCTCTCTCTCTCTCTGCCTGCCTCTGCCTACTTGTGATCTCTGTCTGTCAAATAAATAAATAAAATCTTAAAAAATAATAACAACACACACACACACACACACACACACACACACACAAAACGGTACAACAGGCAAAGGAATTGTCAGCTCGCTCCCCTTCCTAGGAGTTAGCTGTCAAGATCTTCCAGGATAGCTTTCTCCTGGGCCTTTCCCTTTGGGTTAGGGTTCAGATTCCAGATTGATTTCCTTTCCTCTGCTAATTCAAGGTTTGACTTTTTTATTCTGAGATGATTTTTTTTTTTTTTTTCCCTTCCATCTCTTCTTGTAGCTGAAAACTCAGATGGCTACCAAGGCTGTCTTTGAAGGCTTCATTGAAGGCAAACTCACGTTCCAGCCTACCTATAAGTATGATACTGGCTCCGATGACTGGGATACCAGGTAGGTAGGGGGCTGCTTCCAGGGGGCTGAGCAAATGGAAACCCCAAAATTCAGGGAAGCTCTTGTCCCCATTGGCCTACAGAAGGTGATAGGATTCCTGTGACTTCCCCGTGTTTTGTGCTCTGGTCAGACATTTTCTTTGACAGAGAGAGAGAGAGCACAAGTAGACAGAAAGGCAGGTAGACAGAGAGAAGGGGGGAAGCAGGCTCCCCACTGAGCAGAGCGCCTTACTCGGGGCTCAATCCAGGACCCGGAGATCATGACCTGAGCCGAAGGCAGAGGCTTATTAACCCACTGAGCCACCCAGGTGCCCCTGGTCAGACATTTTCTGGCAGCATCTGCTCATTCAGCAGCTCTGTCTTCCTGCATGTTTTCTTTTTGAGTGCCTTAGCCTTTGTTCTGTACTAATTTACTTTCCAGCTATGCTTAGGGGGATAGGATGACTCCAGCCCACTTAGCTTATACTTGGTCATTACATAGGAGTTTATCACTTTTCGTTAGTGCTTCTGGTATGCTTCACATTATTTCATGCACTTGACTTCTGTGACCTCACTTAGTCTTCATCTGCCAGCTGAAAGAGGTGTGATTTATCATCGTCAGCTTCTAGATCGGGGAACTGAGGCAGGCAAAAAGTAAAGAGCCTTCCAAAGGGTGCCTGGCTGGCTCAGGCAGCTCTTGAGCCACTCTTGATCTTGGGGTCATGAGTTCAAGCCCCACATTGGGTGTAGCGATTACTTAAAAATAAAATTGTAAAAGAAGAGAAAAAAAGTAAGGTATAGAGCCTCCCAAGCAGGCTAGCCTAGAACCAGGATTATAACTGAGGCAGTAAGAATTGAGAGGCTGTGTCAAGCACCATGTTTTAAGGACCACGGAGTACTTACTTCCAGATTGCTTTTTTTCATCTCCTCCCCATAGGAAGGTAAAGAACAGAGATTCATTCTGAACAGCATTTGGCTTGGAGCCCTCACGGCTGTCTTGGGTGATGGGATATGCTATCCCCTGGTGGGCCCGAATCTCTGTGCCTTCTTGGGACCCTGGGGTCACCTGGACTTGTAGGCCCTGCCTGGTCATTCCCCAGCTGCCCCGGGGCACTGGCCAGGCAGTGGATGTGCTTGCCTGTGTGGGGGCCCCAGTGCGGACTTTGCATTTCAGTGAGAAGTGTCGTGCTCCTGCCTGGTGTGACCGGGTCCTCTGGAAAGGGAAGAACATCACTCAGCTGAGTTACCAGAGCCACATGGGCCTGAAGACCAGCGACCACAAGCCTGTCAGCTCGGTGTTTGACATTGGGGTAGGTGGGCAGCCGACACCCATCCTGAGCACCCCTATGGGGAATTGGTTCCTATAACGAAGACCACTTTTGTCGTTCTGGTCTTCTCCTCCACCCTGTGTGAGAAAGCTTTTAAAAATTATTTTTAGGGGCACCTGGCTGGCTTAGTCCGTGGAGCATGCAACTCTTGATCTTGGGGTTGTGAGTTTGAGCATCACGTTGGGCATAGAGATTATTTAAAAATAAAAAAACCAAAAGAGTTGTTTATATTTAAATTTTATTCATAATTATTTTGGTATAATTCTACTATATATTTCTTTGTCTGTGCAAGTTTCGCTTTGCTTTTTGGCCTGCATTTTTCCAGGAGTTTTTCTGTGCATTTATAAACAGGGCAGTATTCTATATACAACATAGAGGGTATTTTTTCTTTTCATAAAAGAGATCATATTATACATATTGTTCTTTTTTTTTTTTTTTAAAGATTTCATTTATTTATTTGACAGACAGAGATCACAAGTAGGCAGAGAGGCAGGCAGAGAGAGAAAGGAGAAAGCAGGCTCCCTGACGAGCAGAGAGCCCGATGCTGGGCTCGATCTCAAGACCGTGGGATCATGACTTGAGCTGAAGGCAGAGGCTTTAACCCACTGAGCCACCCAGGCACCTCTATACATATTGTTCTGAGATAGTATCTTTTTTTTCTCCTACTGACTATGTCTTAGCAGATCTTTCCATGTCAGTAAAGGTAGAGCTTCCTCCTCCTCCCGTCTGCCAACTCTGTATGAGCTTATTTCCCCCACCCTGGCTAATATTGGAGTTTAGCCATCTTAAATTTCTGCCAGCCCAGTGAGCTAAAAGAAAGAGATCTTTCATTATTCTAAATCACATTTGTTTGATTTTGCTGGTGAGGTTGAACATCTTCGTGCTTACTATCTCTTCTTCTGTGATTTGTTCCTTTACGTTATCCACTCTCAAGGGTTCGGGTAGAGGCATATCGGAATCTGTGAAGGTGTGAGTAGTTTGAAAAAGGGCCTAATGAATATTACAGAGTTTTTGTATTGGAAAGTGACAACAATTGTGTTTATGACTCAGAATACAGAAGGGAAAGCCTGACGAAATCTTGGCCATTGGAGCATAGGTTACAAAAACTTGAGAAATGCCATTTGAAATTAAACCTTAGCAGTGTCTCACCACAGGCTGGTGGATAGCAGCAAGTGAATTAGAGCTAGTCACTGGACATTTTTCTGCCCTAGGGCTGCGAGCCGGCAGAGCTGCCCACCAGACTTCCACCCCTGTTTCTTCTCCCTGCTCATCAGGAAGCAGTTGACTTCCTCACAAGCTCGGCCTCTGGAGGACCCTTCCTGAGTCTGTTGTTAATTGGGTTCTTGGTTAATTAATTAAATCTATTCAGTCTTCACTTTCTGCGTGGCCGCCAGCTGTTCTTGCCCGGTGCTGTGCATGTCCTCTTTCCTGAAAAGGAGGAAATGGGCAGAAGGCACTCAGGCTCCGATATTTGCCTCCCAGGTGAAGGTGGTCAATGAAGAACGTTACCGGAAGACTCTGGAGGAGATCATTCGCTCCCTGGACAAGATGGAAAATGCCAACATTCCTTCCGTGTCCCTTTCTAAGCGAGAGGTAGGAAGGACATGTTAGCAATATTGGTAACAGGCTCCTCTATTTATAGAACTTAAATCTCGTCTGTGAGGTTTCAGGAATCCAGGAGCCACCTGTCCGACCCCCAGACTCCACAGTCTTTTTGACATGTGGCCTCTGGTTCCAGGGAGGCTGCTGCTGGTTGCTGAGAGGAGTGGGGTTGTTGGTTTAGATTATGTTCTTCTCCTGATCTTCTGAATCAGAAGACTTTAACCTTTGTGGCTCATAGGTTTCACCCACACATGGGCCATTCATGATTTAAGTGATGGCGCAGAGGAGCCAAAAGGTGTTTTTTTTGGTTTTAGCTGGTCTGTGTTCTTGCAAGGAATGTCTTCCTCCTGATATTTTGCTTTGACCAAGATTAAGTTGAGTCAGAGTTTCTTGGGTGCACACAGAGGCAATGGGGGGAGGGCAGGCAGTGTAGACAAGGGATCTGTGGTGGGGAAAGTCAAGTTAGGGCAGAAGATTGTTCATGGAAGAGCTACAGCATAGATCATTCCGGATGGACAATACCTGGAAGTCAAGCAAATGGGGATTTATGGTGTGGATATTTTTTTAGTGCCCTGGGTGTCCAGCTACTTGGAAGGATGTGCTTGGTCTTCAAGTTTGGAGGTGAAATTTATAAAGGGTATTTTGAAAATGGTCTTTGGGCACAGAAGATAGAAGGTTTGAACTTTGATTCCTTTAGGAAATTTATTTATCAAACAACCTAAGTTTTTGGGTTTTGGGGTTAAACACAGACTGCGGGTCTTTCATGGGGCTGTGGCCTTCTAGGGAAAAACTTAAAGGAGAAACATGATTTGAAAGAGGCGGTCCTTCATTGTCTTTCCAGAAAGGGCAGAGATTGCCCATTTGGGGTGGCTGGGCAGGTCGCCGAGAAAAGGGCACTGATCCGACTGGTCCCGGGCCTGTTCCCAGTTCTGTTTTCAGAATGTGAAGTACATGCAGTTGCAAGTACAGTCCTTTACAATTCATAATGGACAAGTTCCCTGTCAGTTTGAATTCATCAACAAGCCTGATGAGAAGTCGTACTGTAAGCAGTGGCTGAACGCCAACCCCAGCCGAGGTTTCCTCCTGCCAGGTGAGGCCTCCGTTCCCAGGCTCCCGGCTGCTGGTTTGGGGACTGCTCTACCCTGACTGCTTATTTTTCTCCAGTAAGCTCTTTTGGTTTCTGAGTGTTTGCTGTCTGATCGAAACTTCTAAAAGCCCTGTGGGGGAGCCATCTGTACTTAAGGTATAAAACAGGAAGGGGCATGAGGTCAGCCTGGAAAGCTTTCTCAGCCGTGTGTGTGTTCCGTAATTTCACAGAAAGAGAAGACAGAAGATGGCGGGGAAGCAGGTGCTGCTCCTGAAGGACTCATTTTCACTGTCTGCCCCACTATAATCAGCTCCCAGCGTCCGCTCTTGTAGGGAAAGATAACGGGGTGGTAATCCAGAAATTCCCTCTGGTCCTGGAATGTACCATTCATGTCTTTCCCCTAACTTCTTTGCACTCTGTGTTGTGCTGTGTGGCAGAGGGATGAAGCCTCTTTTGTGGACGATTCACAGGCTGCTTCTTGCATTGTATTTTCTCCTGGATCAGGTGTCTTCATCTGACCTGTCCCAGGGCAAGCTCTTTGACCCATGCCTTCTGATTGTATTAATAATTCTGACTTGAGCTGTGCTCCTTTGTCCTTGAATTTCATAGCAGTTGCCTCTTCCCATGTTTTTGTGTGTTGTTTTCATGTCCCCACTTGGACTTGTATGTCAAGCACATACATACCTGCTGGTTAGCTGATTCCTCTGAATCCCTTTCCCAGCCCTTTGTGCCTGAGCCTTGTGCCTGCTGTCCTCTTTCCCCCTTTCCTCCTGGCCTCCCACCAGCCAACATTACTTTTAATGTTTTTCTTCAGATTCTGCTGTTGAGATTGAATTGGAGCTATTTGTAAATAAGACCACGGCTACAAAGCTCAACTCAGGTGAAGACAAAATCGAAGACATTCTGGTTTTGCACTTGGACAGGGGCAAGGATTACTTCTTGTCTGTGTCTGGGAACTACCTGCCCAGCTGTTTTGGATCTCCCATTCATACACTGTGCTACATGAGGGAACCAATCTTGGAACTGCCACTGGAAACAATTAGAGAGCTGGTAAGTTACATGACGTATGGAAGCATCTAGAACTGTAGCAGCCGAGCCAGTGAAGCAAGATATTCTCAATTTTTTCACACATAGTACATTAGAGAAACTCAGCCATGGATAGTAAGATATGAAGTTTCCCAGGCCTGTGATTTTATTCCTTTTTTTGTTTTAATCACGGCTTCCTCATCATCCTGAACTAAATTTTCTGAGATGCAAAGGACTTCTGTGGAGACAGTTTGAATCCAAGGGCTCTACTTCAGAACAGATTTATAGTAATAGGCATATCCCACCCCCTGCCCCGTTCCAATGGACTTTTTAACTTAGGGACTCTTGGCTTCTATCCTCTCCCTTATATAAGATGAAAACAGAGGCCCAGTAAGGAGAGTGATTGTTCGCAGTCACGCGGTGAGTTAGCAGTGGACCTGGCTCCTACATTAGGGTTTTTGGACTCCCAAATCTCTGCCCTTACCGCACCAGACCACACTGTCTCCCTGTTTCTGACAGTGAAATGCTGTTGGCAGGATGTTTTTTCAAAGATGATCATGCATATTTCACCTGATTTATTGAAACTGCTTGTCATAACCCACTCCTAATTCTCAAAAATCACCTTCTGGTACCTTGATTGTGTCACCTAGTTTTGTTTTTTTTTTTTTGCCTGTAGCATGTTTGCTTAGGGGATTGAAGTGCATCCCTTCCTCTGCAGGTTTGCTGCCCCATTATCGGAGCCAGCCTATCAGAAGGTCCATGGGCGGGCCTTCGTGTTATGCTTTTTCTTTTTTTTTTTTTTAAAGCTTTTATTTATTTAGTTGACAGAGGGAGACACAGCGAGAGAGGGAACACAAGCAGGGGGAGAGGGAGAGGGAGAAGCAGGCTTCCCGCTGAGCAGGGCGTCTGATGTGGGGCTCGATCCCAGGACTCAGGGACTGTGACTGGAGCTGAACGCTTGAGCCACCCAGGCGCCTCTGCTTTTCATTTCTTTTCAGACTCTGATGCCCCTACAGACTGAAGATGATGGGGTCCAGTTGGAGAACCCCTTGGGAATTCCCAAAGAGCTCTGGATGATGGTTGATTACCTGTACCAAAATGCTATCCAGCAGGTAGGTGGTAGTTAAGCAATCAGAACTGATTGAAGCCAGACTGCCTTGGGGAAGAACATCAACCCCAAGAACTTAGGGTATAAGAAGATTTTACCCCAACAAATCTGTGGAAAGCTATCGCTTTCCAAGGGAGTGAGTTGGGGACAGATAGAGTCATGTTTCACACCCCCAGGAGACTTTGCTATTACATAGAGCACTTGATTACCCCCCCAAAGGAAGCAGCCTGGTATAGGATGGCCTTCACGGCACAACATGTACCCTTCCCTGGCCTCTGGGGTCCTCCCAGTACAAAGCCATCTGGAGCCTTCTCAGAACATCAGCCTATCCTTTTGAGGAACTCTTGACAGTTTATGGAAATGGGAGGGGCTAATTCCTTGTTAAGCCAGACAGAGGCAGGAGACCAGATGGAGCCCCCAGGCCAGGAGTCATGAGTCCTGATTTCTAGAGTGATTTGAGCCAGCTTCATGAGATCAGATCAGTCTGTATCACTGACTCATTCGTATAGGGAGACTAGTAGAAACTGTAGTCTACCACAGCTCTACTGCTTGGGAGCAACATAAATTCTTGACATGTCTTTTTACTCTACCCTCGCTCACACTTCTTATTACAGTGTCCCCAAATACTATTCTAAGTGTTTAACAGCATTGCCTCAGTTTGTTCTCCCGATAGCTCTCAGATGAAGAACTGAGGTCCAGAAGGCTACGTAACTTGGTCAGGATCCCAAAGCTGATAACTGGGCAGGATGGGGATTTGAACCTAGGGAGTCTACAATCTCACACAGGAGCCATGCTAATCTTCTCTGTGTTGTCCTAATTTTAGCGTATGTGCTGCCAAAGAGAGCACAGAAGTTACATTCTTTTTTTTTTTTTAAAAGATTTTATTTATGTGTTTGACAGAGAGACAGTGAGAGAGGGAACACAAGCAGGGGGGAGTAGGAGAGGGACAAGCAGGTCTCCTGCTGAGCAGGGAGCCTGATGTGGGACTCGACCCCAGGACCCTGGGATCATGACCTGAGCCAAAGGCAGATGCCCAGCGACTGAGCCACCCAGGCGCCCTGCAGAAGTCACATTCTTAAGTACTGTGCTAGTAGTCTTATGTTCTCCATGGAGCTCCTTTCAAGTGTACTTGAACAATACATAGAATATTATTATTCAGTTAAGTGGCATTAAGTCATTTAAGAAAACAAATGAATATAAAGCATGCTAGGACTAATGGAAATACCTTTATTTTACTTTATTTTTAAAGATTTTATTTATTTGACACAGAGAGATCACAAGTAGGCAGAGAGGCAGGCAGAGAGAGAGAGGGGGAAGCAGGCTTCCCACTGAGCGGAGAGCCTGATGCGGGGCTTGGTTCCAGGACCCTGCCATCATGACCTGAGCGAAGGCAGAGGCTTAACCCAGAGCCACCCAGGTGCCCCTGGAAATACCTTTATTGCCGTAATCTTTTTTTCACAAAGCAAGGTTGTATCTTTTTAACTTTCTCCATCTTATAAATGACATATTTTCTTCACATTTTCCTTTTT
Source organism: Neogale vison (assembly GCF_020171115.1). NCBI lineage: Eukaryota > Metazoa > Chordata > Mammalia > Carnivora > Mustelidae > Neogale > Neogale vison. The sequence goes on along the minus strand of NC_058092.1, from coordinate 29,175,397 downwards.
CTGGTTAATCCTTCCACAACACTGCAGGAAACCGTTTTCAGTTTTCCCTTGCTGTTATGAGTAGTATTCCCTACCTATTGTTTTATAATAGATGTTTTATCACTTTAAAGACCTGTCCTGGGAGCATGCTTAGGAAGGCCGGCAGGATGAGCTCGTTGCATCAGCCCTAACTTTTTCAGATTGTTTACCAGTTGATTCAAAGGCCTCACTTCACTGCCCCTTTTTTGCACCTTGGTGGTGATCATATTTCTAGGTCAGGAGATCATGATTGATTTTCTGAGAATGTAATTATTTGGTGACTTTCTTTTTGCAGGAAGATCTGTTCCAGCAGCCAGGCCTGAGGTCAGAATTTGAGCATATCAGGGACTGTTTGGATACTGGAATGATTGAAAGCCTCTGTATCCTCAGACATTTGTGCATGCGTGCGTGTGTATGTGTGAATATGATTAAGAGGTGAGAGAAAAGAAAGATTATGATTTTAAGGCTCAAAATCATATCTTATGTCCTCAGCTGTCATATTTTTCTTACTTAAAGTTTGCATAGAGAAGACTTTACAACTTTAATCCACCAATATAGCAGGAACTCAGGAGGGCCCAGCTAAGCTGACAAGCAGCTTGGCCCCTTCGCTATGTCAGGCTGGCATCCTAGCTCTGAGCAGAGAGCCTTCCTGGGCAGGCAGCAAGCACGTCTGGCATGTGCTCACTCCTGGGCCTTTTCCTAACCATGGCATGGCATTGCCAGTTCCTTAACGATGGGCCAAAAGCCGCCAGCAATCATTCCGTAGCTGAAGCCCTGCTGCTTTTCCTGGAGAGCCTGCCAGAGCCTGTCATCTGCTACAGCACCTACCATAACTGCCTGGAATGTTCTGGCAACTACACCGCGAGTAAACAGGTGAGGAGAAGCGTTGAGCATTCAGGTACTGCAGCCCTGGGCTTCACAGGACCTGAGGGAACAGAGTGGGCGCCGTTCCTCAAATACAGTGTCCTAGCAGCTCAGCTTCATAGCTCTCCTTCCCGAACCTGTTCTTCTCACGTCCCCTTTTCTTTTAGTGGCTTCACCCTGAATTCCAGTGACTCATCCCAGAAACCTGAGTCATTCCTGAGTTGTCCTCTGCTCACCTCCCCCATGCCCAGTTCCCTTGATCTGTCACCTGTCTTCCATTCTCATCCACTCACCTTGGTTCTAAGCTCTGCGTTCTGGCTCTCCCTCTGCTCAATTGTTTCTCATACCGCAATCTGATCACACGCTCGAAAGCTCTCATCACGTCCCTCTTGGTCAAAAACCACGCTTGGCTCTCCATTGCCAGTGAATGATTTTCTTAAACAAATAGGCAAGACTTTTAACCGTCTGGCCTAATGGTTCACACATGTAACAGGCCATGGTGGAATAATCTAGAAAACTTGCTAATAATACAGGTTCCAGAGTCTCACCCCACATCCACTGAATTGGAATCTCTTTTGGAATATTTCTTGTACAAGCCTCCTAAGTGATAAAGATGATACACAGATAGTTGGAGTACTCATCGAGTTCTAGCCTGATCCATCCCTCCAGGCTTAGCACCTGTTCAAGGGGTGTCCTGCTAAAAATTGACTTCTCTGTGTATTCTCTCTCCTTATCTCACTGTGTTCCTTCTCTTGCATTTTTTTATACTTTCTTTTGCCCCAAATGCCCTAGTCCTTACCTCTGCAGGTCCAATTTTATCTTATATTCAAGACCTAGCTTATAACTTATTCTATTCCCATAAACCTTTTGAGAGCACATAGTTAAGCTATTGAGCTCTAAATTCACAAAGCACTTGATCTGTGCTTCTCTTTTGACTCTTGTGCCAAGTGGTAAGTGATCGGAGTTTCCTGTGCACAGTCTTACTCATGTCCCTTGGATCATGTACTCAGCTCCTGGAACATAGCACATGTCTGACAAATGTTTGAATGAATGAATGAAAAGACAAATCCCCGTTCTCCCTCTTTCAGGTCATTTCTACTCTCCCTACATTCCACCAAAATGTCTTCAACTACTTGATGGCATTTCTGCGAGAACTGCTGAAAAAATCAGCAAAAAATCACTTGGATGAGAATATTCTAGGTAAGTAGTCAAGTTTCTGTGGGAAAGATCTCTGTATATTGAGAGACTCATTATGAGAAGTGTGCTTGAGGAAGGTCCCAAGACCACTGCAGTGGAACTAAAATCTCTAGCTCTGGGCCAAGTTTACCCTCACACAGTTTTTTTCCAAGCAGAAAATAATGCTTTCAGGTACTCCTCCCAACTCAACAACACAAGAATTAGTAGCGTTTCTTTTGCTGAATCATTTGTCTTCTGTGTGTTTCATGCAGCTAGTGTATTTGGCGGCTTACTGCTTCGAAACCCAGCTGGTCACCAAAAGCCTGACATGGCAGAGAAGAAGAAGGCTCAAGAATTTATTCACCTGTTCCTCTGCAACTCACCCTGAGCCTGTCTCCTCTCCTCTTTTACTCGAAGCAGTCAATTACCAGCCCCACCTGTTTAAGATCAAGAACTACCACAACAAGATGTGAGGTGTCTTGGAAGCAAAAGCGGCAACTGCCTATTTCCTGAGCCCTGACACCATCCCCCGCCCCACCATGGCTGTCACAGTCCTGTCACCCTGAGTTCTGAAGACATGGGGGAAATCCGCCACAATAAAACCGACTGTCAATGTTCAACTTCAGTTATTTAACACAGATCTATTTTTTTAAACTTTAAAGATTTTAAATAACTCTGTTTCTTGTTCTCACTCACTGAAGCCTGCCTTCAGGACATAGTCAGTGCCTTCCCTGTAGCTTGAGCTGGGCTCCCCTTGAACAGATATTTGAACAAACTTTGGGGTCCTAAAGGGAGAATGAATTGGACAGCAAGAATGCAAGTGGAATCTGCTGGATAAACAGATCACAGTCACCCAGATGCTTCCAGGGCTCTAAGGACGTGTGTATATATATGTATATAAAAACCCTACCCCCTTTCCTACTCAGATGTGACTAAACAACTCTGAGGCTGGCCACTCAGCCTCTGAGGGCAATACAGTGGCTTAAAAATGAAGGTACTGAAGAAAGTGGTGTTTGGGGAAACAAATGGAATTTTCCGGGTCAACAATCCTCCAAACTGTATATGATGCATCCCCTCTCTCATATATGTAATATATTTTAATGATAAATGTATTTTTAACAGTGGTTGTTTGTATGTTTTAATCTTTTTTTAAAAGATTTTATTTGAGAGAGAGAGACAGAGATAGTGTCAGAGAGTAAGTGGGGAGGAGAGGGAGAAGTGGACTGCCCGCTGAGTGGGGTGCCCTACTCAGGGTTGGATTCCCCGACTGGGGGGATCATGACCTGAGCCAAAGACAGATGCTTAACTGACTGAGCTGCCAGGTGCCTTGTTTCTGTCTCTTAAGAGATGGCTGCTGGACCTTTTGTGGCTTAAGCATTGGGGCAACTGGTCAGGGGACCAAAGAGGCAGTTGTCTGGTGGGTAACAATCACCATTCATAGTTTTCAAGCAAGAGATGTACAGGCATGACCTGAACACCTTAACTCTAATCTAGTTTCAGAGTTGTCCCACTCTGAATATTCTAGAGAAGTAGCTTATGGGAAAATCAGGCAGTGGCTGCTGGGAGGTTCTAACAGATGTAACAGGGATTGAAAAAAGATAGGAGAGGGGCGCCTGGGTGGCACAGTTGGTTGAACATCTGACTTTTGGTTTTGGCTCAGATCGTGATCTCAGGGTCATGGGATCGAGCCCCACATCCCACTCCTCACTCCTTGCTCATGGCAGAGTCGGTTTGAGATTCTCTCCCATCTCCTTCTGCCTCTCCCACTCATGTTCCTTCTCTAAAATTAAAAAAAAAAAATTAAAAAAATAAAGAATAAGGAAGGCACGTACGTGCAAAGTCGCCTCTTGGGCTCTGGGACACCAACACTCCTTGGCAGAGTGAAATTTGACTCAGATGCAGGCTGAATGGTCAAAATTTTAAAAAGGGAATGAGAAATAGGTGACGCCGACTGGCCCGGGCGGGAGTCCTGTGGAAGCCGGCAGTCCTCAGCAGGGAAAAAGTTGGAACCAACAGTGAGAGTGAAGGAGTGGGGCGTCCGGTGATAGCGAGTGGGGGGGCATGGTGGGAGTGGGGTTTGAGGCAGCGGCGTCCTCTGGCTGAGTTTGGTTCTGCCATTTGGATCCCATCTTCCTTTCTTGACCCCACCCGCTACGTTAACGTTGGTTAGTCCCAGCTTCCCCTCAGCACTAGAGGTAGAAAGCCGGGAAGGTCACAGCATCGCAGGCTCCCCTTTAGGGTCCGAACTGGCATTAGGAGGGCTAACTGGGGTCCTTCCCGTTACAGGTGGGGCTGCCAGGGGTAGGGCGGCAGGCGCAAGCCGGGCTGACGCTACTTTTCCCCTAGTGGTTGTGGAGGTTTGACCCCCTTTCCTCGCGTCTGGCGCCACAACGCGGACGCATCGGCACCCTGCAGACAGCGAACACGGAGGGTACTGCTGAGCGCGGGACGAACTTAAGGCCCCACGATCTCTGCGCGGCACCCCGCCCCGCCCCGCCCTTTCTACTCGCCAATTGGAGGCTCGGGCTCCGCCCCCACACCGCCTAAACCAGTTAGAAGCGCCAAGGAGAGGCGGGGCCAATATCCCCTCCTTCCTCCGGAAAGCGGAAGCGGAAGTGACGTTCAGGGAAGGTGGGGGCAATCATGGTGCCGCTGGGGAGGGGAGAAGCTGCCGCTGCCGCCGTTGCCGGGAGCCGCGGAGGTAAAAGGCGAAACTAGACGCGGCCTGGGCTGGGGGCTTCCCGGGGGGTGCGGGACTTAGGCTCCCTCCTGAAGCATTTCTCAGTAGAGACCCCCGTCTGGTCACCATAGGGACCCCACCCCTCCTCCGTTTCCATAGGGATGGGTATCCAGCCCCCCTTCCCTGTTTCCATGGAGACCCTGACCCTGCCCCTCTTCGCCCGGCTTGGAGACCCCCAGCCTGTCTTCAGATTTTTCTGTGTAGCCCCTTCTGGGGGCTGTACCAGTCAGTTTCCTTTTCCCAGCCTTCTCTCAAGAGTGCTCCGTTTGTACTCCTCGTATGCCACCCTCAAACCTCCTGGTCTTGTTTGTTCCGGACAGTTGGTCTCCGCTTAGCCGCTGATGGTGCCAGGGAAGCCCTGCGGGGCCTCCGGTGCTCTTATCTCTCCTCAGATGCAGCGAAATGTGCATCTACCGGGTTGCGTAAGCCAGAGCAAGGGGTCGGGCCGGTTCCTCCCAGATCTGATCCCTTGGCCTGTCTCTGCTAAATGCCTCTCTGTCTCGCCGCCCCACTACGTAAAGGTTCACTTCCTAACCCAGGGCAGAAGAGAAAAAGTGCAAAGCCAGACTGAACACTAAAAATGATGTGCTGATTATTTTTCAGTTCTGTTCTGCCTGCCAAAACCACATTTGTAGAACCTGTATGTTTGCAGCTAAAGGAAAGAGAACTAATCCAGAACAGGAAAGCTTCAGAAAATGTATCTTTCCAAGAGAGTGTGTCTTCCCAAGAGAGTATATCTGCAGGTCTTTAATTCATTTAGCTGACATCTCCTGAACTCTTAGTGTCAGTGTATTGTGCTAGGGGCAATAGAAACGAAAATAAGATTCACCATTCCCTCACTGCAGAGAGCACACCATACAGGCATAGGTTCTAGTGGATACCACATTGTTTTAGAAGGTTAACAGATAAAATGATCTTCATTGAATATTCCTGACTAGGGATCTGCCCTCCTACCCAGAAGCTGAAACATCTGTTCTAGGAAGGAGGGAATGAATTCACACTTGTTTTCCCTATAATAATCAGACATCGTGCCTTAACATACATTATCTCTTTCACTCTCCGTAATAACTTTGCGAGAAGTAACTAGCAGTTCCACCTTACTTATAAGAAAAATGGGACACAGAAAAGTTACTCAAGTAGTAAGTGGCAAAGCTGGGATTTGTGGGTAGATGATCCTGCCTCCAAAGTTCTACTTCTGCAATAGACTGCACTGCCCCAGGGTCTAATCTGAAGGATATGTGACTGGAGTTTTCTTACTTTAAGACTTAAAACAACTCAGCCTTTAAGTTGTATGCCGTTTATCCCCTTCAGGAATTGTTTGGTAGTAAGGCATATTTGGAGGGTCTTAAGAACTGCTACTTACTTCTTCAGTGTTTTGTTTTGTTTTAAGGCATTGCTTATCCTTTAAAATGACTTGATGCTTTCAAATTTAAATTAAAAAAAATTATTCCCAGGGAAGATGATTTTCATTTACTTTGACCTATTCTTCACGTGAGAGGAAAAATGAGTCTTGTGGTTGCTGAGGTGTTCCCTGGGTTTGACTCTAACTCTCGCTTTGTCCTATTGCAGACAGGTCATTATCTTTCCATTTCTCACAATTGGGCTGAGCACGATTGAACCATGGGGGAACACAGTCCAGACGACAACATCATTTATTTTGAAGCAGAGGAAGATGAGCTGACCCCCGATGACAAGATGCTCAGGTTTGTGGACAAAAACGGACTGGTGCCTTCCTCATCTGGAACTGTTTATGATAGGACAACTGTTCTCATTGAGCAGGACCCTGGCACTTTGGAGGATGAAGATGACGATGGACAGTGTGGAGAACACTTGCCTTTTCTAGTAGGGGGTGAAGAGGGCTTTCACCTAATAGATCATGAAGCAATGTCCCAGGGTTATGTGCAACACATTATCTCACCAGATCAGATTCATTTAACAATAAACCCTGGTTCCACGCCCATGCCAAGAAATATCGAAGGTGCAACTCTCACTCTGCAGTCGGAATGTCCAGAAACGAAACGTAAAGAAGTAAGTAAAACAGTGGGTGAGGGCCCAGTTTAGGTTTGGAGAAAAGTTCTTACCCAACTTGTGTTGGCAGTTTTAGCTGGGGAATAAAGGAGTCCCCGGAATGAGGACCTGCAGTGGCTTTACTTGTCAGCAACACATGTGCTTCACGTTTTGTTCTGACTGCTTTCTGGAACTTTTTAGTTTGTATGGCCACATTGAAATTTGGGAAAGCTAAATTACAATGTTTCAAATTTTCCTTCCCAGATCATAAATAAAATAGAAATCTCACTGAGGTAAGTCCATGTTTTTGATGCTGAAATAACTAGATTTGGCTTATTTCTGGGGTGTGGATAAATGGTTTGTTTTGGAGATGAGTATCTGCCTAGAGTATGCTTTATTTTCATAGTGAATATTTGATGAATAATAAGGCCTCGCTGTCTTCCGTAAGAAATTCGGGCAAGAGACAGTAAATGAGAGTAGGTTATCTAAAATAAGTGTTCATGCTCATACTTAGCAACAGCGAGTAAGGCAATGTATGTCACGATGGTTGGAAAACTATAAAACCTTGTACAAATTGTACCGGTGTGGTGATCATTAGCAGAATGAAAGATACGGTTTAAAGGTAGTGATAGACATTATCTAGGAACTGATTACAGGTCCATTAGAAAAAAAACAGATAACTGGTAGTCGCAGCGTCAGGGACTAAATGTAAAATGTTACCAGACAGACATAGGGTAAATCATTGAGCAAAGTATTTTTCTCTTATGCTGTAATTAAGGTCTTGGAATTGGAGAATTTTATTATTCGTGCCATATGGCTTTTCCACTGCTAGCCATAGAATCTCAGAGCTGGAAGCAGCCTGAGAGAAACCATCTCGTCCTACCTCCCACCTCAGGCAGGAATTTCTCTACAGCATCTCTGCCATGAGTTCATCCAGGCTCTGCTTGAACACTTGCAGAATGACGAGAGCACGATGTTTCACCACTCAGCCTCCTGCATTTGTTGGCCAGCTCTGTTAGAAAGCTTTTACTTGTATAGAGCCAAAAACCTGCCTTCCTGCACCCACTGCCCACCGGTTCTACCTTCCTGAACTACAGCAAGTTAAACCTTCCTGTGACAGGATAACAGATATTTAAAGATCGTGGCTTTCTCTTTATCCTGTCTTGTACAGGCTGATCGCCTTGATTTACTTAAATATTCCTCTGTGACATTCTTCACTAGTTTCTCATCTCTGGTCACCTTGGCTTATGTGAATTCTAGTTATCCAAAGTCTTCTTAAAATTCACAGTTGAGCACATTCTCCCAAATGTGAGGCAACCAGCACTGAATACTGTGTGATTCTTACCTCCTAATCTGGCCACTCTCCTATAGTTGCAGTATAGTTTGTATTTATTAGCAGTGACATCATACTTACTCTTAACTTGTACTTGGAAATCTCTAGAATAGTGGTTCTTAACTGAGGGCATTTTTGTTCCCCAAAAGACATTTAATAATGTGTGGAGCCATTTTTGGTCGTCACACTGGGGAAGTGCCCCTGGAATCCAGTGGGTGGAGGCCAGTGATCCTATTAAACATTCAGCAGTGTACAGGACAGCCTCCTGCAACAAAGAATGATCTGGCTCAAAATGTTGAATGGGTGTTTTCCAATTAAACTTCATTTACAAAACAGGCAGTGGGCTAGAGTTGACCCACTGGCTGGAGTGCGCCTACTCCTGGACTAGAACACAGGGCTTAGGGAGTATTGAAAATAAGGACAGAAGGGTAGCAGAGATCCAGATATGGGAGGCAGTGATAACATGCTAAGGGGTTTGGACTGTGTTCTGGAAATAGTGGGAAACCATTGAATGTGTTTGAGCTAAGGAGTGATGTGGTTAGAGTAGCACTTTATGAAATACTACTCTTGTAGCAGTGGTAGCTTGATTGCCCAGTTAGGAGGTAGTCTAGTTTAGAATAGAGTTTCATTTGGGTGTGATGAAGGATAATGGCCTTGTAAGTGAAAAGAATCCAGAGCTTTTGTTGAACTGCAAGATAACTTCATATATTATTGGCGTTTGAAGAATGAGCCGTGAATTGGATATGATTCAGTGGATTCATCCATTTTTCCAAGTATGTCGGGTTTCTTCTCTGTCTTAGCTCAGGGGCCACACAGAGGATTGTTGGAGCTTCAGGACTTGGATGTTGAGTAGCTAGAGTAAACTGTGGTAGGTGCATGAACAGAGGCCATTCGACTGCCATGTCAGGCTGAGGACAAAGTGGCGGACTCCACTGCTCACCTCACCATCTGGGAGTAGTGAGATCATGAGAGGAATCAGGAAGAGGAGGAAGTTTGGTGGGCGACTGATGAGCTTCTTTGGAGTATAGCGAATGTATAGTCCTTGGGGAAAAGTAAAGTGAACAAGTTGAGAAGCCCATTGGAAATGTGGATCTGAAGTTGAAAACTAGGTCAGGATTCCCAAAGGGTTCAAACCATGCATGGGCGGTTTACTCAAGGGAGGAGTCAGAGTTGGTCTGCAAATGTAAAGGCTAAAAAGATAAAGAGGAACCAAAGATCACGTAGTCAAAGAGATGGGTAGAATTGGAATACAGTGTTGTGGAAGGCGAGGGAAGACTCTCAGGGAATGGGGCTGTTCCTCTGTGACCCTGCAGAGGGATTGACGGGCCGAAGAGAAGCCATTGGTTCTCCTCTCTCGCACCATGAGAAGACTTTCTGTAGAGCACTGGGGGCTGAAGCCAGATTTCCAGTGATGGAGAAGTGAGTGGGTGGTGAGGAAACTGGAGGCAGGAAGTGTCGTGTGTGTGTGTGTGTGTGTGTGTGTGTGTGTGTTTTACTATGGTATTTGGAGGAAGAGTAGTGGTATGTGGAGGGAGGTAGTAGCAACTCAAGGGGGATTGAATCATTTCTTTAGCACAGAATATGTGAACATGGCTTAGAGCCTAAACTTGAAGCCATCCTCAGTTAATGATTACTATGTGAAAGTCTTTGAGAACAAATGTTTGGGAAACATTAAGTTAAATCGAGATAGAGGCTTATTACAGAATTTCTCAGAGCTTTTGGTGTGTTAATAACTGCGAAGGAAGGAAATGCGGACTTCTCCAAATACTTTGAACTTGGGAACCCATTTTCAGGTGTCATTTCCAGGGTCGGTATTTTGTGGAACGCATTTTGGGAAATGCTGATCTAGGCAGGAAAGGAGGAGATGGTAGGGAGGGAATGATATTATGCAATCACTTATATGAGCTGTTACTTTCTCACTCCAGGCTCCAGATCTTCCTTGACTCATGGTTTGGTTGTTTCAATAAACCAATCAGCAGTTGAAAATGTCATGGAAAGTGTGTTGTAGACACCTAACCTGTTGCTCTCATAGCTTAGCCTAGCCTACCTTAAACGTGCTTAGAACTCTTACATTAGCCTGTAGTTGGGCAGAGTCATCTAACATGGCCAATTTTGTAATAAAGTGATGACCCGCTTGTGTAATTGATTGTATACTGTGCTGAAAGTGACAAACAATGGCCGTATTGGTACAGAATGGCTAGAAGTATATTGGTTGTTTACCCTCATGATGATGGGACTGACGGGGAACCACAGCTCCCTGCTAGTGCCCAGCAGAAAGTACCCTGCCTCATACCGCTAGACTGGGAGGAATCCAGATTCACAATCTGAAGTACAGTTTCTCCTGGATGTGTATTGCTTCCTCACCACTGTGTGGTTGAACCGTCATAGTTTGGGGACTGTACTTGCAAGACTGGTTTACCATCCATTGATGGCTTCAGGTCTTGAACATCATGTTGAGTAGATAAGGTGAAGGATACCATGAACACTTTGTTCAATCTACTATGGATTTAGCTTGCTGTACTTTCATCCTACCATATTGTTCCGGTCTGTTTGTGAAACCTACATGGAAGAGTCTAGAAACTTTAAAAAAATCAGTTGATACGGAGTTTGTTGGAGATGGAGGGCGCCGCATCAGTGGCTTTTAGTCTTTGAAAATGTTACTGAATGACCAGGCCTTCAGGAGACTTGCCTTCCTAAGGCACCATCTTACCTTAGCTTTTGCTTCAACAGTGGTGGGGAGGCACTTAAATCCTTTTAATTGGCCTAAAGAGGGCAGTGTTTATGACTGCTTGATAATACTTCTCATGATTTCTGTACCTCCTCTTTTCCCCTTTTTTAAAACCCGGTGTTTTCCTTCCATCTCCATGTCCAGGTGTTACTCTTGAGAAATCAGATTATTTGATAACTAGTTAGTCTTCTTGGCTTCCCAAGCAGCTTATTTTCTGAGTCAGATTTTAGCCTGATTTTCCTGTTTACCCTGGATTGTTCTTTTGTTTCCTGTAGTGTGTAGTTGGCTTACCTGTTACTTCACTTTTCCCCTTTTGCTTGTCTTGCGTAAAAATAAACCAACCAGAACTCGGCTACAGATACTGTCTTCTCCTCCTTCCACAGGCCCACTGGTCGTTCTGACTCTAATTTCTTGTATCTTCTTCTCATACTTGTTGTCTTAACCACCATCCACCTGCGGGTATCTTTGAGAAGTTTCCGATCAAAATATGTCATTCTACACAAGTCAGCATTGTAAAGGGGGTTGCTCCTTTAATGCCCTTCTCTGGGTTTCTGAGCAGCTGTGTTTCCTTTTGCTGGTTCAGGTAGCCCATGATTTCCCAAACTTTCTTGCATCCCTTCCTTTGCGAGAACCTGCCAGGACTCTCCAGTTACCTGTTCATCCACCTCTGTACGAACCATACTGGTAAACATAATGTACCCCTGTGGCTAGCTGGCCCTGCCACTTTTCTGCTCTATAGCTGGCCAGGAAGTATGAAGAAAGCCAGGAACCCCGTACCAGTTATTTCTTCACGAGGCGCCAAAGTATTCCGGTGTGTTGACTGGAAAATAATATCTTTTTTTTTCTACCAAGAAGCCCGGTTACATAGATGCTTTGTGAATTAGGCTGCTTGCTATATTAGTCAGGGACACTCCAAGAGAAGTTTTGTGGGGTTTTTTCCTCTTTAGTGTGACAAATTTTAAGTATAAGAATAAAGGGAGAATTTTGACTGTGGTGTTTTGCAATCGCCCTTTACTTTGGGAGACCTAGTTCCAATTTCATTCCTCATTATCAGCCCCTCAGGCAGTGGAATGATCCACTCTGACAAACCTGGATATTGCTGACTCTCCCAGAGGGGAGCTACTTGCTTTTAGTCTTCGCATACTGTGATTACATTTCTTCCTAGGCTCCCTTCTGAACTGCCACAGAATTGCCATTCAGAACTGGGACTGTTGCTGCTTGAAATTTTGGTGTTAAGGAGCCATTCACTCTTTCCACAAGCTTTTACTTATGGAGTCCCTACTTTTGTCCACGATCAGGAAGGACAGAGAAATAGTTCCTGCCCTGAAGGGCTGGGACTCCAGCAGGGAGACTGCCAGAGGCTGTCTGTGCAGGGTTGGGGGGGGAGGGATGTAGGAACCCGGGGCAGGAAGCATTTTCCATTTACCATGGGGAGAAGCCATCTCTGCACTTCCCTACAAGTCTGTATGCGTGGTGATAGCTCTCCATAGCCATGGGCACTTGCATCATTGAAGCCCCCTGGCCTGGAAGAGGGACAGAGTGGTTTTGTGTACATACTGGTTTTATAGCATGGTGCTTCAGGAATAAACAGGTCTCAAATTGACGTTTTATATAAGCTGTACCTCTTGGTTATTGCTAACATTTTGGTAGTGTAGGACATTGGAGAAAAAGCCCAAATTTTAATGTTTTTCTCATTTGAAAATCAAGCCTATTCTTGAAATTGTTTCTTCTGTGATGTGCAAAGGGATAATTTAGACTTAGGTTCCATCTTTGCTCTGCTTTATTCTGTGTGGCCTTGGGCAAGCTGCTCTGTTTCCTCTTTTGTAAAATTGAAATAAAAATATCCCGGTTGCATTTTGTGAAGATTAGATGAGATTTATTCATATATAAATATACAGCAGTATGTGCATAAAACATTGAGCCCAGTGTCTGGTTCACCGTGGTTGTTCAGTGAATGCTCATTTACTCTCTGTTCCTCATGGGCCCACGGGTTCTTAAAGGAGGTTCACAGGTAATCTCCTGTTTAAGAGGAGGTTAATAAAATGGCCTTCGTTAGGAAATCTTTGGGAAGCATTTTTTTTTTTTCTGAAAACAAGGAGACAGCCTGCAGAATTCCCAGTAACCTCTGGTTAGCTGAGCTGTTGTATTAATATCGCTGTGGAATGTGAACCTCTGTTTATAATCAAAAGTTTGTAGTCCTTCTGTGGGGTTCTGTGTGCACCAGCCCTTGCCACAGGTATTCCGTTCCCTTTGACTTCCCTAGCACCCGGCCACTGAAAGTTACTCCCATCAGTGGGCAGTTGGAGTATCAGGCAAAAGATGGGGACTCATTAAAAAAAAAAACCAACAACAAAAAAACCCCGCCACCTTTTTAATTGCGAGATAATTGACATGTAACATTTTATTAGTTTCAGATATACAACATAGTGATTCGGTATTTGTGCGCACTGAAATGATCCCCACAGTAAGTCTTGTCACCACACATAGTTGCAGGTTTTTTTCTTACGGTGAGAACCTTTTTTAAAAAATTTATTTATTTATTTGACAGAGAGAGAGATCACAAGAAGCAGAGAGGCAGGCAGAGAGAGAGGAGAAGGCAGGCTCCCCACTGAGCAGAGACCCCGATGCGGGGCTTGATCCCAAGACCCTGAGACCATGACCTGAGCTGAAGGCAGCAGCTTAAACCTCTGAGCCACCCAGGCGCCCCTCGGTGAGAACTTTTAAGACCTGTTCTCTCAGCAGCTTTCAGGTGGCACCGTATGATACCATTACCTGCAGTCATCCTGCTGTGTGCTGCATCCCCATGACTTACTTGTTTTATAAGCTGAGGGCCCCTAGAGCTAAGGATCGAGGACTCCAGATATGCCGGCTATGGTGAGAGGGCCAGACAGCCAGCATCCGCGGAGCGCCTGCTCAGGGGCTTCAGCATGGCTTGTATGTGATCTTCATAAGAATTTATGAAATAGGTACCGTAGCCCTCATTTTACAGATGAAGAAGACACGCTTAGTGTAGCAGGTGATAATATGAGATTTGAACCGAGGATGTTCTGGATGCCAGAGCCTGTGCTGCTGTAACATAACACACCACCTTTGTAAGGACAGAGGGGAGACTGAGCCACCGAGGCCTATTAGCCCTGAAACGGGGCAGCAGGAAGGCGTTAGTTCTGCGAGTGTAAAAGGCTGAGGTGTGGGAAGTACTGTGTGACTCCAGCTCTGGTGGTAGGCAATGGGAGGCCTGTTGAAGAAATGAGGGCAGTCAAATCTCTTGAATTTCCACTTTGAGGGGTGCCTGGGTGGCTCAGTGGGTTAAAGTCTCTGCCTTTGGCTCGGGTCATGATCCCAGGGTCCTGGGATCAAGCCTTGCGTCGGGCTCTGTGCTCAGCAGGGAGCCTGCTTCCTCCTCTCTGCCTACTTGTGATCTCTGTCAAATAAAATCTTAGGGCGCCTAGGTGGCTCAGTGGGTTAAGCCACTGCCTTCGGCTCGGGTCATGATCTCAGGGTCCTGGGATCGAGTCCCACATCGGACTCTCTGCTCAGCAGGGAGCCTGCTTCCCTTCCTCTCTCTCTGCCTGCCTCTCTGCCTACTTATGATCTCTCTCTCTCTCTCTCTCTCTCTGTCAAATAAATAAATAAATAAATCTTTAAAAAAATAAATAAATAAAATCCTAAAAAAAAAAAATTTCCACTTTGAGCTCTGTGGTTGCACATTGTACAGTAGAAGAAATGAGATCAGTGACAGCCTGGGAACAGAGTTGGTATCTGGGAGATGGGTAGGAAGTCTCCAGCGTTGGGGAGGAGGAATGGGTAGCTCCAACAGCCATCAGGACCAGGCCAGTTGTTGATTTGTGAGAATGTTCGTGCACTGGGTGCTCAGGACCAGAGACTCCTCGAGTATGGGGCTGGTAAGGAGGGTCACATCTAGTTCTCTAGATCTCTCATTTCTTTTTCCTCCAGCAGAAACCCAACCTTTTTATCTTTCTGAAAATTTTTAAGCTTTTGTCTCTTGGAGTCTAGTGTTTAATTTTCTCATTTTTGCTTGTCTCATTTACCTTTCCTTCTCTGATTCTGTTGGCTTAACCAGGCAGTCATCTTTGTTAAATATTTCTATATTCCAGAACTACTCAGAACTCCTGAGTAAAGCAGTATCAGTTCTCTGAAAGCTCATGCTTCTTGCCCATTATAACATTAGACCCCGTCCTCAGTGAGCCTACCCTGCGCACCCCTACCCCCAGCTCTTTAGCTTAGTAATCAACAAGTGTTAGAGGTCACACAGGAAAGTTAAGGTGATGGCAAGTCTTCAGCTCTTTTAAAGAAATGCAGTCTTTATTATCCAGTGGAATCGTCAGTGTCATTAGGTCCATATTATAGACAATGCTAGTTAATTTTGAAGGTGAATTATGTGTCACCTCTTTCTTTAGATTCAGCTTGAGCATAACTTCTTTCGAGAAACCTTTCTCAGTGGCCCCCATGTCCAAGTTAGATTCTTTTCCCCTGTTCTCACATCCATTATCAGCCCAACTTCTCATACCATATTGGTCTTGTCTCTCTGTTTGATTCTCCTTCTGACATTGAGCTCCTTGAGAGCATGGACTGGTTTTGCTGTATGCCTAGAACCCTGGACAATATAATCCCTGCGACATTATTTTTTGAAAGCACGATAAACCTTACTTGTATTTAAATATACCGTATGTTGCAATACCTCTTCTCTGTAACCGTGAAAACTTACATGTTTTTTGCAACTTCCTGTTCTGATCCAGTTTGAGGAGGTTTAGTTTTCCCTTTTGTGAAATTTGGTGCTATTTAAAAATGATTCTGAAAGACCCAGAATAATGACTTTCATTTATAGCCTCCCTCCTTATGGGGTAAGAGATTGCTTGTCTGTTCAGCACATTAGCAGGGAGCAGGCATTGGCTTTGTCAGTGGGCCTGTCTCCCCAACCTTGAAACACAAATACCTTTCCCAGTCTGTGTCCTCTCCCAACTCTCTCTCCTCTCTCTCTCCACAGCCAGGTTCCTTGAAAGAGTGGTTATATTCATGGTCTTCAGTTCTTTGCTTTCCCCCAGCTGTTCAGCCTGTTACATTTTGGCTTCTGGTCCCACTCCTCCAGTGAAGCTAATCTTGCTGGGGGGGGGGGCGCTTATGATCTAGTGAGTTAGGCGAACCCAAAAAATGCTTCAGTAGTCATCTCTGCTACATTTGACCTAGTTGACCATCCTTCCTTTGTCATTTGTCACTCTGTCACTACTTTCCTCAGCATTAAGTCTTGCTGGTTTGTGTTTGTGTTTGTGTTACCATTCATTCAACAAATGTGAATGTGTGCCACTCCTCCACAAGGCCAGCTCCTGGGGCTGTGACCAACACAGATAAAGGCCCTGCTCTCATGGAGCCTGCAGTCCACCACGCGAGTAGCCATTCCTGCATTTAACTCAACAGGTGGTTATTTAGAGCCTCATGTTCTCCACCTTCTGCTGTGCCCACCAACTAAAGAGGTAATGATGTCAAGCAGTTCCTTGAGGAAGGAACTTTTAATGGAAGCTTGAGGTGGCCAAGTGGAAATCCTGGACAGGAGTAGGGGTTGGCAGGGCAGGGAGACAGGGAGGGATGGTTAATGATTGATTGCACAGTTCTTATAAAGTGATCAGCGCAGTCGCATGTTAGGAATGAGCGTCTGCTCTCATCAGCCGCCATCGTTGATGCGCTCTGATGGAGACACAGTGCTCCTTTATTGCAGCTTCTCCTTCCTGGTCGGTGACTATTTTGAAATCTCTGCCTGGCAGAACTAGAGAGGTTTTCAGTCTTAATGGGAAATTAGGATATAGGCATGAGAGAATAGTTAATAATACAGGCTAAGTGCCACAAGGGAGGTATAGTTTAATATGATTGGAATTCAGAGAAGGGCACTGTCACTTCCACATGTGTTGATCCTGGAGCACCTTGGAGGTAGTGAGGCCTGAATGGAAGGGGGAGAGAGACTCAGAAAAGCAGAGAAGGAAGCAGGCATTTCCAGCAGAGAGAACGGGGAGAGGGCAGAGGCAGTGAGTGGGGATTCATTGTGGTGATTAGGGGAAGAGGGTCCTGTTGCCTCTAGGTTCAGACAGAGCCTCCTGCCGGGCTAATGGTGGAGTCACGTGGGGTCATGTGTGGGAAGGCGGAAGAGAACCTGGGGAGGGGTGACTTGACTATCAGGCAAAGGGACTTTAGCATCTGAGCATAGAGGTGGCATGTGGAGAATACCCTTTTAGAACAAATCTGGGAACGATTGGCTTCAGACCTAGGCACTGAGACATGAGAACACCTGGACTGGTAGGTCAGTCAGTCAGTTCAGCAAATGTTGATGGAGCACCTCCTGTGTCGCAGCGGGAAGGCTGCCGAACAGAAAGTGAGCGGGCACTTGTGCAAGGTTGTGTTGGGGGTTGGACAGAAGAGACAGGGAGTGGGAGGGGAGATGGGAGGAGTTAGGGCTCCTCCTTTCCCCACACCCACAGGTTTTAGGGTTTGGCAGACTATGGCCCACAGGCCAAACCGTCCGGATGCTTGTGTGTGTAGAATGGCTTTTACATTTTTAAATGATTTGTTTTATTTATTTATTTATTTTTTTAAAAGATTTTATTTATTTATTTGACAGAGAGTGATCACAAGCAGGCAGAGAGGCAGGCAGAGAGAGAGGAGGGAGCAGGCTCCCTGCCGAGCAGAGAGCCCGATGCGGGCCTCGATCCCAGGACCCTGAGATCATGACCTGAGCTGAAGGCAGCGGCTTAACCCACTGAGCCACCCAGGCGCCCAAATGATTTGTTTTAAATCAGAAGAAGAATGGTATTTCGTGATATATGAAAACTATATGAAATTCAAATCCCACTGTCCGTAAATAAAGTTTTTCTGGAGCACAGCCTGGCTTGTCCATTCATACATTGTTAGTGGCTACTTTCACATAGTAGCAGCAGGGTCGAGTGGTTGGAACAGAGTCTGCATGGCCCACAAAGCCTTAAATATGTACCATTTGGCCCTTTATAGAAACCTTGTACGCCCTTGAACATACCTGTCCTTACCTCAGTCCCTCTCAGTTCTCAAGCTACCTGTGCCTCTTCCCATCTGAGGCTTTTCCCTCCACCAGCCTTTTAAATATCCTTCTCTTCTTTATATTCCTCTCAGGTCCTCAGCTTCTCTTTTTTCCCAGGACCTTTCTTCTTCCAAATGTGCTCAGGACCTACCCTACTCAAAAAAAAGAAAAAAGAAAGAAGGAAAAGAAGGAAGGAAATGGGCATCAGCTCAGAAGTCCACTCTGCTCCTGCTGTCCCATCTCTCATGTCTGCCTCCCACTCACCTTCGATTTATTTACTTTCTTCCAGACTTCGGGCCCCAGTAGTCCATGAAAACTAGACTTGCTAAGCCATTAGTGATTCCTAGTGCTGGATCCAGGAGTTTCCTCACTCCCATCTTGGTTACTTTCTCGGACATTTCATGTTTTGATCATTCTTTTTCCCTGAGATCCTTTTTCTGTTGGATTCTGTGCCATCGTTCTCCTTGGCGACTCTTCCTGTTTTCCCCGCCCCTCTCCCCACTCACCCGTAGTGGCTTCTCTTTTACCAGCACCTTACGCATTGGTGACTTGGTGACTTACAAGGTCTAGCCTTTGTCCTCTTACAAGAGCTGTTATTTTATTGTATGCCTATGATATGCCTGTCACTATATTTTTGCTTTATGCAAATTATTCCTGATCCTTACAACAGACCTAAAAAGATAGGTTTTGTTTCTTTCATGTTATAAATAGGGAAAGTGAGGCTTAGTATGCTTAAGTAATTTTCCCAAGATTACACAAGAAGTGGCAGAACCCGAGCCTGCTTTGGTATATAGGTAAAGTCAGCTATGTGTACCGATGACTCCTGCCATAGGCTTTCCTTTCAGCTTCCAGCCTGTATGTCTATCTACTAGAAATTTCTACATGGAAGTCCTGGCAGCACTTTACAGCCAACTCATCATCTCTTCTCCACTCTCCATCCATCCCCAACTTGGTGGCGTGACCATCTGTTTAGTCATCCAGGCCATACTCTTGACCTCGACTTTGCCTCCCCCTCACCCCTTCCGCTCCTCAGTACCCAGTTGCTGCTACGGCCAGTTATTCCTCCCCCTTTTTTTGTTCTTTTACCCTTCCAGTCCATCTTCCCCTAGGCTTCCAGAAGGATCTCTCATAAACCGCAGATCTGATATGTTGCTCTCTTGGTTGAAATCCGTTGGTGAGCCCCCATTGTTCTACTCTTCTACTCCAGGGCTTGACTAAGGAGGACTCACCTTATTTTTCTAGATCCTTCTCCTTCCAGCCTTTTACATGCTACAGGTATGTTTGTGGCTCCCTGTACCAGCACACCTATTCCTCTTTCCATGCAGTTCCCAAGGTGTCACCTCTTTTTTTTTTTTTTTTTAATTTGAGAGGGGGTTGCAGATGGAGAGGGAGAAGCAGACTCCTTGCCGAGCAGCGAGCCCAATGTGGGACTCAGTCTCACATCCCTGAGATCATGACTTGAGCTGAAGTCAGATGCGTAACCTACTGAGCCACCCAGGTGCCCTGTGTCCCCGTGCTTTCTAGAATGCCCTTCTCTTCCTGGTTTATCTGCAGAACACATTTTCAGTTTATCCCTAAAACAAACTGGCAACTGAAAAAAAAAAACACTTCAAAGAGAGGACCTCAGCTTCTGAGCCTTTACCACTTCCAGTCTTTCCAAGAAGGGTTAGGTTTCCCCTTTTTATATTCCCCAGCCCCCTTGGGCAAATATCTGTTGTCCGGTTCAGCACAGTTTGTAATAATTTGTGCACATCAACCTCCTAAAAATTGGCACTCCTTAAAAGCAGCGAATTTTGTCTGGTTCCTTTGTTTATCTCATATGGTATCTAGCTTGTTGCCTGGGACCTGCTAGTTCAGTAATTGTGCAAGGAGTACTAACGGTGTAGCTGGAGATGCGGAGACTGAGGCTTTGGCGCAAGGTCAGGTCAAAGGATGGAGATGTTGGCAAAAGCTGAAGAGTAGAATGTGCTGTCACCCAGGTGTGTACGGCGTCACGTCTACCGCTGGGTTCTCTCAAATGTTTGATCTCATTTCGTTCTGCTCCACAGCACCGTGAGACAGGCGGGTCACACATTAATACTCGTTTGAGGGGCGCCTGGGTGGCTCAGTGGGTTAAAGCTTCTGCCTTCGGCTCAGGTTATGATCTCCGGGTCCTGGGATCGAGTCCCGCTCCCTCCACACACACACACACACACACACACACACACACACCCGCCTGCCTCTCTGCCTACTTGTGATCTCTCTCTCTGTCAAATAAATAAATAAAATCTTTAAAAAAAAATACTCATTTGAGAAATAAAGAACTGAGGCTCAGCGAAGCAAAATGACCTGCGGAAGGTCTGGAACGTAAGTGCGGGAAATTCAGTCTCCTCCAGCCGCGTGTGAGGCTGCTGCCCACTGCATGGGGGCAGGCAGGGGAGGGTCTGGGAGGGGAGCCGTAAGTTCCAGAATAAACCTACATATCACTGGGAAGGGAAAGGCGTGGCTCAGAGGAGGAGAAGAAGATAAAGAGAGCCTTGTGGAATTGCTGTGCTGTGAAGGAGAGGTTTTCAGGATGGGAGGGTGATGGGAGAGGTTTGCAAATAAGGGAAGGCAAATGGCGAAGGATGGAAGGGTCTGGCCACTGGGAAGTGCAAGAGAATAATTTCATGCAGTAAAAGCAGCTTGCCAAGTTGTTAAGGAGTATGTGGGCCTCGAGGGAGATGGAGGCGCACATGTATGCCACCCTCTCAAGAAGTTTGGCGGTGAAAGTGAAACCGAGAGGCTGGCATTTTGAGAAATGTCATATACCAGCAAATACTCTTGAGAAATTCATCATACAGTATTTTCATTTCGTGGACTTGAAACTTTGCAGTGGAAGCTATGCTAGGGAGATACTGCTTGATGACTGAGTATATCAGTGTCAGGGTGGTTTAGACCCAGTTTAACATTGGTCAGTTCCCGTCAAGGTGGGCTGCCATAAGGCAGGGTTTTTTGTTTTGCTTTGTTTTGTTTTAAATTATTCTGTTTATTTATTTGACAGGCAGAGAGGTAGGCAGAGAGAGAGGAGGAAGCCGGCTCCCCACGGAGCAGAGAGCCGACGTGGGGCTCGATCCCAGGACCCTGGGATCATGACCCGAGCCGAAGAAGGCAGAGGCTTTAACCCACTGAGCCACCCAGGCGCCCCAAGGCAGGGTTGTTTAATCAAGCCTGAAAACAAAGCCAAGGGATGCCTTGGGGGATGCAGTCAGTCAAGCGTCCACCACTTGTTTTCGGCTCAGGTCGTGATCTCAGGGTCATATGATCTCAAGGTCAGGAGATCGAGCCCCGCAGCAGGCTCCGTGCTCAGCTTGGAGTCTGCTTAAGACTCTCTCTGTCCCCACCCCCTGCACACACAGTCTGAGTCTCTCTTTCTCTTTCTAAAATAAAGAAATCTTTAAAAAAAAAGGGGGGGGCAAAATGTTATTTTGCTGTAAGTGATTGTGACAGTGTGGACCCACCTTTAGCTGCTGGACATATACTAGAGTCAGGAAACCCCTTTCTTATATTCATTTAGAATATTCATCTGCCTATAGGCTTCTCTCATCCTTATGACTTACTCTTTGTTCTGGCGTGATTCGATCAAGGGGAAGATTCCCTTGCTTTGTTGCTAGGGGTGGTTTTCTGATAGGAGCCTCAGTGTGTCGTCCACATTTCTTGGGAGACAGACTCTGGGAGGAGTTAGGCCTTGGGCAGCTCTTTTGTCCTGTTGATGAGGTGTCCTTTGTCTGCCAGGTAAAGCGGTACCAGTGCACCTTTGAGGGCTGTCCCCGCACCTACAGCACAGCAGGCAACCTGCGCACCCATCAGAAGACTCACCGAGGAGAGTACACGTTTGTCTGCAATCAGGAGGGCTGTGGCAAGGCCTTCCTCACCTCCTACAGCCTCAGGATCCATGTGCGAGTGCACACGAAGGAGAAGCCATTTGAGTGCGACGTGCAGGGCTGTGAGAAGGCGTTCAACACGCTGTACAGGTCGGCCTCTTCTCCAGCCCCTGCCCCTGCCCTTGTGATTACAGAGTCCTCTCCTTGCCCAGTGCAGATGGGCACTTCCAGCGCTCGAAACGGCGCAGCTGGGGGGACACCTGGGGGCTCAGTCCATTAAGCATCCAACTCTTGGTCTCAGCTCAGATCTTGATGACGGGTCCGTGAGTTGAAGCCCTGTGCTGGGCTTTGTGCTGGGTGTAGCACCTACTTAAAAAAATTTAAAAATAAAATGAAATGCACAGCTGTGCTCTCCCAACTGTTTAAAATTCTCTGGAGGAACTTGTTACTTAAAGATTGACCTATATGGAGTTGGTTAGAAAGCATAGTACATTTTATATTCAGATTTGCCTCTCCTGGAGTGACATACTGACCTGGGGATTTTATTTATTTATTTATAAGATTTTATTTTTTCATTTGACAGAGATCACAAGTAGGCAGAGAGGCAGGCAGAGGGAGAGGTAGAAGCAGGCTCCCTGCTGAGCAGAGAGCCTGACGCGGGGCTCGATCCCAGGACCCTGGGATCACGACCTGAGCTGAAGGCAGAGGCTTTAACCCACTGAGCCACCCAGGCGCCCCTGACCTGGGGATTTTAATACTTGCACTGTTGCTTCCCCTTGGCTCAGGATCTTGTCCAAAGGCTTCTGTCATTTTCTTTCCTTCATCACCTTGAAGTTAACTTTTTTCTACCACACTTTGGCCAGTTCTCTTTTACACTGTTTGTATCAGGAGGCTCCTGTTAGTCTTCAACTTTGGCAAGATCTAACACTTAGGAAGCACTCACCCTGCGCTAAGCACTGTTCTGAGTGCGAATCCTCATAGCACTGATAGTAAGAAGCGGAGAGGTTTTGTAACTGGTTGGAGGCCTCTACCCAGTAGGAAGTGGGACCAGGATTTGAGTCCTAGGCAGTTTGGCTGCACAGTCACACTCCTACCACTAGGCTACATACTTCTCTGAATTTCTCTTCAAGCAAGAAAACTGGGGATACTAATATATTAAGGATGTAGGGTTCCCACGCCCTGGATCCTGAAGCACAGTAAGCTAACGGGGGTGGGGCTCTGTCCTACATTATGCAAATGCCGGAGGGACTTTGTCTCTTGGGCTGTCTCTCAGGCTGAAAGCACATCAGAGGCTTCACACAGGGAAAACGTTTAACTGTGAATCTGAAGGCTGCAGCAAGTACTTCACCACACTCAGCGATCTGAGGAAGCACATCCGAACACATACAGGAGAAAAGCCATTTCGGTGAGTCGAACTGCTCTCTGTTTGTCGCTGACCAGGTTGCAGCTGGATGTCTCCATGGGCCCTGACATTTTTCGAAGCAGAAAGAAAATTCCCTCTGCTAGCTCTTTGGCGGCCACAACCCACTCCTGCATACAGGAGGGGGTGGTGATGGGTTCTAAGAGCATCCTTACTCTGGACCCTAGTGATGGCCTTTCTGCCTCAGGTTTTCCCTTTCTCAGCAGGCATTTGTTGAAACTCACTTAAGATGGGAGGCACTTTTATTGGTGCTAGAGAAATACTAAGACACATGCTCTTCTCTTGGGAACGTAGTCTGGTGAGAAAGTACTAAGTAACAGTATGAGAACAAGGTGCATAGATGACTTCAAGCACAGCGGAAGGGAGAGCTACCTAAATATCTAGGTGGGTAGAGGAGGAGATGAGAGGGGAGATGAAGGGTAAGAATGCAGGTGTTTTATTTTGTTGCATGTTTAGTTGTTGCCTTGTAATTCATCTGTATATACACACATATAGAAGCAACCATTTTTGTTTATATTTCAGTCTATATATACCTGTGCCCATGTGTATATTGAACACATCCACGTGTAAATGTGTATGTAACCTTGAAGGAAGGACGTGTATCATCTACCACCTTCTCCGCTCACAGCATAGGGTGTGGTTCTGGGCATTCAGTGGGGGTTCAAAAACATTTTGAACAAATGTTCAAATTTTGAACAAATGATCATATGACATTTTTAAAATAAGATAATCAGCTTGTAAGGATTCTCCCTAAATACAGTATAGATGTATTACTGAAAATTGTTCATAAACATTGTCTCTGAAGTGTGGCAGGAGAGACTGCTGTTACATACATGGCGTCGCAATGCTGCCTTTCCCCTCAAGTCACTCATCTCATCAGGATCCTTAGACTTTGCCCTTGTCTTCAGGGGCAGTCAACTATTTTTTTTTTTTTTTTAAGATTTTATTTATTTACTTGACAGAGCAAGAGAGTACAGGCAGGGGGAACAGCAGAGGGAGAGGGAGAAGCGGACTCCCTACCAAGCAGGGAGCCCAGTGCAGGACTCGATGCCAGGACCTTGAGACATGACCTGAGCCGAAGGCAGACGCCCAACCATCTGAGCCACCCAGGCACTGCTTGGGGCAGTCAACTCTTAAACATCAACTGAATGGAATTGTGTTTTAAAATTTAAGTTTCATTCCTGAGTCATAGCCCCTCTAACGGCAAGAGTATTTATTTAGTTAGTTAGTTAGTAAGTAAGTAAATAAGTAAGCTATATGCCCAACATGGGGCTTGAACTCACAACCCCGAGATCAAGAGTTGCATGCTCTACCGATTGAGCCAGCCAGGCACCCCTAAAAGCAAGAGTATTTAGATTCTAGTTGGTTACTCTCCAGATTCTGGGAAGCTTGGGTTACTTTTTCCCCCATAGGGCTGTTGAGGGGACTCTTAATTTTTATTCAATCACATGCATTTTTGTGATGATTGAAACTGCTAATTTTTCTTGAATATTAGATGGGAATTTAGACACATGATTATATATAATTAAGAAGTAAAATGCTCCAGAGAAGCTTTCTATTTAAAGAAAGAAAATATTTTGGCTTACAAGAAAATGCATTCATTCATATAAATAGTTACTGAATGCCTGCTGTGTGGAAGAACTACAGCAGATAGAAAGGACTACTTGGACCCTGCCCTCAAAGAGTTTCTAATCTAGAACAGATAACGAATGTATACCCTTAAAGATAAAATAAGTTTGGAAAGGACAGGTGCGGTGAAAGAAACACCGAGATAAGTGCCTCAGGAGTTCTCAGGAGGGGGAGATTACTTATAGCTCTGGTTATCAAGAAAGTAAAAGAGAAAAGTAGATCTTGATACTGAAGATTATAAATAAGTCATTAATGGCCATGATACATTACATATTATGTGGTCAAGGTAGTTGGGACTGATTTTGTTTTAGTGTTATATTTTAGGCTTCCTGCCTGTGTGAGAGCTTCTGTACCCACTATTGACATTCCTAGTATTCCACTGGCAGTAGATTTTCTGTATCAGCTCTGATCGTCAATAGAATTCTGTTAAGTAATTCATCAAAAGGCTTTCATTGTCAGAGCTCTGAACATGTGACTGACTTGTAGGACAAGAAATATTTATCCTGGACCATCAGTTCCCTCTGTTCCCAGATCTTTCACTTTTTCCAGCGACCTGTCTTCATTTCCCATCTCTAAAATCAATTTTCTCGATCAGATCTCTGTGTTCTGAACATGTGTTTTAGTTTGAACTTGTATTTATAAGAGATGTTGAAGATAGAAGACGTATTTCCCATATGACTGCTGTTTCTTTTTGCTTAAACAACTTCCTTAGGTGTGATCATGATGGCTGTGGGAAAGCATTTGCAGCAAGCCACCACCTTAAAACTCACGTCCGTACACATACTGGTGAGTTTAGGCTGATTTGTAATTTTTCTTTTAACCTTCATCAAGCCGGTAAATATCTGTGTTTCTCTTGGGACTTGTAGAGCTTCCTGGATGGAGCAAACCTAATCAGCTTAGGGGCTTTACTTGTAATGTTTGAGTTTCTTTCAGAGTGAAAAAGATCTAAAGGCTGGACTCAGGAATCCAGCCTTAAGTGAAATCAGTGCAGAGATTCTCAGAAGAACCTGTAGTGGGGGCGGTAGGGGGGAAATGAATCTTCTCTTTAAACTTGCCAGGGGCAAGCTATGTTTACTCTACATTCAGTTTTAGGACTGGGATGGTAAAGGTGTAATTTGTCCAACTTGTAACAACTGTTACCTGAACCTTCACAGGAATATTTACTTCTCTCTGTTAGGGAAAAGTAGATGTCTGAATCGAGTGAAATGACTATGGAAATATTAACACTATTTGTCATTCTTGCAGGTGAAAGACCCTTTTTCTGCCCCAGTAATGGCTGTGAGAAAACATTCAGCACTCAGTACAGTCTCAAAAGTCACATGAAAGGTCACGACAATAAAGGACACTCATACAATGCACTTCCAAATCACAATGGATCAGAGGTGCGTGGTGTTTTGTTTCTTGTTTTGACACAACACAGAACAGCAACAGTTGTTTGTGTATCAAAATAAAAGGTCAAAAAGTCTTCTCTGTGTATCTGACAGTGAGAGGGAAGAAGTCAGGGTCAAGATCTGTGTCTTTGTGTTGGGATGGTGCAAGCCGGCAATTTCACCAGGCGCCCTGTGCTTCAGCTTTTGATTTGGCTCTGCCACCTTCCCATCAGATACGGTGCAAGAGACACCTTGTAACCAGATCTCACATGGGTCAGCCAGATGCTCTACAAGTCTTATTTTCTCACTTGTGTTTGTGAAACATCTGTACTTGAGTTTGAAACACAAATTAAAGCTTTGCTTCATACATCTGTTTAATCTGTCACTGGAGAACCAGGCAGAATCTGGAAAAATTTCTTGCCCTTTTGAATTGTCTGTAGGCCAGAAGGTTTGAGAGCCACTGATGGGAGGTACTGAACTGCAGAGCTTTCTTCTGCAGAGTTTTAGATAGTTGGTCTGTTCTTTGCCAAGCCCATCTACTGTATTTTCTTCTCTGCAGCTTCATTCTGGAGAGGTCCTGGGAGAAATTTGCTGTTTTTACTTCTTCTTCTTCTTTTCTTTTTTTTAAAAGATTTTATTTATTTATCTGACAGAGATCACAGGTAGGCAGAGAGGCAGGCAGAGAGAGAGAGAGAGAGAGAGGAAGGGAAGCAGGCTTCCCGCTGAGCAGAGAGCCCAATGCGGGGCTTGATTCCAGAACCCCGGGATCACGATCCGAGCCGAAGGCAGAGGCTTTAACCCACTGAGCCACCCAGGTGCCCCTTCTTCTTCTTTTTTTTTTTTTTTTTTAAAAAAGATTTATTTATTTATTTGAGGGGGAGAGAAAGAGAACAAGCACATGGGGAGATGGAGAGAAGCAAACTCCACTAAGTGTGGAGCCTGACACGGGGCTCAATCTCACAACCCTGAGATCACGACCCGAGCTGAAATCAAGAGTTAGATGTTTAACTGACCAAGCCACCCAGGCACCCCTACTGTTTTTACTTCTAACATATTGGGCACTTAATGTATATCTTTTAAACCAAGAAGTGAGTATTATTATCTTACTATTTCATAGATAGAGGAACTGAACCACACTTAACCTCCTTTTGAAAAATGAGAATTTTACTTAAAATCGGTAATATCTTTTGGTTTAGGGAGAGACCGCATAAATTCTGTGGTTTCCAATTTTTAAACAGCAAAGGATCCCTTCAAACCTATTCTGCCCCTGTATCTTATTAGTAATAATAACTAGCATTTACTGAGTATTTACCTTGTGCTGCATTCAGTGCTGAGTGCTTTTACATGGATGGTCTCACTCACGAGCTCTGCAAGGTCAGTACTGTTAATTAGCCCCGTATTACCAATAATGAAACTTTTGAGGCAAGGAGAAATTATTAAATGACTTGCCTGAGTATCCAAAGCTTGTAATTACTCTGATTTAACAGGCACTCTGATTCCAGAGCCTGGTTCTTGACCCCTGTGTGGTGAGAGGCAAAATAACATTAGCTGTGAAGGCTGTGGCCTATGGAGCTCAGCTGCCTGAATTCAGATCCAAGCTCTGCTATTGATCAGGTGGACGCCCTTAGGCAAATGGCTTTTTTGTGCCTCAGTTTCTTCTTCTGGAAAACCAGATAAAAAGATTAAGATCTGAGAGTCTTTGTCTACTAAGCTGCCTGTATTAAGTCGTGATCAATCTTCTTGTTCATGTGACAGTCAGAGGACAGTTTAATTGGTGACAGCCCCTAAGCACTGGGACCCCCTGCCAGTGCGTGGTGCTCAGGTCTTGTTTTCTCTGGGTTGCAGCTCATTCCCCAGTAGAGGGAAGCTCCTCTTGTCCCAGGCTTTCAGAGCCATCTAGATTGCCTCTGAGTCCTAAATAAAGACCTCCAGCCTGGATCTCTTCCTGAACTCTAGACTGGTACAGACAGTCCCTACTTAGGATGGTTTGATTTTATGGTGTAAAAGTGATACACATTCAGTACAAACCGTACTTTGAAACTTGATTTGACTCTTGTCCCGGTCTAACAGTAGGCTAGGCTGTATGATCCTGTATGATCCACAGCCCCCTGTCAGCCTGCGATCGTCAGGGTAACCAGCTGGTAACGTTTCCAGCTATTCCAGACCCATTCAGCCGGTCTGTTTTTTTCCCTTTCAGTACAGTATTCAGTCGGTTACAGGAGCTAGTCAACACTGGTATAAAATCAGCTTTGTGTTAAATTGTTTTGCCCGACTATAGGCTAACATAAGTATTCTGAGCCTGTTTCAGGTAGGTTAGGCTAAGCTGTGATGTTTGGAAGATTAGGTGTTCAGTGCATTTTCGACTTAGGCTGGGTTCATCAGGATATAGCTACACTGTAAGTTGAGAAAGATCAATATTTTCAGCCTCCCTCCTCAACCCAGAAAACATCAGTCTTCTCAAATTTCGTATGCCCAAACCTCTTCCACCCATAGGTCCCCACCTTAGTAAATGGTACCTCTGTGTTTTTAGTGGCATAGGCTGAAAGTCTTGGAGTCGTTTTTGATACCTCTTTTTTTTCCCCTCAGATCCCACACCTGCCAGCAAAATGTCAGCTCTACCATGCGAATATACATAGAATCTGATCACTTCTGATAACTTTGTTCAGGCCACTGTCATCTTTTGCCTCAATTACTACAGTGACCACTAAATGATCTTCCTCACACCTTTCCCCTTCTCCCCACTCCCACTCTGCCCTGACACAGACTGGATTACATATGTCACCCAGAGCAATCTTTCTAAACCATAAAGCAAATAATGTCTATCCTCTGTTCATAACCCTGCAGTAGCTTCTTGCGTCACTTAGAGCAAAAGTCAGTCAGAATCTTACAGTGGCCTACGGAGTCATTTCTCTTGGTCACTTCTCTGGCCTCATTTGCTTCTCTTCCTCTCACTTTAGCTCTGCTGTCCTCTTTGTAGAGAAGAGGGAAGCCCATTCCTGCCTCCGGGCCTTTGTACTTATTATACCCGCTGCTTGGAACACTTTTCCCAGATACGTGCCTGGCTCGTGCTGTCTCTCCTTCAGTATTTGCCCAAATGCCAGCTTAACTAAGAGGCCTCCCCTGATTTAATAAGAGGGCATCTCCTGCCCCGGCATTCCCTGTTCCCTTTATCCTCCATAAACTTAGCATCATCTTCGGGGATTTTGTCACACACCCCCACCACAACCCCCAAATGTAAGAACTCTGGTGGCGGGGACTTGTTTTGTTCAGTATCGTAGCCCTGGGCCTGGAACAGTGCCTCATATGTAGTAGACGCTCAGTGACTATTTGGTGATTGTATGTATGAATGGAAATACTTGACCCACCAGGTAAGCAGGGTTCCCACTCAAAGTATGTGAATCGCAGCTGGCATTCTAGGAATCCAGAGTTCAGAGTTAGCCTAGGCCCCTGTATTTGGAAGTAAATCCTCAGCACTACTAAGAATCCCTGAGATGCTGGGAACACAGTGATACAGAGGAAGATGGCGTTCCCTTCAGAAGTCCTGGGTTTTTGTTTTGCTCGTTAGCTCTGTGATTTTGGACAGTTCACTGCCAGTCTTAGCATTGATTTTTTCATACTTAAGATGGGAATATAAAATACTTCAGGTTCATATGAATAGCAAATCAGGCCATGTGAAATTGCTTTATAAATGAGAAGACCAGTTACACAAATACTATTGATTTCATATTATTACAGCTTTTGTTCCTCTGGAGCCCAAGTCATGAGATAATTCTTAAACTCATCTATTAACCATCTTTAAGAAATATAAGGCAGTCTTCTAAGAATATCAGGATTTTAAAAATTAAAATAATTCACATAGCCCTTTCTTCAGATGGTTTTTACCTTTCCAAGTAACAAATCTTGACATTTGCAACCATAGGGACATTGTGAGCAAGTATTTGTTTTTTTGTTTGTTTGTTTGTTTTTATTTTTTTTTAAAGATTTTATTTATTTATTTGTCAGAGAGAGAGGGAGAGAGAGTGAGCACAGGCGGACAGAATGGCAGGCAGAGGCAGAGGGAGAAGCAGGCTCCCCGCCGAGCAAGGAGCCCGATGTTGGACTCGATCCCAGGACGCTGGGATCATGACCTGAGCCGAAGGCAGCTGCTTAACCAACTGAGCCACCCAGGCGTCCTGTGATCAAGTGTTTTATACATGCTATGCTACTATAAATCTTAATTTTTTTTGTTACTTAATAAGAACTTTTTGTCTTTCACAGGATACAAATCACTCACTTTGTCTGAGTGATTTGAGCCTTCTGTCCACAGATTCTGAACTGCGAGAAAATTCTACAGTAAGTGTACCTGTGATATGGGTATGAGAAAAATAAGTGCAAGAATTGAGCACACCCCTTTGGTGGGAAAATTGAGGGAGGCCAGCCTTTGGAGTCTTCCAGATTTGGTTGCATCCAGTTAGATTAGGGCTGTTTTGATTTTATTTCCCGATAGAGCCCTCATGGGAAAGGTTGTACACTCTGATGTCTAATGCCTTTTGACCCATGTCACTCACTTGATAACCTCTGGCCCCAGAAAACGTCTTTCTTTTATTCACTTAGCAAATACTTATTGAGTGCCTAGTCCATCAGGTAGTGTGCTGGTATGAGCTTGTAGGGGTAAAAAAGTAAGTGTGGTCTGTCCTTGAGGAGTTTAAAATTAGTCCGATATAAGGGGAGAGCCAGAATTCACCAGAACTCCAGTTTGCAGGCTTTCTCAAGCCCTGCTGATGTGACTGGAGTCTGTCTTTGTCTTTCTTTGAGCTCACTCACTGCCTTGAGGTCCTGAGGGAGCCTTATCTCTGAGCCTCTTTTAAAGGACAACCCCACTGTCTCTTGATCTGGTGGCTTCAGTTGACTCTGTGTGGAATTCCCCTGCCATTCCGGTGGCTTGGTGATGTGCCTTGCAGGCCACTGTATAAGGGCCGAGCTTATGCTCCGTGAGGATCTGCGCTTTGCTGTGTCACCAACTGGGTTGTTACGGGTGCATTGTTTGACGTTTTTCTGTGGTAAATAAACATAGCTTAAGTTAGATTTCTATGAGTATTTGCCTAAGTAAGAAGGAATCAACATGACGGGAGGTATTTGAGCAGAAACCGAAAGACTCGGGAGTGCTGTCAGAGTGTGTCAGTGGGGTCCTCTGCGCTTCTGATGCCGGGCTTCTTGGGCCTTACCCCAAGCCTACTTCATCAGTATCCTCTGGGAGTGGCATCTGACACTGCGTTTTTTTATCTAAGCACCCCAAGGCTTGGGTTCTTCTGGTGATGGTGGAGTTGCTCTTATCAGACCAACCCCCCATGGAAAACAACTCCATATGCTGGGCAGATGATCAGGAACAGCTACTTGAAGGCACCAAAGGGCAGCCCCCAAACAGGCAGAGGTGAAAGCTCGAAAAAGGAGCCACACGGACAATGGCAAAGGCCCTAGATATGTTCTCAACTTTTACGGCTGGTCAGCCTCAGGGCAAGCCCCATGTGACACCAAACAAGATGGCTAAAACTCGGTAAACATGCAGGCTCACTGGCTTGATAACCAGAGGACAGAGCTCAGAGCTACCACAGCAGCATCTAGAAGATGAAGGGGGGAATAGCCTGGAAAGTAAAGAGCCACAAAGTGGGAGCCCCAAGCTCTTGTGTATAAACTGGTCACATCTCTAGTTGACTCCCGAACTGGGCATGTGTGAGACAGACCCTCAGCAGCCCAGCTGGGGCTGAAGAACTGGACAAAGAGATGGCTGCTCTCCCCCACAGGGAAGACCGAGTTGGCCATTGGAGCACAGCCGGATCCACAGAATAGTCAAGCCGACAGTCTCTACAACATACCGTTTACAGTGTCCTGGGTAATCCCAAATTAGTACACGTAAGAAAGAGGAAAACATTTTTTTTTTTTTATAGTTCATTTCTTTAAGCAGTCTCTTCACCCAACATGGGGCTTAAACTCACGACCCCAAGATCAAGAGCCACAGGCTCCACTTACTGAGCTAGCCAGGTGCCCCAGTAAACAAGGCTTTCTGAGTAGCTCCTTCATGCTCAAGGGCATAAAGGAACATGCTTGTAATAATTGAATAAACAGGAAATCTCAGCAGAGAAATAGAAACTATAAAAAGTGCACCAAGTGGAAATTCTGGAACTGAAAATAATGTACTGGATGGGCTTAACAGTAGATTGGAAATGACAGAAGAGAGAACTAGTTAAATTGAAGACAGCAATAGAAATGAACCAATGTGAAGAAGAAAGACACTAAATAAGCTCTTCATGTGATTTTTACGCCTCTTTGCATTTCAGAGTTAATAGTCTAAGATGAAATTTCTGTACTGGAGGCCTCGATGCCCTCTGAGTTGGGGAACCTAAGATTTTGGGGTATAATAGCACTTTAATCTCAGAGGTTGTATTAAATGATTTGTTTAGGAGTCTACTTCCTGACCAGGGCCCTGATCTAGGATTAAAGAGCTTTCTGGAGCTCTGGGGTCATCAGGTGAGGAATCCTGGTATGGAGGGACATTAAGTACTTGTTAAAAAGAAAAAAAGCCTTTTCTACCACAGTTGACAATGGCAAGACAGAGGCTCTGTCCCTTGGGGTCAAATTACATAGTGTGCCCTCACCACCCATCATTTATTCCAGAATTGGAAATAGTCTCATTTTTAGTCTTTCATTCTAAGGCCACAATTCTTAAAGTAATAGAATTAATTTGCCTTTTAAAAAAATTAATTTGCTTTGTTCTGCTTTAAAAAAATGATGACTTGTTAATACCAAATGACACATTTTGACGAAGTCCTTCTTTCCTTGGTTTCTGGACAGCCATATGTGTATGTGGGTCCCCGACGTGAGCTTTGGTTTGCTCGGATCTTTCGTTAAAGGAGGGTTGAAGCGTGTAGGGAACGGTGCTCTGGACCTCTTGGATCTAGAGCTTCTGGCTCCATCCTGGTCCTAGACAGCTCCCAGGGTTCTTTGTCTCTCTGAGCCAGGCCCCAGAGGCTCAGACTGTTCTGGTCTCCTCCACTTCGGGGAGCTGCTCACTCTGTCCCCAGGGTTTGTATCCTGAAGCCTGGCAGTGGCTGAGTCACAGGCACTTCAGTGGGTTTTTTTGTTTTTGGGGTTTTTTTTTTTTTAATTTAAAATAGTTTTTATTGAAGTGTAGTATACATACAGAAAAGTACACCAATCACAAATATGCAGCTTAATGAATGATCACAATTCATCACATCGATGTAACTAGCACCCAAATCAAGAAATAGAACATTCTCAGCATCCCTGAAGCCTCCCACCCTCCATGCCCACTAACAGCGCTTACCTCTCCCTAAGGAGAACTACTGTCCCAACTTGGCCCCTCTTGGCTCAACGTGGGTGGTTTCATCCGGAGGACCTCAGGCTGCTGGACAGTTCCACTCACCACACTTGCCCAGGCCCAGAGTGATCCTTCCCCCTCCCAGAAGCAGAGTTGTTACAAAATGACCTTTAAACATGAGTTGGCAGGGACGCAAAACATGGCCTGAAGATCAGTTTTGTTTGGCTGTACAGTGCTTTGTTTTCAGTTACTTGCTTTTAATGACAAATCAGTAGATTTCACATGAAAATCCACCTTTCAGACTATTCTTGAGCTCCGGAAGTCCCCAGTCTGCACTTCATAGGGCAGCGTTCCTCCGAAGCCCTTGAGCTGCCGGGGGTACACGCTCCCCAGTTTGCCCCAACCTCCTGTCCCTGCCGCCCTGGCTTCATGACTTCGGTTACCTGCCTGCTCTCGTGGAGACACTTGCCTCTGTCCTTCCTGCCCTACCAGCTGTGGAGCAGAGGCAGACTGGAGGGAGAAGAATGCTGTCCCCTTCCCCTCACCACAGAGAAGCCTGGAGGTGGCCATTTTATTTGGTGCCTATCAGGAGTCAGACCCTTAGGGCATTATATGTTTTTTGGGCTCCCCCCCCCCCACATTTTATCTTTTTAAAAAATGCCTCTGACGTTTTCTTAATTCTTAATTACAAAGAAACTTGCAGTGACAATAGTGAGTATAAGGTGATAACTACTGTCTCTCATGAAAGGTTTCTTTTATTGCCTGATTCGTTGCCATGCATACCTGTTAGATTTTCATAGGGATTATGTAATGATCTTGAAGGATATTCCCAGGACATTATTATTACATGAGAAGAGGAGGTTGCAGGTAATAGATATTATACAATCCCATTTTTAGGTAGGATTTGGTCTTCTTTTAGGGCAGGGGTCAGGAAGCTCCTTTTTTGGAAAGGGCTGGATAGTAAATATTTTTGGCTCTGTGGACCACAGAGTCTCTGACAAAAGTCAGCTGTGCCGTCAGAGCATGAAAGGAGCATGGAAATAAATGAGCAAGCATGCATCATTCCAGTAAAACTCTATTTCCCAAAACAGACACGCAGCCTACAAATCATAGTTTGTGGGCTCCTGTTTTAGAGTATCTGAGGACCCAAATCGCCAGTGTCTGAAGTTTAGGGAACTAGATGTCACCTTGGAAAGGGAGAAGTTGGAAAAAAGAAACATATCAAAAAGATCATTCTAGTTCTGCTTCTGTGTGTTCTGTCCCAGTGAAGAATTGCCTCAGGGTGACAAGCCTCACGTCTCTGTCTGTCTGTCAATCACAGGGCCAGGACCTCAGCACAATTTCACCAGCAATCATCTTCGAATCTATGTTCCAGAATTCCGATGACACGGCAATTCAGGAAGATCCTCAACAGACAGGTTTGTGCCATAGTCTCTCTTCCTGCTCACGTCTCGGCACTAGGCAAGGGAGTCCCCCTCGGTGACACACTGCGGCAGGCGCCGTGAAGTAGATTTCAGTTCCCTTGAACAACACATGAATTTGGTGAGGGGTCCAGGAAGTATGAGCCTTTTGTTTGGTTCCATCTTTTTCTCTCCTTCCCTCAGCAAGAGTCTCCTTGAGGGCCTACTTTCCCTAGCCCTTCAAAAGAAGAGGGTCTTCTTCAAAAGCTCTTGTTAGCTTTCAGAAGCAGGAGGAGCTGTGAGCTCGTGCTTCTGAAGCGACACTGTGCTTGCGAGTGGGCAAGATCCTCAAACAGCATCAGATGCCTAGATCCTTCTGTGTTTGAATGAAAATCTGGCCCTGAAGCTTCACAGCAGTCAGAAAGTGTGTTCGCTGGTTATGCCAAAAGGGGATGTCTAGTCTCTT
Source organism: Neogale vison (assembly GCF_020171115.1). Classification (NCBI taxonomy): domain Eukaryota; kingdom Metazoa; phylum Chordata; class Mammalia; order Carnivora; family Mustelidae; genus Neogale; species Neogale vison. The sequence goes on along the minus strand of NC_058092.1, from coordinate 29,140,032 downwards.
TAACAGAAAAGCCTTAGAATAACTTTTTTTTTTTTTTTTGGACGGTGAAGCCCGTACTAGCTCTTCACATGTAGAAAGCGAGGTTGGGCGTGAAGCCTGGTGCTTCGGCTGGAGGGGTCATTGAAGGGAACGCAGGAGGCCAGCCTTCTAGGAACGAAGCTCTTGGCTCTAACGGACTTCAGCTATCTTTGGTGTCGCCATGATGACTGTGTTTTTGTGGCTCCTGTAAGGCTTGGGATATGTATATATATTTCTATTTCTTTTTCTTGCCAGCTGCCTTGATTGAAAGTTTTAATGGTGATGCAGAGTCAGTCAGTGATGTTCCGCCATCCACAGGAAATTCAGCATCTTTATCTCTCCCGCTTGTACTGCAGCCTGGCATGTCCGAGCCTCCCCAGCCTCTGCTACCAGCCTCAGCACCGTCCGCTCCTCCGCCTGCTCCTTCCCTAGGAACTGGTTCCCGGCAAGCTGCATTTGGCAACCCCTCTGCTCTCTTCCAACCTCCAGAAGTGCCTGTCCCCCACAGCACACAGTTTGCTGCTAATCGTCAAGAGTTTCTCCCGCACCCTCAGGCCCCGCAGCCCGTCGTTCCGGGACTCTCTGTTGTTGCCGGGGCTGCGGCAGCGGCGGCACCACCAGCTGTGGCGGCACCGCCCCAGTCCCAAAGTACTACTGAGCCCCTGCCGGCCATGGTCCAGACTCTGCCCCTGGGCGCCAACTCTGTCCTGACTCACAACCCCACGATCACCATCACCCCGACGCCCAGCACAGCCATCCTACAGTCCAGCCTGGTCATGGGAGAACAGAACCTACAGTGGATCTTAAATGGTGCCACCAGTTCCCCGCAAAACCAGGAACAAATTGTAAGTACTCTGTCTTGAACGGATGCGGTGGGGTGAAGCGTCTATACGTAGAGGACATGTTCCCAGGTTTCGCTTCAGAAAGGAACACGGTTATCGTATCGGCCCTGAAACCTGTGATTTGACCTCTTGGCCTTGTCCATGAGCGAGTGGTAGAAATCCGGAGAATGCCATGATGCAGACCCGCAGTAGGGAAGCAGAGGACAAGCCCTCCCGTGCAGCAGGCTCATGAACGAAGATCCCATCTGCAGTGTCACAGCATCCTCTAGGAGAGCAGAGCAGTCAGCAGACTGCAGAGGCCCAAGAACGACTTAGGAAACCGGGTTCTTCTCCAAGGCGGAGTCAGACTGATGTGCAGGGATGGTCAGACCCCATCAGGTGGAAAGCACAGCTGTGGCCAGGTCAGACAGAGAATCTGTGCTCCCAGGGCCTCCTTGAGAGCCGGTTTCTACAGAAGTATTCCATTTTGATGACGAAGGAAATGACTTGGTCACTCAATTAAATATATTTTTGAGGGCCGGGTTTTTTTTTTTTTTAATTGTATTTATTTATTTGAAGGAGTGATAAGAGGGAGAGCCAGCGAGCACAGGAGCAGGGGCAGAGGGACAGGGAGGGGGAGAAGCAGGCTCCCCTACTGAGCGGGGGCTCCATCCCAGGACCCCGGGATCGTGACTGGAACCAAAGGCAGACACTTAACTGACTGAGCCCCCCAGGCGCCCCGAGGGCCTGGTATTTACCAGGTACCATGCATGATACTTTTGGGGATACAGAAGAGTGGAAACCATGATCTCTTTTTCATGAAAACTTAACATTTTAGTTAAAGAGGCTAAAATACCTCAAAGTTAACATTACCAGTAGGGAAAGGGCCAAATAATAAAAATGGTAATAAAAAAATTTATCGAACCCTTACTATGTATAAGGGCTCCCTGTGCTGATTAAGCACTTTTTGAAATTGAAGGTCTCACATGTGCCAGTTGTTTGTTACCTTATGTACATTATTCTTAGATTACCTTTTTTTTTTAGATTTTATTGAACAGGTGGTACAGAGAATTTCTGTGTACTCTCTGGCCATCGGCCCTCGGCCACCACCACCCAGTTTGCTATGTTAGTGACATCTTGCATTAGTCTGGCACGTTTGTTACAACTGGTGAATCAGTATCAATATATTACTACTATCCAAAGTCCATCGTTTACATTAGGGCCTACTCTATGTGTGCACCGTTCTGTGGGTTTTGACAAACGCATGATGTCATGTGTCTCCCATTACTGTATTCACAGTAGATTCACCACCTTAAAACTCCGTATTCTTCTCTTATTTATCCCGTCCCCCTCTCCCTTAGCACCCACTGATAATTTCAGTCTCTAGATGTCTGTACGTCTGAATGTCACCCACTGTGCTGACTAAGCACTTTTCAGTGCATTGCTCATTTAATCACAGTAATCCTAGGAGGTAGGTATGATTTTACCAATGGAGAGCTGAAGCCCAGAGAAGTTAAGTGACTAGCTCAAGGTCACACACCTCATAAGTGGGAAGGCTGCGATTTGAGCATAGACAGCTTGGTCTCAGAGCCCGTGCTCCTGACTACTACATCGTGCTGCCAGATGAGGGGTGCAGAGGTTCGGGGCTTGTTGGGTAGCCATCCAGGGCATGTGAGCCTTGAGTTAAGAGGAGGAAATAGATGGAGAAAACGACGTACTAAGTCGGAAAATGCTAGGGTAGATGTATGACGCCGTTAAACTGGAAGGGTAGTCTGGGGCTGAACAGCGAGACCAGAGTGTTCGGATTCCGTCGATCAGGTGCCAGGCACCTCTGGAGGCCACCTGATTCCATGTTTAGAGTGCCAGAGTCACTGGAGAGGCCTTTTTGGTGTCGTAATCCAATCTGCTCCATGTCATTTTTACTTTTTTTTTTTTTTTTCCTGCATCTGCCCTGGGGAGCTGCATGTTGCCGGTGTCATTCCTTTTCCATACAATTCATTTTTATGTATTTAAATATCGGTCTCACTTTTCCACCATTATTTTAGTGTCAGCTCCTATAACTTAGCCAGAAGCTCTCACATTCCTCCTAGAGTCAGCCTAGAGGGACCCTTTCCCCCCTACAAAAGGGACAAAGTACAAAGCCTTTTTAAGGTAACTACTGGAAGAAAGCAGAAATCCTGTAGCCAGTGTAACAGGAAGTGTTACCACAGTGAAAGGGGTGGCCTCTGGGCCTGACTCTGTGGTCCGCCTCATAGAACGTAAATCGCTCATGTTTGCAGTGGGCTCACCACGTCCTGCCAGCTTCACACGCCTCCTCTGATTTCGCCTTCACGGGGGCCCTCTGGGAAGTCCTTTGGTTATTATTCCCGTTTTACACATGAGGAAACTGAGACTCTAAGAAAAATCACTTGCCTGCCCTCAATAACTAAGAGGTGGTGGGACTTGAACTTGAGGCCAGAGCCCACCTTGGAGCTGCTACCCTGTGCAGCTTACAGCACACCTCACGGGGCTCTTCTACCAGTGAGAGGACATCTTAGCCGGTCCTTAGCATGCAGGTTGATCCTTGATGAGACAAAAGAACTTGACAGCCTCACAGAAGTATTGGGGTGTGGCGGCAGTGGAGGCCTTGTAGGGAAGCTAGCCCTGGGGTTCCCTGTGAGAAGACCCCAGCGTAAGCAAAGCAACCTTGGCGGAGCTTTTGGGTGGACAGAACCTACTAGATTGGTCAGCTGGGAGACAGCCAAGTAGTAGGAGACAAAGCCGGCTGTACCATCAGCACTGAATGTCAAACAGTGCAGTTGACCTCATGTCAGAGCACAAACAAAACATCACTCAGTGCAAAAATCCTTGAACACTGAGGGTTTTCTGTCCTCTTGGATGACCAATACAATCAGGCAGGCTTCAGGTCCTTGGAGATTTGCCATACATGAGTGGCCGTAAATGTGATTTTTTTTTTCCTTCTTCCTCCCCAGCAGCAAGCATCTAAAGTCGAGAAGGTGTTTTTTACCACGGCAGTACCAGTAGCCAGTAGCACAGGTATGTAACTGTGTGGGGGCTTTAAAAGCACGTCAGCTCTCGGGGCCCCTTGAGGCAGATTTCACTGTTGCTTTGCCCCAGTTTTTAAAACCTCACATTTGTCAGATTGTATTGTTCATAAGTTAGCACACTTACGGCATAAATAACCACATTTAACATTCCTTAGGGAGTAGTGGTTCTTTGCCTCTCAGATACAGCTTTTAAGTGTAACCAGAAGAAAGTTTGACTCACAGTTAATGCCGAAGAGGGCAGCTGTTAATTCACTGGATTCTTTTCTAATTACAGTAATGAAGAAATAGCATCTGGGTCAGAGACTCATACAGAGTGAAAAGTTCCTTTTTTCCCCCCACACTATCTTATAGATTAAGAAATGGGGTCCTGAAAGATGAATTGACTCCTCTGGAGTCCTAAGAGAGTTTGTGGCCAGAGGCAGGGCCCTGGTTCTCGGGCTCCTGACTTCTATTCTCTTCTCCTGCCTCCCTGGTCTCTCTTTTTTTTTGAGACACACACAGCCTGATTTCGGAGTGTGCGTGTGCAGAGCACACAGACACGCATGAAAGAGCGGGCGCATGCGTGAGCGCAAGGCTGGCAGTGTACAGCCCCCCCCCCACTGTGTGTGCAAGACTGGGATGCGAGAGTGAGCAAGAGGCTGTCCAGGAGCTTGGGCCTAGACAAGGAGGACTCAGGCCACACATCTCACGCAGTGTGGAGAGAAGTGCGAAGGGAGGCAGGAGCTCCTGGCACACAGACAGGAAGCTGGTGGGCCGGCTGCCCTGGGCCAGCCCTTGGTGGGAGCCTGCGGGCATCCCAGCCTGGCAGCCTCAGGAAAGAGGATGAGCTGGGTCTTCAGGAAGAAGAAGAGTAAATTCTCCAGAAAAACAGCCCTGTGTGGGGAGTTTAGGCAGAAGGAAGAGCCCAGAGTCCTAGAGGTATGAAGAACATGTCAGGAAAAGGGAGGCATCTGCTGTGGCTGGCATGGAGGGTACCAGGGAGAATGGCCAGAAACAAAGCTGGAGGTACAGGGTCATCTAGATGGTGTAAGTTGCTTTCTGAGGAAAAGGGACTTTGCCTTGGAGGGGATGGGGAGTGTCAGACAGAACGAAGCCTGGAGCGTGGCATCGTCCCTCCCCACGGTTCTTGCCTCCGTGGCCCTCGGCACTCACCTAGTCTGTACCCCCCCATCCCTCACGCCCCTGCCTGCGGCTACTTGAGGAGCAGTGTCTCTTGCCTCTCTCACAGGGAGCTCTGTACAGCAGATTGGCCTCAGTGTTCCTGTGATCATCATCAAACAAGAGGAGGCATGTCAGTGTCAGTGCGCGTGCCGGGACTCTGCCAAGGAGCGGGCGGCGGGCAGGAGGAAGGGCTGTTCTTCCCCACCCCCTGCAGAACCGAACCCCCAGCCTCCTGACGGGCCCAGCCTGAAGCTACCACCACAGACTTTTTCCTCGCCCCCTGACCCCCTGTCGACATCCTCCGCTGTACCCTCTTCCTGTGAGCAAAGCAGACAAGCCGAGACTCCGTCAGACCCTCAGACAGAAACGTTAAGTGCCATGGATGTGTCAGAGTTTTTGTCCCTCCAGAGCCTGGACACCCCGTCCAATCTGATTCCCATTGAAGCACTACTGCAGGGGGAGGAGGAGATGGGCCTGACCAGCTTCTCCAAGTGAAAGGGCCACGTGCGCTCACCTCCAGGAAAGGAGGAGCGAGCGGGAGGCGGAAGGGCCGGCGTCCGTCTCACTGGGGGTGGGTCAGCAGTTCAAAGGATGAAGAAATCTACTGTTTGAAATCCCCACCTTTCAGACGTATTTTCTTTAGTCATATCCCAGGAGCATCCATTTTAAGGAACTGATCTTTGGAAAAAAAAAAAAAAAACCAACAAAAAAAAACAAAACAAAACAAAAAAAGCTAAGTTATAAATGAACTGTTTGGCTGCACTGTATGTCACTTTTGCTTATTGTCATGTGAACTTGGAAACTAAGGTTACTCGTATGCATAAACATTCGAAATGAAAGGGTGTGGCTTCCATCAGTCTGATGCTGCCCATCACTTGCACTGGGGTCTCTGTGGTTTGGGCAGCGGAGTTCAGTGGGTCGGGTGTTGCTCCTCCCTCCCTGTGCGTCTTTTGAGTCTGAGGCCGCAGCTGGCCTGGGAGGTCAGAGCCTGGCTCCATCAGAGGGGGCGATGCCAAGGCAGGTCAGACAGCCGTGAGCCAGACAGGGACTGGGTGAGGTGGTTTTGTTGTTTGCTGTTGGTGTCAGTGGAGCTCAGGGTGGCTATGGCAGGTGTCACCCAGCAGTGGGTTGCGAAAAGCCTGGCCCGAGGCTGTGTGGGGGATCAGGTTCTCCGGAGGGCCCTGGACGAGCTGTTGACTGCTGTCTGTCAGTGCGTGTGCAGAGCAGGCTCTAGCCACGTCATCCGTCTTTGCCTTCCTGGTTCTTTGCCTCTCTTGGTTGACGGCCAGGGCTGCGGATCGCAGTGAATTTTTCTTGGGGACCCTCCCTGTTTCGTCCTAGAGTGGACATGTGGCTTACGGCCAGTGGCTGGGTGGTGGTCTACCTGCCTTTAATGGTATTTTCTTCCTCAGAGCAGAAGAGCTGCATTTTGCTTATCGGGAAAAAGTGCAGCTTTAAGGGAGTTTGTTGTTGTTGTTGTTTTGTTTTCTCTTGTAGGTGGCATGTAATTGGCAGGCCAGGTGTCCTGGTTCCAGGTTCTAGCCAGGCTTTTGGTTGCCCCTCCCATCTCTGCCTCTCACCCCTCTGGATTTTGCATACAGTCTAGTGCAGTGCAAAGAAGGATGTGACTTGCTTGGCTTAGTCATGTGATTTCTAAACAAACAAACAAAAAACAAAAACCACAAAACGATGATCTTCTACTCAGGGTAAAACAAAACAAAAATCCCCCTTCCACCAAAAAGCCTGAAATGTTGCAATAAGTTATCTCATTTGGAATGTTTCATTAAGTTGTGTTATAGGAAAAAAAATTTTTTTTGATTTGTGTATAGAATTATATCCATCTGTCTGCCTTTGGCTCTAAGTCATTGCCTCTTTAAAATAAAACCGAAAATCCAGTTCACACTAAAATGGAAGGTTTCTCTCAACTGGCTATATTAACATAGTCATGAGTGCTCACCAAGCTCACTGAGCTCAGAAATGAGGCCTGGCCCAGGGTGTAGAGTAGGCCTCTGCCTCCAAGAGACCGTTCCCTGCCTTGAGCAAGAAAAAGGGGTCCACGAACACAGCTGCTCTCCTGAGTCAACAGTGTCAGGCAGAACGCAGCCATAATTTTGTTGTCTTTTTCCATTCCCTAACGTACAGAGATCTGCATGTGTCACTCTTGTGTTCTCTGAGCTATTACTCAGGGCCAGCCAAGACAGTATCCAGAGCTGATCATATACCTGGGGGCCCAGAGGCCCTGCCTTTGACAGAATTTCAGGGACGGAGTTGGACGGGAAGGCAGAGGTAGTAAATGTTGTTACTGCCATGAGAAAAGGACTTTCCCTCAGGCAGCTGATGGTTTCTCATTCCAGGAGTCTAGTCCAGAGAATCCATTTCTTCTTGACTTTCTGCACTCCCTTCCCCCCAAAGGCTGGTGGGTTCTGGTGACCACTGACTTCAGCAGAAGTTGATAAGGGGGAAGGAATCTTCTATTACCACAGTGGCTTAGTCTTCCTGGAAAATTAGTTGCTGAGTGTGGGTTATCCATGGCTGTCTCTGGGTCTTGTACCCATAGGAAGCTTTGAGGCTGTTTTTGCTACAACTTCAGACAGAGCAAAGCGACAGGGTCCCAAAGATAGCTCATATCTGAGGTTACAAATGACCTCCCCACATACCCAGTCTGGGGGCACCTGGGAGTCGGTTCCCTGAGAGCTGAGGTGGGAAACCTCCCTGGGAGCCCAGGGAAGGTCATTGGAAGTATCCGTGGTTTCATGATTGCTTCTTTCTAGCTAGCCAGAGCTGTGCTCCTCTGGGCCTAGCGAGGTCATTGGCTTTTCTGCTCTCCAAAGATTGGGGGTGATGAAGAAGCATCTTTAAACAGTATTTAGGCTGACAGATTTATCTAGTTGAAGTATCTGCCTTTTGAGGGTGACTCAAAATTACAGGGGGACTATCAGAGCCAATTAGCTTTTGAAAAATCAGGAATGTGCTTAAAAAGCTAGTGAGCGATTGTGAAGAGCAGGTTTTTTCCACAGGGCAGTCTTTCCTTCCTCTTCCAGAGCTTTCTCCCTCCCATCGCCTCCTGCAAAGCCTGGCCTCTGGCGCCAGGAACCTTCCGGGGGGAGCAGGCTACTGGCTACAGTGGAGCTAGAGCGAGCCTTCATGGAGAATGTGCTGTCCCCAAACCCAGGAATGACCCTGTGGTGAAGTTAGGGAAGAGCTGCAGACTTCGGGCAGGAAAAAATCAAGCCTTTTTTCTAACCATGGTAACCTTAGCCATTTTCACCTGGTAGGTGTATGCTTCCAGCCCCCGCTGGCATCTCCAGCTCCACCACCCCTTTACAGGGTGTCGTCAGCACCAGGGACTGGAGTTCATGGACTTAGGAAGGGGTAGGAGACCGGCTGGCACCCTCAAGCTGCCTTAGTGATGTGGGCCCTTCCCCAGGAGGTGGCTGGGACATCGAGGGAGAATGGCCCTGCCTATCCTTGGGGGGTGGGCAGTGGTGGGGAGAGGAATCTGGTCAGCCTCAAGGGGGCATCGCTTGTTTGGTGACAAGAGTTGGTGTCATTTATTAAATTCCGCTCCTTTCCCCTTAGAAGGAGATCATGGTACAAAGTCAAGGAGGGGCCTTAAGGCGTGATGACCTCTCTGTGTAGAAGCCAGGGACTTCTCTCCACCAGCTCTGGGAAAGTCAGTAGATTGGAGTTTCACCTTCAGGGTCAAGGCAGTGGGCTGATGGGGATCGTGGAGGGTGTGGGTGGGTTTTCCTGAGAGACTTTGTATAGTATAATGCTGAATGTGTCCAGAGGGATGAGTTTGCAGAACCTCATATTGGTATATTAAAGAAATAATAAAATAAAAAAGCACTTTAGGTTATTTTATCTTTAACCCAATTGCTGCAATTTCTTTTGTGTATATATATACATATATATACTTTCCACAAAGTTTTATTTTTTGCTCAGAATAAAAATTTAAATTGAGGTGTGAAAAGAAAAGCACTTACCTTGGTGCAATATGTGTAGCTTGACGGTCGTTGTCCCATGTGGCCCTGGCCTGGCCGCGTTTTTCCACTCTGATCAGCCCTGTGCTGGGAGGCTGTCCATAGGGAAACACTATTATGCATTCTCAGCAACTGCTTCAATCTATGCAAGCCTTCCCTGTGTGCCCGAGGGCGCCCCCTCAGGCTCTCTGAAGAACTGCTGCGGGTCCTGTTTTCTTCTGCTGACTGTTGAGGCCCTTTCTCATCACTTCTTGGTCCCTTGCCATCTTGCCCCACCTTCACCATTACAAAGTGATGCCTGAAAGGAAGGAACAGGTTGTTCCTAGTAGAAACCTGGCACCTTCTAGACTTTTCTATTTGTAATCACGTTCATTGTCCTTAATCTTAAAGACTTCTCCAGAGTCACTGAAACCATTGATTTGTGGAACTGCAATAGTATTGCTAGAGTTACATTTTCCTCCACCACCAATCAGAAACGTGTCTGGGAGGTTGTGGTGGTAGTGGGGGAGTGGGCAACATGAGCCATTTTCCTACTGTTCCCCTCACCACCCGTGTTGATTCTTTAAGAAAAAAGGTCTCCAGCCTTCCTTAAATCCAATAAACAAAGCTGTTAATCTTTTTTTACTTTCTTCCTTCCCCCACATTTCCCTTTTGTCTGGGCGGGGAGTACCCCCCCATTTTATCTTCAATTCTCAGGCTACAGTAGAATAGAGAAGTTTTGACATAACACTTCAGCCAAAGCAGAAGGATTTCCACAGATCAATATGCAAATGGGCCTGCTGTAACATAGATGGGAAGTTGTCCATTCCCTAATATTGGGGTGGGGGTGGGGGTGAGGCAACAAAATGGAATTTTGCATATTTCTGGCTGGTAGTCAGTTTAGCCTGTTTCCTCTTGCAGAGTTTTGGGGGACAGGGAGAGTCCCGTATTTCCTCTCATGCCCCTTGGGGGAAGCTGACGATCACTGTTGGGACATTTCTCACTGTTATTCCTGTTCCAGAGGGCTTCTCAGTCTGCACTGAAAAATGCAAATTAAACTGGATCTTATGTCAATGTGTACATAGTACAAGCTTTTTTTACTGGAAGCAAAGTTTAAAACCACACACTGCCCTTTTGGTGGTGTGTCTGCTGGCCAAAAATTGGGTGATAATGTAGTGTCACTTTCTCAGCGCAATGCAGTTTCTACTCTTTTTCTTATGGGAAAATTTTTCATAAAATTTTTTCACCAAAACCCAGGGGTGTTTTTTGCAATATCCTTGTTATCCTCATAGTGGTGCCAAGTCAGAGGCCTCTCTTGCCCTTCTCCCATGTCCTTAGGCCTCCCTGAGCCGCCTGTGGTTCAACAGTCTACATCCTTTGTTGTGTTTTGGAGAATGTGGGGGTGGAGGGTCAGAGCTCAAGGTGGCTGTTACCTTTCCCTGTCAACTCTTCCAAGTCCCTTTTTGGGGAAGGTGGCTGGAAACAGGATTTTGCTGAATCCCTGGCTTGCATCTGGCCAGAAAAGGCAAGACCCACAGAGAGCCTTCTTTTTTTGACACACACTAGTAGTCATTGGCCGGAGGTCTTGGTGACAGTTTTTTAAATCTCAAATGGTTTTATTTGGATTATGTGAAAGCCTATCAAAGTTACTGAAGTGTAAAACATGGGAACAACGGACTTCCACCGAGCGATATGAAAACGTTACAGGTTCAGTACTTCCAAAGGAAGAAACCTCCAAACCCAAAAAAGAGTAAATATGAATTTGTATTTTTGAAGAATGTGAAATAATGGTGTTTGCTTAATTGCTCATTTTGTATAAACTTAATATTGTACTTTAAAATATCTGCTAAGAAGTGAAAATTTAACTTTTTGGAATTGAAAAAGCAATATTAAATACTAATGAAATCCTAATTAAATGCTTATTTAAATCTGGTAGTATCTGTGGCATTTCTTCCCAAACCTACCCATGGTTGATGATTTTCCTCTACTTACCACCCTCTCCCCTCCCCAGCTGAGTCTTGGGGGACAGAAAGGAAAGGTCGGTCACCAGGAAAGTCTGCAGGTTTCCTTTTAATCAAGGCTCTGCTAAAAGTGTTTTGTGGGCTAGGAGCCCCCAAAGCATGAAATGGACATGTAACACCACCTGGATCCCCCAAAGCAGGCCAGACCACTCTGGAGAGCACTGCTGGTCTGTCCAAATCCGGGTAATCAGACAAGGTATTCGTTGGCTACATTTCAAAGCTCAGCACTGCCTTCAGCCAGGATGAAGTGGGAGTGAACCCAGCTGCTAGCAGAGCTGCCACCCCAGGCTGAGAGCCAAGTACCAGCCACTGCCAGTGAAGACTGGCCCCTTTATTGAAGGGAGTTGTTCAGAGTTCAGCCACCAGCCCCGGGACGGAGAGAAGTCAGGGCGCCCATCAGGGATGCTCAGGGCTCCGCAGCTCCATCGCCAGCATCCTTTGGAAAGCCACCTCTGGCGGAGACAGCTGGCTGGGGAGGTGCTCCGGGTTTGGCCGAGACGTTCTGGTTGGAACAGAAAGGAAAAGTGAGGCTGGGAGGAAAGGCCTTGGGATTAGGCCCCGCAAGGACATGGCCACTTGGCATTTGGATAGCACAACTTTCTCAAAGCCTCTTGCCCAGATGAAAGGAGATTCGGGGGTAAGGCGGTGGGGACACTCTTCCACCCTCCAGGGGAAGCTAGGGCTTAGCAAGTCCAGCCACGGGTCAGTTCCCACCTCCCAGGCCCAGCCCGGGGTGGGCACTGACCCCGCCACCAGCCGGCTCCGGGCGCCGGCGGCCCAGCTGCCGCAGCATCTCCTCGCAGGCGGCGATGGTGTCCAGGAGCTGCCGCTGCCGCTGCTCCACCGCGTCCAGCAGCTGCTGGGCGCGCTCATCCCGGGGCGGCTGCGGGGGTGGCCTCCCGCCGAGCCCCAGCCCCGCCTTCCCACGGTCCACGCCGGCAGCCTCCCTGCCCGGGAGAGAGCGAGAGACACACGGTCAGGGCCGGCGCTCGCGCGGGGTCCGAGCCCCTTCCCCCCGCCCCGACGGGCCCCCTCTCACCCCCGTGACCAGTCTGAGCCCGGGCCCCATTCCATCTCCGCCTGCGCGGCCCGACCACCGCCCCCCTTTCGGCCGCCCCCCTCCCCAGCGCTGCGCTAGGGCTCCGCAAAGCTGCGCCCCGCCCCGTCCCCACCGGTCTCCTTCAATCCTCCTGGGGGTCGCGGTCCCTTTAAGTTGCCCGGCGCGGAGGTGGGGCCGAGCCTCCCCGGCCGGAAGCTGACTGGGCGCGTCACTTCCTCCCGGAAGCGGGCCCTGGCGGATGTCTCCGGCGCGTCCGTGCAGGGGGCTGAGGGCCGCGGTGGCTGCCAGCGTGGGGTTGAGCGAGGGGCCGGCCGGCTCCGCCCGGAGGGGCCGCCTCCTCCGCCCGCCGAGCCCCGCTCCGGCGGCGCCGGGGGCCCGGCTGTTCCGGCTCCCAGGGAGCGGGGCCGTGCGGGCCGCAAGCCCGGAGCGCGCCGGCTGGACGGAGGCGCTGCGGGCCGCCGTGGCCGAGCTGCGCGCCGGCGCCGTGGTGGCCGTCCCCACCGATACGCTGTACGGCCTGGCCTGCTCGGCGAGCTGCTCTGCGGCACTGGGCGCTGTGTACCGCCTCAAGGGCCGCAGCGAGGCCAAACCGCTGGCCGTCTGCCTGGGCCGCGTGGCCGACGTCTACAGGTGAGGCCGCCCCGACCCGGCCCCGCTGGGGGCGGCACCGCGGGAGGGGCTTCCGGTGACAGGCTTGGGAGACTGAGGCGCAGAGAGCGGGAGGGGCTTGTCCAGGCTCACCCAGGAATCCGGAACTGGAAGTGTGTATCGAGCACTTAATGTCTTCCAGTCCCTGAGAGGGGTGCTGGGGCGCAGCGATGAACGAGGCAGGCAGGGTCCCTATCCTCCCGGCGATTTTGTGATGATGAGGGGAGGGGGTCGGGACTCCCACGGTTTAAAAACGGCAACAAAGGAAACAGACGCTCTGGGGATGCCTGGAAGAAAATGAAACACGGAGCGTGATAACGGTGTAGCTGTTGTAGTCCCGGAGACCAGAGGCATGTGGGCTCCAAGCCGTGGGTGTTCCTCTGGAGCACCGCCTTCTCAAACTCTGACGGAGGTGAAGAGGGAAGACAGATCCCATTGTAGTCCCAGGTTCCCCTTTTCTAGATCTGTCTACCGTCTGGAATAGGACCAGCAGAGACCCTTCATTCTTGGGTAGATTCGTGCCATCTCTGTTTTTCAGGTACTGCCATGTGAGAGTACCTGAGGGACTCCTGAAGGACTTACTGCCAGGACCAGTGACTCTGGTGTTGGAACGCTCGGAGGAGCTCAATAAGGACCTGAATCCCTTTACTCCTGTGAGTCAGAGTTTCTCCTGTGTCCCCAGACTTCTGCCATCTGGCTTTCACTAGGATCCAGGAGAGAGCCATTCCCTACCCCTTCCAGCCTTTCTGACTATCCTCTTTTTTCCTTGCTTCATAGCTTGTAGGCATCCGGATTCCTGATCATGCCTTCATACAGGATTTGGTCCAGGTGTTTGGGGGACCACTTGCTCTCACCAGTGCCAACCTGAGCTCCCAGGCCAGTTCTCTGAATGTCGAGGTAAGTTACCCAGCCCTCCCCGCAGAAACACAACCAGGCCAGACACAGTTTCCTCTGAGTCAGTAGGGTTGATGGTTCACCGGAACCCCTTGCAGGAGTTCATCCATTTAGTCTGATGGTGGGAGGTCTGTCCGGTTGGCAGGGGTGGGGTAGCATGGTGGAGGGATCCAAATTAAAGAATCTTGGAAAGGTTTAATTGAAAAGCTTGAGAGGTGAGGGGAAGAATTGGTGTTTTCTTTTTTTTTAAAGACTTTATTTGTTTATTTGACAGACAGAGATCACAAGTAGACAGAGAGGCAGGCAGAGAGAGAGAGAGAAGCAGGCTCCCTGCTGAGCAGAGAGCTTGATGCGAGACTCGATCCCAGAACCCTGAGATCATGACCTGAGCCGAAGGCAGCGGCTTAACCCACTGAGCCACCCAGGCGCCCGGGTGTTTTTTTCTTGTTGTCTTTTTAATAATGAGGAACGTCATGGTGAATCTAATTCTTTCTTTCTTTTTGTGGTGGTAGCTGTTGGAAAGTATAGTCAGGTACTAAGTCTTTACAACAGTGCTGTAAAGACAGTTAAGGCTCCAGAAAGTTAAATCACTTGGCCCAGGGACTCCTGACCCTGTTCTCTTCCCTGGCCACTAGCCAGGTCAAAGAATCCATCCTGATTCTGTCTTGACTGCATAGCTTGGAACGAATGACAGCACAAAGAAATGACAGTTACAGGGGTGTCTGGGTGGCTCAACTGGTTAAGTCTGCCTTTGGCTCAGGTTCTGATCCCAGGGTCCTGGGATCTAGTGCCACATCAGACTCCCCGTTGGGGAGCCTCCTTCTCCCTCTCCCTCTGCTTGCCAGTATCCCTGCTGTGTGCACGTGAGCTCTCTCTCTCTCTCAAATAAATAAATAAAATCTTTAAAAAAAAAAAGATGTCACTTACCACTTTTCTTCTTCCTGAACTAAAATGTAAAACACAGCACAGTGATGGGGTTTTCCATGTCCAGACCTAGAGAGTGGCTTCAGGGGCTTTAGAAACTGAGAGTCCAGCATCCTGTCTTATTCTGGGACTGCAGGCTTTACCTGGTGGCTATGCCTGAGGCAATGGGGATGGGAGTGGGGGTATTCTTGTCAGCAAACAGTTGACCTGTCCAGTACAGAAACTGCAGAAACTGGTGGTTATGCTTCTCCATCCCAAATGCCCAGGCTTAGCCACCGCTGCAGGGTTTTTGTGAGTGGTGGTGGCGGGGAGAGTGGATGATGCTCTAAGCCAGTTAACAGTTCAGACCACGGATTTCGGAGGGGCTATCCTTCCCACAACCCAAGGACTGAGAGCTGGTGTCACGCATGTGCAGAATGCACCCTGCCTTCCTCTCCCTGACCTTACCCAGAGTTCTCCTAAGAGCCAGGAGATGCACTGGATGACGTAACTTGCATGCACTGACTCAGAAGTTTGGGCGAAAGTTCAGGGTAAAAGCCTACATGTTTGGACATCCACCTAGACCTCCAGTCATCGGACCTGTATGTCCCTAACAGAAGCCCTGTGTGCAAGCTCCTCTTGGCACAGTGAGGTTTTTTTTTTTTTAAGGCTCTAGATAGATGTTCCTTAAAGTGCTAACCTGGGGCAGCTCCGAACCCCATAGGATGCCATGTCCTAGATGCTGACAAACCTTAACTGAAGGAGGTTCCTTCCCTGCTTAGGGGAAGATGCCTCTTGTTTTAGACGTGTGTGGGCTTTGTCTCCTTGTGCACGTTGCATGCACAGTGACATCACTGTGGATGCCAGAGTTGGTGTCCATGATCTTCCTCTCCCTCTTCTCAGGAGTTCCAGGACCTCTGGCCTCAGTTGTCCCTGGTCATTGATGGGGGACCAATTGGGAACGGCCAGAGCCCTGAGTATCGCCTGGGCTCAACTGTGGTTGATTTGTCTGTACCTGGAAAGTTTGGCATCATTCGTCCAGGCTGGTGAGTCTCCTATGGCACGGGGAAAGAATTTGAGGAAGGTGGGAAGGTGGGGGAAAAAAAAGGCCTTAATAAAATAAGGATTGGCACTCCTACCTTATCCTGGGTGGGCTGGGCAGGTTTGGAGAAGTGGTGGATGGACTGGGTTTGCTGGCATTTGCTGGCTTTTTGGGGATTCAAAGGATTCATCACGGGTTTGGTGACGAGAGCATATTTAAGACCTGAGGGTTTAGAGGTCACTGATCAGCAGATTCTGGTGGGCTCGGAGCTTTGAGAAGTCAGACTTTAACTGCCTCCATTTTTTTTTCTCAGTGCCCTGGAGAGTACTACAGCCATCCTCCAACAGAAGTATGGGCTCCTCCCCTCACACTGATCCTGCTTTTGCGTCTTGGGTAGGGGGAAGGCCCAAGCACTGGTGCTGGACACTATGTGTCTGTCCACTGGGGACTGGCACGGCCTCATTGAGAGAGGCCACTGGGGCTGCAGCGTCACTAGTCCTGACTCTTGAAGGCACTGTGTCTTCCTGAATACTGCACACCAAGTCCCAGAAGCTGCTGGTTTCGTCTGACACCTGGTGGGGGAGGTCCTATTTATTATCTGTGATTTCATGTATCAGCCAAAAGCTGACTTAGAGATTTTGTTTGAGAACATTCCTTGGATGGCCTTGTTCTGATAAGTTTCTTTTTAAAAAAATTTTTTTTGAGAAGTAATTTGAGGAACAGATACGGAATCCAGTCAGAGCCCCCTCTCTGGCAGGTAGTGGCATTTAAGGTCCAAATCAGCCAGAGCACCAGCTGGTGCTGTTAAGTCTCCAGTGACCAAAGACATGTACTTAGGCACCTGAAGCTGGACCTAGAGTAGGATAAAGACTGTTAAGCCACAGGCCCAACACTGTTTCTCCAAACCGGAGAGGCCGGTGGTGTGGTGTGCCTTAAGGCCTGGTGGAGAGAGTCAGCATTCTGGACTAATGGTGGGAAGTGAGCTCAGCTGGCAGGGGGCAGGACTGAGGAAGGCCAAATCAAAAGAATATCAGAAAACAAATCTTCACTACTCTTTTCAGCCAGTGGCTTTTTTCCTTATTTATTCATAAAATAAATTATAATGAGTTATGCCTACAATACCTTTATTGAATCCGGTATGTACTCAGAGCCTTTATTCACATGTATGCCAAGTGTTAAACAGAATTACTCTTGGTTATTTGAACCTTGTTTTTCTTTAATAGAAAATGTTTTGTAAATAGTTTATTTTTCTTCTTTTGAATTACTTCCTCAGGGATTAGGATTATAGGGTTAAAGTGTATGTACATCTTTATGGCTCTCACTACAGATTAGCCTTTGAAAGAACTGACCAGGCTGTCATGAATGAGAATTACTGCTCCTGACCCTGAGCTGGCCACATTTTTAGTATTTTTCAAACCGTGTGGTATGTGAAATGAATCCTCAGTGTGTCTTGTTTCTGTGAAGTACTGCAGGGCACCGTGCAGCCCTGTGCTCCTGTCCTGATCTGCCCTGTCCACCATGGCATCCAGTGCCCATTACCTCACAGGAGCTGGGGGTCCCATGGTAATCCGTAGGCCCCACTTCCTCCCCTCCTGCCTTGCACCCTGGTCCCACAAGAAGTGGGATTCAAGCTTGAGCCTATAAAGTAATGCACATATTTCCAAGTAGCTCCTAAACCTTGCCAAGAAGGTGTTCCAGGACCTGCCCTGAGGGCCCCTACAATGAGTAGATTCATTTATTTGTAAATAAGCACTGTTAAATGTTCCCTCTAAACATCTTTATACTCCTGGTTTCTTAAGCAAACTCACTCTTCATTGTGCTGACACTGGCCAGCCCATCTCATGTGTCTGTCACAGCATTTGAGGGAGGGCTCAGAGTTCAGGAAGGCCTGAAGAGAGTGAAGGAATGCTTACTTGAGAAGATCATGTTGTATTTAATTACTACAAATCACAGTAGCACTGAAAATGGCCCCACCGAGTGGGCCTCATTCGGTTTAGGCAGCTGGAGGGAGGAAGGATGCCCTGGTCCTCTCCCTGGAGCTAGATGGTCATCTGGGGAAATGTGGGCTCTGGGGCACAGAGGTATCTTCTTAGAGGAGGAAAAAACTGAACTCCCAGCACTGGAGAAAATGGCAAAAAAAGAAAAACTGCTCAGGTACTAGCTACAAGGCCACGCCAAATAAGGAAAGCTGGATCCTGTAAGCTTCTGGAAGAAAAGAACCTTCCCGTATGAAGTCTCTCCCCAGCGCCTAGCACATAGTAGGTGCTCCATTAGTATGTGTTGAATGAGTGTACAAATGCTCAGGGTTATTTCCTGATTGTTGTGTTCAGGGGTCTACTGTAGGGCTTCAACCTAAAATTCCCATTTTGGGAAGTCTCAGATATGGTTCCCTCACTTGGAGAAGACAGATGCTATGGGAAGAAGGCCAGAGAGGAAGCAGGGCACCTGCTTCCCCAGAGCCCTGAACCCTCCTGACAGCAGTGACCTGGGGACTGCTATGCGACACCAACCTGCTGAGTTCCAGGCTCAAAGGGATAATTCTAAAGTTTCTCCAGGTTGTGGAATGGCCCTGGGCTGAGTCCAGTCACCTGCCAGCCTCTCTGGGTCCCTCTTGGGAGGCCCGCCTTACTTCCCATCCCTACAAAGCACCCCAGTGCCACAGGCCTGAGGAGGAAGCTCCGGTCCCCACTGGCCCAGGCTCCATGGGCCACCCAGAGGAGCTCTGCTGCTAAGTTGGGAGGCCAGCGAGTGTCTCCAAGCACAGCTGAGCCCCACACGGTGACACCTTCCGGGGAGGCCAGGACATTGGCACCTCGTGGCCAGGCTCCTCACATCAGCCACTGCTCCTTCTCTTTGATGAAGTGCTCTGCCCAGCGGCGAGTCAGCTCCAGGTACAGGCTGGGCTGGTGAGGCAGGTAGTCCAGGTACAGACGTGTTGGCGTCTTCTTCGGGATGGCCTTCTCGATCTGGGTGCCCTCGTGCCACTCATTGAAAGACGTGATGGAGACAATCTCGGGCCTCACGGTCAGGGCTGCCTGCAGGGCTGTCTCGTAGTACTTGCCATTGACCCTGTTCCGAGTATTGTGGTTGTTCCAGGGCCGGATGCTGGTGTCAATGTAGCCAGGCCCCACGCTGGGGATGAACATGAGGTTGTTGGCATCACAAAAGCTCTTCACAGCCTTCCAGTTCTGATGGGAGGAGCCGAAGGAGAAACCGTTGGAGGCGAAGTAGGTGTACATGCCGTCAAACCCGGCCGCCAGGATGTCGTGGGTGTGGCCCTCTTCCACCAGCAGCGCAATGAAGACCCCATCGTAGGGGGTGTTGCGGACGGAGTGGGGCCCGTTGGGAGTCAGGAGGTGGGCCCAGGCTTCAGGGGATGTCAGGTAGGAGTCATAGATATAAAAGAGTGGAAGGCTCTTACCCATGCTGTTCTTATAGCGGTAAAACGCATCATGGGAGCCATACCTGAGGAGCAGGAGGGAGAACAACCTGAGCTGGTGGCCTAGGAGGGGGGCAGCCAGCTCAGCTGTCAGGCAAGCCACGGATCAGGTCCTTCCGGATGCCCAAGTGTGATTTGGGATCCAGCCCTTTCCCGTGCTTGCACTCTTCATGCCTCATAGCAAGAACCTAGTTCCCACTTTCCTCTCCCCAGCCTCAACCTCCTCCCATTAAAGCCTCACTTCCAGTCCCACACCACACCAATCCCCTCTCCCACTGGGACTACAGGAGCAGCCAGCCACTGGGTCTCCAGGCTTCCACTTCTGGCTCCCTATAACCCACTCTCTTTCTAAGGCATGAACCAAAACCGACCGCTCCTGAAGGAGACGGGCAAGGCCCGTCCTACTTGATCTGGCCCTCCCCACCTCCATCCCTGCATTACCCCATCTCCACACATCAGCTACACAGCCGCTTATTCTGCTGTCAAGCTTGTCCCATTATGGGCCGCAGATCTTTGCAGAGCTAACTCCCTTCAGGTGTTAGCTCACACATTCCTCTCCTCAGGCTCCCTTGCCCACCTGTTCTAAAGTCTAGCACCCATTCTCAGGCATGCTGTTAACACAGTTCCCTGCTCTATTCTTTACTATCACTTTCTCATAGCATGGGTCACTATGTGATTTTTCATGTGTAACTACTGTGTGCCTCACTGCAGCGACACGCTAGAATATCACCTTTGCTAGCCCTACCCATGACCGTACAGCCAGGGCTCAGGACAGAGCCCGGACACCGGAAGGCACTCAAAATATTTTTTGAATGCATGGATGAAACTGCAAGCACTGTACAAGGCACTTTCACATATTTTAACTCCTGTAACTCTCATGAGACTCAAAGGTTAAGAGACTTGCATCAGATCACAGATTGGAGGCTGCAGAACTGGAATTCAAACCCAGGTTGCTGACTCCAAGCCTAGTACTGTATTACTGGGAAGGAGCTGCTGAGGACACCGACATTCTTCCCTGGTGTCTCTTGACCTACCCCTCTAAGTCTATCCCCATCCCCCTTTTTGATCCCCATCAAGATCCAGACTCCATAGCAGCCTTACGTGTCAATGATGTACTTGATGTTGTCATGCAGAGTGATGTCATCCCGGCCCTTGTAGGGTTGGATATGGAAGGCCACCTGGCACAAACAGAGGAGGTACTGGTCAGGTGAGTATCTGCCCACAAGCCACAACCCATAATAAGGCTCATGCTCCACTGGGGCTTAAAGGAGGAGGCTTGGCAACAGTGGGCATAACAGAGATAAAAGCAGCCACTGCCCTTAGGGTCGGAAAAAGAGGGGCAAGAAGCTTGGCCACCTCCCACAGCAGGGCATCTGGGAATCATTCCCATGGGATGGCTAATTGGTTTAGCCATCACTGGATGGTTAATTGGTTTAAGCTTACGTGCCAGCTCTATATGATTGGCACTAGCTATCTGAAACCATAGGAACAAGTGTGCTGAAGCTGTCCGGCGAAGGTGCTCTGATCTGTTAACATGTCAGTGATGGGCTCAGGAACAGGGATGGGGCTCTGCTCTGCTCTTTCTCTTCCTTCACCCCAGGAGAGGGGAATAACTTATTTGGTTCATTTGGGGAAAATAACTGGACATGTTTAGCTCCACCCCATCATCTTGAAAGTGCACCTGCCTGTCTATACTCCCCTCCTTGAGGCCCAGCACTGCCTCCTACTAGGGATCTGAGACGTTTGGCGCTTGCCTGCCATCTATCCAGAGTCAGGGTCTCCACCCTAACCTCTATCACAGTGATACTTATTAAGTCTTTCCATTTCTCCTAAATTTAGTTTTCCCAGTTTTTCCCCCCAAAATTCAAGAGAATAAGAGGGACAGGTGCTATTTATTAGAACCGCACCCCCAACACCACACTTGCTGTGTATCTGCCATATGTGGGCTAAAGCCCAAAACTAACCCTATGGGCAAAGAAGGGGAAATCTCCAGAATGGGCCAAAGAGCACCTGACGTATTCTTGGACACTCACCTGGATGTTGTACTGATGGGCGGTGTCGAGAATGGCGGGTACCAGGTCGTCTGAGGGTTCCCCGTTATCATCAGCCATACCAGGTGGGTACCAGGACAAGACCAGGACGCCTGAGTCACAACACAGAAGCTACTTCAGAGACACACAGTACCCCCGCAACAGAGATGCATTTCCTCCCAGACTGTCTCCAACTGCAAAATGGTTTCTGAATGAAACCTTGAGCAAGGCTCCTGCCAGATTCCTGCAGATCGAATCCCAGAATCTAGCCTCCCGGAGCTGTCCACGCCCACGGTGCTGAAGCACAGCGCCAACGGGAACCTTTGCACATCAGGCAGGGAAGGAGCCTGAGAAAAGTCAGGAGGATGCGGGCTTCCGCTTGCAATGGCAAGCAGTAGAACAAAAGGAAATGAGTGGATAATGCCACACCCATCTGGAAGCCACAGTACTCTCTCTGGAGAAGAAGGACACCTCTAAGTTCCCGCAGAGAGAGGAGCCCCATGCAGAAGTCATCTCATGCCTTCCGAGGGAAATAACATTTGTCTCGACTGCCTCTTCAGACTAAAATCCTGAGGAATAGCCTCTGTGGTATTTCTCTGTGAATACCTCCCACCATTGTCTCTGTCATTCAAACACACCACCCCCCATTCACTAACCGTCTCTAGATAAATTGAAATGTGTTCTAAAATCCAGGAGAATTCAGTGACACGGTCTGAAAGAAGTGAGCTTCCCCACCCAAGCCTGACTACAAGAGTCTCCCAGGGACCTCTTTGCAACCACAGTACTTGAAGAAAAGCTTCTGCCGCCCCCCACCCCACCCCCCAGTGCAAACAACCGGGTTCATCATGCAATATGGGCAAACTTTGTTTCTGCAGCCAGCAAGAACTGGAAGGATTGCTGCCCTATCCTGTATCTGGTGTGAAAGCATTGCCATCCTAGGCATGGCTCCTCTGAACCCCATTCCTACAGAGTCAGGATGCCCAGTCCTCACTTACCCAAGCCTAGAAGCCCAAGAGATGAAGACTTTCTCCCTCTCCTTGCTGTCCCTACTTGGGACAGCTCGGAGCAAATGCCTTCTTCCACTGGCCCTCCAGGCAGCTCTGCCCTATGAAAGGGCCCTGCTGTGAGGGGTCAGACGGCAGAGATGGAGGAGTCTTAATACTAGAAGGGGGGAGGGCGCCGCGTGGTAAGTACTGAATGAAAATAGAAGGGAGGGAGTAAGAAGCCAGGCTGAAGGGTGAGTGGGACCAGAGGCCCGGTGACAGGGCCACCGGGGGTTGGGGTGTGAAAACTGAGGAAGGGGGAGACTGGGGAACAGGGCCTCCCGGGGGGTGGGGGGAACTCACCGATGGCGGCTTCCTTGAGCTGGGTCATGTGCTCCCGTAGCACCTCGGGGTCCCGGGAGCTGTAGGGCCCCAGCTCCGGGTAGAAGCTGGAGCCCAAGTCGTCTGGAGGACTATGGCGGCCGCGGGGATAGCTGGCCGAGATCTTGGGGTCCCAGTGCGGCACCATGACGTGGTCCCAGTGAATGTAGTGGCCCTCACGCCGCGGGCTCCCGTACCACGAGTAGTAGAAGGCGTGCAGGTCCGAGTAGACGGGCAGACTCTGCCCGGGGGCGGGCCCGGCCCCCGCGGGGGCCGGGCCCGGGGGACTGCCCGGGCCAGCGGTGCGGGGCGGCGGCGGCGGCGGGGGCGGCGCGGCGGGGGCGGCCGGGGCCCGGGCGGCGGGCGCGGGGGCTCCCTCCGGGCGTCGCTCAAAGGGCGCCAGCTCCAGGCCGGGGCCCAGCGCCGGCAGTCCGTCCGGAGTCTTGAGCGTGCGCAGGCCCATGAGGGTGCCGAAGGCGAAGAGCAGCACCAGGAACAGCGCGATGCAGGCGCGGCGCCGCCGCCGGGCCATGGCGGCCCCTGCGCTCCCCGCGGCCCGCCGGGCTACCTCCCCGCCCGCCGCGCCATGGCTGCCCGCCCGGCTCCCGCGCGCCGCGCCGCCCGCGCGCGTCCCAGGGAGACGGCGACGCCGAGCGCCGAGCGCGGCGTGGGCGGCTCCCCGCCTCTCCCCCGCAGTGCGGGCGGGCCCGGCACACAGCGAATGCAGATGGCGCAGACCAAGTGGTCAGGAGCCGAGGGGGGAGTGGACGAGAGGAGAGGCAAAGAGCAGTAGAGCCGCGAGTTCCCGGAGCCAAAGGAGCAGGGGCCTGGTCAAGATGCGCGGCTCGCGGAGCACTTGTCGCCTTTGGGCCCGGGACAGTGGCGTAGAGGCACGCAGTGGGGAAGGCGAATGCCCTCCCTCCGGGGCCCAGGAGAAGGTCGCGGCGGCGGTGCCGGAGGGCGTGGGAGCAGGGCCTGGGTGGGGAAGAATGCGACTGTCAGTGTCCGTCTCTCTCTCCAGGGATCTCCTTGCCGGCTCATCCCTCTTCACTGACCACTGACCGCCTTGGTACTGATCTCAGGGACCTCCCTTCTTTGCGTTCGGCATCCCCCATCCCTCGAACCCTGTCTCACACCCCAGGCACCCTCTGAAGCTTGCGGCGCCAGGGAAACCCGGGGGTCAGACGTTTCAGACACTGGGCTAGTGCGTGGAAAGACGAGGGTGACGGTGATTTGCACAAAGTCACATGCACCCGGCCTAAGCCCAAGGGTCGGGACTGGCTGGAGGGAGATTTTGTCACTGCCCAGACCGCTGGGTCCGAGGCCCGTTGTCCAGAGCTCTTTGTCCTCGGACAAACTCCTAGAATCGGTGAGGACTAAATGAGAGTTACCCAAAGGCCCTTTATACAGGGCCCGACAAAGTGAGCGCTCAGTCCATGTTGGCATTCTTTCTGGACTCGGCTCCAGAGGGCAGGCCCTGGGTCGTTATTTAACCTTCTAGATTCCTAGACGGCGGCTACAAGAGCAGGGTCTGACCCTCAGGTCCCAGGGCTGTCTGCTGCCAGTCTCTGGTCTGATAGTCTATAGGCAGTGGTAACTTTTTCACTCGACACTGAGTTCCTACTGTGCATTATTCCTTATTTCATTTATTCAGAAAATAGTTTTGCTTATTGCCTGCCTCCTGCACTGGTCATGAGAACAGCAATCTTGTTTCAGCCGCTGCTCTGGCCCCAGCGTCTATAGCAGAGTTTGGCATAATAGTAAGCACCTGCTTCTTTCTTATGCGAAAGAATTGTAGGAAAACCAGGAAGAGGAGGAGCAAAGTTGGGAAATGTGGGTAGGTCTGGAGCCCAGGAAAGTGAGTTTGAGAGAATTCATAGTAGTAAGTGTGAATTAAGTAGGATGCCTACATCGCCAAGCAGGAGACACCTGATTCAAACTGGCTTATGCAATATGGAAATGTATATCATCTCACAGTGCAGGAAATCCAATGGTAGTGCAGAATGAGAGGATTTCCCTGTTCAACAATGTCACTAGGAACCTGAGACACTTCCGTCTTGCTGTTCTGCTGTGCCAGCCATTGACTTCATACCGAAGCTGGGTCCCCTCGTGTCACAGAATGACTGCAGGGACAACTGAGGCAGCATTCTCCCCTTTCCTATCCAACAGGCAACAGTAAGACTGATTTCTCTTTCCCAGAAGTCCTAAGCAAGCTTCTCCTTAAATCTCACCATTCTGATCTGATTGAGGCCTGTTCCTCCCAAACGAATTGTTGCCAGGGGGGATGAAACTACCATAACTAGTTTAGATTAAATGTTTGGAGAGGTTTAAATGTTGGGGAGAAGACCATGACGTCTGCCATGGAATTAGATGACTCTGGAAATGAATAAGAATGGGAAGAGAAAAAGAGTAAGGATGGAACTTTCAGGAACCCCAACATTTATGCATTGGGCAGAGGAGGGAGAGCATGTGAGGGAAGCTGAGAAGAATCAGGAAAAAGGAAGCAATGATGTAGTTTTTGGTTTGGGGGGGAATGTTGTTGTGCGTTGATGAGGTCTGGAGCTGACGGCCAAGAAGGAATTCTTGACATGTCTTTGAAGCAAAATGGTGGTTTTATTAAAGCACAGGGACAGGACCCATGGGCAGAAAGAGCTGCTCCCTGCTGCCCAGGGAATGTGAGGGGCAGTGATTATATACCTTGGAGTTGGGAAAGTAAAACTAAGGGAAGTTCCAAAAGGACTTTCATATGCTGAAGGAGACTTGCAGGATCCTGGAGGAATATTATAATCTGTCTATTTCAAGTATTTGTCAATGGGCTGCAGGTTATAAGGACATTTAATTTATCTACATTTCCTTCTGCCTTTGTTCCCCACATCAGTAAGAGAAGTGAGAGTGGATGCTAAAGGATTTAGAAAATGAGTGGAGCTTTCCTCATCTCTCAGTCCTTCCCCCATTTCTGGTAATGCCCCGCAATATAATGGTGGCCCTGGAGGCCCTCACACACAACCCAGCTGTATGGTTTGATCCAGGGCTAGAACCCCGACCCACAAGGAACCAGTGAGAGTGCCCTGCTTCCCACTGTACCAATCAGGGACACCAACCCAAGGGTCATCAATTACAATCCTTCTCTGGGACTTTTCTCTCTGGTGTTGAGGGTAGATTGCATCTTTCTCTCTAAAAATAATACCTTTAGGGAAGGAACAAGAAACAGAGAGGAACTTAGTGGTATTGGATTTGCAATTTCGGTTTTCCTTGAGGCCTGGTTTCAATGTGAGACAGTGAAATAATCTTCCAGTAAATTAACCTTTCGTTCTGAGCAAGATGAATTCATGGAGTCGACTTTGCCGGTTGCCCGTCAGTTTCAAGCAGAGATTGATAAAGGGACTTAGGAACAGGGTGGGCATTTGGAAGGCAATCATAGGAAACAAGAACAAGGACTTGAGGAGAGTGGGACAAAAAAGAAAGAAGAGTCAAACAAGGGAAGTGTACATTACAGAGGTTGCTGCTACAGCTAATGGGGCTTTGAGTCTGCTTTCTAAGAAGTGTACAAATGCCTCCCAGAATTGAAAGCTTACAGCTAAAGCAATTATCTACTGGCCCCCGTCATCCACGGGGTGAGTGTTTTCCTCAGGGCTTTTAACTTCCTTGCTCTTCTGGTCTCCTTTGTGCCAAGTAGGCTCCCATGATGTCAGAGAAGGTCCTGAAGGCAGGCATAAAGACAGGCAGACATATCGCAGGCTTGAAAGGGGATGTTGCCAGGTAGAGGTAAGTCCGGGCTTAGCACACCTGTCCAGTCCAGAAAAAAGGACTAGACACTTAGCAGCTTCAAACAGCAGGAAAGTGTACTATCGCACAGTTTCTGGCAGGCGAGAATTCTACCACTGAACCACCAATGCTATCGCACAGTTTCTGGAAGTCAGAAGTCCAGGCACAGTGTGGCTCAGCTGGTTTTCTCCTTAGTCTCCCAAGACCAGAATCAAAGTGTTGGCAGGACTCTGCTCCTTTGTGGAGGTTTTACGAATGGATCCGCATCCCAGATGGTTGGCACGGAAGCTCAGTTCTGTGGAATTGTAGAACTCAAGTTCCCACTTCCTTGCTGGCTGTCAGGTGGGGGGGTCTTTCTCACCTTCAAGAGTCTGCCTGCATTTCCTGATCTGTGGCTGCCTTCTTCCATTTTCAAAGCCAGCAACGTCAGGCTCAGCCCTCACACGCTCAATCTCTCTGACTTCCTCTTCTACTTGTAAGAGCTCCTGTGAACATCAGGCCCCGTTGGATACGCCAGGATAATGTCTCTGTTTTAAGGCCAACTGATTAGTAGCCTTAATCCCAGCTGCAAAGTCCTTTCCTAGCATTAACTATACTAGTATTTGGAGGAAGAGCCCAAGGACAAGAATCTCAGGAGCAGGGACATCAGAATTCTTCTTACCTCGGAAACTGTCGCCGGATTCAAAGCGAGCCAAGGCTCTGTGACTTGTGGCCTCAAGGTTGTCAGCTATACTCACGCTTTCAGAATGAGTTGGGCTGTAAATAAGAAGGAAGATAGCTAAATATGGCTGAAAGGAGTGCCTCTCCAACTTGAACATCATGTCAGTCCTTGGGGGATTTTCTTAAAATGCAGATCCTGATTCAGTGGGTCAGGAATGAGGCCCGAGACTCTGCATTTCTAATAAGATCTCAGTTGGTGCTGATTCTGGTGGTCTCAGACTACATTTTCATTCTTAAAGTATAGTGAGCTTATGACCCCACATTGTTTTTAAAGATTTTATTTATTTATTTGACAGACAGAGATCACAAGTAGGCAGAGAGGCAGGCAGAGAGAGAGGAGGAAGCAGGCTCACAGAGAGCCTGATGCGGGGCTTGATCCCAGGACCCCGGGATCATGACCTGAGCCTAAGGCACAGACTTTAACCCACTGAGCCACCCAGGCACCCCATGACCCCACATTTTGAAGAGTCTTTAGATAGGGTGGTTTTTGAGATGGTTAACCCAGTGTTTCAAAGACACTGGGGCATCACATTGTCTTCTCTAGGTTTCTTTGGCCTTTCCCTCATGGTTGAAAAAGGATGGAAGCGATTCCAAGCATCACATTCCCACCTGACAATATCCAGATGCAGAAGAGGAAATGGCTGTCTTATTTTTTCTTTTAGGAAAAGAGGTGACATACCCCAAGGATGTGGAATTAGAATAGCACTGGGAGCAAGAAGACCGGGGAGAGTTGCCTCCAAACTTCTGAGGGAAAATAGCTTTGAACCTAGAATTCTATAACCAATTTAACAAGTGTGAAGGGAGAATAAAGACATTTTTAGGTATCCAAGGTCTCAGTTTTTTTTTCCCCCATGTTCTCTTTCTTAGGAAACCACCAAAAGATATAATAAGAAGATAAATTTTTAAAGGTAAGGAGAAACTTGGGATCTAGCAAAAGGGAAATCTAGGGGGCGCCTGGGTGGCTCAGTGGGTTAAATCCTCTTCCTTCGGCTCAGGTCATGATCCCAGGGTTCTGGGAT
This sequence comes from Neogale vison, assembly GCF_020171115.1. Classification (NCBI taxonomy): domain Eukaryota; kingdom Metazoa; phylum Chordata; class Mammalia; order Carnivora; family Mustelidae; genus Neogale; species Neogale vison. Next base: position 29,112,118 of record NC_058092.1, on the reverse strand, counting down.
CAAGCCCCTCATTGGGCTCTCTGCTCAGCAGGGAGCCTGCTTCCTCCTCTCTCTCTGCCTGCCTCTCTGCCTACTTGTGATCTCTGCCTGTCAAATAAATAAATAAAATCTAAGACAGAAGAAAAACATGGAGGGAGCCCCAGGTTGACAGCTGGGCAAGTGCAAAGAGCAGTCTGCCCCTATAGGAGTGGAAAGATTCCCCAGGACAGGTGTGTCCAGGGAATGCCTGAAATTGATAGATATCCTGGGATACAACCCAGTCCCAACTTTCTTCTGTGGCTGTATCATTATTTTAGGTTAAATCACCAGTAGACACATTATATTCAATAATACTTTTCACTACTGAACCAAATGTGAACTATGATTATACTTCGTTTCTTGTATAATTTTTGTTCTCCTGGAATTAATAATTCTTCTTTTCCCCATTATTTGTTTTATATGTCTTTATTAGTTATTTTTCCTAAACTCTTCAACACACTTAGAGAAGTCCTTTGAATACTGTCTTCTACACAGTTCCCATATGAAGATGTCTGTCAGTCAGTGACAAAGACAGGATGGTCAAATGATGATAAGGGCTGTAGAGAAAAGTGAGACATGTACGTATAGGGGGAAGAGGCCCAGGGTGGAGAGATTATGAAATTTTTGTAGGCTGATCAGGGAAGACCTCTCTACGAGGGTGACCTGAAGGGAGAGGGGAAGGAAACTATGCAGGCATTTGGAGAAAGAGAGTTCCGGGAAGAGAGAGCAGCAAGTTCAAAGTCCTCGCATAGTTCTAGGTACTGAACATACAACAGTGAACGAGGCAGGTCAGATTCATGCCTTGATGAAGTTTGCATATAATACCACGGTGACCAGAGCAACTACCAGGGCAGAGGAGGCCTCTGGCAAGTAGAGGTTATCTCCATTTCCTGCTGCCCAGTCTGGTGCAATGGAATTAAATAAAAGACAGGAATTGGAATGCCTGCTCCTTTACACACACACACACACACACACAGCTCTGCTTAAATGACCATTTTGTTCCCCTGATCATGGCTTTTGGACCAGTAACAGACCTTTGAACCAAGTTAGACCACCAGATTCCTTCCCCAAGAATTCACCAAAATTGGCTGTGGGGAGGCAAGCGGAAAGGCCATGTAGACTTGGGGACAGAGCAGAAGCCAGAGTAGACACGAGAAGCTAGGTAGAACATGAAAAGCCAACGTCATGGGGAGACCAGAGTTTAAGAGCAGATGTCATGAGGAGGCTGAGGTGAGCAGTTTGTCTACAAAAGGGAAAATGCAGTAACTATGCCCCAAGAAAAAGAAATCAGAGATAATTCTACCTCAGGAGGAAAGAGGAAGAGAGAGCAAGCAAAAGGCCTTTGAAAGAAATCAGCTGCCTCATCTGGCAGCTTTCAGACCTGCTTCGTTTGCCACCACATCATCCAGTTCATTCTTTGTACGTATTTCCATCACCTGATAAGTCCTCTCTCCTTCACTTGAGTAGATTTAAATATTTTTGTCTGAGGCAGACAGACCGTAGCATGATCCCCATGATTCCTGTTCCCTGGTGTACATGTCTTTCTGAAATCCCCTCCCCCTGCATGTGGGTGGGACATGTGACTTGCTGCTAACCAGTAGAATAGAGCAAAAGTGAGAAATTCTGTAGATATAATTAAGGTTCCAGATCAGGGAGTCTGAGTTCACTGAAAGGGAGATTATTCTGACTTAATCATGAGAAAGGCCCTTAACACAAGGACTGGGTGCCCCGGAGGTGATAAGAGTCTTGTAGGCTTGAGGAAGTGAGCAGCCACTTTGGGAAGCTCCTCTGGCAGGGAGCTTTGGGCAGCCTCCAACCAACAGCGAGCAAAAATCCAGCCTCCTCAGTCCTACAGTCATAAGGACTCATACACTTTGCCCACAAAGTGAAAGAGCTTGGAAGCGAACACTTCCCTAGTTGAGCCTCTGATGAGAATGCACCTTGCCAAAACCTTGATTGCCTGCTGTGAGACCCCCGAGCAAAGGACCCACTTAGGCTGTGCTCAGAAGTGCCCCATGGAAAATGTGAGATATTACTATACATCTTCTTTTAAGCTGCCAAGTTTGTGGTAATTCGTTAGTACAGCATAGGAAAGTAACACACCGTCGTTCCAGCCAACTTGGACCAAACAAATGGGCTTGAAATTCTTAATCAGGAGGTCCAGTTTCTAATTTAAGCTTTGCAGCAGTTTTCTTGGATCCAGGCAAATGTCTTTCCCTCTCTGAGCCTCAGGTTCCTCATCTGTACAAAGGGCAAGTAGACTAATGGAGCTCTGATGTCCTTTTCAGATGCAATGTTTTGGATGTTGTCCCTGACCACTGTCCACTTGTGGAGTGGTGTATGTTGACTTCATTTTTCTTCTCAGAGGGCTCCAAAACAAAATTACTGCCCCCATCTGGGGGTGTAAATCCTAACTCATTGTTTGGTCTCTCAATTTACCCACAGTCCTTTTGTGAAACCATGCAGCCTCCCCCTGCTGGGCCTATTAATATAAATGTTGGGGGGCGGATAAGGAGCAGGTAAGGAAGGGACTGTATTTGAATCATTGTCTATGGTCTATGGTTGGAACCGCATTGTATGAAGGGATACAACTCTTTCTTTTAACCCTGGATCACCATAGGACCTCTTCCAGGAGTTGTTTTTTAATTTTTTTTCCTTCCAGGAGTTTTGAATGAGCTAAGGAAGATGTTATGTAGGAGAGAAGGGAAAGAAGAGAGCAAAGGAGAGAGACAGAGACAGAAAGAGACACACAGAAAGAGAGAAATGGATAGATGCTATTTTGTTTTATTTTCATTTTAAGATCTTATTTTAAAAAAAATAGTCTCTATACCCAACATGGGGCTTGAACTCACAACCTCTAGATCATGAGTCATAGGCTCTACAGGCTGAGCCAGCCAGGTGCCCCAGACCGATGCTATTTTAAAGATAAAACAAGTGAGAAATTACTGGGAAGGTAGAAAAAGAATTTTTTTAAAAAAAAAAATCTAACTTAAAAAAAAGATTTTATTTATTTGAGAACGAGAGAGAGAGCATAAGAAGGGGATGGTCATAGGGAGAAGCAGACCCCCCCTCCCATGCGGGACTCAATCCCAGGACTCCAGGATCATGACCTGAGCCACGGGCACTTGCATAACCAACTGAGCCACCCAGGTGCCCTAGAAAAAGAATTCATTACACAATTTTCAAGTAATGTCATACATTAATAAAAGACATACAGTTGACTCTTGAACGACACAATTTGAGCTGCATAGGTCTACTTATTCAAGGATTTTTTTCCCCCTAATAAATATACTGGAAAACTTTTTGGAGATTTGTGTCCATTTGGAAAAAAAAAACTCACAGACAAACCGCATAGCTTAGACATATCAAAAAAATTAAAAGTTGGGTATGTCATGTATTCAGAAAACATATGTAGATATTAGTGTATTTTATCATTTACTACCATAAAATATACACACACTTATTATAAAAGTTAAAACTGGGGTGCGTGGGTAGCTCAGTGGGTTAAAGCCTCTGCCTTCGGCTCAGGTCATGATCTCAGGATCCTGGGATCGAGCCCCACATCGGGCTCTCTGCTCTGCGGGGAGCCTGCTTCCCTTCCTCTCTCTCTCTGCCTATTTGTGATCTCTGTCTGCCAAATAAATAAATAAAAATCTTTTTGAAAAATGTTAAAACTTGGGGTGCCTGGTGGCCCAACAGATGGGTGACTGACTTCCTGGTTTTAGCCCAGGTCATGACCTCAGGGTTGAGTCTACTTGGGAGTCTTTCTTTCTTTCTTTTTTAAAGATTTATTTATTTATTTTACAGAGAAAGAGAGAATGCAAATGGGAGGAAGGGCAGAGGGAGAGACTCTCAGGCAGATTCTCCCCTGAGCATGGAGCCCATCATGGGACTTGATCTCAGGACACTGAGATCATGACCTGAGCTGAAATCCAGAGTTGGCCACTTAACGTACTGAGCCACCCAGGCTCCCCATATGCTTGAGATTTTTTCCCCCCTTTCCTCTCCCTCTGCTCCTCCCCCTGTTTGTGGGCTCTCTCTCTCTCTCTCAAATGAATAAACAAAATCTTTTTTAAAAATTAAAACTAATCAAAACTCACACAAACACTTACAGACCATTTGTGACACCAGAGAAATGTAAACAAAGGTAAAGACACAGTATAAATCATAACTGCATAAAATTAACTGTATGCATGCTGTACTACCCCCAATGATTTTGTAGCTGCCTCCTGTCACAGTGAGCTCAAGTGTTTCAAGTATCTGCTTAAAACAGCATGTGATTGTAGAATAAACTCGTGCTTGCCCAAGGAGAAAGAGGGGTGGGGATGGGTAAAATGTGTAAAGGGGAGTGGGAGATAGAGGCTTCCAGGTATGGAACGAATAAGTCAAAGGGATGAAAGATACAGTATAGGGAATTAGAGTCAATAGTATTGTATTAACATTGTATGGTGGTGGGTGATAGCTACCATCGTGGTGAGCACAGCATCACTATAGAGTTGTGGAACTGCTATGTTGTACACCTGAAACGTATGTAACATTGTGTGTCAACTCTACTTCAAGTTTTAAAAAGCAACATGTGATTGATGCTAATCATCTCTGAGTAAGAGATTGGTCTCTCCGGTGGCTTGGGTATTGCAGTAGAAAGTGATCTTTGATGGTTCTTGTGTATTTCTTCTGTTTAGGGCAATACTGTAAACTTTGAATATCACCAGGGGACCCAGCCACTAGTGATGCTGGGAGAGCTCCCCAGAAGAAAAGTCATGACATTACAAGAAAAAAGTTGAATTGTTTGATATGTACCGTAGATTGAGGTCTGCCGCTGTGGTTGCCCTCCATTTCGAGATAAATGAATCCACTGTAAATACTATTGTTAAAAAAAAAAAAAAAAGGAAAGGGAATTTGTGGAGCAGTCACTGTAGCTGTGCCAGCAAGCCCAAAAACCTTGCATTTCTTGCGAAGTAGCTTTTTATCTCATATTGAAAAATGCAGCTTTTATGTGAGTGCAGGATTGCTATAAGAAAGTTGTACCTGTAGAGTCTAATATGATTTGAAAAAAGTGAAGTCATTAAATGACAACTTGAAGCAAAAGAAAGGTAAAGGATCTTAAGTTGCAGAATTTAATGCCAGCAAAGGATGGTTTGATAATTTTAGGAAGAGGTTTGGCTTTAAAAATGTCAAGATAAAAGGAGAAGCAGTGTCTGCCAACCAAGAGGCAGCAGACAGGTTCCCAGATGCCATTAGGAAAACCATTGAGAAGAAACGTTATCTGTCTGAACAGGTTTTTAATGTAGATGAAAGCGCCCTATTCTGGGGGGTGGGGAAATCCACGAAGGACATTTATTAGTAAGAAAGAGAAGCAAGCGCCAGGACTTGAGGCAGAAAGGGATAGGTCAACTCTACTGTTTTGTGCAAATGCAGTTAGGTTTGTGGTCAGGACTGCCTTCCTATATAAAGCTGCTAACCCCTGAGCCTTGAAGGAAAAACATAAACTGTGGTTGCTAGTCTTTTGATTGTACAGTAAGAAGGCATGGGCAATGAGAACACTTTTTCTGGATTGGTTTCATTGATGTATTGTCAGGAAGTGTCTTGCCAGTAGGACTGCCTTTTGAAGTTCTTTTGATATTGGACAATGCCCCTGGCCACCCCAAATCCCTTGTGTTCAATGCCAAAGGCATCCAAGGGGTGTACTTTCCCCCAAACACAACATCTTGAATTCAGCCTCTACATCAGGGAGTCATAAGGACCTTTAAAGCTCATTACACATGGTACCCTACAGAAAGAATTGTTAGTTCTGTGGAAGAGAACCCCAAGGAAGAGACTGTCATGAAAATCTGGAAGGGGTTACACCACTACAGATGCCATCCCTGTTATTGAAAAACTGTGAAAGCCATCAAACCTGAAACAATAAATTCCTGGTGGAGAAAACTGTGTCCAGATGTTTTATGTAACTTCACAAGATTTACAAGAGAGCCAGTCAAGGAAATCATGAAAAAGATTGTGAACATGGCACAGGAGCCTAGGTGGCTCAGTAGGTTAAGCATCTGCCTTTGACTCAGGTCAGGATCCTGGGGTCCACGGATCGAGCCCTGCATCAGGCTCCCTGCTCAGCAGGGAGTCTGCTTCTCCCTCTCTCCTCTCCCCTTGCCTGTGCTCTCTCTCAGTCTCTCTTTCAAGTAAATAAATGAAATCTTTAAAAAAAAAAAAGATTGTGAATATGGCAAAAAAGGTGATGGGCAAAGGATTTAAACATATGGATCTTGGAGAAATTCAAGACACCACACCAGAAGAACTAACAGAAGATGACTTGATCCGGATCAATACTTTCGAACCAGGTCCAGACAATGGGGAAGACATAGAAGAAGCAGTACCAAAGACAACAGACGGTAGACAACCTGGCAGAAGGGCTCAATTATCCAAGACAGCTTTTGACTTCTTTCATGACATGGATTCTTCTATAATCCCAGCACTGGAACCAAAGCGAATGATGGAAGAAGGATTAGCACCCTTCAGAAACATTTTTAGAGACATAAAAAGACAAAAAAGGGGGGCGCCTGGGTGGCTCAGTGGGTTAAAGCCTCTGCCTTTGGCTCGGGTCATGATCCCAAGGTCCTGGGATCGAGCCCCACGTCGGGCTCTCTGCTCTGCGCGGAGCCTGCTTCCTCCTCTCTCTCTCTCTGCCTGCCTCTCTGCCTACTTGTGATCTCTGTCTGTCAAATAAATAAATAAAATCTTTAAAAAAAAAAAAAGACAAAAAAGGGCTAGACAGAAATTACTATGTATTTCCACAAAGTTGCATGGAGTACACCCATCTCTCCTGCATCCCATTCCACTTCCTCCACCTCTTCCACTTCTGCCACCTCTGAGACAGCAAGACCAAGCCCTCCTCCTCTCCTGCCTACTCAACATGAAGGCCATGAAGATGAAGAGCTTTATGATGACTCACTTTCACTTCATAAATAACAAATAACCATCATGCTATATAGTTAATAAGCTGATCTGTTGTGTGCATGTGTGTGTCTTTGTGTGAATATCTATTAACTGTAAGACAGGAGAGTCTTTTCTCTCCCCTTATCATAGACGTTTTTGGAATGGAGTCATATGCTTGATTTTTGTGTCATTGTCACCATCATCACCTAAGTATCTGTCACATAGAATTCTGCGTGCAAGATTTGTGTGGAAGTGGATAGCCTATCCTTATAGAGTCATATGACCAGTGATGTTTAATTACAATACAATTAATAATGTGTTCATTTTCCTCATTGTTTTATAACTTTGCTTTCAAAGAATTACATTATTGTACTTCTAATAATATTGTATTTCTGCTCTTATAACTGGAAAAACTGAGTATCAGCCTATCATAGGTATGTGGGCTTTAAAAAATGTAACAGTGTGTCTAATACTGTCTTATAAATATGACCCTGATACTGTATGCCATAAAAATTTTATAATGATGTATTCATTAGTGTACAGACTAGGCTACCATGAAGCAATCATATTGATTACACTAGGCTACCATAAAGCAATCATATTGCTGCTTCTTCATTATCAATGCATGAATCATTATACCCGTAAATAAATCTGAATGTCTTTTTCACATTATCTTTTCATGTCTAATGTTAGTAAAACATATCACATCTACAGTGTTTATGTCATATAATAGGATATGGCTGCAGATACTGACAGACGATTCATCTTATAAACAGACAACATAAACTTACAGTATCAATAAATACAGTACAGTTCTATGAATGTATTTTTTCTTTCTTATGATTTTCTTAATAACATTTCTTTCCTCTAGCTTCTTGTATTGAAAAAATACAGTATATAATACATATAACATACAAAATATGTGTTAATCAATAGTTTGTGTTAGGGCCCCTGGGTGGTGCAGTTGGTTAAGTATCTGACTCTTGGTTTTGACTCAGGTCCTGATCTCAGGGTAGTGGGTTCAAGCCCTACAATGGGCTCCATGCTCAGTGAGGAGTCAGCTTGGGACTCTTTCTTTCTTTCCCTCTGCCCTTCCCTCCTCTCTAAAATAAATAAATAAATCTTTAAAAAATACAGTTTGTGTTATTGGTAAGGCTTCTGGTCAATAGGAGGCTCTTAAGTTTCTGGTCAAAAGTTATACACAGATTTTCAGTGGTACAGGGGATGGCATCCCTTACGCCAGTATGTTCAAGGGGTGACTGTATTTTCCTCTAAGGAGCTGGGGAATTCCTGTAACAAATAGTGTGCCCACCAAATATTCCTTGTGTTCCCCTACATTTCCCATTCTCTTTGAAATAGGAGCAGAACCATGTGAATTGGCCCAGCCAATGATCTTTGAGCAGAAATGACTTGTGTTACTTCTGAGCTGAGAGAGTTAAGAATTCTGAGTGTCTTGGGCCACCTGGGTGGTTTAGTCAGTTAAGCGTCTGCCTTCAGCTCAGGTCATGATTCCAGGGTCCTGGGATTGAGCCCCGCATCCGGCAGCCTGCCCAGCAAGAAGCCTGCTTCTCACTTTCCCACTCCTCCTACTTGTGTTCTGTGTCAAATATATAAATAAAACATTTTTAAAGATTTTTAAAAATGTATTTGACAGAGAGAGATCACAAGTATGCAGAGGCAGGCAGAGAGAGGTGGCGGCGTGGGGAGGAGCGGGGAAGCAGGCCCCCTGCTGAGCAGAAAGCCCAATGTGGGCCTTGATCCCAGGACCTGAGATCATGACCTGAGCTGATGACAGAAGTTTTAACCCACTGAGCCACCCAGGCACCCTAAATAAAACATTTTTTTTAAAAAAAGAAATTTGTGGGGCGTCTGGGTGGCTCAGTGGGTTAAAGCCTTTGCATTTGGCTCAGGTCATGATCCCAGGGTCTTGGGATTGAGCCCTGCATTGGGCTCTCTGGTCAGCGAGGAGCCTGCTTCCTCCTCTCTCTCTCTGCCTGCCTCATGGCCTTCTTGTGCTCTCTCTCTTTCAAATAAAAAAATAAATAATCTTAAAAAAAAAAAAAGAATTTTGTGTGTCTTATACACCTTCCTCTTTCCCCATCACATGTCCTGATTTTACAGGGTCAACATGTTAAAGCTTCTGTCAGTTTCTTCCCCCTGAGGACTGGGAATGAAACAGAATCCCCACTAAGATACACCGAATATGTAATGAAAGCTAAGAATAAATTTGTTGAATTAGGTCATTGGAATTTGGGAGGATTTATCTGTTGCAGCAGCAAGCAGTTAATTGCACCAAGCGATATTCTTTTTTTCTTTTCTTTCTTTCTTCTTCTTCTTTTTTTTTTTTTTTACTATTTATCTTTTTATCTTTATTTTTTCATTTTATTTTTTAATTTAAATTTTAGGTAGTTAACATACAGTGCAATATTGTTTTCTGGAGTAGAATTCAGTGATTCATTACTTACATACAACACCCAGTGTTCCCCACAATAAGTGCCCTCCTTAATCCCCAACACCCATCTAGTCCATCCCTCACCCACCTTCCTCCATCAACCGTCAGCTTGTTCTCTATCGTTAAGAGCTGCTTACAGTTTGTTTCTCTCTCTCCTTTTCCTCTCCCCTGCCTTCCAGTAAGTTCATCTGTTTTCTTTCTTAAAGTCCACATATGAGTGATAACATACATTATTTGTCTTTCTCTGACTGACTTATTTTGCTTAAATAATACACTTGACCTCCAACCACATTGTTGCAAAGGGCAAGATTTCATTCTTTTTGATGGCCGAGTAATATTCCATTGTAGATATACAGCATCTTCTTTATCCATTCATCAGTTGATGGACATTTGGGCTATTGTTGATAGTGCCGAGTGATACTCTTGTGCTATGTTCATATCACTGGGTACACCTTTTCTTCCATGTTCATTCTTTTGCCCTAATTCTCTTTTCTTGGATGCCCAAGAATCAGTTTTATACTGCAGATGTGGAGCGTGGTGTGATGTGCTTTCATATACTTTAAGGCTATGTTACTAGGTGTAAACAAATTTAGAATTGTTATATCTTCCTAGTTTATTGACATTTTATTCATTACATAGCATCTAATAATGCTTTTTGCCTTAAAGTCTAATTTGTATAATATTAGTTTTGCTTCACTGATTGTCTTTTAGTTATCATTTGTATAATACGTCTTTTCTTTAAAATATCCAAATATTTATACGTAAGAGGTTTTCTTATATTTGTTTGTTTTTGAGTTTTGTTTGTTTGTTTTAGAGTTTGTTTAGAGAGGTGGTTGTGTAGGGGCAGAGGAAGAGGGAGAGAGAGACTCTTAAACAGGCTCCATGACCCACATGGAGCTCAACACGGGACTCAATCTCATGATCTTTAGATCATGACCAAAGCCAAAATCAAGAGTCCAATGCCCAACCAACTCAGCCACCCAGGAACCCCTATATATACAAATTTTTTAAAAGATTTTATTTATTTATTTGACAGAGAGAGATTACAAGTGGGCAGAAAGGCAGGCAGAGAGAAAGAGGAGGAAGCAGGCTCCCTGCTGAGAAGAGAGCCCGACGCGGGACTCGATCCCAGGACTCTGAGATCACGACCTGAGCCGAAGGCAGCGGCTTAACCCACTGAGCCACCCAGGCGCCCTATACAATTTTTTAAATAGCAGTATAGAGTTGTTTTCTAAAAAACAATTTGACAATTTTTGTTTTTTATAGGGGTATTTACTTCATTTACATTTAATATCTATTTATATGTTTGAGTTTCAAGATATTACAGTATTTGTTTTCGTTTTCTCCCACATGTTCTATGTTCCTTTTTCCTCTCATCTTTTAAACCTCTCATCTTTTTTAGGTGGCTCAGTTGGTTAAGTGTCTGCCTTTGGCTCAGGTCATGATCCCAAGGTCTTGGGATTGAGCCCCGAATCCCATCCAGCTCCTTGCTTGGCAGGGACCCTGTTTCTCCCTCTTCTATGCTTGCTGTTCCCCCTGCTTGAGCTTTCTCTCTCTCTCTCTCAAATAAATAAATAAATAAATAAATAAAGTCTTTTAAAAAACTTTTTTGGATTGGTTTTATAATTCCATTATTTTCCTATAGTAGCTTGTTAGTGATATATATTATTTTTCCATGATTATCATGGTGATTATAGCATGCATTCTTGACTTGTTAAAGTTTAATTTAAATTAATTCTTTTTTTTAAGATTTTATTTATTTATTTGACAGAGAGAGATCACTGTCAAAGTAGGCAGAGAGGCAGGCAGAGAGAGAAAGAGGAGGAAGCAGGCTCCCTGCTGAGCAGAGAGCCCGATGCGGGACTCGATCCCAGGACCCTGAGATCATGACCTGAGCCGAAAGCAGCGGCTTAACCCACTGAGCCACCCAGGTGCCCTAATTTAAATTAATTCTTAAACCATTTCCTGAACAATGCAAGAATCTTAAAATGCTTTAACTCTATTCACCTGTTTGCCCAGTGTGTACTATTTCTGTGGTGTGGTTCAATTTTACATCTGCTTAAAACTCTGCAAGACATTCTTGCTTTATACAGTCATTGCTTATTTACTTTTACCCATATATTTATCTTTTTCTGTTGCTCTTTGTTTCTTCCTGCAGAATCATGCTTCCTTTTGGTGTATTTTCATTCTGCTTGAAAATGTCCCCTTAGTATTTCTTTTAGTGTAGATCTATGGATGAATTTTTTTTTCTCAGGTTTTGATTGTTTGAAAACATATATCTTTCTTTCATTTTTGAAGGATATTTTCACTGGGTATAGAATTTTAGATCAACCATATTTTCTTTCAGCACTTTAAGGATACTATTCCATCATTTTCTTGATTTTATTATTTATGCTGGGGAGTCAGTTGTTAGTCTTAATATTCTTCCTTTGAAGGTAATGTGTATTTTTTTCTCACTCAAGCTGCTTTTAGGTTTTATTTTCTTTGTCTTTGTTTTTTTTTTTTTTTTAGCAGTTTTATTATGAGGTGTTTAGGTGTTATTTTGTTTGCATTAATCCTGCTTGGGATTGATGACACTTCTTGAATATATGTCTTGATGTCTTTCATCAGTTTTAGAAATTTTTCAATTATCGTCTCTTCAGATATTGCTTCTTTCTCATTCTCTCTTCTGTCTTTCTAATTCCATATATTTAAGCTTATTCAGCATGTTCCGTATGTCTCCTAGTCTCTTATCAATAATTTTCTATTCTTTTCTCTCTCTCTGAACTTCAGTATGGATATTTTATACTGACCGATCTTCTAGTTTATTAACTCTAGATTTAATTCTGTCTAATCTTATGTTAGATCCATCTATTGGGTTACAAACAGTTACTGTATTTTTTTAGTTCTAGGATCTTAACTGCATTCCTTTTTAGGATAACAAATTTGGCGATTAGCTGATACTCTACCACAATCCCAAGCTAATCATTGCTCTTGTATGCAGATCAACCTCATTCAGTTACTCTAATAAAATAGAGTAAATAAAACTAATAAAATATCATTTTTGTTTAAGCCAGTTTTGGTTAGGTTTCCAGCTACATACAACTGAAAAATCTTTAAAAAAAATTTTTATTTATTTATTTGACAGGGAGAGAGAGAGATCACAAGCAGGCAGAGAGGCAGGCAGAGAGAGAGGAGGAAGCAGGCTCCCCACTGAGCAAAGAGCCAGATGCAGGACTCGATCCCAGGACCCTGGGATCATGATCTGAGCTGAAGGCAGAGGCTTTAACCCACTGAGCCACCCAGGCACCCCACAACTGAAAAATCTTACCAAAGTATTGAGATCTCTCTCTTCACCATGTCAAGATGACTGCTGCAACTTCAGGTGTCAGATGCAGACATGACATACGGAAAAGTGAGTTGTTGCCTGTTATGCAATTAAAAAAAATATTTCTTATTTATTTTTTTGAGAGAGAGAGGGTGTGAGAGAGGGGAGGGTCAGAGGGAGAAGCAGACTCCCCACGGAGCAGGGGGCCCGATGTGGGGCCAGGACTCCTGGGTCATGATCCCAGCCGAAGGCAGTCACTTAACCAACTGAACCTCCCAGGTGCCCCTATGAAATTCTTTTTATTAGGAGAGAAAACCTTTTCTAGAATCCCTAATTCAGAAGGCCAGGGTTATATCACATACCCATGCCTATGCTAACTCTGACAAATGGAATGGGATGACAACAATTAGCCAATAACAATCTTTACTCATCGAACTTGGAAAGAGACTCATCTTCTCTGAGCAAAGGACTATGAACATCCAAACAAAATTGGGGCTTTCTCAGCAATGAAAAATATGAAAGGGAAAAGATATTGGGTAATCAACAGTGTTTACCTTACTAATGACTATATTCATTTTCTGTAAAATTGTGTGTGTGTGTGTGTGTGTTCATAGAAAAGATCAAGAAGGGTACATATCAATCTGTTAACAGGTTTAAAATTTGAAATGGGATTATGTGGGGGTGGTATATCTTTACTTTTGGATATCTTTATGGATATCTTTAGTTTTTACTTATAAATTTTTTTAAAACAACTTCACTTTTATAGAGCCCAATTTTTAAAAAGATTTTCTTTCTTTATTTATTTGACAGAAAGAGAGATCACAAGTAGGCAGAGAGGCAGAGAGAGAGTAGGAAGCAGGCTCCCCGCTGAGCAGAGAGCCTGATGCATGCCTCAATCCCAAGACCCCAGGATCATGACCTGAGCAGAAGGCAGAGGCTTAACCCACTGAGCTACCCAGGCACCCTTACTTATAAAATTTTTATGAGTTTATTCTGGTCATTTAAATTTAAAAGGGCTGTTTTGATCTTAAAATGATATTGGGTAATATCATCAGAAGTGAAATTAAGATTTTAAAATAAGCCAGAGAAACGTATGTTGACAGATCCCATTCCAAGCCCTGGCCCTTAGTACAGTTACTGAGGTGCCCCTGGCAGGTTTATCCCTACTGGGAATTTGGAGGCACAAGGCTACCAGAGCCTGATGCCATCAAATATTTAAACCATCCAACTGCCTCCCCTTAAACTCTCAAAGCAACCTTCACATCATAAACTGGCTTCCTGTGCAAATTTTTTCCTACAAGGGAAGAATTTGCTGGACATGGCAATGTAAGAATTCTGACTCCCTTGCAGTTCCATTTCTTATTGCGTATTAATTCATTGGGTCTTTGGCTCAGATAGCAGGATCAGAGCTGAGTTAGTTACGATCTACTTTCTAACCCTCCAACACATAGGTTCTTTCTTAATGCTGTTAAAGTCAAGTTTACGATCCTGGACCATGATTAATTCACCAAGGTAAGTGTCACCTCTGAGGCCACTTGGCAGCTGGCCAGCCAGCTTTCCCTCATGACACTCCTGTCTCCTCAAGCACATTGCTTTCAGGCTCTTCTGCTTCCTAACCACATTCATCTCAACAGCCTGTCTCCTTCTTTATCCTTCATTATTTTCCCCTATGACTGTCTCCCTAATTCTACCTCTCTTTCTTCCTATCTCACGACCTAACCTTCCTTTATCCTTTCCTTTTTTCTTTCTGTTTTTCACCTTAATTAACCATGAGGTTAAATAATAAAATATACCAGAACTATGTGCCACATGCCACATGCTGGGCCATACAAATAAATTATATTCTGACTTTGCAATAATTCTGAAATGTGTTCATTCTTATTTCACAGAGGAGAAAGTAGAGTATCATAAAGTCTAAATGGTTGTATTTAATAATGAAAGGTTTCTGCTGCTTAATTTTCAAAGTCAATAAATTAAATGTTTTTATTTCCTTTATCTTAGAAAAATACAATTCAAACATTTGTATATAACCCCCATCTTATTTTTGCCTGTGAGTGTATTGTCCTAGAAAATAATTCACCTTGGGTGAATTATTAAGCTTTTCTTAAGCTTGGAAAAAGGTGATAGAATGGAAGAGGAAAGAGACAAATTAGAAATGTCTCTTTGAGCAGTAGTGAGTAGTGCTCACCAGTGCTCTTTGCTCCCTCTTTGTCTTCTTTGTCGAGGACAGGACTTGACCCTGATTTCTCTGAAGAAATCTTAGTCTTCTCCATGGAGGAGATGACCTTTTCTGTTCAGCCAGGATGGATGTACTTTCTGGATTTGTGCAAAAAGAAGAGATAAAATGTTCAGCCCCTTAATTTGTAACCTCCAGTAGCTTGGAGATGCTGTAAAATTGGATCTGCTCCTTGGAAGATCACTTCAACTATTTGGATGTTGAATGAACCTGCTCAACTCCAGCAGGTGTTCTCCACATCATTCTGCAGATAGTGAAGTAGAAAAAGAGAGAAGGATTCTTTCTCTACTACCTCATATGGGGTTTGGGAGGAGAGGAAGAGAAAATAGGAGTCTCCAGATGGGTTCCAGGTCCCTCCACTCCTACTCCATGGAGTAAAGCTGCTTGTCTTCTGGAGGCTCACATGGTTGGATCTGGGTTATAGGCTGGAGCAACATACAGCAAGCCCTGGACTGAGGATTGGAGCAGGGCAGCGGACAGGTCCCAGGTCCAGTTAAAATGGAGGGTCCAGACTTTAGTGGGTTTGGTACCATGGACAGAAAATTTGAAAGGCTGAAGCTGGCCACTGTCTCACAGTTCAGCGCTTTGCCCGAACACCACCCCCGCCTGACTCCAAACTTCACTATTCCAGGAAAGGATCTAACTTAGCTCTTGGTGGACTGGACCCCAGCACTTAAAGTTAGTAGTAAAACCATGGCTTAGTTTCCTTCTAAGGCCCTTTTGAATATCTTCACATAGGTGTTTATGCCACCGTCACCTGGTAGAGAATCTGCCTTGGAGTATCTCTTAAAGTTTTGCTGATTTGCATACATCCTCGTACATCGAGGCTTCTCCATTCTGGTTTTATTATAAATGAATGGCTCAAAAGAAGAAACAAAAGAATTGTTCCAATTCTTCTTTTCCTCTTCTTTCCCCCATTGCTGGGCTCTTGATCTGGCAAATTCCCCAAGGCTCAAGGAGCTTGCGTGTATGTGTGGTGGAGGTGGTGGTAGTGGTGGGGAACCAGACTCCTGGCAGCCAGAGGTTTGTTGGGGCATTCTATATGGCTTTCCCAGGATAATTTCCCCCATATGCTTGGCTCCTGGAAGATCCTTTTGAGGCTCACGAGGAGTCTGCATTTTGTATTAGCACATACGGGTCAGAAGCTCCGGTTTGAAGTCCCTGGTGCTCAGGTAAGTAGCCATGACTGGTGCCTTAAGACTGCATAGGGGATGGGGCCTTGTTTTGAAGAAAAGGGTGAGGGGTAGTGGAGTGAGGACTCATTTTGAAATGAAATGAGTCCTGGGTCTCTAAGCAGTTTCTAAAAATACCAACTCCCAACGCTGGGGGGTAGAGGGGGAGGGGAAAACCAATCGTGAGAAGAATGAAGATGGAAAGAGGTGGGGGTGTGAGAGCCTTCTTCAGGTAGATCTGATTTCAAAGACCCCGCCTGCATCCAAGAACCTGCTGGACGCTACACCTCCTTCTGCTTCCTCAGCCGGCTTGGGGGCTTGGGTCCGAGCCCCAGCCTCTACTGATAACCTTTCTTTCTACCTACAAAGGAGTCCAACGCCTCCCAGCCACTCCTATTGGGGCTGTCCAGCAAGTATGTCTGTGAGTGAACAAGTGTTCGTATACACATATTAGACGGGCGTGTGTAGGCACACACACACACACACACACACACACAGAAATGACACACAAAAGCGGCTTTTAAGTGAATAGAATTCCACGATGCCACGAATTTTCATAATTCTCTGTGCTCAAGGAGGTATGGACTGTGGCAGAGACAGAGATTCACCCAGATATTTTCAGCACAGAGCATGGCACTCAGGGAGTCTTGGTTGGGAGGGTAGGGAACACACATATACAAAACGCACAGTCAAGCCACGCAGGTCATGGAGACACAGGACTCAATGATTTTCAAGGGTTTTCCAGGTACTTTAGCTCCAAAAGCAGAGGGGCTGGGTCCCCCAAGAAAAGAGCACTGAAAAGCTACAGGGTGGGTGGAGCTTTGTCTGCTCAAGTTCAGTCCAGATGGTGGCGCTCAATAGCCGCCTCCCTCGTCCTGGAGGGCTTCAGCCCTTCCCACCACCAACGCCTTAAACCCTCAGCATGCACATAAATGACCTTCACTAGATAGAGGTCGTGTTCCACGTTTCCTTGCAGCTTCTCCAGCGCTGGTTGAACTCTGTGAGGCTTGGTCCGCCTGTCTCGCAGGCGCCTCGGAATCTCGGCCACTGAGCTCTTCACCAGTACCCTGAGATGGGCCGAGAGGAATTGTCAAAGGCGGGGGGCGGCGGGGGGGCGGGGAGGGGACTCCAGGCTCTGAGCAGACCCGGGAAATGGGCAGTTGTGCAGAGTGCTGCCTGTGTGCTGGCAGCAAGAGCAAGAACCCGAGGAACCGAACGTTCATGCAATATCTACCACCAACCCCATCCAGGCGTCCACATGTTTTCCCAACCTTGAAGGGCTGCTGGTAGGGTGGGACTCCGTCTCCCACTTTGCTCTCCTTTCTCGAGTAGCTCCCAGGGTCGGGCTTGGCCCCTTCCTGCAGCCGGTGTGTGTGTGTGTGTGTGTGTGTGTGTGTGTGTGTGTGTAGGGAGGGAGGGGAGAGAAGGGGGCGGGACCGAGCCAGGAGACGCCAGGAGCCGCAGACGTAGGAAGAAGCCAAGAAGCCAAGAGCTGGAAGATTGAGGAACTCCCCTGAGCTTGGGGTCAGGACATCAGGCTTCAAAATCCCTTGCAAGTCCTGGGAACAAGGGAGCTTCCAGGCTAGCTTAGAGGCTGCAAGTGTCGCTGCCTCCCCGAGGTTCACCCATCCTTAAGCCACGCCCATATTGTCTACTTCTCAGGAATGAGAGGCTAAGGTTTCGCGCTCTGGGCCATCGCCGCGGGCTCATCTTCCTCCCCAGGAGCCAGGCTAGCGCTCTGCGCTGCCCCACCCCCACGTTTGGAGGCTGGCGGGATCCCTTCCTTTCCCCTTCCATTTAGCTGTTCCGCCCCTGGCCTATGAAACTCCACCCCTCTACCTTCTGCTGGGGAGGATTGGTGGACCTCCCGCGGCGATGCCTGGTGATTGGTCCCCGTGGATGATGGTAACCAGCGAGATCCCGCCCCCAGAAGGCGCTAGGGTCTGGGGGCACTGCTCAGCGGTGCTGGGGCTGGCGCGGCTTGAGCCGCCGCCGCACTGACAGCTCGGTCTGCGGACCATGGAGACCGGCGCCGGCCCATATCCGCTGCGCCTGTTCGTTTGCCTGATGCCGCTCTGTCTGGCGTTGCTTTTGGGACCAGGGAGGCCCGGGACCGCTGAGGAAGGTGAGGAGAGTGGTGGCTGTTCTTGGAGCTTGGGATGCCAGAAGATAAGGGGCTGGAGAACTGGGGTTCTGAGGAAAGGAGTCGTATAGAGAGACTGGAGTCAGTATTGGGATTTGAAGCAAGCGGGCAGCAGGAAGCAAAGAACTAAAGAGACAGAGAAAACGGTAGCTAAGCAATGGGAAAGAGAGGGGTATTGAGGAGATCGGGCTAGAGACCTGGGAGGCCGGGGAAGAAAGAGCCCAGGAACCGTGGGAGCCAGAAGCGGCGTTTCAGGGGCCGGAGAGACGGACAGGCTGAGCGATTGGAGGTGGGAGGTGTGGGGGCGGGGAGATGAAGAGAGCAGAGGAGACAGGGAGATGTGGAGGTGAGATCGAAGTACGGGACGACGGTATGGAGCCCGAATAGCGAGGCAGGAGGTGGGGCGCTCTGATCGGGAAGGGGTGGCTGGGGCCGAGAGCAACCCGACTTGCTGGCGGGGGAACTGTCCGCAGTGCTGAATTTGGAGCGGTGACTACCCGACGCGGTCCGCGTTGCTGGGCTTGGGATTGCCTGCGGTATCAGAGCCCGCGTCTTGCCTCGGATTCTGGATTTGGGGAAGCTGCACACTGAACTGAATCCAGAGGCGTCATATCCAGGTGCAGAATCCCGAGGAGCTGGAATTTGAAGCGCTGATCAGGGGGTTGGGGAGCCGGATCTCTGAGGCTTTCCACTATGCAATTCTGATATGCTGTCAGTTATACCCAAATCGGGAGAGCTGTCGGCGGTCCTGCTTACAGTCTGCGATGCCTCTGAAGCCAACCCTCTTAGAGACCCTCTCCTTGGAGCCCCGCCCCCTTGTTTAAGCTCCAGCATTGTAATCTTCCAAGACTTCAGGATAGCCTGGGTTCCTGCCTCTGAGCTGTTGTTGTGCCGTCCAGACCAGTGCTTCTTTGGGACTGACACTGATGGCAGAGGAGAGAAGAGATTTTTATTTCTCCTGCTACTGGCAGAGTCTCTCCACTCATTTCCCCCAGAGGCCCTGGGAGTCAAACTAAGAAGGTTCAAGCCTCTTCCATCTTTGGTGACTTCAGATCTCAGAAGAGCCCCTGAATATGAGTGAATTTAGGATGTATGCAGAAATCCTTTAATATATTCACCTTCTCCCTCTTCTTGGCACTCTAGTTGTAATTTAGGGAGCCTAGGAAGGCAGGAGGAGGGCTCACTGACACCACCACCTCCATCTTAGAGACAATCTTAGAGTACTTCCATGAACTTTGTGGCAGGCTGAATAATGACTCTCCAAATATGTCCACACCCTAATCCCCAGAACCTGTGAATGTTATTCCAAAAGGCAAGAGACTTGCAGATATGGGTAGGGATCCTGAGATGAAGAGGTTATTCTGGATTATTTGGATAGCCCCGAGGTAATCACAATGGTCCTTAGAAGAGGATGCAGGAGGAGTCAGAGCCAAAGGAGAAGCCAATTTGATCACTAAAGGAGATTAGAGAGATGCATTTTGAAGATGGAGGAAGGGACCACAAGCCAAAGAATCTAGGGGGCTGAAAATTTTTAGTGGAAATGGATTTTCCCCTCTGAACCTACAGATGGAGCCAATCCTGCTGACAGCCCGACTTTAGACCAGTGAAGCTGATTTCCAACCTCCAACCTCCAGAACCGTACAAGAATAAGTTACTGTTATTTGAAGCCACTGAGTCTGTGACAATTTGTTACAGCAGCTACAGGAAACTAATACAGGTTCCTTCCCCAACAGTCATGGCTACATCTTTCTGGATTTGAGCTAACTCACATCCCACCCCTTCATGGGAAGATAAGGAATAGGAAAAATTTGTCTCTGTCCCCTCAGCAAATTTACAGTGAACTCACAAAAGGGTTCCTCCCACCTTCCTGACCTTCTGGTTTTCTGACCTCTCTGTCCTTCCTTCTCCATAGTTATCCTCCTGGATTCCAAAGCCTCCCAGGCTGAGCTGGGCTGGACTGCACTGCCAAGTAATGGGGTAAGTGTAACCTTTCTCTCCCTGTGCCAAGAATCTTCTGGTGGTCTGGGACTCAAATCCTTTGGTTCCTTGTGGTTACAGCAGCACAAAATGCTCCTCAGAGCCTGTGGTCTTCAGCAGCACTGGCTTCACGCCAGAGTGGCCTATTAGGAAAGGTTGTTTTTAGTCAGTCCAAGAAGAAAAGAAAAGGAAAAAAATATATAGCAAGGGTTAAACTACCTGTGTGTAGCAACATAAATGTGTCATCTATATGATCCAATGCTGGACAATACCTTGCATGTAGTAGACCCTCTAAGCAGTGTTGATTGATGGATTGACAGAACAAGCAAGACTTAAAATCCTAAAAGAGGCTTAGAAACTAGGCGTGGGGGTTGGGAGATGTGGCTCTGTGACTGCAGCCTGGTCACTGAATGGGCACCTCGTGGAGATCCAGGAGACTTCAGGCACCATTCCCAACTTTGGGGCTAACTCACGTTCATATCCAGTCAAATCACTCTCTCTCACTCTCTGGAGCCTCAGTTTCCCCACATATAAAATTATATATTGTGCTTCTTGTCTCCAACGTCTCTCCCAGCTCTGCATCTTATAATTTCAGGGGCCGGAGGTGGAGGGAGGGAGAATGAGGGATGATGGGGAAGGGGGTTTTCAGCTTTCGTCACCGCCAGGACTCGACCTCCTGGGGGCGCCTTGGCTCTGAGCTTCCCGCATCTTTGTTCTCCTCCCCAGTGGGAGGAGATCAGCGGCGTGGACGAGCATGACCGTCCCATCCGCACATATCAGGTGTGCAACGTGCTGGAGCCCAACCAGGACAACTGGTTGCAAACTGGCTGGATCAGCCGTGGCCGCGGGCAGCGCATCTTCGTGGAGCTGCAGTTCACGCTGCGCGACTGCAGCAGCATCCCGGGCGCCGCTGGCACCTGCAAAGAGACTTTCAACGTCTACTACCTGGAAACAGAGGCTGACCTGGGTCGCGGGCGTCTCCGAGCAGGTGGCAGCCGGCCCCGCAAGATCGATACAATCGCGGCAGATGAGAGCTTCACGCAGGGCGACCTGGGAGAGCGCAAGATGAAGCTGAACACAGAGGTGCGAGAGATCGGTCCGCTCAGCCGGCGGGGTTTCCACCTGGCCTTTCAGGACGTGGGCGCATGCGTGGCGCTGGTCTCCGTGCGCGTCTACTACAAGCAGTGCCGCGCCACGGTGCGGGGCCTGGCAGCGTTCCCGGCCACCGCGGCCGAGAGCGCTTTCTCCACGCTGGTGGAGGTGACGGGAACGTGCGTAGCGCACTCAGAAGGGGAGCCCGGCAGCCCCCCGCGCATGCACTGTGGCGCTGATGGTGAGTGGCTGGTGCCCGTGGGCCGCTGCAGCTGCAGTGCGGGATTCCAGGAACGTGGTGACATCTGTGAAGGTATTCATCGGACGAGGGGGTGTGGCGTGGGAATGTAGCGCGCAGGTGGCGACAGGGAGAGAGTGTGCGCTGGCTGAAAGAGGCAGGAGGGGGAGTGGAGAAGCTGTGGGCTGTGAAGCCCAGAGTCTTGGTCTTCTGTGGAGCTTTCCAGTGAGTCCAGCCAGGACCGTTGAATGAAATTACTAGAAAGTAAATTTGACTCTATATAGGGGGGCATTAGGGGCGTGCGTTTCAGGCACTATGATCAGCACCTCACAAAGGACGTCTCATTTATTCCCAACAATAAAGTAAGTCGCCAGTATCCCTGTTTTGTAGATGGGGAAACGGAGGCTCAGAGAATTACTAACACCTCATTTGCGAAGTTAGTAAATGGGGAATCAGGATTTGAATCCAGATTTGCCCAACTGTCAAGTTCCTTCTATTACACCATACTGCCTCCCTTAGGCATAGGGAAGAAGGACACAGCAACCCACGTCTACTGGCTGACGCATTGGTTACATTATAGAGTGAGCTCCCGTTCCCTGACCATCCGCAAATTGGAGGCTGGCTGTGGGATTCTTGAGCTGGAGAGAGAGAAAGAGGTCAGGAGTTTGCACTAGATGACCCAACTCTCTGAACTATGAGTCACTGTGCCCCCAAGGGAGACCCTGGTCATGTGCAGGTTTGGTTGGGTTCTCAGGTTTGTAGGGCACCAGGACCAGACCTCTCCTTTTCTTGCTGATCTCTGGCTCTGAGGACTGAGGGTAAGGATGGAGTATGGATGCTTGCCCTTAATGTAAAAAGAGCAAGGGATGATTCTTCTAAGCCACATCCTTTTGTGGATGGCAGGACAACAGAAATGAGTCAGGTATAGTTTCAACTCTTCAGCAGCTCTACAGATGAAAATGTAAAAATTGAAAAATTACGACAAGGTATTACGTGATCTAACAGAGGTATTAATACTGTGGTGGGAAGACAGAGGAAGAAATGACTAAAGGTATTCTGTCCTTTTTTCAATCGTCCATTCATTTTGACCTGAGAACTTACCAAATGCATTTAGGAGGGCTTATTTTATTTAGATGTTGTCACCATCTCTTTCCTCAGGGAGAACTTGTGGATTAGTAAGGGACTTGGAGGTATGAACCCTCCCAAGCTCTCTAATTAGGATTAGGATCCACTTCTGCTCTCCAGCACCCATTGCAACCTCTATTTCTTGCTTTTTTTTTTTTTAATTGAAGTGTAGTTGATGGCAACCTCTATTTCTGCACTCACCCCATGGTACACAGTGATCTACTTATGTGTGTTTCCACCACTGGACTAGAAACTGACCTCAGGCAATGACTGAATCAGTCTCGCCAGCCTCAGGGTCCATAACAGAATATGGCAGGTGCCCAGTGAAAGAGTATTGGGTGAAGGAGTGTGACACATATGAACAGAGTTGAGGAAGCCTAGAGAGGGGAGAAGCCAATTCTAAGTGTGAAGAAGGCCTTTCTTCCAGGCAGCAAAGCATTCTCAATTAAGAGATTGTCTGCAGAAACATGGAGGCAGGAGAGAATGTATCATAATTGGGGCTAGGAGCAAAGGGCCTTTGGGGGTGTAAGGGGTGTTGGGGCTGGAGAGGGGCAGGAATAGATCATGACGGACCTTGAACTTTAGAATAAAGAGCTTAGACTTTATGCTGTAGACTGATGCGGAGGATATAAAGCAGGAATCTGACATGTTCAGATTTATATTTTCAAAAGATCACTTGAGTTGAAATTACAAAGAAATGATTGGGGTAAGGAAGGATTAAAGACTAGAAAAAGATGGCATAGTAGTCCAGGAGAAAGAGCACAAGGTCTGAACTGAGGCAGAGATCACTGAGACATGAGGATGGGTGGGAAAATGAGCCGCGTCCACAACCCCTGGTCACCACGTGATGAGGGAGGAGAGAAGAGTCCTTTTTGCTTCTAGAGGACTGAGTGGACAGAGGATCATTCACTGGGGTAGAGAACACGGGACACTGACGGACTCTGAATTTATGATGTCTGTGGTGCGTTCAAGGGGAGGTAGCTAGAAAGTGAGTCTGGACCTCAGCAACAGAAATATAGGTACCACTAGAAGCCGTGGGTGTGGCTGGGACTGACCAAGGTGAGGTAGGAAGCAGGAGGGCCAGTGATGGAGTCTCACACAACAGAAGAATTGAAGCCCATAAAAAAGGACATTGAGGGAGAATCAGAGGTTGGAGGAGATCCAGGAAAGTGTGATCTCATGGCAGCCCCGGGCACATGGAGGGGTCCAGGAAGGAACAGCTTATAGTGTGGGTGAGCACTCAGGTAAGGCGAGCTTTGGACAGTGTCTGCTTGGTGGCCCAGGCAAGAGCAATGGAGAGAGAGAGAGATTGAGTAATGGAGAGACAGACAGACAGACCGGGCTCAGTAGGTTGGGGGATGGAGGAAGATGTGGAGTGAGAGTCAGGGAATGTGCAAAACTCCTGGAAGGCTGGATTTGAAAGGCGAGGAGAGGGGGTGGTATCTTAAAGAGGAAACCGGATTGAGACAAGATTTTGGCTGTAGATAAGAGCCTTGTTTATCTGCTAAGGAAGGAGCAGGTTGGGGGGTGGGTACCAAGTGGGGTGTGGTGGGAGCAGCCTGCCTCAGGGGGATGTATTTTATTACTGACATGGTTTAGAATTGCTGATGCTAGCTGCTAATAAAGTTCAGGTCATGTTTTAGTCAGCTTTATTGTTTTTAAAAAATATATATTTCTATTTATTTATTTGAGAGAGAGAATGTACTCACGGGGAAGGGGGAATGGGGAAGAGGGAAAAGCAGACTCCCGCTGAGCAGGGAACCCAATGCAGGGCTTGATCCCAGGACCCTGGAATCATGACCTGAGCTGCGGGCAGATGCTTAACCGGCTGAGCCACGCAGGCACCCCAGTTTTATTGTTCTTTAATACTCTAGAAATAATACCCTCACTGTCTGCACCTGAAATGGACCACTCTTACTGAGCGTTCCCTTGTTCTGTCACTGGGAAGAATAGGTAGAGAAGGAGTGATGTAAGAATTAGGAGCCATAAGACTGATGGGATATAGTCTGGGAGGCGGAGAAGGGGCAGGACCCAGAGTGGAGGAGGAGGCTGGAGGCCTTCAAAGGGAGGTGGCCCATCCCTTCATGTAGGCCTGGAAGGAAGGAAGGAGAAGGAAGGTGGGTGTAGATGGAAGTTTGTGAGTTTGATGGCCAGACCTTGAGGGAATTACCAGCTGACAGTCTATCTTCTCCCTGTGAGGTGGGAGGAGGGCATCTGGGCCAGTGGGCAGTAGGATCCTGGTCTGTTTTACGCAGTCTATCTCCAGGGTCTCTCTCCAGAGCACCTGGCTCATAGTAGGTGCTTAAAAAAAAATCATCCGATGAACAGATCAGAGTCTGGAGGAGAGGGTTTGGATACACATTGAGGGCAATCGTGCAGTCATACACACACACACACACACACTCAGAAACCCAGTCCCACTTCTGACTTAAGCTGAGACTAGACAAAAGTCACTTAAAATGGCATCGGCTCTGCCTTGAGGAATAGGCAACTGCGGAGAATGCCGGGGAGTGCTTCACAAGGGAGGTATTATTATTTTGAGCTGGGATCTGGAGAAACATAAGAGTTTACCAGGAGAGAAGGGGTTGGGGCACCTGGGTGGCTCAGTAGTTAAGCATCTGCCTTTGGCCCAGGTCCTGATCCCAGGGTCTTGGGATGGAGGCCATGTTGGGCTCCCTGATCAGCGGGAAGCCTGTTTCTCCCTCTCCCACTTCCCCCTGCTTGTGTTCCCTCTCTTGCTGTGTCTCTCTCTGTCAACTAAATAAATAAAATCTTTAAAAAAAGGATAAAAATAATGTAAAAATTTGTAAAAAGAAAGAAAGGAGAGAAGGAGTCAGAAGTGTGAAAAGAAGAGTTTAGTGTGGCATGGGTGGGGTGGTTGGCACTGGGGAGTTGGCCCAAGCAGACAGGCTCTCTAAGTCTCCACAGGGCACACGGATGCCCTTTGATGGGGTGGCATGAAGGGTATTCCAGACAGAGCAGCCAATTTGGATTCAACATAAGGTAGCTCTTTCTCACTGCCAGTACCATTCAGCAGGGGCACAGAAGAAGGTGGGCTCTCCATTTCTAAGCAAAGACTGTGGCTCCTGCTAGGAAAGCTGCTGGAGGACCTGGTCAGGGGAATGGAGCTAGGTGATCTCTGACACTTTGATTCTGACCTTGAGGAAGAGAGGGAGGGGCCAGCAGTCTGGAGGCTTTGTGAGCCTGCCCCTCAAAGCGAACCTCCTCTATGTAGAGCCTGTCAAAGTAGAGATAACCACTGCTCCGGGACACACATTTCCGGGACCCCAAGTGTCCACCAACACACAGAGAAAAGGAGCCTCTGGTCCTTTTTACGGACCGCTGTGAGACCCTGCAAACAGATCCCCGCTCTGACTTTACAGCAGAGGCTGGCAGGCCGTGGTTATTACCCCCACCTGGCTGATGGTTTCTTGAGACCAGAGAGGCATAGGGAGTGGCAGAGCCAACACGGGAACCCAGGCCACCTGAGTCCCAGTGGGGGCTGCTACCACCCACCAGACCAAGATGTTAGTGAGTCCATGCTCTGTTCTGAAGGCACATCGTTCCAAAGCCCCTGGGGCTTCAGAGACCCTGCCCAAAGCTCTGCTGCCCAAGCAAGACGGAGCCTCCAAGCCTAAAGGCTTCCAGATCATGGAGACCCTCAACCCACTCCCCTCTTCCTCACACAGCCCGAACATTCTTCCTGAGGGCTCCTGTGCATCCCTTCTACTGTACTATGTCTTCTTGGGGCCAGCCTTCCAGAACCAGCTGAACTAGAAAGAAGGCCAGGCAGGTGGGGGCAGAGATCAAGGTGAGAACCACTGGGACTCACAGAGGAGGGCTCTGGAGCCACTGCCTCCCTCCCGCCTGGCCCAGCTGGTGAGCAAAGTTTTCAAGTGGGCGTTAAGCAATTTCCACTTCAGGCCTGTGATAGAGGAACAGTAATTACTACCACGGTTGTGAGCGTGTTGTTTTTGCTGGGCTGAGCGGCTTACACTTCATCTCAGCTAATCCCCCACCAACCTTTTTGAGGTGGGTCATCTATGCAAGGCTCAGAGAGGTCGAGAGATCTGCCTGAGGCCACCAGCAACTAAGGGGTAAAAGCCCAGCTGCAAACCCAGGGGTTGTCCAGATACAAAAGCCTGTGCCCTCAACAGCCTGTGTCCTGGATGAGGCCAGAGAAGCAGAGAAGTGAGAGAAGCAGTGTCGAGACTAGAACCAGGGGAACTTCACCCTCCTCCCTCTACTGCCCTCCATCTGTCTGGCTCCACTTCTAAACTGCAACCAAGGGTGTCAGTTGAGGATCTGTGATGATGAACCCAAATGGTAGTGGTGGGATGTTGGGCTCCAACAACAGTGAGAGTGCGGGTGCGCGCACATAAGGAGAAGCCTGTGGGTGTCTGTCCCTGGGGAGCTGTGACACACCCCTCGGAGGCACCTGTCTTCTGGCCTCACATCAAGACCGGAAGAGTCTGGCTTATTTTCTTTCCCCAGTGGGCATCAGGGTAGGATGGTGTCTGCTTGGGTTGGAATCCCACCATTTACCCGCCGTGGGACATTGGCCAAGCTACGGAACCTCTCTGAGCCTTAATGTCCTCATTTTAAAAATGAGGATAAAATACATGCCTCACAGGCTGTTGTGAGGGTTCAGTGAACTACTGAAAGTAAAATAGTGTTGAGCACACAGTAAGCACTTATTAAGGGTCAGGTAGTACTGGGCGGTTGGGTCCGGAGCTGCTACCGCTTGGGGCAGTGCTGGAAGAGCGGAGACCCCCTTTCTCCGCACAGTTCCGGGACCTAATCTCACCCTAATGGGGCAGGCAGGACAGTGGGGGAGGGAGGAGCTGTGGAGGAGATCCCTCCTCACGTGGCTTTGCCCCGCAGCCTGTCCCCCAGGGTTTTACAAGTTGTCCTCGCGCCGGCTGCTCTGCTCCCCGTGCCCAGAGCACAGCCGGGCCCTGGAAAACGCCTCCACCTTCTGCGTGTGCCAGGACAGCTACGCGCGCTCGCCCACCGACCCGCCCTCGGCCTCCTGCACCCGTGAGTGCCCCCCTCCAAAGCGTTCGGGGGTGGGGGTGGGGGGCGGATCAGGAAAGGTCTGGTGGAGCGGTTGCCGAGGGCAGGGGGCTAGCCTGGAGACGGTGGGGAGCCTGGGGACCAGCGACCCAGACGGCGGGGTGGAGGGAGGGGACCCTGGGATGGGGATGGGGCCGGGGCCTGGGATTGGAAGAACCAGGACGAGGGTCCCGAGACGGAGGTCAGGCTTCTTGGCTGGTCCTGGAGTGGACTGCCCCTCGTGCCCGCCCCCCCACGCCGCCCCCGCCGTCACCTCACCGTGCGCCCCAGCCAGGAGGGGACCTCCCGCCCCGCACACTCTGTTCCGTCGTGCATCCTCATCCCCTTCCCCTCACTACCCTCCGCGCGCTGGCCCCCACGCCCCCCTTCCCTGTCCCTCCCGCCTCACTGGCCCCACACCACCCCGTCCCTCCTCCCCACTCCCCTCAACCTGCGTCTGCTCCTGCCCTTCCCCTTCACAACCCCCCGCCCCGCCTCCCCCCGCTCGTCCCGCTGACTGCTCCCCCTGCCCCCCCTCCCGTCCCCTCAGGGCCGCCGTCGGCGCCGCGGGACCTGCAGTACAGCCTGAGCCGCTCGCCGCTGGCGCTGAGGCTGCGCTGGCTGCCGCCGGCCGACTCGGGCGGCCGCTCGGACGTCACGTACTCGCTGCTGTGCCTGCGCTGCGGCCGCGAGGGCCCGGGGGGCGCGTGCGAGCCGTGCGGGCCGCGGGTGGCCTTCGTGCCGCGCCAGGCCGGGCTGCGGGAGCGCGCCGCCACGCTGCTCCACCTGCGGCCCGGGGCGCGCTACACCGTGCGCGTGGCGGCGCTCAACGGCGTGTCGGGCCCGGCTGCCGCCGCGGGAGCCACCTACGCGCAGGTCACCGTGTCCACGGGGCCCGGGGGTAAGGCCGCCCGCCCGCCCCGCAGCCTCCCCAGCCTCCCCGCACCGGCCGCCCTCGCCCTCCGGGTTTAGAACGCGCGCCCCGCGTCTGTCCAGGAGGCGAGGCCCCCAGCCAACCTCCCGGACCGCGGGGACCCCCGCTGACTGCCGGCCCTTCCCGAAGACCCCGGCGGGGGTGGGGAAGGGAAGGGACTGAGGACGCGGTAACTCGAGCGGTGGCGGGCGCCTCGGGGGACGGTGGGAGAGAACCCGAAGGCGCCCCGGCTCCCGACCTGGCAGAGAGCCCGGCACCACGGCCCCCCTCGCAGCCGCCCTGCCTCTCCTCTCCCAGGGCAACCAGGCGGACAGCCCTGCAATCTTTTGCCCGCCCTTTTCAAACATTTCAGCAGGAAAAGCAGAATCGTCCCTCCTCTTGTTCTCTCTCAGCAAAAGGGATTCTGTCGTGTGTCCCCCAGCCTCCATCCCTGCCGCATCGGTCACCCTCTTCCCTGGTCTTGGCAGAGAGCAAGGAGGTACAGCAGGGTCAGACTCTAGGGACGCCAGAAGTCACTGGCCAACCCGTAGCAGTCACGTGTCTGAGTCTGGGATAGAGATGAGGAAATAAAGACCTACACTCCTTTCGTGCTACACCTTCCCCTTTACTGAAACTGACTTTTCATTTGTCTTTAATCCCAGCTGGGGTACAACACCTTCAAGTAATCCTTCAAGTATCCTTTGCAAGAAAGATAAGTGAGTGGTAGGGTTTCCGGGTCTTTTCCTGTCTGAGACCCGACTGGTTTGTACTTCCCTGTCTTCTCTGGTAGCTGTGTTGCAGAAAGGTCTGAGGCCAGGATAACTTTTGTCCTTGTGTAAGTAGCTTGGATGTGTGCATTTGTAGAATTCTGTCACCTACTAGTGAAAATAAAATTTAATCACTATTGATCTCTTTTCATTGAGTTTGGCTGGTACCTAGCAAAACTTTTGATCTGCACACAGTTTTTTATTCCTAGAAAAGAACTTTCTTTTTCTCCCTGTTACTGCTTTGACTAGAATTTCTGATAGCTCCAATATCTCTCTAAGAATCTCTCTAAGCCTTAGGTTGTACATCTATTTTCTGATTCTTAAATCTTGTCACACCCTTTATCATTTTTAGCTCTTAATCCATTTTCTCTGCCTTTTGGGAGAGATTTCCAATGTGTCTGGTTTTCTGGAGTAACAGT
Organism: Neogale vison; assembly: GCF_020171115.1. NCBI lineage: Eukaryota > Metazoa > Chordata > Mammalia > Carnivora > Mustelidae > Neogale > Neogale vison. The sequence goes on along the minus strand of NC_058092.1, from coordinate 29,082,277 downwards.
TTTGTTCTTTTTTTTTTTTTTAAACTATCTCTACTGTGACTTAACATTTGCTATTGCATTTACATTAAAAAACATTCAATATAGGAAAAGAAAAAAGCACCCATAATCCTGTTACCGAGAGCTATACAACTATTAATATCTTGGAGTATATCCTTCCACATTTTTTTCCTATCTCTATATCCATATCTAGAACCATCTACTATAAAATCCCTTTCGTATAATATATGTGATATGAGATTTTTATCTGGTGTTTCATATTAGCAATCCTGTTTTTGATATAGATGGATTTAAAAATTCTGTTGAGGAGATGCTGTTTCCATTTTACTAATAAAAATACTAAGCTTCCACTGATTGAGTGCTGCTCTGTGTTTGGCATTGACCCTGTGCAGTATGATTTTCTACATTCATTCATTTAAATGGAATGATAATCATCTTTCAAATAATGAAACTGAGGCCTGAGAGCCTCAGTGAATTGTCCACGTGAATTGTCCAAAGTCACCCAGCTAGGAAGTGGAAATCCTGTGCTTTAGCTCCTTGGCCATATAATGCTTTCACTTTTTACTGAACTTAGAAAAAAAAAATCAGGACTGGATGCTAATTTTATAAAATGCTTCTTAAGCATCTTTCAAGATGACCTTATGTTTTTTTCTCCTTTGACCTATTGGCATGATGAATTCTATTCACGGATTTTTCTTTCTTTTTTTTTTTAAAGATTTTATTTATTTGACAGAGAGAGAGAAATCACAAGTAGGCAGAGAGGCAGGCAGAGAGAGAGGAGGAAGCAGGCTCCCTGCAGAGCAGAGAGCCCGACGTGGGGCTCGATCCCAGGACCCTGGGATCACAACCTGAGCTGAAGGCAGAGGCTTTAACCCACTGAGCCACCCAGGCGCCCCTATTCACGGATTTTTCAATGTGAGCTCTTTTTGCATTCCCAGATTATACCCTACTGGATATGAGTGTATTATTCTTTTAATATTTTGCTGAATTAATTTGCTTATATTTTACTATTTTTTTCACATACATTTACAAGAGAGATTAGTGCTTTTTTAAAAAATCGTATTCTTTGTCAAGTCTTGCTGGCTTTGGAAAAGGCATCAGGAAAAATTTCTTCTTTTTGTCTGTTCTGCAACAGTTTAAATACCATAATTATCATTTTTTGAAGGTGTGCAAAACCACTTTCGGGGCCCTGCACCTTCTCTGGGGAAAACTGGATGATATTCTCAACCCTTTCCATACTTTCTGAATTAGTTTTGTTAATTTGTGTTCTTGTAGCAAATATTTTGATGAACTTTTTCTTATTCAGTAACTTAGAAATGTACATTTTAAAACTTTCTTCAGGGGCACCTGGTTGGCTCATTTGTTAAGTGTCTGCCTTCAGCTAGGTCATGGTCTCAGGGTCTCAGGGTCTTGGAATCAAACCCCACACCAGGCTCCCTGCTCTGGCGGGAAGCCTGCTTCTCCCTCTCCCACTCCCTCTGCTTGTGTTCCCTCTCTCGTGTGTCTCTCTGTCAAATAAATAAATAAAATCTTTTAAAAAAAGAAAAAAAAAGAACTTTCCTCAGTATCTGTAGCTAACTTTTCTTTCTTCATGTTATATGTTTGATATTTCCTTTTCATTAATTATCCTTGCTAGAAGTTTATTTTACAGGTTATGATAAAGAATCAGGTCTTGAATTTATCAATTTCAGTGTTCTGTATTTTTGTCACTTATTTTTTGGTTTTACCTTTATTGATACTGTCTTCTTATTTCCCCAAAGTCTTTTTCTAGGTGAGTTCAGTGCTTAGTTTTGTTTTCATATTTTAAGCCTATGAATTTTCCTCTGAGTATAACTTTGGTCACATCCGTATGTTTTTATACCTAATATAACACATCCTTAGTATGATCATTTTGGGGGGGATATATTCACATACCCTTAAATTTCACCTACATTTGAAAATGTACAATTCAAAAAAATTTTTAAAAATAAAGTGTACAATTCAGTGCATTTTCATATATTCACATAGTTATGCAACCCAGCACATTCTCATCACCCCCAAGAGAAATCTAATAATAGTTATTCCCCATTCCTCCCACCCCCTCTAGCACCTAGTAACCGTTAATCTACTTTCTGTCTCTATAGAATTGTCTGGTCTGGGCATCTCGTATACACAGACTTATACACTATGTGGACTTTCATGTCTGCCTTTTCTTGTTCTTCAGCCTAATGTTTTCAAGGTTTGTCCATGTTGTAATGTGTATCACCACCTCATTCCCTTATATGGGTGAGTAATATTCCATTGCATACCACAATTTTATTTATCTATTTATCAGTTTATGGGCAGTTTTTCTACTTTTTGGCTATTTTGACTAATGCTGCTATGAATAGTCATGTACACGGTTTTGCAGAAACATGTTTTCAGTTTTCTTGAGCGTAAACATAGGAGTGGAATTGCTAGGTCCTATGAAGTTATAGACTGAATTATATCTCCCCTAAATTTGTAGGCTGAAGCCCTAACCCCAGTGTGATTGTCTTTGGAGACAGGGCCTTTAAGGAAGTAAGGTTAATGAGAGCATAAGGGTGGGGCCCTAAGCCCAGAGGACTGGCGTCCTTCCAGAAAGGGAAAAGAAACCAGAACTCCCATGCTCTCCCTGTGCCTACGCAAAAGGAAGGCCAAGACAGGACACAGCCAGAAACAGCCGTCTGTAAGTCAGGAAGAGAATCCTTACCTGAATACTAAGGGTACAAATCTGTAAACCTCTCTAGCTGGGAGTTCTAGCCTCTAGAACTGTGAAAAAAATCCATTTTTGTTGTTTGTGCCATGGAGTCTGTTGTGTCTGATCACGGCAGCCCTAGCCGACTAAAACATACAGTGGCTTTTCATCTTTTGGAGGAACCGATGGACTTTCTGTGGAAGGGGCGCAGTCTTCCAAAGCGGCAGCTCCACCCCACATTCCGGCGGGGGAGGGGCACAAGGGTTGCAGTCTCTCCACCTGGCCCTCGAAACCGGTTTCTGTCTTTGTTGGTTGCAGCCATCCTCGTGGTTGTGAAGCGGTATTTCCTTGTGGTTTGGGTTTGCATCTCCTGACTATCGACCTTGAAAGTCTTTTCATGTGCTGGGTTTTCTTTTTGTCCTTGAGTTATGAGCTCTCTCTCTCTTTAAAAAAATCTATGTATTCTGGATATTAGGTCTTTGCATTTTTCTAAGTTTTCTAAGGCCTTTCTAGTTTTCTAAGACTGCTGTAACCAAGTACCAAACATTAGATGGCTTAAAACCAAAGCAATGTGCTGTCTCGCTCTCAGAAGCGGGAAGTCTGCAGTCAAGGCGGCTGCGGAGCCTTGAGTGCTCTGGCTGCTCTGGGGGAGGATCCTTACTTGCTTCCAGGCTCCTGGGTTTGCTGCCAGTCCCTGTTCCTCACTGGCAGATAGATGCACGTTCCAGTCACGTGACCTCTTCTCCCTGAGTGTCTTCGCCTTGTCTCCCCTCTGTGAGGGTCTTCCTCTGTGTCCAAATTTCCCTTTTCCCAAAGGACATCATTCATAGTGGATGAGGGCCCACTTGAGTGACCTCATGGGAACTTGATTACCATTGGGAAGACCCTAGTTCCAGAGGAAGTCACATTCTAGAGGGGCTGGGACTTCAACATTCTTTTTGGGGGACACAATTCAACACAAAATAACCCTGACCAGATATAGGACTTAACAGAATTTTTCTCCTACTCTGTGGATTACCAGTCACATTCTTAAAGAATTGAGATATAATTGACAAATAATATTCATTTGGGGTGTGACATCATGATTTCTTATTTGTTGTGCAATGATTTTTTTATATGTTGTGTAATGATCACTGTAGGAAGTCTAGTTAATGTCCATCACAGCATATAGTTAGATACTTTTTTTCTTGTGGTGAGAACTTTTAGGGTCTACTCTCTTAGCAACTTCCAAAAATGCAACATGGTATTTTTTGAAGAAAATTTTATTTAGGGGCACCTGGGTGGCTCAGTCAGTGAAGCGTCTGCCTTCGGTTCAGGTCATGACCCCAGGGTCCTGGGACTGAGTCCTGAATCAGACTCCTTGCTTAGCAGGGAGCCTCCTTCACCCTCTCCTCCCAGCTGTGCTCTCTCTCCCTATGTCAGTCTCTCTTTCTCAAATAAATAAATAAAATCTTTTAAAAAGATTGCTGCTGAGCTGGGAGCCCAACGTGGGACTCTATCCCGGGACCCTGGGTTCGTGACCTGACCTGGGTCTCTCACCTTGAGTCATGTCTTTTGAAGCTCTGAATTTTACGTTTTGGTGAAATCTTGGGTTGCCTGTGCCTTTGGTTTCCTATCTAAGAAACCACTACCTGGTTCACGGTCATGAAAATTTAGACCCGTGGTTTTGTTCTCGTAGTGCTGTTTTGCCTGAATTTATTTTAGAGAATGTGTTTCAATTTCTGGATGATTTGCTTTTTGTTTTTTTTTTTTTTTAAAGATTTTATTTATTTATTTATTTATTTATTTGTCAGGGATAGAGAGCGAGCGAGCACAGGCAGACAGAGAGGCAGGCAGAGGCAGAGGGAGAAGCAGGCTCCCTGCCGAGCAAGGAGCCCGATGTGGGACTCGATCCCAGAACGCTGGGATCATGACCTGAGCCGAAGGCAGCCGCTTAACCAACTGAGCCACCCAGGCGTCCCTGCTTTTTGTTTTTGTTACTGATTTTACTGCTAAGAGAAAGAGGTTTGTACACGTTTTCCTTTTTAAAGTCACCACTGAGGTTATCTTGGTTGTGAAAGGTAGGGTCAACATTTTAATTGCCTCCTGGCTCCTTGAAGGCGATGTCTATCATTTCCATGCTGTACGCTTGCTCTCGGGGTTTCCATGAATCAAGTAAACTTACTCTTCATTTCTACTGCCTTCTTCTTGTCTACCCGATGTTCCCATCCTGCATGTGATTCGGTCAAAATTCCTTATGTTTGCAGCACCTTTTCTTTTAAATATTTTGGTTTTGCTAATGCACCTGTGGTTTCCCCACAGGCCTCGCTCACCCTCTCTACTTGTACCCACCCCCATCTTTTTTTCTTCTCCACCTGTTGTCCCTTGGTGGCCTTCTGCTCCCATTTTCAGGAGTCTGTGTTTTCTCTCCTCTCCTTGCAGACGCCAGACAATCCCTCACTTGTTTCTCTGTCACACTAAATCCCTTGGAAGAAGCTGCTCCTCCTGGAGCTTCAGAATAATTTTACTGTTCATTTATTCTGAAAGGTTTTCTTCACAAGCCCGATTTCTTGGTGTTTTCTGTTTCCTTGTTCTTGAACAAGGAGATAACTAGTGTCTGCCAAAAAAGCCCAATGTGCGACTTGTCCCCTGGGTTGGTTTGTAAGGCTTTCAGGTGCAAGTAATGATAAATCTCAATCCAGCTAGTGTTCACCTAAAAATGATTTCTTAAAAGATTTTATTTATTGGGCGCCTGGGTGGCTCAGTGGGTTAAGCCGCTGCCTTCGGCTCAGGTCATGATCTCAGGGTCCTGGGATCGAGTCCCGCATCGGGCTCTCTGCTCAGCAGGGAGCCTGCTTCCTTCTCTCTCTCTGCCTGCCTCTCCATCTACTTGTGATTTCTCTGTGTCAAATAAATAAATAAAATCTTTAAAAAAAAATAAAAAAAAAGATTTTATTTATTTATTAAGAGAGAGAGAGAGAACAGGGGAGGGGCAGAGGGAGAGAGAGAGAATCCCAGGCAGATTCTGTGCTAAGCACAGGGCCCCACACGGGGCTTGAGCTCATCACCCTGAGCCAAAATCAAGAGTTAGACACTTAAATGACCGAGCCACCCAGGTGCCCCCTAAAAATGCTTTCTCAGCTTACCTGTGGATGGAGGTAGAGCATGGTTACTTCAGCAGTTCTCTAGGGTCCTCAAGAACCCAGGTACTTTCTGTCTTTCTATACGCCTTCCTTATCACATTGCGCTGACTCCCTCATGGTGGCAAGTTGGATGCAGCAGCTCCGGACATCGCATCCTTACCATCCAGAGCAGAAGAAGAACTGTTTCTTCCTTGTAGGTGTCATTTAAGAGCAAGAAACCTTTCCCAGAATCCATCCTCCCCTTAGCTGATTTCTCTCGTGTTGGCCAGAACTGGATTACAAGCCTGACCCAGTCACTGGCCTAGAAAATGAGTGTGTGCAGATATCGTAGAACAATCAGAATTCACCTGAGTCCCATGGGGGGGGAGGAGACAGTATACACTTAATCAAAGGTTGGGCTCCACAGGCAAGGAAGGGGGACATGGCTGTTGAATGGTTTTCCAGCAGCATCTGCCGTGCTCTTGGTCCTGCTTGGACACTGGCCGAATTTCCTCACTGATCTGCAGCGGGAGAGCAGGTGCCTGGGCTCGGTTTTCAGCTCCATTCTCAGGATTTATCAGGCTTTCATCTAACATATCTCGTGGGGTTGAAATGGAACCTTCTCCTACCTCTGTATCCCGGCCCTCTGATGCTTTCAACAGACGTAGTTCCAAAAACGGACATTCCTAGCCTCTTCCTATCTGTGCTGTCTGTCTGTATCTGCAGGGGGTTGTGTCTCCTCCTCAGATGCTTTCTCACTCCTCCCCTCTTGAACCCATGTCTTCTCTGCGAGCTACCATCTCCAAGTAGATTTAGGCTGAGAGGCACTCCTGGGCATAGGGAAGAACACTTCTCCTCTGGAGCAACCATGCAGGAGAGTGATGGCTGTGCATTGTCCGGTTGACAAAGACCTTGCCTTTTTTGAAGGGTCAGACAGTGGGAGGAGGGATAAAAGATCTTTCAAGTTATTTTTAGGTTGGGAGGCAGGGTCACTCTGTGGGCAGCATAACCTGGGGGTCCACTACAATTGCACTTCCAATCTAGTTCCACTGGTTTTTCTCCCGGGTGGAGCTGTGCCCCTCCACCCGCCTCCCCCATTCTGGCAATCAGCCGTCAAGACTAGGTTATGGCGACGTTCTGGGTTTTCGACTCTTTCTGTACCTTTATGTTTGAGTTAGAATTTGGGAGAGATGGGAGGTGGGGACTGCTAGATGGTTGCCATTTAGAACTAGAAGCCATGTTCATGCACTTTTTAAAGAGTGAGTGACATACATCCTGTCTCTCCTTCCTTGGCCCCTTCCCCCTGGTATCTGCTTCCCTCAGTCCCCTGCAGTCACCAAGACCCTCCACATCGTTAAAGCCAGAGGGCACTTTGAATGGCGGTCTTACCCTGTCTCTTCTCAGCATAGACACTGCCGCCCGCCACCCACAGGTTGTCGGTTAGCTTGCACAGCATGCGTGCTCTGTGTCGGGTGTTGTTGTTCTTGGTTGGTTTTTTTTTTTTAAGTTTTTTTTTTTAAAGATTTTATTTATTTATTTGACAGAGACAGAGATCACAAGCAGGCAGAGAGGCAGGCAGAGAGGCAGGCAGAGAGGGGGCGGGAAAGCAGGCTCCCCACTGAGCAGAGAGCCCGATGTGGGGCTCGATCCCAGGACCCTGAGATCATGACCTGAGCCGAAGGCAGAGGCTTAACCCCCTGAGCCACCCAGGCACCCCTTTCTTTGAAGATTTTATTTCTTTATTTGAGAGAGAGAGTGAGAGCATAAGAGGTGAGAGGGGGAGAAGGAGGTCAGAGGGAGAAGCAGACTCCTTGTGGAGCTGGGAGCCAACCCCACACCGGACTCGATCCCGGGATTCCAGGTTCATGATCTGAGCCGAACCAACTGAGCCACCCAGGCGGCCTCTGTGCCAGGTATTGTGCTAAGGTCTTCATGACTTCATAAAATTCTCACAGCCTGCTACTGAGGTCCTCATTCTTCCCATTCTGCATGCGAGGAAATAGAGGCTCTTGTTCATGGACCAATAGCGCGTGACCAGAAGAGTCAGAAGGGAACCTTCTTAAATGCTCTTTTTCCTGGGCTTCTGGGATCTTATTTGCTCCTGATTTTCCTGCTACCTTTCTGGATCCTCATTTTTGAGCTCTTCCCTCTTCCTTTATGTGCCTCTTGAATTACATGCTTATTTCCTAAATGCTTTTCTTTCTCTTTCTCTGATGGCTCTTGGGTCTCCATCTCATTCCCAGATGATTTCTGTGAGCCCCGAAACCACCTATCCAGCTGCCTGTCCGGTATCTTCTCTTGGAAACCCCTCTGCTCAACACACCTAAAGTGAGGCCATGATCTTGCCTCCCAGTAACTTGGTGGTCCCTGCCTCAGATCAGGCATTATTACAACTTTTTTTCTTTAAATTCAGTACTGTCTATTCAACATGATCTAGACTCATGGTTCTCAAAATTGTCTGCACATTGGAATCACCGAGAAGATTAAAAAAAGAAAAAGATACCAATGCCCGAGTCCCTCTCTACAAAGATGATTTCATTGTTTTGGATTGTGTGATCTGGGCATCAATACTTTTTTATTGTAGGGGGGAAAAGCATATAAAATTTACTACCTTAACCATTTTTAAGTGCATAGGATGCAGTACTGTTAACTATAGGCACATCCTTGTGCAACAGATCTCTGAACGCTTTCATCTTGCAAAACTCATACCCTGTGCCCACTGAACGAAAACTGCTCCTTGCCTCTTCCCCTCCATTCTACTTTCTGTTTCTAAGCTTGAAGACTTTAGATGCCTCATATAACTGGAATCATGTAGTATTTGTCTTTTTTTTTTAAAGATTTTATTTATTTATTAGTCAGAGAGAGAGAGAGAGAGCGAGCACAGGCAGAGAGGCAGGCAGAGGCAGAGGGTGAAGCAGGCTCCCTGCCGAGCCAGGAGCCTGATGTGGGACTCGATCCCAGGACCCTGGGATCAGGACCTGAGTTGAAGGCAGCCGCTTAACCCACTGAGCCACCCAGGCGTCCCATATTTGTCTTTTTGTGACTGACTTATTTCACTTGGTGTCAAGTTCATTCATGTCATAGCCTGTGATAGGATTTCCTTTTTTTTATTAACTGAATAATATTCCATTGTGTGTCTATATCACATTTTCTTTTTTTCCCCCTCCAGCTTTATTGAGGTATAATTGACATGCAACTTGTGTAAGTTTAAGGTTCCAGTGTGATAGTTTGGTGTTTGTATATATTGTAGAATGGTTACCATGATACATCTGTCACCCCACAGAGTTACCTTGTGTGTGTGTGATGAGATCATTTTAGATCTCTCTTATCAATTCTGAAGGATACAAAACAGTATTGTTGGCTAGAGTCCCCCTGCTGTATATTAGATCCCTAGAACTTTTTCAGCTTCTAACTAGAAGTTTGTATCCTTTGACCAACTTCTCCCATTTCCCCCAACCCCTAGCCTTTGGCAACCACCAGTCTACTCTCTGTTTCTATGAGTTTGGCTTTTTCAGATTCCACATATAAGTGAAAATGTACAACATTTGTCTTTGTCTTTCTTATTTCACTTAACGTAATGTCCTCAAGGTTCATCCATGTTCTCGATGATGACAGAATTCCTTTCTTTTTTATGGCTGAATAGCATTCCTTTATGTATATCATTTTCTTTTCTTTATTCATTCATCCATCAACAGATACTGAAGTCATTTGCATATTCTGGCTATTGTGAATGATACTGCAGTGGACACGAGTGTGCAGATATCTCTTCAAGATAGTGATTTCATTGTCTTAGGATACATACTAGCAGTGGGGCAGAGGGAGAGGGAGAAGCAGACTCCCCACTGATCAGGGAGACAGATATAGGGCTCTATCCCAGGACCCTGTGATCACGACGTAAGCCGAAGGCGGACACTTAACCAACTGAGCCACCCCAGGTGCCCATGTCTCTCTACCTATTTTTAAATTGGGTTATTTGTGGGGGCTTTTGTTGAGTTGTAGGAGTTCTTTATATATTTTAGATATTAACCCCATATCAGATATGTGGTTAGCAAATATTTTCTCCCATTTCATAGGTTGCCTTTCATTTTGTTGATGGTTTCCTTTACTGTGGAGATGTTTTTAAGTTTGATGTGGTCCCATTTGTCTATTTTTGCCTTCGTTTCTTGTGCTTTTGGTGTCATAGCCAAGAAATCATTTCCAAGTCCCAACGCCAGGAAGTTTTTCTATGTATTTTCTTTCTTTTCTAAAATATATTTTTAGGGGTGCCCAAGTGGCTCAGTGGGTTAGAGCCTCTGCCTTTAGCTCAGGTTATGATCCCAAGGTCTGGGATCAAGCCCTGTGTCAGGCTCTCTGCTCACTGGGGAGCCTTCTCCCCCACCCCCCTCTGCCTGCCTCTCTGCGATCTTGTGATCTGTGTCTGTCAAATGAATAAATAAAATCTTAAAAAATAAAATAAAAAATATTTTAAAAATTTATTACTTGAGAGGGGAGAGGGGAGAGGGAAAGGGTGAGGGAGGGAGAGAGAGAATCCAAGCAGACTCCTGGCTGAGTGCAGAGCCTGTTGTGGGGCTCAATCTCATGACCCTGAGATCTTGACCTGAGCTTAAATCAAGGGTCAAATGCTTAACCAACTGAGCCACCCAAGTGTCCCTTAAATATATTTTTATTATTTCAAGTAGGCTCCATGCTAGACATGGATGTGGGCCTCAAACTCACAAACTCAATCTCACAACCCTGAGATCAAGACCTGAGCTGAAATCAAAGAGTTGGACACAAGGGCACCTGGACACAGATGACTTCACCTCAGGTCATGATCTCAGGGTTGTGACACAGAACCTGTCATCGGGCTCTATGCTCAGCAGGGAGTCTGCTTAGGAGTCTCTCCTCTCTCCCTCCCTCATCCTCTGCCCTTCCCCCCATGCCTCCCCCCACTAAAATAAATAAATAAATCTTAAAAAACAAGTAAGAGTCAGACTGAGCCACCTAAGCACCCCTCCTCTATGTGTTCTTCCAGGAGTTTTATAGTTTCAGGTCTTACATTTAGGTCTATAATTTATTTCATGTTAGATTTTGTATGTGGTATAAGGTAAGGGCTCAACTTCATTATTTTGCATGTGGATAATCAGTTTTCCCAGCACTGTGTTGAAAAGACTGTCCTTTCCCCATTGTGTCAACTTGGCACTCTTGTCCAAAATCATTTGGCATATGTGAGGGTTTATTTCTGGGCTCTCCATTCTGTTCAGTTGGTCTGTATTTCTGTTTTCATACCAGTATCAAACTGTTTTGATTATGGTGGCTTTGTAATGTTTTTGAAGTCAAAAAGTGTGAGGATACTAGCCTTGTTTTTCTTTTTCTTTTTCAAGATTATCTTGCTATTCCTGATTCTTTGATTTTCCATATGAATTTTAGGATTTCTTTTTCTATTTCTGCAAAGAACATCTTGGGATTTTGATGGGAATTGAGTTGAACTTGTAGGTCACTTTGGGTAGCACGGACATTGTAACCATATTAAGTGTTCCACTCTATAAACACAATGTCTTTCCATTTATTCGTGTCTTCTTTAATTTCTTTCAGCAATGTTTTCTCATTTTTCCTTAACTTTATTTCTAAGTATTGTATTCTTTTTGCTACAATTGTAAATGGGATTATTTTCTTCATTTCCTGTTCTGATTGTCCATTGTTAGTGTGTGGAAACACGGCTGATTTCTGCGTGTTGACTTTCTTTCTTTTTTTTTTTTAAAAAAGATTTTATTTATTTATTTGACAGAGAGAGATCACAAGTAGACAGAGAGGCAGGCAGAGAGAGAGAGGGAAGCAGGCCCCCTGCTGAGCAGAGAGCCCGATGCGGGGCTCGATCCCAGGACCCTGAGATCATGACCTGAGCCGAAGGCAGCGGTTTATCCCACTGAGCCACCCAGGCGCCCGACTTTCTTTCTTTCTTTTTAAATTAACATATAATGTATTATTAGCCCCAGGGTTACAGGTCTGTGAATCGCCAGGTTTACACACTTGCGTGTTGACTTTATTTATTGCATCTTTGCCGTCTTTGTTTAACAGTTCTAACGGTGTTTTTGTGGAATTTTTTAGGATTTTCTATGTATATGTCACCTGTGGAGTGAAATAATTTTACTTCTTTCTTTCCAGTCTCAGTGCCCTTTATTTCTTTCTCTTGCCTAAGCTCTCTGGCTAGGACTTTGGTACTATGTTAAACAGAAGTAGCAAGCGTGGACATCCTTGCCTTCTTGGTCTTGTTCTTCAAGGGAAGGCTACCAGTTTTCCACTTTTGGGCATGCCCGCTGTGGCTTTTCATACATGATCTTTATTAGGATAAGGCAGTTTCCTGCGGTGCGTCCAGTGCATCCTAGTGCGTCCCAGACGCGTCCTAGTGCATCCAGTGTATTACCTCTTTTTTTTTTTAAGATTTTATTTATTTATTTGACAGAGAGAGATCACAAGTAGGCAGAGAGGCAGACAGAGAGAGAGAGGAGGAAGCAGGCTTCCCGCTGAGCGGAGAGCCCGATGCAGGACTCAATCCCAGGACCCTGAGATCATGACCTGAGCCGAAGGCAGCGGCTTAACCCACTGAGCCACCCAGACGCCCCAGTGTATTACCTCTTAACCAGACCGTTAGAATAGCAAAGTAGGTTGTTTTTCTGCCTCCTATGCTCTTTAACGTCTCCAAACCACAGAAAGTGTAGAAAGAACCTGGGGGATTAGAACCAGCCACCACTAGGGCAGCTGGAGGGCAGGGGGTGGGCAAGAAGCAGGTGGCTTGGCCTTTCCCCGCTGCAGAGACGGGGGAAGCTGAGAGCTGCGAGGTGAGAGTGGTCTCTCTTGCCTCGCGTCTCAGGACACCACAGCTCAGGCCCCCACAGCTCAGGCCCCGCCCCTCAGGAGCCTCCGGCCTCGCCCCGCCCCTGGCCCCGCCCCACTTCCTGCATGCCCCGCCCCGCCCCTCTCCCTGCCTGCCCCGCCCTTCCAGCCCCTACGCCGGCCCTGTCCCACTGCGGGATCCAGTGGAGAGCCCCGCGTTACTTACTTTCAGCGCCCTGGGAGGAGGATGAGATCCGCAGGGACCGAGTGGAGCCCCAGAGTGTGTCTCTGTCGTGGCGGGAGCCCATCCCCGTCGGAGCTCCGGGGGCCAATGGCACGGAGTACGAGATCCGGTACTACGAGAAGGTGAGCGCGGTATGGGCGGCACCTGGGGCTGGGTTCTGGGGCTGTGGTCTGTCTCCATGCAGCTGCTTCCTTACCTACCATCTCGCCGCAGAAGTCCTCCTTACTTTCTTCGTGAACATATCCACCGACCTTCTAAGGCCTGAGTTCCTTCCTGTCCCCTCCACTCCGTGCCTGGACCCCAGGGCTCCTCCGCTGTCCCCTGTCCCCGCTCTCTGCTCCATTGTCGCCGCTTTTGCCTGGTGTTTGCAGTTGACTCAGAGCGTTCCCTGGGGGCTGATCCAGATCTTGCTGTGGCCAGACCGAAGACATAGAATTTGCAGCCCCTTTTAAGAAAAAGAATGCAGAAATACCATACTGGAAACAAATTACAAAATGTCTGACCTAGGTCAAGTAGTCCACTGGAACTTAGGTGCTCCTAATATTTAACTGCCTGCTCTCCCGAGCAATGCCTGGATGGATGAATTCTTGTTACAGTTTTACTGACATACCGGATGTGTAACGCATGGTTTACAAATAAGAAGAAAAGATACACAGTGTCCTTATTGTAAACTGCATCTAGGTGAATGATCCGTATAGGAGGTTTTTGCCGATTTTTTCTGACTGCTCCTATCTGTTGTCCATCTGTGGTTGCAGTTCAACCTTGACTTGACAAATGGAACGATGTCCCAGTCCACTATCTCTTTTCCCCATAAATGCATTGTCTTTAAATGTGATTTGTAATCTGCTGTTAAAATGTTTCTCACCTTGGTGCAAATTTTATTCATTCAAGCGAAACCTAGCTTTCATCTTCAGCATGTCATGTCAGAACTTCACTCACCCCTTAGTGACTCAAGGGACTTCTTGGCTGAATCAGATAATAGTTTTTGGATACTGGAAGTCTACTGAGAGCTGTGGGTCAGGGGGTGGGGGGTGGGGAGTGAACACCAAAGAGGAGGGGCTCCTGAGTCACTGCTAGGTGATCTAGGGGATGGGGAGCCACCCATGGAGGAGGAGGACGAGGTCTGGGCTAAGAGGGTGAGCTTGGGTTGGTCCATGCAACGTCCAGGGAGTCCCTGGTATATCTAGGTGGGTTTGGGGGTCTGGACACTCAAGGGAGAGGCTTGTCCTGGAAAAAGAGAGGTGGGGCCTTTCAGCATAGGGCTAGGAGCTGATCGAAGCCAGGGACTGGAAGGGAAGGCCAAGAAGGACCATGAGAGTGACAAGAGCAGCAGAGACAGAGCCCTGAGGAGCACTGAGGTTAGGAGACAGCAGAGGAGGACACGGGGAAGGAGCTGGGCACGCAGTCACTGCTCACAGAGGGCTCACTGAACTGACACCCCCGGGGGGGGGGGTCAGATTATGAGACAGAGTCCCAAAGCTGAACTGGGTGGGCGCTCCAGACCCCAAGGGGGTATGAATTTGCAGGGAACTAAAACCCTTGAAAAGAGGAGCCTGTGCAAAAGCAGCTCGGTCTGAACGCCTTCCGGGGCATCGCAGATCCACGTCCTAGAGGCACGGTGCTGCTCATCTGCCTGTATCTGTGCACACCAGTCCCTCATCCCCTGCTCAGGGGCTTGCTCAGGGCATCTGATGGCTGCTCTGCCCTGCCCCTGCCCTTCCAGTCTCACTGCCTTTCCCTGGGTCGTTCAGATACCTGGAAGAGAGATTCCAATTGGCCCAGTTTGGGTCCGAGTCTGCCCCATTCCTGAATACTATGACCAAAGAACAGGGCCACATGATAATCAGCTGTGGGCACGACGGGGGCTCTAATAAGGTGGGAGGGTGGGCAGAGATGAAACAATGGCCACATCTCCAGTACATGCCATTATCAGACGTGCTGGGGAGCAGTATGACATAGAGATAAAGCACGGGGCCCGAAGGAATCAAGACGGTGTCGCTCTGATCCTTCCTTGATGTGACCATCACCTATAAAAGAATGAAATGCTGCTGTGAGCACTGTAGGTAGCGAGGCCTCTGAAAGGGTCTAGCACAGCAGCTGGCAGTGAGCCAGCCCTCACTCCATGACAGCTGCCACTGTCCCCGCTGTCCAGCCTCGGGCGAATCTCTCCACCCCTCTGTGCCCGATTCCTCATCTGTGAATCCGTGCCTTGCAGGACATCGTGAAAACCAGATGACAGAGAGAAGGAAAAACTTTGTGAGCTGACAGGGGCCAGGCAGGTGTCAGGGGTCATTCCTCTGAGGTATCAGCTCCAGTTCACCCTTGGGACCTTCGGGCCCTGATGTCCGTCCCCAAGAAGGGGGATCTAGCATCGTCTCTAAAGTTTCTCTTACTGTTCTTAGCCAGAAGTACCACTGAGTGTAGGAGGGAACTTGGGTGCAGAGAGGGGTTGGAGAGCCTGTGGAAGAAGCCTTCGGGGTCCTCCCCACACGGTCCCAGTTGTGCTTTCCCAGTTGGTCCATGCTCGCCTCAGGGCACTTCTCAAGCCCCCAACTCCTTGCCCCGCATTCTTCAAGGAGCTCAGGTCTGGTGCTGGATCTGGGCCTCACTTCTTGGTCCTTCCTCAGGGTCAGAGTGAGCAGACTTACTCCACGGTGAAGACAGGGGCACCTGCGGTCACTGTCACCAACCTGAAGCCGGCTACCCGCTACGTCTTTCAGATCCGGGCGGCTTCCCCAGGACCCTCCTGGGAGACCCAGAGCTTCAATCCCTCCATCGAAGTGCAGACCCCAGGGGAGGGTAAGTGATGTGTATGCGGGGAAGGGTTGGGTAGGGAGACCAACTGGGGATGGGGTGGTTGTCCGTGCAATTAAGGGAACCTGCAGAACAGTTTAATTACAATCTAAATAATTTATGAATTTGGAATCCACCACTGAGGGCCTATTCAGTGACATGAATTAAATGTGGGGGCCTGTCCTGGGGGAGCTCACGGGGAGGGGCTCGTGAAGAACCATAAGCAGTGTCTCAGCTGGGGTCTCCCAGCCTCCCAGGACCTCCCGTGTCTTGTAGAAACAACCCGTGCCCTCTCCAAGATTCTCGGCATTTTCCTTGGGAGGAGCTTTTGTCTCGTGGACACTCCTTGCTCCAACGGGTAAATTCTTTCCCATTCTGCTTCCTTCTCTCTGTCCTGACGGAGATTCAGACGTGGGATGGGATGCCGTCCCTTTCCCCACTCGGCCTCAGAGTGAGAAGCACACTTCACTCAAGCTTGGGGACACAAAGGAGTTGCACCAGAGCAATAAACAAAACAAAACAGGGCGAGCTGTGCACATTCTCGGGTGTGGGAGGGATTTGTATGGTATGGGAACCATTTCTCCAACAAAGCTGTTACCAAGACAAAACAACAAAACAAAAGCTGAACATCAGATACCCTGATTCTAAACCAACTCTGGCTTGTGCCCCCACCCCACCCCACCCCCCTCTGTGGTATCCTGCTATCCGCTTCCTCCCTTCCCCTCCCTCCCCTGGCTCCTCTCCCCCCACCACCCCCAAAGTCCCTTTCATGATGAGAGATGAGCAGCTTAGCTGTGGCTTGGGCGGTTTTGCCTGCTGCTAACCCTGCCCTCGGGGTCTCACCTCTATCTACCCTGAGCAGTTCACGAAAAGTATTTTCCTGGACAAAGGCAGTTCCCCCTAAGAGGCGTTCTGACACCAGCTGTCAAGATAATAATTCTTTCCAACCTGCTACACGAGTCTAATCCAAGATAGGAAGAGCTCGGAGCCCAAAGGGAGGTGGAGATAAAATGTGGAGGGAGTTTGGGTTCTGGGAAGAGAGACAGCACTTCCTGCTCGAATGCCTGTCTGTGCCAGGCCCCGGCCAGGTGCTGGCAGGAGGAGATTAGAGCTCTGTGTTGAAGGCTGGGGAGCATTTGAATGTGTGGAGATGGGCAGGGAAGGCACGTGGGGTAGACGAATCCATCGGAGCAAAGGCTCACCGGTTTGGCTGGAGTGAGTGCAGTGGAGGCGGGAGCTGGGATGGGCTGATGATTTCTGTTCATTTGGTGCTTCTCAGTGAGTAGACCCTGCTTGGTCCCCCGGCCTCCTTGGCTGTTGCCCAGGCTCTGGGGGAATTGGTCTCCCAGTCTGCGGAGCTCTCCTTCCGCTGAGCTGTGACCCTGACTCAGGAGCACGACGAAGGACCCTGTATCAGCTACCCATTGCTTGTAACAGATTACCCCAAAGCGAGTAGCTGGGAACAGCCAACACTTGTTCTCTCATAGGTTTTGTGGGTCAGGCACCTGGGTGCTGCTTAACTAGGTGCCCCGGGCTCAGGGTCCCTCCTGGCTGTGGTCCCTCAAGGCTCAGGTTCTCGCCGGCTCTTTGCCAGAGGCATGAGATTCCCTGCCTCTTGGGCTTCTCCCTAGAGCTCCTCGTCACCCAGGAACGCGATTCTTTCGGAGACTGTGAGTGAGAGAGAGAGAGGATGCCCAGGACAAGCCGCAGTCGCCTGTCTGTGACATCCCGCCCCTTCGGAGGCATTCTCTTCATTAGAAATGAGTCCCTATGTCAAGCCCACGCTCAAGGGGACGGAATACCAGTTGGTGGGGAATCCAGAGGGCACATCTCGGACGCAACCTGGCACCACCGCCCTGTCTCCGTTTCCGTGTCCACGTGGACATCTCATTTCAGACACTTCTCAGCAACTCCGCCCGCCTCTGTCCCGGCCAGACCTGGGTCCTGTTCCCACCTCTGGGAACCATGGGCTCTAAAATCCCCTCATTGACCTTGGCCTTGTTGG
This sequence comes from Neogale vison, assembly GCF_020171115.1. Classification (NCBI taxonomy): domain Eukaryota; kingdom Metazoa; phylum Chordata; class Mammalia; order Carnivora; family Mustelidae; genus Neogale; species Neogale vison. The sequence goes on along the minus strand of NC_058092.1, from coordinate 29,064,629 downwards.
CCTGTAACTCTCCTTTCCTCCTCTGTTTCTTGTCACTTGACTGTGACATCCTCTTTACAGGCCTGGGGATCCGACCTCCTCTCCCAGGCCGTGAGCCCCTCCTGGCCCCATGTCGCCCCGGCCACTGCGGATCCTCCCCAGGGAAATGCTCTCCAGCCATGTGGGTCCCCACTCCCTGGACACTGCGCTGCAGCCGCCCTGCTCATCCCAGAGCCGGGAGCCGGCCTGAGTCCTGTGTCCCACACCTCGCCTAATCTCAGCTGAGTCTCTGGGGCTGTGCGGCATCTCCCCCACTCTAAGTAGTTTTCCCAAAAGGCCTCCTCTCTCAGGCACTTCCTGTCCATCCCTGCTCCCGACAGATGCCTTCATCCCTTTCCCCTCAGGCAGGATCTCTGTCCATCGTTCCCTGTCACCCTTAGGACGAAGTCCCTGCTCCTTGGCCTGGCATCCCAGGCCTTTCAGGTGCTGTCCACCCCCCACAACCCCATTCCCTTTTTCCTCCTACTTCCATCCAGCTTCACATCTGGCCCCTCTCAGCCCCCACGCGGTCTGTTTCCCAGCCCCACGGGATGGCTTGCATTTTCCAGACCCAGCTTGTGCTCCCGAGCAGCACCAAGACCGTGCCGAGCTCTGAGGCCCGGTGCAGATGCCACGGCTCTTCTGTGAGGCCTTCCTCACTGGCTTTAGGAGGAAAGGAGCCTGTCTCTGCTCAGCTGTCCGCTTCTGTTTTCGTTCTACAGTTCGGAATCCTGTTTCTGTCTCCCCCACTGGTCTGTACACTTCCCCGGGGCGGGGATTCTGACTTAATCATGTCTGTCTTCTGAGGGCTGGTGGCAGCCTGTCATACAGGTTGAGTGGAGGGATGGACGGATGGATGGATGGATGGACAGATGGATGGATGGATGGATGGATGGATGGATGGGATTGGGAGTCTGGGGTCCTCCTGGCCCCTCTCTTGGGGAAAGAGTTTGCAGTAGAGGCTTTTGGAATCAGGTTCGAATCTTAGGTTCACCACGTATTAGTTGTGGGACCCTGGGCAGATCGTACAACTTTTCTCAGCGTCGGTCTCCTCGGCTGTAAAATGGAGATACCACTACCTTACTGGCTGGTTGTGACCGCGAGCGGTGTCATTTAGTTAAGGCACGTGGCACAGTATCTTGAATGGAGTAAGCGTGCATTCGGTGTTTCCTTACTGTGATGCCAGCCGGTCTGGATGGGGCTGGGGAGCTGCAGGGAGAGGCTCTTCCTCCCTGCAGAGCTCCATTAAGTCAGTGCCACGGAAAGGCACAAAGGGAGGCCCAGGCGTGCCTGTCTGGACCCCGGGGTGGGGGGGGTCCTCTCTCTCGCAGAGCTGGACTGCAGAGAGAGCAGGAAGCTCCGGGTGCCCCTGCGGGCCCTCAGGGGCCTGGGGCAGGCCCTCTGCCTGCCTCAACCTTGTGCTTTACCCCCAGCTGCCTCAGGGTCCAGAGACCACAACCCTGCGGTGGTCGTCACCGTGGTGACCGTCTCAGCCCTCCTTGTCCTGGGCTCCGTGATGAGCGTGCTGGCCATGTGGAGGAGGTAGGTGGCTGGTCCCAGCCGAGCTGATTTCCGGTGGGGGGGGGGTCGGGTCCCTGGGCACCCTCACATGCATCACAGTCCCTCTGTCTGTACCTGCGTTTGCACGTGTGCAGATCTGCGCACGCAGACATCTTGCTGTGTAGACCCAGGCTGGGCTGGCGAGCTCGCAGCCCCTCCCCCCACTTCCCGCTCCTTGCGGCAGCAGCCGGCACCGCAGCTGGCTCAGCCGCTGGGGGATGAAGGGGATTTAGCTCCTTAACTCATTAAATGTCAGAAGGCATCACTGAGGATGGAATCAAGCCCCGGCTGCTCCAGTGTGATTAGGATTCTCCTGAGGCGCTCAGAGGCCCCCAGCCCCGGCCCGCAAGGGATCCTGAGGCCCTTTAACACGGGCAAGGGGAAGAAAGGCAGAAATTGTGTGTGGGAGGGGGGAGGACAGGGAGGGGAACGCATACACCAGAACCCCCCACCCCCACCCCCAGCAGGAGGACGCTTGCAGGAGAGTGGGCAGAGAAAGGGAATGGGAGGAGGGGGAAGGATGTGGAGCCTGAGTTTGGTTCAGAGAAGATTCCAGTTCTTTTTGCACGCGGCAGAAACCTCATAGAATGTATTTCCGCCTTCTCCCCAGGGCCACACTCTGCTGCATGCAGAGGTACGAGGCTGGGGCTGAGGTCAGCAGACTGGAGGGGTGGAAAGTCTGCATGTGACGGCTGGCGGGTGGGGGGGAGGCGGTGGGGGGTGCAGAGGAGAGTGATGGCTGCTCCGGGAGCTGCATTCCCAGCTCATCTCAGCATCCTGGAACTGCCTGTGGGCAGAGGGGCAGGGAGCATTCACACGGCACTGTTTTCTTGGCCTTGAATGGAGGGCTGAAAGGGACTGAGGAGGGGAGAGCCTTGGCCTCGGGGTCTGGGAGCCGCTCTGCCTGGGCCAGGATGGTAAGGGAGGCCCAACAGGAGTTGTGAGCTCCTTTCTGGTGCTTAGACGCCTGCACTGGACCTGTTAGGAAAATAGGACAGGATTGGATGGGAGCTGAGAGCCTCTTGTCCTGGCTGGGAGCCTAGGGACTAGGGGAGGCAGGAGGAGGATGTGGGACAGAGGGGTGTGAGGAGCACCCCTCTGGGGAGGAGCTGTGCAGGACAGGGTTAGCTGCCCAGGAGCACCTCGGAGCAGATGTGCGAGGGCAGGGAGAGTAAGCTAGGGCTCACTCTTAAAACCTGCTCAAAATCCAGGGGCACAGAAACAAGGAGAAGCTGCCCATCAGGTGCTGACGGGCTTGTCCAGCCAGCCGCACGTGCTGACTGCTCTTGGGGTCCCTGCTGTTCTTGCCCTCTGTGGGGTCTCCTCCCCTCCGCTCTCCCTCCCCTCCCCACCCTGACTCATCCCACTTCTCACCAGAGGGGGTTGTCCAATGGAAACCTCTCCGTTTCTCTGCCCCTCCTCCATCTAATCGGCCTTGCCCCCTTCCCCTCCACCCACCTTTCCTGGATGTTCCCCTCATTCATGGGAAGTCCAGTCACCACACTGGGTAACTTCAGTGACCCTTGGATAACCTCCCATCCCTTGGCTTCTTGGTCCTTTGACTTGCTCAGTCCCAGGGACCTTCTGTTCCGTTCCGCCTCCGCCTCCCTCTCCTGTGTCCTGCCATCGAGCTGGCCATCACCCCAAATACTGTGTCCGCTTACGCCCTGCAGGTGCGCTGGCCTTACGGCTTATCCCCTCGGCCATGATTGCTGCACCTGCTCCTTCGTGCATCCCCAAGCCTGCACACCTGCCTGTCTCTGTACCCATCCTCTCCCTCCCTCTGCTCTAGAGTAGGTGCCTTCCTCCCAGTCCTTCCTGCTGTGTTGCGTACTCTGCCCCTTCTCACCATATCAGGAGCCCTACTTTTTGTAACGTTCCCCTCTGCCTCACATAACAGCTGACATTTAGTGAGTGCTTTGTAAGCTCTGTGCAACCCTGCTGTATTGCTGTATTGGGCGGGGCTGTCTTTATCCCGATTTTATTAAAAAGAAATCTAAGCCCACCTAGCCCTGCTGCTACCAAGTGCAGGAGCTGGGAAGCCGTTTCCTGCATGAGGTTCCAGAGCCCGTGCTGCTAACCACCATTGTGACTACTTGAGCTGCCGTTCCCGTCCATATAGAAACATCTCCCTAACTGCCCCCTCCTCTGAGCCTCCATGCCATCACTCTCCCCTGTACCACTTTTTCTTTCCTTCCTTCCTATGCCATGGTCACCCCTGATTTTCCTTCTGCTTCCCTTTAACTTGTGATCTCCTCTGTGGCCTTTTTCTCCTCTACCCAGTCTCTAAATGTCAGGGTGCTCAGACTTGTCCACAGTCCCACTTCCCAGGCTCTGTCCTCTGCCTGAACGGTGCTCACAGCTCCCCAAAGCAGATGTCTTCTCCATCCGCCCCTCATTTCTAACTCCCTACTCCACACCCCTCCCTGCTCACCCTGTGAGCTCTGCAGATTCACACAGGCTCAGCGTGAGCCTCTCCTCTCCCCCTCCTGGTCGATGGCACCACCGTCCACGGCTGGGCAATCCAGAATATGAGAAGTCATTGCTACCTTCTCCTTCCCCTTTCTGCCTTCCAGCAGTCCTGTCACCTAAATGTCCCTTGAGTCCTCTTGCTTTTCTCCCGCTCCGTGCTCCCCCTGCATCCCAAGGCCCCACTGCCAGTTCCTGTGGGTGCAGCCCAGCAGGATCTTTCTAAAAGGCAGCTTGAGTCGTGGTCTCACCTGCTCAGCAGTGCCAGGGGCTCTCTTCTGGGCCAGCAAGGCCCTGCCTCAGTGCAGCTTGGGTTCAAAGTCAGGGGTATGGACTTGGGTGCCTCTGGAGTTGCAGGAACGTGCATTGCGTCTCCAAGTGAAAATAATTAGGAATGGGGATGGGGATGAGGGGTTAGGTCTGGGGTTAGGGTTCTATGTCAGCTGTGGGGAGGATCTTTCAAAACAGGACGGGAAGGTCCCTCCCCAGGGCTCAGATCTTCCTGGCTTTGAAGGGCTAAGGAGCTGCCATGCCGGGTGTGGTGAGATGGGTGGGGCTGGGGCTGCCTCCACCCAAGAATGCCTCTGTGCCTCCCCAGGCCCTGCCCCTATGGCAAAGGAGGTCAGGACGCCCACGATGAGGAGGAGCTGTATTTCCACTGTGAGTTGTCACTCGGTCCCTGCTTAGCCCTCTTCCTTGCTGTCCTTCATAACCCCGCCCCCTCTCCCACCCCTGGGCCACAGAACCCCTTTTCTCCACCACTCCCCACCCCCAACCCTGGCCCATTTCTCTCTCTGCATTCCAGTCAAAGTCCCAACACGCCGCACATTCCTAGACCCCCAGAGCTGTGGGGACCCTCTGCAGGCTGTTCATCTGTTTGCCAAGGAGTTGGATGCAAAAACTGTCACCCTGGAGAGGAGCCTCGGAGCAGGCAAGCTGGGCCCCCGGGAAGCCTTGTCCGTCCCAAGAGCCCCCTCTTCCCTACCCCACTTCTGCCCCCCAGGCCTTCCCCATTTCTGGAAGCCCTGCCTTCACCCCAGTCCCAGCTTGCCCAGGAGGCCCCAGCTCCACCCCAGACGGGACCTCTACCCACCAGGTTCCAGGGAAGGGGATTGTGGAGGGGGTCTGTGATCCTGCCTTCCTACCCTCTCCCCGACCCCATGGTCACCGAGACCTGCCCACCCTAGCCCTTTCCCCACTGGTCTCTGCAGACTGCTCCTGGCGGGAGTGTAGTCCTGCCATGGAGGGGCAGTGGGGAGGAGCATTCACAGACCTGGGGACCAGACACCCCTTAGTTCTAGTCCTGGCTCTGCCGCTGACCAGCTGTGTGACCGAGGGCACATGGCTCTCCTGCTTGGAACCTGTCTGTGAAATGGGCATGAGAACTGCCTCGTTGGGGGGACTGCGAAGCCTATGTCACATGGCTGATTCTCAGTTTACCGTGATTTGAACTCGGGAGCCCTGAGCCCCAGGCCAGAAATGGCCCATGATCCAGAAGCTGCTCTCTCTGCTGCTCACCGAGCCCAGGTTGGCCAGGGGGTGACCCCCAGGGGACTGTCTGAGGTGCTGTCTTCTCACAGGGCGGTTCGGGGAGCTGTCCCTCGGCTGCCTGCAGCTCCCTGGCCGCCAGGAACTCCCTGTGGCCGTGCACATGCTCAGGGACGGCTGCTCTGACTCCCAGAGGCTCAGCTTCCTGGCTGAGGCCCTCACCGTGGGCCAGTTCGACCACAGCCATATCGTGAGGCTGGAGGGTGTGGTCACCCGAGGTAGGGTCGTGTGTTCTGCAGCTATGTGGGTGGAAACAGGGTGGAAGGTGGGGTGCTCCTATGTCCCTAGGCCCTTTCTCCAGCCATGGGAGGGAGCTCCTGAGCTGCCCAGTATGGTGAGAAAGCCTCAGCTTTTCTTTCACTGATTCAGGGAGGCCCTTTTGACCTTGAATGACCTTTCTGACCTGTCATGATACCGTCGGGGGTGGATGGCTTGGACCTTGGGTGATTTTTCTTAGCCCACATATTGCAGCTCCTAAATCTTGGTCATTGTCCTCCTCCCTGTGCCCCCTCTTTTGTTCTTTGGCATAGAGGGTCCTGGGTTACGCAGGAGGGGGGCCCGGCTGGGGAAACTTCTTTCTGGCCATCCTGGCCCAGGCTGGGGTCCAGGTTGGGGGAGCATGTATGCACGCGGAGGGGAGCAGGCAACTTAGCGTGTGTGTCCCCCTGCCTGGCACAGGAAGCACCTTGATGATTGTCACTGAGTACATGAGCCACGGGGCCCTGGATGGCTTCCTGCGGGTGAGTGGCCTGGGTCTCCGGCTGGGGTTATTGCTCACCATGTGAGTCTTCATTCCTCACTTTTCTATTTGGTGGGACTTGTACTTGGCATCATTCCCTAAAAAGAGGCCCCTTGGCCAGGCCCACATGGTGGGTCCCAGGGCAAACCCAGAGATGGGTAGGTGACATCCCTGGGATCCCACAACCCCCAGAACTGAATGTTCCTCCCACAGCGGCATGAAGGCCAGCTGGCGGCTGGCCAGCTGTTGGGGCTGCTGCCCGGGCTGGCGTCAGCCATGAAGTATCTATCGGAAATGGGCTATGTTCACCGGGGCCTGGCGGCCCGCCGTGTGCTGGTCAGCAGCGGCCTTATCTGCAAGATCTCTGGCTTTGGGCGGGGTCCCCGAGACCGAGCAGAGGCCGTCTATACCACCATGGTGAGGATTCCCTTCTCCCAGGCAAACCTGCCCATTAGACCACACCAGGTCTCCATCACCCACTCCCGCCCTCCGCCCTGCCTGGTCAGGGCCCCTCTCCCTACAGCCCCGCCCCTCCCCCCACTTGGCCCCGAATAAATGCCGGTGTGGGCATCATTATGTGCCTTCCTGAGAGGTGCTGCTGGAAGGATGACAGGCAGGGCTGGATCTGGGCTCCACGGGGTGGGGAGGCCTGGGTGTGCTTGGGCCAGTCCCTTCCTGCCCCTGACCTGCTTGTGTGTCCGCAGAGCGGCCGGAGCCCAGCGCTGTGGGCCGCCCCTGAGACCCTTCAGTTCGGACACTTCAGCTCCGCCAGTGACGTGTGGAGCTTCGGTGTCGTCATGTGGGAGCTGATGGCCTTTGGGGAGCGGCCCTACTGGGATATGTCTGGCCAAGACGTGAGTGACTCAGGCCCCAACTCCCTGACTTATGCCCATTGACCCTTGACCTCTCAGCCCTAGGCCCCTCTTCACTGTCTCCTTGCTCCCTGTCCTGCCTGGTCACATTCTCCTGGGGATGGGATGCTGTGTGCATGTGCTGGAGGGACTTAAAGCTTCCCGTCTGCCTCTCGCCCCCATGGCCCAGGTGATCAAGGCGGTGGAGGACGGCTTCCGGCTGCCCCCGCCCAGGAATTGCCCCACCCCCCTACACCGGCTGATGCTTGACTGCTGGCAGAAGGACCCTAGCGAGCGGCCCAGGTTCTCCCAGATCCACAGCCTCCTGAGCAAGATGGTACAGGACCCAGAGCCCCCGAAGTGTGCCACAACCACCTCTCCCAGGTATAGCTGATGCCCCGTGTGTCCTGGATACACCCCCACCCACCCACCCCAACCACCAGATACAGCCAACCTCTCCCCTCGCCACGAGTGGCCTCCAACATGGCCTGAACATAACTGCCCCACCTGCCTCCACCTGTCCCCCACCCCACCTGTCCCCCACCTGTCCCCCCACCTGTCCCACCCCTACCTGCCCCACCCCACTTGTGCCCCCCAGCTACCCCCCTACCAGTCCCACCCCACCTGTCCAGGTAGGACTGCTCACGCAGTTGCCCTGGATAGATCTGCTGCTCCGCCTGCCTTAGACACATGGATATTGTCCTCCATTTTAGTCACTCTGTTTGTCCTGGGTTTTGCCTCACACGTCCCAGTAAAATGACCACCGACTGGGTGAATGCGTGTGGAAATAGTTCTAACAGGTTTGTAGTTGCAATAAATAAGTGAAGTGAGTATTGTAGTTGTCCCAAATATGACACGGGTCACCCCCAAAATCATCCTAGGTGTGTCCTATTCCCCAAGACTGTTCCAGATACTCCCAGTACCTTTAGCTGGCTCAGGTGCAACCCGTTCTCTGCCTACTTGCCTGCGTATCTTGAAACCCATCCCTGTTCTGATGATGTCTCATCCTCCGTGGGGCCAGGTCCGCCCTGGGGCTCGGTTGCTTTCCCCTTCTCCTGTCCTTTCTCAGCTGGCCTTTCCTCAGGAGGGTGGCCGGGTCTGCTGTTGACTGACCATAGCTCCTCTGCCCCCCAGACCCCCCACCCCCCTGGCGGACCGCGCCTTCTCTGCCTTCCCATCCTTCGGCTCCGTGGGTGCATGGCTGGAGGCCCTGGACCTGGGCCGCTACAAGGACAGCTTCACTGCCGGTGGCTACGGGAGCCTGGAGGCCGTGGCTGCCATGAATGCCCAGTGAGTCAGAGGAATGTGTCCGGGAGGCCCGAGCCTGTCCCAGTTCTGGGCCCTTCCCTGTCCCAACGGAGGGAGGGAGAGCAGAAGAGGGTTGGAGCCAGTGGGGTCTGACCAGCCCTTCTTTCAGGGACCTGGTAAACCTGGGCATCTCGTCGGCAGAACATCGAGAGGCCCTCCTCAGCGGGATCAGCGCCCTGCGGGCATGTGTGCTCCAGCTGCAAGGCCAGGGGGTGCAGGTGTGAGCTGCGCCGGCCCTCGGGGGCCAGGACCCCAGCCCTCACAGGGATCCTGGCCTGCCGCGCCCTGGCGGGGTTGGAGTGAGCGTGTGTTCCCTGCATTTGGGGCCTGGAGCGTGTCTGGGACCACAGTTCCCCTCCTTACACTGCCTACTCCTCCCATTTTCCCTGGTCTGGACCCCTTGGCTGACTCTGGCCCCCCTGGCCAGAGGGTTCATATCCCTGGGGAGAACCCCCGAGATAACACAGGAGAAAATGCAAGGTCCCAGAAACCATGCGGGTGGGACGGAGAGGGAAGATGTAGCTTTAAATTGCCTGGTTCATGTTTTCCTGTCTTCCATACCCACTGGGGCCTGGGGCCTACCCCAGTGGGTGCCCCTTTTCCCCACAGACCTATTGGCCAGTTGGCAGCATGGGTCCCTAATAAGCTCCCAAGAGACCTGGCAGGGACCACCGCTTCCTGGAAGCCTGTCCTGAAGAGTCCCGGAAAGGCGAGGTCCTCAGCTTCCTGCACGAGAGCTTGGCCCTGTCCGCACCCTGGTCCGGGGGCCCAGGCAGCAAAGGTGGTGCTGAGCTCCGGGCCTGGACCCTAAGGGCCCCAGACTTGGAGTTGATTTCTGCCTCCCCTAGCCTTGGGCTAGGAGTTCAGGGTAAGGGAGAGGGTCCTGGCTAGGCCATTAAAGTTCTGGTGCTCCCTTGAGGCCCAGCGAGGCCTCCCCTTTGCATTCCTTTTTATAAATTCACTGGCCTGGACATCCGAGACAAGCATGAGGGGAGAGGCTTTCTACCTGGAAGACCCATGAGCGTTGCTGTCCTGCCACGGGGGATGGCGAAGACGTCCTCAGGGTGGACCTTCTCTCTCCGACAGGCTCTGAGCCACACTGTGCAGAGAGGAAAGATGGAGGCTGGCGGAGGAGTGAGGGCCGGGGCTGGGGTTGGAACCCACGGGGCCACCTCCCAGTCCGGGGCAGTCCAGCGGTTGGCTCTGGAGAGAGAGTCCCTGGCCCTACCTATACCCCATGGAAGCCCAGGGCTGCTCTGAGATAACCACCTCTCGCAAGTGCTATCTCCTGGGCGCCCCTCAGCCCCCTGGAGAAGGTTCAGCACCTTCTCCCTCTGGTTTCTGTGGGGCTCCAGCAGGAGCGGCCACACTGAACTAACTCCAGAGTTCCTTATCCGGAAGGGCTTCCTGGAGGTGGTGGTGATCATGAGGCCAGGACTTTCATAGGATGGCAGGAAGGCAGCTGGGTCTGGACAGGATTCCAGTGGCTGTGTTTGTCCAGGTCACCCTTGCCATATGCCTACTCTGGGCTTGGCTGTGGGGTTGGGGTCGGGGGGAGGAAGAGCCGAGCGGGAGATGAAGAGGGTGGATGAGACATCGAGCTGGCCCGTGGAGGGCTCAGCCTAGGTGGGGAGACAAGCTCAGGCACTGAGAAGAATGACAGGGGTGCCATCCAGCAGTGTTCTGGGCCCCAGGAGACCTGTGGGTCTGTGGACTGGTGGGCCCGAGGGCAGGTGGACACTTGTGATTTGTGTATATGGAGGTGTGTCTGGAAAGGCTTCTTGGCTGAGAGGCTGATGCATAAGTTGAACAAGGCTTTGAAGGTAGGAGTGGGGGCATCTTTCCTTGGGGTGGGCGGAGTTTTGCACAGGCCAAGATGGAGGGCCTAGGACAAGAGGCATCCAAGCAGACGGGCTAGCATGAGAAGGAGCCCGGAGGGTAGAAGATGCCATGCATTTTGGGGGAGCACCCGCGGTGGGGGACAGTGCCTCACATCAGTGCCTTTGGCCTCACCCTGCCAGCAGCAGCTCTTCCGTCCTTGGAGCCCCTCCCTCTGCTCCCCGCCTCCTAGGCACCTGCCTTAGTGACTTTGAGGGTACTGGGGGAGCTCAAGATGCTGCTTCCACCTTTGACAGGAGCTGCCCTCCAGGCTTGCCCCTTCCCCCACCCAAGCTTGGAAAGGATGTGTCGGGGAGGACCAGTGTCCTGTCTTGGGTGGAGGGAGGCTCAGCCCCATCTCCAGCACATCAGTCATGCTCTGAAGGCCCAGGTTCCCTCCGCATCCCCTGGCTGTTCTGCAGAGGGGGCTCCTGGCTGTACTGGCAGGACTTCGGTGTCCAGGGTAGACCCCCCTCTATGGAGGAGTGAGGTCCCAGAATCCTGAGGGGTCCCAGTCCTCTGCCCTGCACGGATGCGGGCTGATGGCTCTCTGGGAGCCCTCTACAGATCTATTTTTATATGGAACTTGTTCACTGGACAGAGGGAGGTGGCCTGCAACCCTCCGGCTCCCGCATCTGAGCCCATTTGGGGAGGGAAGGGGCTGGTGGCGGGGAAGGGGTGGTTCCTTTGACTAATTCTGGAGATGTTTTTATATTTCGTGGGTTCTATATGCAGAACAAAGTAATAAAAATTTGTCTGTGATATGGTGTCTCTTTCAGTGACAATTGCTTACCCATTAAGATTTTATGTGGGGGGGTTTCCACCATCCCGCACCCGCCGTGGGGTGTCTCCAGAGTATGTGTATGAGGTCTCTCTGTGTAGACATGAACTGAACGGCCCTTGGCCATGAAACGTCTCCCAGTCTAGGGAGGGTGGCCTGGGAGCAGAGAGAAGGAGGTCTCAGAAGTAGTAAACCAAGGAAAGCTTCTCCCTAGCAGGTAGCACTCGGGCTGTGGTGCTGTTTTCTGAAGTAGACAGCACACGGGGAGGGGAGCAGGCTGGGTAGGCGTTGGGGCGAGGAAGGCGGGAAATGACGCACTTGGTTTTAGATGTGTTTGAGGCATGCAGGTGGAGAGATGCCTAGCAGATGGGTGGCTGCTGCCTCTGGAACTTGGCACCGACGCGGGCTAGAGACGGAGCTCTGAGAGCCACGGTGAGAAGGAGGTCGCCCTGGGCCAGCCCAGGGAGCAGAGGGAGCTCTGGGGCGATCTCCGGGTGAAAAAGAGCAGGAGACAGAGCCTGAGGGGAGCCGTGGAGAGATGCCAGGAAGCAGTCAGCCATCTAGGCGAAGGAGCACTGAGTGTGGATGTGAAAATCAGAGAAGCCTCGGGAGCCTGGCTGGGGGCAGCCGTCAGGGGGCTGTTATCTGAGGCTGGGCTGTTCCCAGGGAACCGCAGACTCCTGCTCCCCACCTCTGAGCTCATTGTCCCGAAGTCCCCGGGGCAAGAAGTCAGAGATCCAGGTGTTGGCATGGTTGGCTCTTTCCGGGGACTCAGGGAAGGACTCGTCCCAGGCCTCACTGCCAGGCACTCAGCCGGCTGGCTTCTCCCTGCACAGGAGTCGCCCCAGACTAGCCCATCCGAGTGACCACCCTTGAACTCGACGAGCCCTGTAAAGACCTTGTCTCGGAATAGTGACTTTCGGAGATCCCAGGGTTAGGACTTCCACACAGGAATTTCGAGGGGACATAATTCAAGCCCTAACAGTGGCCTTAATGGTGGGGGTGGGGGCAGAAGCCAGGTGAGAGGGTTGAGGGCTGGAGTGTGGGAATCTTTTGGGACCAGTGGCAGAGGGAGGAAGGTGGGTTAAGACCGTGAGGGGGTCAGGGTCAGGGGAAGCAGACTGAATGCTGGAGCGCTGCCTGAGGGCTCACACGTGTGAACGGTCGGGCACGCACACACACACACGCACCTGTACCTCGGAGCCCTTGCTGTTTCCGGCTTGCTAGTGCTTCCACTCTCCCTGGACCGGGCTGTTTGTGTTCACAGCTTGGAGGTGTTATATTTATTTGCTTAGTCAGGCCAGGGGGAGTGCTTGGGGCTGTGGCTGGGACGGGGCGGGGTGGGGGGATAACCCCCTTTTCCTCCATTGTTCCTGTGCTCAGAATCAAGTGAGTGCCATTCCCTGTGACCGATGGAGCACACGGTCCCGGCTCCTTGATAAGGCTGACTGCAGAATGTTGCTTACCACGTTTCTTCGAATCTAAGATGCCGTTGAGTGTGAGATGCGCCACGAAGAAAACATCACAGCCAATTCAACGGTGTCACGCCATCTGGTCGGAAGATGCATCCCAATTTCCGAGACGTTAACGTGTATGAAATGTACATCTTCGCTAAGTGAGTTGTGCTGTACTGGGATCCAAGTGCCTTTCCCTGCATTAGTCCCATCCGGTCCCAGGCGGATCCAGGACGCGGCCAACTTGCCCTGCCCCAGCAGCTCTGCGGGGACCCAGCGTCCTGTAGGGTGGGGAGCAGACCAGCCGGCACCCTGCTCTGAGCAGGCGCACCTGTGGGACAAGCCAGGGGGCGCCAATTCAAGCAGGTTATCCTGTTCAGTGAGTCACTTCTTCGCCAGCGTGCTGGAGGGAGTCAGTTGGGGCCGTTCAAGGTGTGGCTCTGTGGAGGGTGGCCTCAGTGGAGGCAGAGGAGGAGGAAGGGGGCCCCCCACCAACATTTCACACTGCCCGCACACAGTAAGTGCTCACTAAAAGTATGATTAGCAAGCTGTAAGGCAGCGGGTAGATGAGCAGTATGTGTTGAGGGGTTGGATGAACATTCCCGGCAGCAGGGCTGCTGACGCTGGGACCCGCTGTCTGGCCATTCAGGGAACCTAGCTCCTAATCTGTAGCACACACTAGGAAGTTAGGACCTCACGGCCTCATGGGGGAGTCAGTTAAGTAAACAGCAAGAAAGGTACAGCCATAGGGGTAAATCCTAGGTGTTGTGGGAGTTCAGTGGCCTTCCGCCAGACCGAGTCCCTGGGGAGATGCAGGAGGGCGCAGGGTGGGGCAGGGGGAACCATGAGATGTCTTCACTGCCCTTGCCAAGCATGACTGGGTTCTGGACTCAGCTCTTCCCCTTGCCCCCTTCACGCCGCTCAGGACTCTGGTCAAACTGCTCACTGTAAGGAGTGCTCCCTTTCAATTCCTTGGTGCCCTTCGCCATCTTGACTCAGGCTTCTGCCAGTATCTTGAAGGAACCCGGCCGGTCTCCTCAGGGTTCCTCCCTGATACCTACCAGCATCTTGCGGGCAGAGTATAGTTATCTCAAGCCTCGCTCCAAGCAATGTGCACTAAGACTGCTCGTGGACGTTGAGGAGAAAAACTAGAAAACCAAAATGAGATGTTTTCCCACAGCAAGTACCTCCCACCCCCTCCCGGACAGGCTGCACTTTGCCCCTTCCCCTCCCTTGACAGTCTGCTGGGGCGTGGGGAAGAGACCTGAGACACCGGACCTTCGAGGCCCATTTTAAAGGATGTAGCTGTGGACAGTGTCCTCTACCTCCACCCTGATGGCCCTTAGCCCTTGGTGGCGTGGGGTCCTGAGAGTTAACAGCTGGGGAGCTGGGCTTTCCCCAGGATCTTGGTGCGAAGGGCGTCTTCTGGCCTCCACCATCTGCATCATCTGTGGATCGGAAGATGCCTACTATAGAGACCGAGAGATCAACTAAGGGAAAGTCGATGGCAGAGTGTAGAAGGCAGATGCAGATTACAGCAGAGGGAGGGAGGGAGGGGATAACCGGCGAGGTGATGCAGGTGGGGGAGTGGGGGCTGGGGGGAAATGTCTCATCCTGTGATGGGGGAGGCACCCGAACCAAAGCAAATTGGATTCCAGACTCCCCTGGAGCACAGAGCCCAATGTGACCCCAATTCTGATCACGCTCTCTTCTAGTGTCTCCAGTGCCTCCCATTTCTGAAGCCTCAGGGATGATCTGCTAGTAAAACCTTCAGCAGGTGTGTCATGTTGCATTTTAGGTGCGGGTCAACAGCTGTCAGTGTGTGAAATTAGAAAGGAAAACACTTCCCAGAGCTTGTGCACGCGTGGGCACGGAGAGTTTTCCATCACACGCAAACTCATTGGTGGGAATGGGGATCGCAGGTCCTTTGAGCTACAAAGGGTGTCTGACGCTGTGAATGAGCAACACTTAGGTGAGGTCCTACCATTCACACCGCAAGAACTAGCTCTTCGTAAGAATAATTTAATCTAACTCTTTGTAAGGCCGTACATTTGGAATTCTTTCCACCAGAAGCCCCAGGTAGGGCTTCTGGAAATATCAGGAAGGATGCAGGGCAAAGAATGAACCCGGTATTTATCAGAACTCCAGGGCTCTTCGTGGCTGCCTCAGGTGCCCTAGTGAAGGGGAGGACTCGGTGCCCCATGCTCCCTTCAACCCAGAGCAACTCTGCTTTTCTTCCGAATACTTCATCTACACAGTAGCGGGTACAAAGTAAATTGTCTTCCCGGGTGAGGCATGTAAAAAAAGGGAAGCGATCTAGCAGGGGCTATTTTGAACGGGGAGAGGATTCTTCAAGGAAAGCTGCTCTCGGCTCCAGCTGGCTGTGTTACCAGATCTTATTTTTTTGGAGGCTAGCAATCATTTTTGTGAAATCTCATAATTTTAAAATTGTAACTAATTTGAAAAAACAAAATCCAGTGAATGTATATCTGTTTGGTTTGTGCACTGGCAGTAGAATTTAAATTTTCTTTGCCACATTACCCTCCATGCTCACCCCTTATATGGGACGAAAGACTTTTTTTTTTTTTTTAAGATTTTATTTGTTTATTTAACAGACAGAGATTACAAGTAGACAGAGAGGCAGGCAGAGAGAGAGAGGAGGAAGCAGGCTCCCTGCTGAGCAGAGAGCCCAATGCGGGACTCGATCCCAGAACCCTGGGATCATAACCTGAGTCGAAGGCAGCAGCTTAACCCACTGAGCCACCCAGGCGCCCCGGGACAAAAGACTCTTGATTTTCATCGCATGACTAGCATCTCTAAGGCACCTGCTGCATACTACACATGGCCTACACCTGGGTTCATTTCGGCGGTGGTGCTAGTGGGACAAAATAGGGTGAGGATGTCTCTGGCTCAAGCAGGTTGGGTCCTAAGTGTTTCCTTGATGCCAGGCTCTTCTTTTTTTTTTTTTTTTTTTTAAAGATTTTATTTATTTATTTGACAGAAAGAGATCACAGTAGGCAGAGAGGCAGGCAGAGAGAGGGAAGGGAAGCAGGCCCCTGCTGAGCAGAGAGCCCGATGTGGGACTCGATCCCAGGACCCTGAGATCATGACCTGAGCCGAAGGCAGCGGCTTAACCCACTGAGCCACCCAGGCGCCCGCTGCCAGGCTCTTCTTGACACCGCCCAGAGGATGAAGGAAAGGGGAGAAGCCTCAGGTTTGGTGACGAAGTCCCTTGAAATGAGTAACCTTTATTTCAGAGCTGCCACTGACCACGGGACCCCTCCCCATCCATCAGTGTTAGTGCCAGATGAAAGGGCTAGATAATGACCCATTCTGCTCTTCTGCCATCAGGTCCATGTGGATCATTTTCAGTGCAGAAAGAATTTTAGGCAGGCAGATCTGCCAGATCTGGGAAGTGAGAAGCATGAAAACTGTATTATCTGTGCTCCTGCTTTGTTCCTGACCAATAAGCCTTGACTCAGTGTGTGAACCACGCATAGCCTAGATTTTGTCCTCCCATGTGTCAATTTCTTGTGAACAAAGGTGTCGAGGGAAACCTACTTGGGATAGGTTACCTATGGCCTGCAGGCTGGGGTGAGGGGCCCCTTCTTCAGGTGTCACAGAGATTCTGCTACGGGAGAGGTTTCTGTATCTTCTGAGGGAAGCAGCTGCTCAGAGGCCCCACTCCGACAGCTTCAGCTCCCCCTAATTCCAGGTAGTGCAGCTTGCGGAGGACAGAGAGGCTGAATATTGATTAAAAACAAACCAACCCACAATTTATTGAAAAGGGGTACCTTTCAGTAGCCCTAATTACAACAGCTTAAAAGATGCCATTAATCAGGAACACAATATGCACAAAAGTCTCAGGAAAGGGAGAATAAAACAACTTGAAAGGAATACAACTGCGACAGGACTGGATTGCTAGGAGGGTCACAGAGCAAAGTGACACGGAGTGGAACACATAGCCACACAGGAGAACACGGGGCCCTCGAGCGTGGGGCAGGAACTCCTTGAGTTTCCATACTTTTGGACCACATCTCATGATTCGTTGGGGCGGAGGTGCAGGCTGGAGCACAGGGACCATGGGGCGGACTCTGAGTTAACTAGCCAATGCCTGGAGCACAGGCCAAACATGTGGAATGAGGCCACCAGGCAATTCACACCTGCCCCCCTGTGAACCCCGTAAGAGGAAGTGCTCTCTGTGAAGTCTGTGGACCTGGCAGGGACCACTGGACCACGGAAAGCTTAGATAGTTTCTCTGCAGCTGGTCACGTAAAACCCTAGACTAAACTAAGCCCTAGAATTCTCTTATCCAAATTCCTACCATCTAGAGAGGTAGAGGTGCCAGACATGGAAGCTGCCTCCAAACCAGTTTTTGGTCTTCAGTAAAGAGATAAATACAAACCCCGGTTCCACAGTCAGCTTGGAAAAACTACTGCGCACAGCGGGTGTAAGATCCTGAAGCCCCACTGAGTATCCACCACCGCAGAAAGCAAGGCTGGGGCTGGGCTGAGATGGGCTCTGCTGTGGCTACTGCTGGGACACGTCCCATTCTGCCGTCCTGTCCCCATTTGCACGGTTCCTCCCATGGCCCAGAGCTCTCACGGTTTTGAGCCTAAAACTCCCAGCCTCAAGCAACACAGAGCAGAAATGCCAGATGCAGAGGGTACTCTGAGGAGGGCAGGTGGTCTTCCTGGGAACCTGAGGTTCTCTCCCGTCACCTCCACTGAAGTAACGGCAGGATGGAGAGGAGGCTGGGTTACGGGAGGCAGACGGCAGCAGCTCTGAGAGCAGGAAGGAGAATTCTGCCAGGAGAGTGACAGGAAGTTTCGACTGCATGGATGCAGCAGGCAGTCGGGTTGGGAGGCGTGAACAGCGAAGCTTAATCTAACCGATGGGGGAGCAGTGTGTCTCCTCGCTTCCCGAATTCTCCCAGAACACCAGTCCCTGCTCTGGAGCTTCACACTCAAACAAACAGTAAGCCGGAAGGGAAGAAGTCTCTTCAGGGTCCCGGAAGGGCCCGCAGAAAGTCCATCCCGTCAAGCTCGGTTTCGTGGGACAGCAGCCTCATTTGTGAGTCCGTATGCTGCTGCAGATCTGGGCTAGGCGGCTCTACAAAGGAAAGGGGCAGGTCACTGAGAGAAAAGGCCACTGACCATGTGTGCCTGGTAGCCACTTGATAGTCACCTCGGGAGACCCGGGATTTGGGGTGGGCAGGTCTGAGTGGATCTCAGCCCTCCGCAGCTCTAGCTGGATCACAAACTAAGTAACTGTTCTGAATGCCCACTCCTCATCTGAACGCGGGAGTAAAACAAGACCTCAGATGAGCCAGTCGTGCTATGGGTGCACACGAGAGGATGAGCGTCACTGGATCTGGGCGGCTAGGTATGTGTGGGCCCTTGACACTGGGCCGTGTGCCCTGGATGTACCCTTCACAGATGCCCCCAGAAGGGGGGTCCCATCCACCGCCCGAGACGGTGCTGACTGGACCACGGAGACCCATCTGACCAAAGCTGAATCAATTTACTTTCCCTTCTGAGAACTGAAGGGGCGACAAGAAGGGGACAGTCAGTGCTGGGCATCAGAGCAGCGAAGTCAGAGTTGGGAGTGCGGCTGCTAGAAGTCACAAGCAAGCCAGTATTGAAGGAGAAGGAGCAGGGACCCAGGGCCCCCTGGAGGAGGTTCTCTGCCAAGAGGGAGGGATGGAGGAGCGTCGCAGAAGCGCATGTGTGGGCTTCAGACAGAGGCTACGGGAGCACCAGAATGAAGCTCCACACACTGTCACTGCCGGTCCCATGGCTCCAGAGGCCTGACTGTTCCGCGGTCTCGGATTCTGTGGGACTCCTCGGAACAAGCCCCTCCCTCTCTCCCTCCAAGAAGCTTCCTTCCCTGGCAGTCAACCACGTCCTTGCATACGGCACAAACTGCCCCAACTGAGGCAGAAGTCTGAGTCTGCCGTGGAACTGCAGCCCGGGAGAGACTGAAAGGCAGCATCAGTCCAGGGACGGAAGTGCTGCGGGGTAAGGAGAACAGCTACAGTCCCTTGGGGGAAGAAGACAGCACAATGCTAAGTGTGAAGCCCAGGCAGAAAGACAATCCTAAGTACAGCTGAACTGAGCAAGCGGAGAGACTCACAGAGAGTTTCTTGATGTTTCCCAAGGCCTCGGGGTCCAGCTGTGCGATGTCCATCCTCTGCAAGTCACTAGCCAGCAATCGCATGCTCTGTGTGGAGAGCGGGATGCGCTCAGTTGCCATGTCCCCCGGGGCAGGATCCTGCACTCAAGGTCCCACTGTGCCCCAGGGGTCCCCTTGATACCCTGCACTTTGGGCAGGGGGAGCGGGGAGGGGGCAGGCAAGGCAGGCTTGCCCTGAGGAGATAACAACAGCAGTGTTTCTCACTGGCCCGAGGCTGGCTCACCCAGGCGGGGACTAAGGACAGGGACATGAGCTTAGAAGTGCCCTGCAGACACAACTGAGACACACCTTCCCTCCCTCCTGGGAGCTGACGTCTGCAACTTGTTCCACTCAGCTCAGGGCAACTGGGCTCAGCCCGAGTCAGAACCCCTCTGGCTTTTCCAGAGTGGGAGACACAGTTCATGCTCCCCTTTCTAGAATGCACACCCTGATGCTGCCTTCCTCTGCACTCCCTTTAGGGTGTCCCTTACTGTCCATGTCACGTGCCACTAGACTTGACTGTGAACCTATCTCGGCTACTGAACACATTCTCAAGAGCAGGAAGCACGTTGTCTACACATGGGGGGAGCCACAACGCAGGTGGGCAAATGTCAGCTGATGAACAAAAGGAACACGGAGCCTGGCAAGGAGCCCAGCCTGGGCGAGAAACCTGGTTCTGAGTCCTGTGGAAGTGTGCGCATCAGGACCCATGCAACCCAAAGGACTGTGGGGATGAGGAGTGGGTGATGGGCCAAGGAAAGAAATGCCCAGGGAGCTGCTCATGGTGGCCCAGCCGCCCTGTGAGACGCTCACCTCTCCACCGCCCACCGGCACCGTGAGGAAAACCTCTCTGCTGTCAGCAAGGGGGCTGCCATTCACAGAGACGTTGTAGATCCGCTCTCTGGCTGCTGGGGTCCGTAGGCCCGGGGTCTTGAAGACCCTGTGAAGTGGGAAGATCTCTGTCAAGATGGCTCGGCAGAGTGAGTGACACAAGGCGCCATGAGCTCTTCCAACCCCCATCTGGCCTCAAGCTGTAGTTTTCAAATCCTGCATTTCTAAGAAGGCGAGTTCTAAATTTAGGGCAAAAAGTCTTTTTAAACAGTAATGACTACACACAGCTGGAGAAGGGAGCTTGTAATGATCAAACACGCATCTAGCCAAAGTCAGTTCTTATCCATGGAAATCTTAGGTCCCAAGCTCTGCATGGACACCAGTCATCCATCCATCCAGAGCCAGAAATAAACTATGGTTAATGCACTTCCAAGAGTGGCTAAGTGCTTCCAGCAAGAGGAATTTTCCAGGGTCAAAAAAAGAGGATTCAGGGATTACATCATTATATTAATTCCCAAATGAACTTTCTCAAGACAGTTAAAATCCTGCTACCTGTTTTTCTCTAAATGTCTTTTGCTTTACGTGCATATGAAAAAACAGTTCAAGACTGGGAATTAAAAGAAGTCTTTCTCCCTCCCTCTCCTCACCCCAGAGATTCTGACTTTCAAATCCTTAATGCCTTCCAGAAACATCCTCTGTATAAACACAAATGGGATCACTTAGGACACGTTGTCATACAGCACGCTGGGAGGTGCCCGTGGCCGTGGCGCTGCTCCGTCAGCACATAGAGTCGCCTCTTTCTGGCCCCAGAGCATCTCCTGTCCAGTTGACCAGCCGGTGGAAGAGATTGGCTTCCAGCCTGGGTCACGTCAGTTTCCCCAGCGTGACGTGGTGCCCATCCACACTCTCACCAAGGGTACAGGAGAGTACCTACCCATTTCAAAAAAGGCTGAGCAAGAGTCCCTAGAGGCCTCCTAGTCCTCAGACTCTGCATCTCATCAAATAAAGACTTATTCTGTTGCTGAAAACAGGTGAACCTGCACTTAAGGGAGAGGCAGATGCTCAGTTACCCTCTTCCAAGAGGCCTTGTGGGGCCAAGGAGCCGTGTTTTCCCACTAGCTCTTCTTATGGACTGAGGCGAACTGGTGGGCTCCCATCAGACGCAGGGGCTGCCCCCATTACTCACCTCGAGTCAAACCTGGGGGTTAGGCCTGGGGTTGGCTTCACCATAGACAACTCCAGCCGGCCCACAGCTGGGGTGACAGTGTTATAATGGCTTGACCTGTGGGTAAAAAGTGGCCATTAGGGGTGCCCGGGTGGCTTAGGAGGTTAAAGCCTCTTCCTGCAGCTCAGGTCATGGTCTCAGGGTCCTAGGATCGAGCCCCACATGGGGCTCTCTACTCAGCAGGGAGCCTGCTTCCCCCTCTCTCTCTGCCTGTCTCTCTGCCTACTTGTGATCTCTGTCAAATAAATAAATAAAATGTAAAAAAAAAAAAAATTGGACTTTACATCCACAGGTCACACGTGGAGGGCGCTGACCATGTGGCTATGTCCCGAGTGCCTCGCGTACACAGCTCGTGCAGCCCTCCCAACAACCCGAGACACACAGCTGGGATCCTCATTTTCAGCCACAGAACTCGAGTGTACCAATTCCAGCAACTTGGCCAAGGTCACAGAGCCAGTGAAGGGGGAGCCAGAGCTCTGAAGCTGGGCAGAAAGCCTCCAGAGTCCGGCCTCTGCGTCAGGATGATAGGAGGAAGGAGACCCCTTCGCCACACCCCGAGGGCCCCTCAGCCGGAGCTCCTGCCCTCTTGCTAGGCAGTCACTACTGCTCAGGGAGTGTCCTTCACAGACACACGTCCCAGCCACTATTTTCTAAGCTTCTTGAGATGTGGCCCCCCGTTCCCCATCCCAAATGGTTTAGCAGGGCCCAGCATAATCAGTTCAAGTCCACGGTGATTCTTTACTGATTAGGAAACAGGTGGACCATCTCAAGGAACAACTGTAGGTAGGTGAGTCACTTTGTGACTGGCCCCAGGGTTAGGGGGTGGTGATCTGCTCGTGGGCTGTCAGGCAAATGCACAAAATATACAGTCCTTATGATAGGTTTCTGGTCCTCATTCTCCCTGGTGCAATTAAAACAAACAAAAAAGGTAGAAGAGGATAGAGAACATGGGCAGAACTGGAGAACATGTTGGGTCAGATCATTTCTAGAGGCCCCTCCGGCTTGGAGATTCAAGTTCTATTCAAGCACAGGCCACAAAAACCCTTGCACCCCGTCTCTGCCATGATGGATGGGGCTCTCCAATAAAACCAAAACACACACGGACATTAGGAAAAGTCGTCACCTTTTGCTTTTGCCTCTTCCTTGTATGGACTGGGTTCTCTTCTTGGATGGAGGACACCTTTTGACCTGGATTCACAATCAAATGACACTGTGGTTATAAGAAGCCCCAAAAAAGGGAAAACGAGGACAGGTAAGAAAAGGAGGGGAGGGGGGTCAAGTCTGGAAATGTGAATTGATGAATATGAGCTCTATCTCTCGGAAGTGAGTGCCGTAAGTAATCTGGAACATGGCGGGTGAACTAAGGATGTCCACTGCTTTGGTCTTCAAAGTGGACAGTTTTGGCCAAGATTAAAGGTATATCTCTTAAACTGACTGTAGCCTGGCCAGCCCCCATCATTCCCCCATGTAATGCTGCTGTGAAGGTCACTTGGGCCATCCTGGGGTGCCCAATCTTCCCCGCTGCTCTGGCTGTCCCTGCACAGGCTGCTGTGTAAGCTTCCCTCCTGTCCTCAGCCTCCCCCTCCATGCCTTCCCCATACGACCTCATCGATGCCCACACTAGGAGTCAGTGTGCCTCTCAACCTCCTACTTCTCCCTGAACTTCAGGCTGAAATTTCAGAAAAGGATGAACCCCTCAACGTGTCAGGTAATTGGCACCCCGGCTGCTTGCCTTCACCGGAACCCAGTACCCTCCTGTGGGCCGCCTTCCATGGATGAGGGACACCTAGGCTAGAAACCTATCGGGTATCCCTGCTTCCTCCCTTCCTCTACCGGTCCTGCTCACATTTGTCAAAACTATCCCTTCTGGGACGCCTGAGTGGCTCCGTGGGTTAAAACCTCTGCCTTCGGCTCAGGTCATGATCCCAGGGTCCTGGGATAGAGCTCCGCATCAGGCTCTCTGCTCAGCAAGGAACCTGCTTCCCTTCCTCTCTCTCTGCCTACTTGTGATCTCTGTCAAACAAATAAATAAAAATCGGGATGCCTGGGTGGCTCAGTTGGTTAAGCAGCTGCCTTTGGCTCAGGTCATGATCCCCGTGTCCTGGGATCGAGTCCCACATAGGGCTCCTTGCTCGGCAGGGAGCCTGCTTCTCCCTCTGCCTCTGCCTGCCATTCTGTCTGCCTGTGCTTAGTCTCTCTCTGACAAACAAACAAATAAATAAATAAATAAAATGAAATTTTAAAAATAAATAAAAATCTTAAAAAAAAAAATCCTTTCTCTGTGTATAGCATGAGGGCCTCAGTTTAAGAATTACAACAGCCTCCCAACTAGTATCCTTATCTCCGGTTTTTCCCCTCATCCTTTTGTCACTCAGTGTGACCAACCTGATGAAATGCAAACTTCTAAGCTCAGCACACAAGGTCATTCATCTTCGGGCCCTCCTGTAGGCAGATCACCCACAACGTATAGCCCTGTCATCCCCAATGGCTTCCTGTTCTTTAAATGGAACTTGAGGGAATGTTCCTATCTATCTCCTCCTGGGCTTCCCCGCCCTTTCTTCTTCAGCTAGTGAAATCCCCCTCACTTTTAAAAGCCTGGGTGTAGGGGCGCCTGGGTGGCTCAGTGGGTTAAGCCGCTGCCTTCGGCTCAGGTCATGATCTCAGGGTCCTGGGATCGAGTCCCGCATTGGGCTCTCTGCTCAGCGGGGAGCCTGCTTCCCTCTCTCTCTCTCTCTGCCTGCCTCTCCATCTACTTGTGATTTCTCTCTGCCAAATAAATACATAAAATCTTTAAAAAAAAAAAAAAAAAAAGCCTGGGTGTACTCTAAGCGGGGAGGTAAAATTTGATAACTTCCTCTTTTGCCTTCTCTGTGCTGTGTACCCACTTCTCTGAGGGCTTTCGTATGAGCCATTAAAGTGGTTCTTCTCTGCGAAACAGTGAACGCTGGTGGGTCAGGGTGGGGCACCGGGGACGTTAGGTATTTTTGTGTTTCCCTGTCCCCCGTCAGCAACCAGCCCCAAACACAAGTGGCAATTTACTCTTGAAGTTTGAAGATTCTTTTTCTTATTTTCTTCTTCTTCTTCTTCCACTATCATTTCATCCAATTTCATTATCTTTCGTGCTGTAAGAAACAGTTTTAACAGAGTCATCTTTCTCATAGGAGTAAATTTTCATGCATTCATGTTTCTTGGAGGAAATAAAACGTATGAAATCTTTGGCTGTAATCAAGAAATAGACTTTGAATATAAACAAGATGACTTTTTTTTTTTTTTTTTTAAGAGAGTTTAGACAGAGAAAACTAACCAGACTGATTAACGAAGCCCACATGATGCCCAGCATCCCGCTGAGAGTGCAGACGCTGGACTCGGCTAGACTTGAGCGTGAGGCCTGGTCCTAGCACCACCCAGGTCATGGGGCTTTCACTGCGCTGCCTCAGTGTCCTCATCTATAAAAGGGAGTAGTCACTTCACAGGGACAGTGAGATCTGGAACGCACTCCGCAAGAACAGCATCTTTGTTATTTTTTTCCTATTTCCCCAAACCCTAGAATTGTGCCTGTGAGTGTTTAAGTGTCTGTGGAATGCATGAACATAGAGCTCTTTTTTTTTAAAAAAAAAAAGATTTTATTTATTTATTTGAGAGAGAGAGAGCATGAGAGGAGAGAGGTCAGAAGGAGCAGCAGACTCCCTACAGAGCAGGGAGCCTAATGCGGGACTCGATCCTGGGACTCCAGGATCATGACCTGAGCCAGAGGCAGTAGCTTAACCAACTGAGCCACCCAGGCACCCACAGAGAGCCCTTTGACAATACGGGATACGTGTCATAAGAATTATTTATGGGGCACCTGGGTGGGTTAAGCCTCTGCCTCTGGCTCAGGTCATGATCTCAGGGTCCTGGGATCAAGCCCCTCATTGGGCTCTCTGCTTGGCAGGGAGCCTGCTTCCCGCCCCCCTCTGCCTGCTGCTCTGCCTACTTGTGATCTCTCTCTCTCTCTCTGTCAAATAAATAAACAAAATCTTACAAAAATTATTTATTACAATATTATTATTTACATAGATTAGAAAACTTTCTAAGCACCATAGCTGTTTAGTGATGAAAGTTAGTGTCTCACTGCTAGCTCTATACAAACCCGAGCCAAACAATCTTGAACAGGGATTCCAGAGATAATTCAGGCATCTGATCATGGGGGGTACGGTCTCAGACGGGACAGCTTTTTAGCTTTTTACTTTATGACACATTAAATAATATATTTATCTTTTTTTTTTTTTTTTTCCTTTTTGGAACTAGCGTATAATGTAGACAAAGCCCAATGGTCAAGAGGGCACAAAGTCAAGTTTTACTGTTGGTTGACTTGGATCCTGTGTGTCTGTTCCCACAGGTGAGATCAGAAGACCCCCTCCCCCACCACTTGAGCAAGACTGTGGAATCCAGAAGAGAAATCAGTTTTCCCCAAATGTGGAGACAACCCAAACTGAACTAACACACTATAAATATGCCGCCAAGGATCTCCAGGAACACTCGAGCCCAGTTCTGTCGTAATCTCACCAAGGCAGCACTGGAGTGTGACACCGGCAAAGTGAAAGCTCCCGCTCTCTTCATGCTACGAGGTCATTTGACGGAAAGCAAAATGGACTAAGAACTGGGCCTTGTTTCTGGCCCTCCCCCGGGTCAAGATCCAGGCCCTGGGTCAGGCCTCGCCTCACAAGAAGTGGATGCACTGAGCTATGAAAGCTTAATGACAGTGACACAAAGTCTGTAGTAGGGCTCATCCTGTTCCTGCTCCATGATGCTCACGGGTCACGACCGGGTTTCCCAAACATGTTCCCTCTGGGACAGCATTTCTCAGAGTGTGGGGTGTGAGGGAGGGATGATTTTCCGCAGCAGGTCACTGAGTCCAGGAATGTGGATGGCGCCCGGAGGATACTGGTCCTTTCACAATTCTCTCTCAACCCTTCTGATCACATGGGCGTGCCTTGGCGGGCCTCACCATGTCCCGTAACGCCTCTCAGTCCTGCCACCCTCTAACTGGCGGAGCCAGGGGCAGTCATGCTTCCCACACAGCTTTCCCTCTCCTTCCACTCCCACTCTTGCCCCAACAATGGCCGGCAGTTTGCTCACTATCTGTCCTGCATATGATGAACTCAATGCAGCGGCCAAAACCACATTATCGGATTTGCAAGACCGAGGACCAGGCATTAGAAGGAAGAGTGCCTACCACTGAGGCCTCCCTGAGCTGCCGGCCTGCCATCTGGCCTCCACTCTCCCAGTTCAAGAAGGGGTTTTGAAAAGTACTCACTTTTGGCAGATTTCAAGGGTGTCTGAATAGCTTCTGCTGTTAGTCGGTTTATTTCTGTGATATCCAGGTCTGCCTGTTGCCAACACAGCCAGAAAACACCAGGCATATTCCATCAAATATCGGGAATATTTGAAGACTCAAAACAATTAATTTCAAAAACACATTTATTACTTATAAGACTATTACGTATTAGTTATAACATGATTTTAGTGAGCTCCTATAAATGCACTATACAACCCAAGAGCTAAAACATTGCTGATTACTTGCTTCTAGCTCTGTAGTCTTTCCTGTTCTATTTCCTCGTCTTCTCCCAAAGGTGACCACTATCATTGCATCTGCTTAAAAGAAAGCATGTTTGTGTGGGGTTTGTTTTTTTTTTTTATAAAGGTATATGTGCTTAAAAAACATTTTATTTGGTTTTGCTTCTGCCGCTTCTGGCGTAGTTTGTTTTCACTGTCATGTAGCATCCCACTGTGTGACTCTTTCACAATTAATTTCTCCAATCTCCTGTCAACAGTCTTTTGCTACTCTAAACAACTTCTTCATGTGTCTGATGCACATGTCCAAGTTTCCTCTTGGCTGTACACTCAGGGAAAGTGGTTGCATTTGATTATGTCCCGTTGGCAAACAATACAGGTTGCTAATGACTCACGTTCTCTGCACTTGGTGCTGTACTAGACTTTTCACTTTTTTAAAGTCTAGAGAGTCAATAAGGTTTTCTGTTGCACCTACAGGCCCTTCAAAAAGGCTTCTAGTTATCACCGTTCTAATTAAATGTGCTCCCATTGGTGACCACCTACGTGAATGAGAATAGCTACGAGCAGGCATGATTCTCTGCCTTTTCCTGCAGGACACATGTAAGTATCAGAGGAGGTGTTACAGACTAGGGATGACAGGTTTCATCTCCAGACTGGTAGGGAGTCCAGGGAGTGCTCGGAGGAGCATTCTGAGGCTGTCCAATCTTAGCAAGAGACAGCGCTGTAGGAGCTTAGTAAGGTCTGGAGTGGTCGATGGAGTGGATAATGGCCAACTAGGTGCCATCTCTAGAAACAACTTGCATGTTATGAAGGTGTCAGTGGTGGCAGACCACTGATTATCTTTGTGTAGAAGAGTTAACAGGCCTAAGACTGATATCCATAGAGAGGCCCATTTGCATGCATGGGCTTGCAGCTTGCAGGAGAACTTGGATTTAAAGATTCCCACCATTTCCTGGTTAGAATGGCTGTCTGGGCCTAAGCTTTGTACAAACAACATGGCTTATGCTGCATACCTGTTTTACTCCTGGAAGTCTGGAATTTCGGTACATGCTAGGCAGACGATGCCAATGTGACAAGCCCCCAGGGCTTGTGAAAATCCTGGGTATTGAGTCTCGAATAGGCTTTTCTGGTAGACACTGTTTCATGTGTGTTGAATTAAGGTGTCACATGTGACTCCACTGGGAGAGGACTCTTGGGAGCTTACACCTGGTTTCCTCTGAACTTTGGCCCAGGCACCTTTTCCCTTTGTTGATTTTGCTTTATATCCTTTCACGTAATAAATCACAGCCATAAGGAGGACTCTATGCTCAGATCTGTAAGTCTTCCTGAGAGTGGTCTTGGGAGACCCCCACATACCTAATCATTATGAACTTTTGTGCCAAAGTATCATTCCTTTCCTGAGTTCTAATGCATATTAGCTAAGGCTACAATTCTCTTGACTTGGTGTGATGACACCGGCTATTTCATATTACACTAGAAGCTCTCTGATTTGTAGTTCTGTATGTCTAATTAATTAAGATGAGGGTGATGCATTAGCTAACAAGTATAATTCATCTCAGAGGTAAGGCATTTGAAACACCAGATCTGGGTGTGTGGAGGCGGGAACATGTTACAAAGAAAGAGAAAGCCAGAACTAAGAATGTTTTCCTAGCTCTTGATTTTACTTTTCAGTGATTCCCACTCCTCTCCTATAATATTCATCTCCAAACCCTTTCCTGACTGAACAACTGACTCTGAAACACCTTTAACTTCTGAGGCAGGTGGAGATCTGCCCTTCAATGCTACCATGTACCCTGTGTAGTCAGGTCCCTTCAAACCCTGAGATTCCAAGAGATCCTAATAACGCAGAAAAGGAGGTAGATTTTGGGGTTCACTCTGTAAACCTGATGAAGGTCATAATTAACATTCTCTCCAGAAAGATAGCAAATGCATGTATGTATGTGCATTGTTTTTGTCTGATTTTAGAGTGCCTAGGGTCTCTGTGAAGACCATTATGGACTAGTTCCCAACACTGTAAAACAAAACTTTCTGTAAGGGTAGAAATGCTCTGTTTCTGGGCTACCAATATGTAGTCACTAGTCACTTGTGGCTGGTCAATATTTGAAACGTGATTAGTGTCTCTGAGGGACTGAAGTTTTAATTTAATTAATTTTAATGGACTAATGATTTATTTAATTAATTGATTGATTGATTTAATTAATTCTAATTGATTGATTAATGGTGGCTATTGTATTGGACAGTCCAGATCTAAAATGTGAACTCTTTATTTTGCTTCCCCATCTAACTGTCTTCAATCCTAACGCTGATGCTGGGATGAAAGAGGTGAGACAGGGTGAGGAATCCTGAGAGTCCCAAATAAGAGCGAAGCTTCTAGAGGATGACGTGATAAAACAACAGTCTCAGGGGACCTGGGTGGTGCGGTGGGTTGAGTGTCCAACTCTTAATTTTGTCTCAGGCTGTGATCTTGGGGTGGTGAGTTCGAACCCCATGTCTGGCTCTGCGCTCAATGCGGTGTCTGCTTGAGTTTTTCTAACCCTCTCCCCCTCCACCCTTCTCTCTCTCTCTCAAATAAATAAATCTTTATAATAAAATAAAAATAAAACAACAGTCTCTGACACCTAGCAGACCAGGCTGTCAGATAATGACCCAGGGGCTTAGAGGGACTGGGCTTGAGGCTTTTGCTTTGCCTGAGAGGTCAGGGCGGAGAGCTACAAGGAACCTGCCCAAAATAGAATGCCTCCCTCTGCAGAACTTGATAGTATTTGGGCTTCACAGACTCAGCCTTTGACAACCATAGTTTTGCAGTTGGCACAAACAGGTCATGTCCCCTAGGAGCCCTCTTCCATGGTAAACACCCACTGGTTGGATTTTGCGATGGGATTAAACTTAAAAAACTAACCATAGTTCCAAAATAGGACAGATCACTTACTGTTGCGGCCTCTTCCAGCGCCTGTTTGCTTCCTCCAAGGGCTTTTAAAAGAACATTTTATTTAGTTACTATCAGATCTTAATGATAAACCATCTTCCCATTAGCTGTCTAAAACTGGACTAGATTAAGCCCTGGCTTCAACACTCAAGGCCCTTTGTAACCTCTTTTTTCTCCACACCTGACTGGCTGCCTTATAGCATATTCTAGGTCCCACCACACACATCTTATTTCCCAGATGTGCCACCGTCTCTCGTGCCTCTACCCCTCCTCGCTTATTATTATTCTCTTTACCGGAAATGCACCTCTGCACCCGGAAAATTTCTAATTTGTCTTTTGAAACTCAGTTCAAACCCCAAAGTCTTTATTTTTCTATGACAACAGGTTGCGGCAAAGTGCTGAGCTAGTTGCTCAATTCTCATCATACCGAACAACTACTCAGAGCTGTTTAAGCATCCCCCCATCTGCTGCCTTGAACTAAACTCCTTGAAGACTGTTTTGGGCAAAAATATGGCATAGGTGGTTATGCAGCCAGTGTGTGTTGAACGAAGAGGTCTGTGCAAGATTTAGATGTAGAATAAAGTTAGGTTAATCCTCCTTCTAGAAACTCTCATAGTGTCCTGTAGAACTGTTAAGAATTCACGCTTTGAACCAGACAGAGTGCTTGGGTTTAAACACCCTCTGCTACTCACTAGCTTATGAGACCCTGAGCAAAGTAACTAATCTCTCTGTGCCTTAATTCTGTCACCTGTAAAAGAGGAGCAATATTAACAATGAATACCTTTGTTGTGAACATAAAGTCAGTTAACATATGTAACACACTCAGTACAATACCTGTCTAGCACATATAAACGTACAGCACTAGATAAATGTACCTACTGACCCCTACACTTTCCCTTTTATGGTACCTACGATTTTGACTATCTAATCACATGTGCATTTTTAAAACGACCCTCCTCTACTAACTTGTAAGTTCCTGGGGTAGGCAAGGTCTGTGCTATTTCCCAAAGCACTTTCAATATTAATATATTAATATTCATATTAATGAATATTAATATTCATTGTTAATATTCACTGAGACATGCTCAGTGAATATTTGTATAAGTGTGCAAATAAAAGGGCAAGTCAAAGAATCATTAAATATCTATTATTTGAACAGAACATGCATTTCTATTCAGGAAGGAGTTGATATAATAGATAATAATTAGGAAAAGTAAGGGTAACCCAGCAGAAAGGATAGCCTCTTGCATGTCCTTGGACGTTTAACAAGGGAGTGGAGAACAGGTTGCAATTTTTCTCTGGCCAGAAAAACTTGAGCCCTTGCATGTCACAATTTGATTTGCTCTTTTTTTTTTTAATTGACAGGTTCCGTAAGATGCAGAAAGCACTGCTTGGGGGTTATCCTCCCATGTCAGCTCTGGAAACAAACCAAGTTGTTCTTTTATTCGTCTTTAAATGATTGTATAATATAAAGAGAGAGTGTTTTGTGACACATGAAATTCACACAAAATTCACATTTCCATGTGTCCATAAATACATGTTCCTTGGACACATACCTGCCCATTCATTACAGCTGTTTTGGACCTAGAACAGCTTGAGGTGAGTAGCTGCAACAGAGAACCCTCTGGCACAGAAAGCCTAAAGTATTTACTAGACAGTAAATTCTCCTTTGGAGAAGACGTTCGCCTACCTGGGCGGTGTGTGTGTGTGTGTGTGTGTGTGTAGATGACGTTAAGTTCTATGCACAAAGGTAAAGCAGGGAAGAGAGATAAGGAGCGGGGGAAGTGGTAAGGCTGCAATTTCCTAAAGTGATCATGAGGACTTCACTCAGGCGACCACAGAGGCGCCCCAGGGCCCAGGCCTGGGGGGACGGCAGCAGCTCTTACCGAAGTAGTCTAGCCAGTTCATCTCGCGCAGCGCCTTGGGGAGCCGCAAGATCTCGATGTTGTACAGGTTATCCATCTCCTTGAGGAGGTTCTGCCTGTCCGACTGAATTTGCTTGGATCGTATTTGCACTGCGAGAGGGCAGAGCCGACAGAACACGGGTCACCGGCCGGTGAACGGGGCCTGGAACCCTGCTGCCCGCACCCCCAAGCCCCCGGCACCCAGCGATCGCCCCGGGCTCCGCCCCTACCTTCGCGGTCGAAGTCCCGAAGAAAGGAAGCGAGCTTCCGGCTCCGAACCGAGTTCGTCTTGGCCACCCGACTGCCGCCCTTCCTAGCCGGAGCCATGGCGCTTGGGTGGAGACTGCGGGGAGCAGGGGATGCAGCCACTGGGAGGTCAGCGGCCGAGGTCGGGGAGGGAGAGTAAGGAGGCCGCCGAGGAGCGGGAGAGGGCGGACGGGCACCCCACGGAGCTAGTGGGGACGCCCTGCCTTTGAAGGCCCGAGCATAAAGGTGTCGCGAGGCACGTACCTGCGGGTCACCAAACGGGTTGAGAAAGATCTCGCCGCTCCAACTGAGGGGAGGGAACAGCTTCGTGCCTAACCGGACGTGCGGCCGCCGCCACCAAATTCAAACTGCCACAGGCTGACCAATGAGAAGTCGCCGTCTTAGGAGGGTCCCACAGCATCCAATCACAAGGAAGCTCCGCGGCCAGGCCGCCGGTGCACACGTAGGACTACAGGACCCAGAAGACACTGCGGTCTACGACATACGTTCGCGACTCGACAGCCGTGCTGGGGGCATGCGCAGAGAGACCGTGGCTCCTGGTGGCGGCCCTGACGGGTCCTCGGACTTTGATGGCATTAGCTTTAAGTTTTCCTGCTGGTTTAGGGAAAGCGACTGGCAGTTTCCAGGAAAGGAGACAAGAGTCCGGCTCTGGAAGTGCGGGTTCGGAGACAGCGCTTCGGCCCGGGGAATCCTCAGTCTGAAACTGGAGACTGCCCGAGCCGCGGGCGAACCGCCTCCGAGGTCTGATCAGGCAACCCTTCAGGAGGTGGGAAACCGAGGCCCTGCCTCCGGAGCCCCCCTAAAGGTAAGACAGCGCCTCGCGTTAGGACGTCCTGTCGGAAGGGATACACAGCCCCCATCGTGAGGAGACCCTGGTTTGGCGGAACTTCACCTGCGCGCGGTGATCACTGGACTCGCTACTTCCCCTGCCGAGTTAAGACCCTAATGCTTCCCTCCTCCTCCTTTCTGTTTTTATCTCGGCAGATGACTCAAGACCAACCTTGGCTTGCTGTGCAAGAGGCCCTGAGGAAGTGCTTTCCCGTGGTGGAGGAGCAGCAGGGCCTGTGGCAGAGCACCCTGGGGGACTGCCAGCCCCTCCTGGCCTCTCTCAGCAACCTGGCCGAGCAGCTGCAGGCGGCACAGAATCTGCGATTTGAGGATGTGCCTCCACTTCGAGCCTTCCCGGACTTAAAGGAACGGCTGAGGCGCAAGCAGCTGGCGGCTGGCGACACTGTCTTGGACAAGTTAGGGGAGAGGCTGTAAGAATTCAATGCCGCTCCTTCTTGGCGGAAAAATTGAAAAACTTGGTGTTTAATAAGTAGCTAGGATCCATCAGAAGAGTATTTTTCCCTTTACTTGAGAACACGGTATTTGGAGGTGTCTCAGCCTTGCCTCCTTTCCATTTGTTGCAATGGGACCTCTTATCAAAAAGTCATTTCATGGGGTACCTGGATGGTGCAGTCAGCTGGCCTTCCGCCTCCTAGTTTTGGCTCTGGTCGTGATCTCCCAGGGTGAGTTCAGTCCCTATACTGGACTCTGCACCCAGTGCGGAGTCTGCTTGAGACTCTTTCTCTCTTAATTAATCTTTCTTTGAAAAAGTTATTTTATGGCATTTCCCTTGTCATGTAAGGCATAACAGTGATGGTCTCAGTAGAAGTTACAGTGGAAAAAAGAAAAGCAATCGAAAAAGCGAATTAGTCCTCTGTAGTCTTCTTTTGTCAAAAGCAGCGAGGAATTGTACTTTAAACTTAGTAGTGCTAGAGCTAAGGGTTTTATGTATATTCTCACATAAAATATTTTCAACATCTCTGATTTAACCTCACTTAATCCCATTTTGCTGGTGAGGAAACTGAGGCTCAGATTGCCTATGGTCACACAGCTAGTAAATGGTAAAGCTGGAAGTCTAACTCAAGTTTGCCCGACGCCACGGCCAGAGTGTTCAACCACCATTCTGTTCTGCTGTACGTTGGTGTCTCTGTGCCAGGCACAGTACATCTCTAAACTCTTAGTATGCCTAAATGAGACCCTCTTTTTTTTTAAAAAAAAGATTTTATTTATTTGTCAGAGAGAGGGAGAGAGAGTGAGCACAGACAGACAGAATGGTAGGCAGAGGCAGAGGGAGAAGCAGGCTCCCTGCCCAGCAAGGAGCCTGATGTGGGACTCGATCCCTGGACACTGGGATCATGACCTGAGCCGAAGGCAGCTGCTTAACCAACTGAGCCACCCAGGCATTCCAGACCCTCTATTTTAAAATTATAAATATTGAGGATAGACAAGAGACCTGGCACTTAGGCTTGCTCTTTCTTTCTTTCTTACTTACTTATTTATTTTAGAGAAAGAGCACCAATGGGGACGGGGGCAGAGGAAGAGAGAATCTCAAGTAGATTCCCCACTGAGCACAGAGCCCCATCTGGGACTTCATCTTATGACCCATGATATCATGACATGAGCCAAAATCACAGGTCAAATGCTTAACCAACTGAGCCACCCAGACGCTCTGCACATAGGCCTTTCCTTGACCAGAACAAAAGAAGTTTCTGGTGTATATAGTCTGTGCTGTAGACTAAGGGGAAATGGGTATATATGGGGACTTTGTATATTCATTTGTACAAAATAAGTACCCATGGGATGCCAGGCACAAGGTGCTGGGAATATAACGATGAACCAGACTTAGTTTCTTAGTTAATTAGAAGAGAGATGATTAGCATCAATTAAATTACGTTGCAGTATGTTCTGAGGTAGTGAACTCTTATTTCAGTTGATGACCTGTTTTTGTGTGAGTATTGGGCCGTTATTTTGTCTAATTTTTTACCTGTGAGTCAAAGCCACACATTTTGAAAGTTACAATTATAGGTTAGGGAATGCTTTGCCCTTTGGGAAGTTGTGGCCTTCTTGGTGGCTGGGTCCCTTGGAGTCACCAGTGGAATCATAACTATTGACCGTGAGTTAGGCACTTCCCTAAGCACCTTATGAGCATTATTGCATTTAATCTTCATAAGAACCCTTTCATTGATTCATTCATTGTATTTGTCATTCTATGTGTCAGTCTCTGTGTTCTAAGTACTTAGGGCATGCAGTGAGCAAAACGGATCATTTTTATACATGACTGAGAACAAATAACTTTCCTAAGGTCTGCAGTAGTTATGTGCACCCAGAGCAGTTTTTCCCATTGGGACATTTGGCAGTATCTGGAGACATTATCGATCGTTACAACTTGGGGAAGGTGGGGGTGTGGTGTGCTCCTCTCATCTAGTGGGTAGAGGCAAGGATGCTACTCCGTGCCCTAAATGCACAGAGTAACCTCCCACCACAAAGAACCATCCAGGTGGACATGTGAGTGTGCTGAGGTTGAGGAGCCCTGCTTTAGGCCTTTCTCATGATGTTGTCTAACAGGAGACTTTTCCCCTCAGAGCCACCCTCCTCAAGGTGCGGGACACCGTCAGCAGGCACGTGGAGCAGGTGTTTGAGATCTATGAGCAGCACGCAGACTCGATCAGCATTGATGCTGTCCTGCAGGCTTCGGTGCTGAGCCCGTCTGTGGCTGACATGTTGGAGTGGTTGCAGGATATCGAGAGACATTATCGACATTCGTATCCTTTGCACACGTTTCAGACAGTGTCCAGAGCTGCTTCAGGAAGTCTTTTTAATTTCAGTTTTCACGAGATACAATTGTATGGTAGGGGTCAGTTCTCCTTGGTCTCTGAGCTTAGAGAAAAATAAAGCAGGCCGAGTGGGGAGTGAGGGTGGAGTTGTGATTTTAAATAGGGTGGTCAGGAGAGGCCTCACAGATAGTGACATTTAAGAAAAGACCTGAAGGCGAGGGAGAGAATCCGGTGTTTTTTGGGGTAAGTGTGTCCCAGGTAGAAGAAATAGCACATGCAAAGGCCCTGAGGTAGTAGTGTGCCTGAAGTGTTCTGAAAATAATGCGGATGCCACTGGGCTAGACTAGAGTGAGGAGGGGGACCATAATAGGAGACATGGTCAGAGAGACAGGGCCAGACTTTGTAGGGCTTTGGAGGTCTTTGAAAGGATATGACTTCTGCTCTGAGTGAGATGGAAAGCTATTCAGAGGTTTTGAGAAGAGGAGTAACATAATCAGCCTGTGTTTTTCACAGAGCTGCAGCCAATAATACTGAGCACTGACTACATGCCATGCCAGGTGCTGTTCTAAGAATGCCCACATAGCCACTTGTGAGGTGCTTTGATTCTGTTTCCTGGGTGCTTCTTGGATTTTCCTTCTCTATCTGCACTGCCTCTTCCATAGTTTCTCGCCTCTCATGTGGCCCATTGGTCTGTGCAGCATCTTGATGGTGTTCTCTGTCTGGCTTCTTTGCCTCTGAGCCAGCTCCAGCTAGTGACCTCACTGCGTCCTGCAGACATCTTTTTTCTGCCTGTCGCTTACATTGAGTTTGCAGCAGCTTCCATGGCTCATAGGCCAGAAACCCCACTTTGGTCTTCAGTGCTCTTCCTGTTCTGGTTCAACCTGCCTTCTCAGCCACCTTTCCTACTGCTCTACACACTGTTCCTTGCCGGCCAGATTGGAGGATTTCCTCAGCACTGAAACCAATCCATGCTTCCCCACTTCTGTGCCTTTGATTATGCTCTTCCTACCAGCCAGAATCTTCCTGCTGCTCTCTAAGTGGGAGGTATGCATCCTCTGAACTGCCACACGGTGTCCTCTTTGATAGTCATTGACGTTCTCTCTTTTCAGTTCCTGGTTTTTCCCTCACCGCAGTGAGGTGGTTGGGCAACTAGGTGGTTGGGGCCATGTCTCATCCCTTCAGCCATGGAGCACTGGGAGTGAGGAGGTGCCCAGTAAAGATGGGTGGCATAGGTGAATTCTGCTGCCAGATAAATGGGATGATAGCCCCTCTTTCGTTCCTCGAGCTTCCTATAGCTCTCCCCAGGGTATTTTCCCCCTTCAGCATAATTGCATTTGCTTATTTTTTTTTAAAAGATTTTATTTATTTATTTGAGAGAGAGATCATGAGCGGGGGGAAGGGTAGAGGGAGAGGCAGAATCCCCACTGAGCAGGGAGCCTGATGTGGGACTCAGTACCAGGACCCGGGGATCATGATCTGAGTCAAAGGCAGATGCTTAACTGACTGAGCTACCCAGGCACCCTTATTTGCTTTTTGAGCAGTCAGTCCTTAATTTCAAGGAAGTTACCTAAAGAGAAAGTACCTCCTGTCTTCGGTCCAGTGGGGAGACTTGGCAAATATCCAAGCTTTGCCCGAGGCCTGGAACCAAATTTCAGAAGATGAACACCAAAGCCTTGTACAAGGTACTGGTTTTCATTTACTCCATGTCTGCGTTCTGTGTGTCTCACTTCTTTAGAAGCATTACAAAGATGCCCTTGCAGTCCCCCTGTATTTTTTTATAAATTGGGTGTTTTATGTTCTCTGGAGAGGTGATATGCCAGTTTTTCTCTCTTCCTATTCCAGATACCCTGTTGAATGTTTCCTTCTTCCTGGAAGAGTAAGGAAGCCACGTGTTGATCAGCAGACTAGGGGGACACAGTTGAAGACCGACATTGGTGCTTTCTGGTATGGTAACCTGACATACTTGAAAATCAGTGCCTAGAGCCTGAGGACTGCCTTCTGATGCTGGGGCCTCCCTGTGACGTCACGGCTGAGGGCACATGGACCACCCCTTGCCCTTTCGATGCTCGGCAGTGGAAGGAGGTAGAGAGAGAATGCAGGAAAGGTGGTTGGTGCAGGAGAACAACGGGGCAGGAGCCACCGCCGCAGAAGTAGTAGGGAAGGAGAGGGCAGGGAAGGGAGTGTGGCACCACGCTCAGCACCATCCAAAGCTCTGAGCTTGGTTGACACCCGGGCCTGTTCTGTGTATTTGTGCCCATACCTGATTACTTGATGGAAGGTGATTATTCTTGATGATTTAAAGGAATAAAGGTGATAATTGATGGAAGACAGTACAGATCTTCCTGGACTTACAGTGAGGTTACATCCTGATAATCCCTTTGTAAATTGAAAATATTGTAAGTCAAAAATGCATTTAATACCCCTAACCTACCAAGCATTAGCCTAGCCTACCTTAAATGTGCCCCAGAACACTCACATTAGCTTACATTTGGGCAAAATCATTTAACACAAGGGCTTTTCATTTTATTTATTTATTTTTTTGAAGATTTTATTTCTTTATCTGTCAGAGAGAGAGAGCACACAAGCAGGCAGAGCGGCAGGGAGAGGCAGAGAGAGAAGCAGGCTCCCCGCTGAGCAAGGAGCCCACTGTGGGACTTGATTCCAGGACCCTAGGATCATGACCTGAGCAGAACGCAGCGGCTTAACCCACTGAGGCACCCAAGCGCCCCAGGGGCTTTTCATTTTACAATGAAATGAAATGAAATGTTCACTATCTCATGTAATTTACTGAAAACAGAACAGCTGTTCGGGCTTCACATGGCTGTATCGGTCATTTACCCTTATGATCTCTGGGCTGACTGAGCTGCGGCGTGCAGCATGCCCTGTTGGTGCCCAGCGTCATGAGAGAGGTGCACACTGCATGCCGCCAGCCCAGGAAGAGATCCACATTCAGTATGTGAAGTATGGTTTCTGGTGGATACGTATTGCTTTTTGCACTGTTGTAAGAGTTGAAAAATCCCACGCCCAACCACTGGAAGTCCCGGCAGCGCATCCCTGTTATCCAACTGCTGTGGCTCCGAACCCTCAAGTCGACTTCAGTTTCCAGAGCCCGCCACCAGGGGGAGGTGGTGCAGCATGAATTACGCTCAGAGCTTTGTCTTTGAGGAGTTGTCCCTCTCTTCCCCACCCACCTCGTCTGGGAGTAAGTGGCTGGGGAGACTGCTGAAATGACAGGGGTTTTAGCCAAAGCTGGCGCCTGATTTGCCACATTCCTCTGATCTTGGAGTAGCTGCACGGTGGGAGAAGACCACCCAGAATCGGGCCATCAGGGTTACGTTTCTGAAGCCCAGGGCCTTCAGCTGTGAAATGGTCGGGCACTTCCAGACCTGTCAGCTTTGGGGCTGTGGAAGAATCTGGGTCACTGGATGTAAAGAGGCTTAATAAAGAGTATAGATATTTTTAAAATGAAGATGACTTTTTTCTTTTTTTCTTACTATAAAAGTGATATTAATGCTTTTTAAAAAGTCATAGGAAAACTGTAGAAAAAAATGTAACTTTAGAAAAGTATGAAACAAGCTACATCAGAGATATTTTGATATATACCCTTTCAATGTCCATAATCGCACATTTTAAAAGACCCATATATAGTATCTTTGACATACAATGTTACTTAAATAATCTTTTTTTTTAACACAGTTTGTCCATCTTTTCATATCTGTAAAAATAGCTCAACACAATTACAGTAGTTGCCATTACACACATACACTGTTTTATGAATGTATTAGAGCTTATATTTTTCCAGATTTTTATGTTTCTACCTGTAAAGATAATACATTGTGATTGTGAAAAACGAAAGGATTACAGAAAGTGGCAATGTACACTGTCTACTGTTTTTAACAATATGATAGGTATTCTTCCAGGAATTTGAAAAAAATGTATCACATCCGTAATAATTGTAAATAAAACTTAAAAACATTTGGGTATCAGGCCTTACGATGTGCTCTGGGGCAGATGAAGGAGATCCCCAGAAAGGTTTATAGTTCAACCAGGGAAAGATTTAAACTGGTGTCTCGTAAGTTTTAATGTGCATGGAAATCACTGGGCTCTTGTTAAAATGTCGATTCTGATTCTGTAGGCCTGGGGTGGCAGCGCCCTAGATTCTATGTTTCTCACAAGGCCTCGGGTACTATTGATGCTGATGATCCTGGGACCAGACTGAGTCGAAGAGATTGAAATTGTAAAACAATAATGAAAGTATTTTCTGGAGGGCAGCGTGGAGGGTGGACAAAATAGATGGAAGGGAGTAAAGGGTACAAACCCCCCACTTATAAGTTATAGGAGGGTAAAAAAATAATGAAAGTGTTACATTTGCCATTAAACAAAAGAGAGGGGACATGTGGGTGCCTCAGTCGGTCAAGCAACTGCCTTCAGCTCAGATCGTGATTCTGGGGTCCTGGGATCAAGTCGCGCATCTGGCTCCTTGATCGGGGGGAGCCTTCTCCCTCTCCCTCTGCTGCTCTCCCTGCTTGTGTGCTCACTTGCTCCCACTGTCTGATAAATAAATAAAATCTTTAAAAAAGAAGAAGAAGAGAAGTGATAACTGCTTGTCAGAATACTTCATAGTGACAGTGACATCTGAATTTGGACTTGGGGATGGGGAGGAGTGTAGGGCATTCCATGCTGAGGGGACAATCTAATAAGCAAAGGCAGTGTTTGAGAAAGATTGGAATCCAGCATGGATCAAAAGCTTGCTGTGTACCAGGCACTGCGCTTGTTTGCTTTTATCTCCTAAAACTGGCAAATATTAATAGTCCCACCAAGCAAGTCACTACGGTTCTTAAAGGGCTGGAGGAATGGCTCCCTAGGGTGGCCTGGAGCCCAATTGTGAAAAGCCCGAAAGGCCTGGCTTGAGAGTGTGTATTTTGTTCTACAAGTGGGAGGGGTTTGTGTGTGTGCGTGTGTGTGTTTCAGAGCTCTTTAAATCCTGACCATAAATAGATAACAAGGATTTACAGTGCTTCATAATAACTATGTATTACTTAAATATCACTGTTTCTATTTTGTTCATGATTTTTTTACTTTTAAAATACTATCTTTTTTAATTATCCTTTTAAAATTAAAATAGATTTATTTTTTGAATAAGTGACACATTCACACTGTGCAAAATTCAAAAAGAGTACAAGAGCACATTCAGTGAAAAGTTCTCCTCTCCCAGTTACTCACTTCCCTTCCCTGGAGGCAACCAGCATGAAATGTATTCTTCCAAAAATATTCTTTGCTCATATCCACACAATGGTTGGTGTCCTCTAAGATAGCCCCCAAGTGTCCCACCTCCGGTATTCATGTCCTTGTGTACCCTCCTCTCCTTCAGTGTGGGCTGGCCTTACAGATTTGCTTCTTTGAAGAGAATATTGCGGAAGTAGTGTGGTGTTACTTCTGAAACTAACTGATAAAAAAGGACTGCAGCCTCCAGTGTGAGCCCATCACTTACTGTCGGATTCCTCACCCTCCAAGAAGTCAGCTGCAGGGCTCCAAGGCAGTCCTGAGGAGTGCTCACGTGAGAGACTGAAGTCAGCCAGCCACCATGTGACTGAGCTTGGAAGCAGACCCCCAACTGTCCATGCTCCTGCCCTCTTGAGCCTTCAGTTGAAACCACAGCCCCAGCTAACAGCTCAGCTACAACTTCATGAGGACCTCAGACAAAGGCAACCAGCTAAGCTGTGTGCAGATGCCTGACCCATGGAAACATAATAAATGTTTGTTTTCAGTTATTAAGTTTTGGGGTGAATTATCCCACTGCAATAGATAACTAATACAACAAGCAAGTGGGTTTTTTTTGTGTATGTGTTTTCTCCCTGATTTTGCTACAGCATGCTACAGACTCAGCTTTGCACCTCCCCTACCGCCATTACTGTATTTTTTTTTTTTAAGATTTTACTTATTTATTTGACAGACAGAGATCACAAGTAGACAGAGAGAGAGGAGGAAGCAGGCTCCCGGAGGAGTAGAGAGCCTGATGTGGGACTCGACAGAGAGGAGGAAGCAGGCTCCCGGAGGAGCAGAGAGCCTGATATGGGACTCGATCCCAGGATCCTGGGATCATGACCTAAGCCGAAGGTAGAGGCTTTAACCCACTGAGCCTCCCAGGTGCCCCCCAATTAATGTATCTTAGAGATCATTCTACATGAATATAAAAAGAGTTTCCTTAATTTTTTCTAAAATGGTTCCTTATTTCTCTGTTGTTTGGGTGTACCATAGTTTATTTAACTAGTCCCGTACTGATGGACATTAGGTTTCCAAAGGCTTAGTGTCCTATAGGTTCCTGCAACCTTCCTGTGCTCCCACCTCCGTCCAATATGCCTGTTTTCCCGAATTTTTCAGTTAGCTAATCATACCCCACCCACTCATCCAGTGAAGAAAGAACTCTGTTGGTATTTTTACTGGACTCATATTTATAAAGTAAGGAGAATCATCATAGTGAGAAAACTTTCAGTGCTGCTGCTTTTTTGTTAAAGATGTTAGCAAGTGAGTGGGGGCAGAGGGAGAAGGAGAGAAACAGAATCTCAAGCAGACTCCCTGCTGAATGGAGAGCCCGATGTAGGGCTTGATCTCACAACCCTGAGGTCATGACCTGAGCTAAAATCGAGAGTCAGACGCCCAACCAACTGAGCCACCCAGGCATCCCCCACCATGCTCCTTCTTTAAGCATGCCACAGCTGTTAGATGTGAACTCTTTTCTATCTCCCTCTATTGGGGAAATAGATTCCTGGTGGTCAGAACCCCTTCCCTGCTGATTTGACAATCTGTTGGGATGAAGTGAAGAATTTAGTTTTTTTTCCTTCCTGTCCCTATGCCATCCACGTTTAGAAGTTCACCTCAAGGGTGCCTGGGTGGCTCAGTGGGTTAAAGCCTCTGCCTTCGGCTCAGGTCATGGTTTCAGGGTCCCAGGACTGAGGCCTGCATCGGGCTCTCTGCTCAGCGGGGAGCCTGTTTCCCCCTACTGCCAGCCTCTCTGCCTACTTGTGATCTCTCTTTCTCTGTCAAATAAATAAATAAAATCTTTAAAAAAAAAAAAAGAAATTTCCCTCAAAATTCTCTTGGCAGAGTAGCAGTTTTTCCAAATCAGTGAGATCCTAGGCTCCAAAGAGGAGGAATTCTGCCTGCCCAAGGAGGGTCCAGATTATGTGGTGACTGTGTTATGTCTAACTTTAATCTGAATAATGGGGGCCAGGTACCATCTTCACCTGTCCAAGTGTTCAGTTGTTTACGATGCCTCCACTCTGCAAATTTTGCATGGGAGGGTGCGCATTTGGAGGAGGTTCAGGGAGGAAGTACATTGACTCAGGAAAACTTGCTAAATTGCAAGTACCCAGACCTGGGTTCAAGTCTCAGCCACTTACCAGCTAAGTGACCTTGGGTAAGCCATCTTCCCTCTCAGTTTTAGTTTCTTCTTGTGTATTGACGGAGATGATGTTCTACCGCTTACAGGATCGTACGGTTTAAGTGAGGAGATATGTGAAAGGTTTTGGTAAATTTGGAAACATGGAGGGGTTGACATATACTCCAGACTTACTGGTCACCTACTAAGTGGGCAGCCGTGCGGTGCTCTTGGGCACCGTCAACACTTAGCAAGCAGTGCAGCAAGCGTGCTTCAGGAGACTGGGTTTCCTATGCGCCCACAGCTCATCAGTGACAACGCCACAGTTTGTACCAGGGTGTTTGTGGTTCTGGTGGAGGGAGTCTTTCCCTTTCACCAGTTTCCTCTCTGCATCCTTGATGCCCACTCTGCTGTGAAAAGAGTTGGGTTTCCTAAAGATCCAGTCCTGCACGGGACAGGGTTCCTCCAAACACAGGTGAGTGGAGCGTGGCCCCCATCTGGCAGTGGCACAGGTGGGGCTCTCTCGGGGCAGCTGCAACCTTGCCAGCTAGCTTCCCCCTTGGGTCCCATGCCACAAGGGCTGGAGTGAGTCCTCAGGCTGCCTGCCAGAGTCTCACACCTCTGCTCTTAATGCCTGGGCTGGGAGGAGATAGGCAGTCCTTCTCAAGGAATGACAGGGGTGCCCTTCTTTGCAATCTCTCTCCCCTTCATTCCTAGAATGTGCCTCAGTTTCTACAGAGTGTGAAGGAAAGCCATTTTTTTTCTGAGACTGGGACCTGGTCCAGCGTTTGAGGCCCCAGGCTCAGAGATTCCAATCTGGCACGTTTGAGGAAGGGCTGGATACCTGCGTTCTTATCAAGGACCCTCATTCTGTTGCAGGGCATAATCCTAAGAAAAAGCAGCAGAGAGGGAGCTGGTTAGATGAGCCACAAAGATCGCCCTTCTCCGGGGAAGAACCTAGACTTAACAGCTCCCGGATTGCCCCTCTTCTTCCCTCATTGTTTCTCAGCATCTACTCAGTCCTCAGTCCCGACAAGCACATCAATTCTCCTCCCCTAACCCCTTCGTACCATTTGGAGAAGGGTCGTAGTCACTTCTGTACGGGGCACCTTACAGTCTGCCACATTCACATTCATTCATTCAGAGACCTCCCCGTGTGCCCCGCACACAACTGATTCTGGGGGATTCAAAGACAGATAAGAGGGACGCCTGGGTGGCTCAGTTGGTTGGACGACTGCCTTCGGCTCAGGGCGTGATCCTGGAGTCCCGGGATCGAGTCCCACATCAGGCTCCCAGCTCCATG
This sequence comes from Neogale vison, assembly GCF_020171115.1. NCBI lineage: Eukaryota > Metazoa > Chordata > Mammalia > Carnivora > Mustelidae > Neogale > Neogale vison. The sequence goes on along the minus strand of NC_058092.1, from coordinate 29,020,860 downwards.
GGGAGTCTGCTTCGCTCTCTGACCTTCTCCTCGCTCATGCTCTCTCTCACTGTCTCTCTCTCTCAAATAAATAAATAAAATCTTTAAAAAAAAAAAAAAAACAAAGACAGATAAGAGAAGTACACGGTCTGGCAGGCCAGACAGACACGAAAGCTTAGGTCAGAACTGCTATCATAAAGGACGTGTGGGGAAGGCGGTGGATGGAGAGTAACAGATTCTTTCTGTGGGTTTTTGTGGGAGGCAAGGAAGAGGAGTGTAAGAGTAAATCTGCGGCAACTGAATTTCGGGGAGAATCTTCCTCTGGTCTCTACTGGAGAAAGAAACAGGGCATGGGTGATCACGGGCTGCTTGCCATCCTGTGAGCAGGGAGCAACCCCAGGTGCTTGCTCGGGCTCTTCCCTCCCCGATTCAGACGTGCGCACTAGTTCTTAATTTGCACAAAGAGCCCAGGCCAATAAATCCACCACTCAATTGAATCCCTGCAGCGCGTTTATAGGCAGCAGCCGACTTTTATCAGCTAGTTTGTTCTTTCCTCTAAGCAGAGTTTTATGAGGGGTCTCCTGAGCTGGCTCATAACGTGGTGAAACATCTACAAAACTTTGACCATAAATCCCCAGCGCCCGCCAAGCCAAGGACGCTGTTCTCCAGGCACATTTTGTCCAGCTGGTGGCTCTGTCCCCTTGCCCAGTTTGCATTTTTGCACTTGTCTCTTTAAACTTGGATTTGTTTTCCAGCTCTCTGCGGCCTCTTTAAAGGCAACTGAAAAATGAGGGGTAGGGAAAAGGAACTAGAAAGTTACGTCTGTGCTAAAAATGACCCCTGGCTTATGTTGCTCTGAAAGCTGGTTCCGATCCCACTGCTGAAACAGAGACATCAGGCTTCCTGGCCACACGAAGCCCAGGGTGGGGGACTGGAGGCCAGCGCCAACAAGGCCCATTATTGATACTTCGCCTCTTTTCTGGGCCATCACCCTTTGTATTGCCATCCTCGGGTGTCCCTTCCATAAACGAAAGGAACAGCTCCAGATGCCTTTTCCCCAGATGGGCTACAAGCACAACATCTTTGCCCAGTACTTTTGAACTCCCCCAAGACAGGGATGAAAGTCGAATGCCTCTGTCCTCCAAATAAGGAAGGACCTGGTGTGTGGGTGCTGGTTGGCTGAGGGGGCCTGGGCACTTGGGGCCGCAGATGGAGAAAGCTGTCCGTCTAGGAACTGTTAAGCATGGCCCCCGAATTTCTTACCTCTGTATTTACAGGTTCTCTTCGCTTTGGTCAGGAGATGATGAGGGCCCGGAGAAGACCCCTGCAGCTGCCCTTCCTGGGACCTGAGCCTTGGCCTACTCTCCCCTAGATCCCTCTTGAGGATGGCCTTTCCGGCCTGTGACCTGCGCTTAGAAGGGTCGCCCAGCTTGGCTTCATGCTCTGCCATCGCCCTCTTGACATTCTTAATAGTTTGGGAACCAGAGGGAGGATTTCCATTTTGCACTGGGCCCTCCATATGTGTCGCGGGTCCTGCCCAGCTTCCTTCCGGACGTACTGCAAATGGCCACCCCAGAGCTGGGAACAGACACTCTCTCCTCCCAGGTCCCAGCCTGCAGATGACTGCAGAGCCAATGACTTGCCTGTGGGTGAGGACGCTGGCCTCGCTCCACTCACAAAGGCTCTGGTTGCCATCCCCATCATGCAACCATGTTTCGAAAAGCCCTGAAGAGGTGCCTCCCAGTCCCGACCCATGCTGTCAGCCGCTCCTGACACAGGATCGCCTTTCAGACCAGACTTCTGGTTTGTGTACGCCACCAGGAGGAAGCTGGAGTCTAGGAGCCGGGTGGGGTGATGGAAGCCAAACAGGGCAGCAGTGGACACCCACCCCCAACGGAGAACCTCAGACCAGGCCAACAAGGCATCCTCCCTTCCCTAGCCCTGCCTGGCATGGGTTTCCAGATCCACCCGGCGTTGCTACACCAGCGGAAATGGCGGTCACTGTCCCAGCCAAACCCTAGGACTGTGGTGACAACCCTGAATGGGCCCAGCCACCACATCAAGGACACAGCTCCACCCTCCTCTTGGCGCTCCCTCCCACCTCGGGCTTCCCCTGCCTCTCCCCTTCCCAAGAACCCAGGGCGTAACCTCTGCTCGGGGCCAGGGTCGGTCCTGGGCCTTTGCAGTTGCTATGTTGGGAGAGAATATTCTAGACACCTCGGGAGTCGGGACATCTGCCACTCACCCTTGTGGGATCTGAACAGGTGACTTGACCTCTCTGGATCCCACTGTCTTCATCAAAAAAAGCAGAAATAAAGTGGGGTGGACAAAAGTTTCAACTCATAAGGCCACTATGAAAAGTAAAGGGGTTGATATGTGTGAAAGGGCTTTAAATTGTATAGAAAGAATTTTCCTCTGGGAAGGGTCAGGGCACGATGGAAAGAAGGATTTGGGAACCAATAATAATAATAATAATAATAATAATAATATAATGACTACTTATTGAGCAACTTCTCTGCTTCATGCTTATACCTAGAGCTTTTATACCCATTACAACAACCCTGTGAGGTAGGCACTATTTCCCTGCTTCTGCAGATATGGAGCCCAAGTTAGGAAGGTCCTGTGACCTCTCCAAGGCCACAGCCTATCTTCAATTTTAATCTTCCATGAGCTCCATGTCCCGACCCACTACGTAACCATCTAAGGCAGACATGGCAAGGTGTTCCCAGTCAAGTCATCTAAACCTCTCTGTGGCTTAGTTTCCTCCCCTGTGTAATGAAGACCACGATGTCCCTTTGACAACCTCCAGGATGAAACCAGCCCATGTCTGGCACAGTTCTGGGAGCCTTTTCTCTCCCTAGCAGCTCTAGCCTTGAGAGCTGCTTTGGCCCAGATGGTAGCCGACTCCAGGCCGGAGCAGAGGTTCCCAGCCCAGGTTCAGGTTCAGGTGACCGCTCAGCGAGGGAAGCACTGCTCACGTAGGAGGCAGGAAAGTAAGGTGTGGCATTTCCTGGCTGTGCCTGGCTATACTTCAGAGGCAAGGGTGGGGGATGTGAGACTTCCCCAGGCCCAGGGCAATTTGGGCACATGCCCCATTTCTATGTCTACCCACTGAAGTCACCATCAATCTCCATGAGTCACCAAAGCACCAGAATCCCACACCGCTGTATGAGAGCCAGTGTGCCCAGTGCAGGCAGCCCTGCAGACGACTGTGAAAGTAACCAGCACTGCCAGTTCGAACTGTGGACCCCATCACTTTGATCCAAGGTCTGGGATCCGAGGAGGGCACTCCTCCCCCAAGGACTCTGGCCTAAGAGCTTCCTCCAACCTGTTGCTCCTACACCTGGTGTCCCCAGGCAAGACAAGGAGTTTCCATGACTTCTACCCTTTGTACCTCTGACCAAGGAAGGAAGAACCAGTGTCTCCATCAGTGAGGATTTCAGGATTTAGACCAGTGATTCTTATTCTTGGCTGCACATTGGAGTCCCTTGGAGAGCTTTACAAAGCACCAGTGCTTGCATCTACCCCAAGATGCTGATCTGTCAGGGATTCGGGCATTTTAAAAGCACACACCTGGCCCCTTGGCTTCAGTATGTAGCCAAGGTTTGAAAACAACTCATTCTTTTAGAATGTCTACTGTGCATCAGGCACCATGCTGGGCTCCGAGCTGAACAAGAGTCTGGATTTCTCCCTGCAAGAGGTTGCATTCTAGTAAGGAACAACAAAGGGAGCAAGAAAATAGGTAATTTCAGATGGTCACAGGACGGGGATAGACTGCCTTGGGGAGGGAATAAAAGGGGCAGAAAGGGCTTTCTGAGAAAGTGATGTGTGCACTAAGACCTAAATGAAGAGAAACGGACAGATGTGTATTACCTCATGCAGCAGTTCTCAGTGTTGTCTGGGGAATTCCATGACCCTGTCAGGGGATGTGCAGGTGGAAACATTGTATCACACGAAGACACTATGTGTCATTTCTACTGGTGTTCTCTCAAGAGTGTACAAGGATTTTTGCCACACCCAGGGATAGGTAAGGACAATATTGCTCTGACCGCTAATAAGACAGGTGCTTGTGTACTCTAATGTTTTATTTTTTTTCCTTTGCCAATATGGTTTTATTCATTTATTTCTGTTATGTTATACATATTGCATCATTTATATCATATTCATTTATATTATTCATTCATTAATCATTCTTCATGGCTTTATTTATTTATTCATTCATTTAATAAATATTTACTGGTACTCTAATGTTCCAAAACATTCTTAGATTTCATTTCTATATTGGCAAATATTGATAGATATAACCCATGTAAATACGAACAGAAGCTCTTTCAGGGCCTCCATTTTAAGAATGTAATGGGGTCATGAGACTAAAAAGTTTGAGAACTGCTGATCTGGTGGAAAAGCCTTTGAGAGGGTCCCAAGGTGGAACAGGAGCAGGAAGGCCGGGGGGACGGTGGGAGGAGGGAAAGGTGTCAGTGGCAGATGTGGTGGTGGGGAGGGAGGCCAAGGCCAGGCATACAGGGACCTGGGGAGAGGACTACCCCAGGCAGAGGAGGACAGAGATGTCTGGTGTGAGATAAAAGACCAAACCAGGACTCCAGCAGGGGAGATGGAGAGCAGTGCATTCCAGAGAGATTTGGAAGGAACCTTGTAATAAATGTAGGAAATGAGGAAGAGAATGGCTTCAAGTTGCTAACCATCCAGCAAGGTAGGAACTAGAAGAGTTTTGGGGTAAGCGGTGGGAGACAGAATATGGGTAGTGTCAGGGGTGGGGGACATCCGGCCGGTATCTGGACAGATAGGTTTGGATGTCACCAGAGGCATGGGCACCAGAGTGATAAAGCTTTGGGAGAATGTGTGCAAAGAGAAGAAGAGGCATCTAACAGGTCTTGCTAGGGATTCTCATCCCACATGTCACGGTCCAAGTTGTGTCAGAAAGGATCCGAGGGGCGCCTGGGTGGCTCAGTTGGTTGAGCAACTGCCTTTGACTCGGGTCATGATCCCAGGTCCTGGGATCGAGCCCCACATCGGGCTCCCTGCTCAGTGGGGAGCCTGCTTCTCCTTCTCCCTCTGCTGTTCTGTCTGCTTGTGCTCTCTCGCTCTCTGTCAAATAAATAAATTAAAAAAAAAAAAAAGAAAAGAAAAAAAGAAAGGATCTGAGCAAAACCAGAAGGTCCTGGGGGGCAGGAGCCAAGGAAGGAGAGTTCCAAGAAGAGAAGCAGGTCTGGTCTGGTAAGAGCGCAGAAGGCTCCGGTAGGGGGAGGACGGAACCATGCAGGCTGTGACCTCTGTAAGAATTTCCTGGGCTGTGGGTGAACTAGCTTGCACGTGCTGAGGGGTGACATGGGATGAGGTTGTGGAGGGATGAGTGCAGATTTTCGAGGGGGGGGAGAAAGTAGAGCTTGAAGGAGATGTGGAGAGTCTTTCAGCCTGGGGAACATAGCAACCATTCATGAAGGCTGAGAGGGGAGCCCCAAAGCAGGGGTGGAGAGGATGGCACAGGACCGGAGCAGGGCAGGATGGAGGAGGCAGTCACAGCGGGTTTGGGGGGAGCGTAGGAAGTGAAGGGAGTGTCATCTGCGTGGCAGGAAGGAGGCAAGGTGGTGTGCTGGGGGGATCAACCAAAGGGAGCTTGAAGAGAGAGGGAAGTGGACAGCCACCAAGGAGGCTGGCTGAGGAAGCTGACAAGCCTGGCTCGGGACTTCCCTGTCCCTGCATCCAGAGTGGCCCAGGGGGCTCGGGAAAACACCACAGACTGGCTTGAAGAAGTGCTTCCCTTCAAAGAGCTTCTGGTACCTTCCTTGAATGTTTCCCAGTTATCTGGTCCATGCTGGGAGGAAATGGATAGAATAGGGAATGGGGTGAGAATTAACCTCTCACTCCATGTGGGGCAATGGACGCTGAGGGAAGGCAAGTCCTCACAGAACTTCTGAAAGCAGCCAGGGCTGTAGAGCAGCTGTCCAGGTTCCCCAAGTGGGGACGACTTGGCTGTGGGGGTGGTGTGTATCTTCAGCAGAATCCTCCTGCTCCCTCCCCCCAGGGCCCCTTTCCCGGGCTCCTCCTCTTTCCTGCCTCCTTATTCCCTACCCCCACCCCACTCCAGTTTGTGGTCCCAGCGTGGTGATGGCACTGTCCATCCTTGTCACAAATCTGTCCTTTCCTTTCCTGCTGCCTCTGCCCCACCCCATTCCCCTCCTTCCAGTCTACTCTCCACCAAGAGGGTCTCTAATATAGAGCTCTATCCATGGGGTCCTCTTACCCCTGAAGTCTTTCAAAGATTCCCGGAGTGTCAGGTAGAGACCTGACACTCCTCCTGAAACCAGCATGAAATTCACAGCCCCTCATTAGCTTATGCTCATCTCCCAGCACACTCCTCAGGTCTCCCCTGCCCCCAGGCCCCTTTTCACATGGTTTCTGTTGGGAAGAAGCTGAGCTTCTCTCTGTTTCCCCCCAGGAGAGGTTCGATTCGCTTTCACGGCTCATTTGAAACCTCACCTCCTCCTTGAAGCCTGCCTTGACCACACAGGCCAGGTTGCTTCCCTCATCGGAGTCCTCCCAGTATCACACACTCCAGGAGGACAGCCCATCCCACCCTGCAGTAACTGGCTATTGGTACATCCATCTCCTTTCCTTGGATTGTGAGGTTCTCCAGAACAGGCACCAGGTCTGATCCTCGGTGATGTCCCAGCAAGAGGAACCGAGCTGGGAGGCTCCTGGGTGCGGAAATGAATGAATGAATCAATCGATCAACCGATCGTTGTTCTCATGGATCTTGCGTCATCAGTGTGGGAAGCACTGCTAACATCTTGTCTTTATCTCAAACAAACCCAATGTGTTATCGGGTTTTTATACAATCCAAAAATATCTAGAGGTCCAAAGACCCCGGGACGGGACTCTGCAGAAGGCATGGGGGAGGCCTCGGGCCCTGGGGAGCGGGAGCGTGTACAGAGGACCATGGCCGCCTACTCCCAGGTGCACCCACCACACCCTCCCCTTCGGAAACCCTCCAGGAGGCCATTAGCCAGCACCCCTGCGGAGTCACACCCGGCCTGCTGGGCCTCAGGACAGCGCAGGCCCAAGGAGCGCCCATGGCCAGGAGGCCCTAAAGAGCCAGCACTCCCGCCTCCACTCAGGCTGGCACAAGTCTGTTGGGCCCAGAGGCAGGGGGCTGCACAGAATGAACCCTGCCCTGAGAGGCCCTGGCTCCCCAGCCTGCGTGACAGCCCGGACAGTTAAAATGGTTGTGCGCAGTCACATCTGCAGGTAATTTCTACATCCATCTGCATTGGAATGGAGTGCAGTCAATTAATTAGAACAACACCCTCTGTCCCTGCGCCATCTCTCGGGAGAAAGGGGCCCCACGTCCCCTGGAGAGCACATTGCTCCGGCTCTGGGTTGGAACCCACTGTCTCCTAGTGGGCTCTAATTGCATTAGGAGAAACCGTGAGGTCAGCGGGCATGCTCGTTCCTGGCGGCCTGGCCTCCAGCCGCCTGGGTGCGTGCGTAAGGAGCTCCCCGGCCGTGCCGCCTGACATTTGCAATCGTTTAATCGGAACAAGTTCCATCTTTGAGCTCTGCTCAGCCTTTCATACAGCAGCCAAACTGTCCGCCCTGGACAGGACATAAATCCTGCCGGCGAGTCACTGGGCCAGTTCTCCTCCTGGAGCTGCTTCATTCCCGGAGCTCACCAGGGGCGGCTATTCGCACCCCAGTTTGGGAAAGGCCCCAGGGAACAGATGGGGTGCAGAGGAGAGAGCACTGTGTTGCGAGCCAAGGACAGCACGCCAGGCTGGGCAAGCTACTTCACTCTCAGAGCTTTGGTTTTCTCGTTTGTAAAAGAGGATGATAACCTGCTCCTTGGACTTGTTCTAAGAGCGAGAGGCCCCCGCTGTGCCCGACGACCTGCAGAACACAGGAAGGCCTTTCTGTACGTCCTCGCTGTGTGACCTTGGGTGAGATACATCACCACTCTGCGCCTAAACCCCCTCATTGGCAACACGAGAGACTGTGATGGGGTCCCGCTCATACGGCGGTTGCAAGGCGAGCTGCGAAGGGCAAGCAGGGCCTGGCACGTGGCATACACGCAGAACACGTCACTGTTCGCTCAGCACAGCTGTCGCTGTCTTTACTCCTTTGCAGGACACAGTGCCAGGAGAAAGACCTGGTAAACACATTTCTTGGGATGCCTTAGAGGTTAATCCTCTCCTGGTGGGGTTCCGAGTTGAGACAAGTTGCAGTTTTGGAAGAGAAAGGGGGCCAGCAGGAGGGCTGAGTTCCAGACTGACCAAATGTCTCATTCATTTAACAAATGTTGATTGAGGTCCTACTGTGTGCCAAGCACTAAGCTAAAAATACACAGTGGAGAGGGATGTCTATCCAGGTTACTGTCAATCAGATGATCTGGTGATTTCATTTTTTGCTTTGCAGGGCTATCCATTTTTTTTTTTTTTTAATCACCCATGAAAGGGGAAGTTTCCCTGACACCAGCCCAGCAGAGATTTTGGGTGTGTCTCAGTGGGCCCATGTCCCAGGCTACAGCATTCAGCGTCTTCCTCTGCTTGGGGCCTTCCCTCTTTTCCAGCCCAGTCTCTCTTCCTTCAGGAAGTCCACCCGGTTCCCCTCTCAATGGGCTCACATGTCCTGTCATTAGCTACTGATCCTCTATTACTGACAATGTATATCTCGAAATTGTCCCGTTCCTTGTCCATGACCTGGGACAGATAGTCTCCATGTCTCTCCTTCCCTGCTCTTCTCCAGACCCTAGTAATGCCCAGCACAGAGCAGATAATCCACAAATATTTATCAAAGGCGTGAAACGCAGCCTTTGGGCCTGTGGCCAGGTGTAGGTCTGGGGCCCCTAAGAGGTGACCTACCTCCACCTTAGGCAGCCCCCCAGCCTTTCCCCACACCCAGCCCCCATAGAACGTCTCCAGAGCCAGTGATTTCATCATCTTCCTCTGGCTTCTGTTCCAGCTGTGAAGCCCCTGTTGGTCAGGAAGTCCTTCCCAATGTCTGCCTGAATCTCCAGGAATAACTTAAGCCTGTTGTCCCAGAGCCAGGCAGCATGGAGGCAGACGGGTGTCCCCCTGAAACACCTCTCCTTGCTCCCCCAAGGAAGAGACTGCACCAGGGACCAGAACAGGAAAGCGAGTGGGGGTGGGGGACGGGGTGGAAATGGAACAGACGAATGTCAAGCACATGTTCCTGAGGAAATAGAATGTAGCTGTGGTTAAGTGGGGCTTGGCAAAGCAGTCCAAGCACACTCTTAAGGGCTTCCCTGTTGGAGAAGGCCTTGGCACTGAAGTGGGGCGAGCTCCTGAGCCATGGGCAACCGCGCCTCCTGGAGCATGGCAGGTGCTTGCTGGGGGCTGGTGTGCCGCAGCAGGGATCTGGGACCGCCTATGAGCCTGGAGTGCAGGGAGCCGTGGGGTGGGGGTCTCTAGGACCTCAGCCTTCCCAGGATGGGGCTGAAATGAGAAAAGCAGCCTGGCCTGGGCAGAAGACTCCAGACCCTGGGCCAGGACTGCTCCCCACCTGGCAGGCCAGCACAAAGGGGCCTCAGGCAGGAGTGGCTCTGTAGGCATGAGCAGCTCCGTCTATCGCTCGACGTAGATGGGCCACTGCATGCTCCCTGCCCTTCACGCCAGTGCCCACTGTCACCTCTTCAGTGCAGGCCTTGTGCCAGCCCAGAGAGAAGAAACAGCTCCACAAGGGCCGGGAGTTGGGCGGGGGGTTCATGTGTGTGTGACTGCAACCCCCACTCTCCTTCCCACCGCCTCACTCCTAAAAGAAAGATTTGTGTCTCTCTGGTTTTCCTGAAGTCCTGGTGGTTACTCCAGCAGAGTGTGGGGGGACAGCTCTGGACCAGGAGGCAAGCAACTTGCAGTCAGCTTCCGGTCTGCGTAACCTTGGGCAAGTCTCTTCTCTCCGGGCCCTGGGCTATTTCAGCTGCACAGAGTGGGTGAGGGCAAGGACTTCGAAGTGCTTTTCGTTTCTTACAGGAGTGCACACTTCAGTATTTGGAGAGAAAGCCGAGGCCGTGTGTCCACAAGAAAACCAGTTAAAGGGGAGCAGCTCTGGTGGGAGTGGGGGAGACTTGGGGTCCCACTGTGCCCCTGTGCATCTCCCCCCAATCCATGGCCAGGAGCCATGGGACTGTGTGGTCTCTAAGCTGCTTGTTCTCAAGCTCAATGGGGCTTCTAAGCAGTTGAGGACGGGAGGTCTAAGGGCAATGCTGTGGGCTGGAAAGATGTCCACAGCCAGCTCAGGAGTGGGGACAGAGGCATGTTCACCAAGAGGATATATATTTTTTTAATGTTTTAATTTTTTATTTGACAGACAGAGATCACAAGGAGGCAGAGAGGCAGGCAGAGAGAGAGGAGGAAGCAAGCCTCCCGCTGAGCCGAGAGCCTGATGCGGGGCTTGACCCCAGAACCCTGGGATCACTACCTGAGCCGAAGGCAGAGGCTTAACCCACTGAGCCACCCAGGCGCCCCAGCAAGAGGACATTTCTTACATGGGACTAGGTGCCTGGGGATGGTCCCTGCTGCAGCGGAAGGAGGAACAGGAACTGCCTCTCTCCTGACACTGTGCGTGGAGGGAGACACGGATGTTCCTTAGGAGGCTACTGCAGGACACACTGCCCAGAGGCAGGAGGCCGATTCGATGACCCCGGGAAGCCTGCACCACTGTGGGCAGGCACAGTAGGGAGCAGGTGTGGAGGAAATCTCAGGGCGTGAAACAGCCCCCCACTGGTGCCCCACCCCAGGTCTAGAAGTGCCTTGAGTCCTTGTGTCCAGCCTTGCTTTCTCCTGGGGGAGCTAATTTTGAGAGCTCCAGGCCAGCCCCTGCTTCCAGCCTCTGTCTCCAGCCCCTGCCTCCAGCCCCTGCCCCGGAAACCCCCTCATTCCACGCTATCTGCTTAATCCCTGTTAACAGCGGGCTGACCTCCCGCCTCTGTGGCCTCACATTGAGCCTGCCTTGGTCTTCACAGACCTCCTTCGAAAAAATAAATAAATACTTTCTCCATTATCCCATTAGCAGCTTCACAGGTTTTTCTGCTATTCCCAACTCCAGTGAAAGTGGAAACACGTGTCCTGAAGAGCCTCTGCTTGCTCACCAGCCACCATGGGGCTGGCGCTGAACTCCAGGTGGGAGCTGGGCCTGTCCACCTGCAGCTGCCCTCTTGGGAGAGACGGGTTCCCAGCCAGCCTGGCTCCCCATAAGTTCTGCCAATGCCAATAGACACAGGGGGTGGGGGGTTCCACACCCAGACAAGGAGCCAGGAGAGGCAGCTTCTGCACACTTCTCCTTACCGGCTGTGTGCCTTCAGGCAAAGCTCTTTACCTCTCTGGGCCTGAGGTTCTTTCTTCAAGTGGAGAGTATGATTCCTCTCTGCAAGGACTGGAGGACCAAAACAATCTGAGAGGACAAGGGTCTTAAAAGGCACGAAGTGCTTTGCCAGTGGGGGCGGGTGTTTGGGAAATATTTTACTTTACTGGCTTCTGCGCCTGCAGATTTTTTAAAAAAAGATTTTATTTATTTATTTGCGAGAGAGAGAGAGAAAGAGAGAGCACGAGAGCGAGCACGAGCCGGGTAGGGGGCAGAGGGAGAGGGACAAGCTCTCTCCCTGCTGAGGGCAGAGCCCCTTGATCCCAGGACCCTGAGGTCATGAGCTGAGCCAAAGTCAGATGCTCCTGCAGATTTAGAAAGGGATTCAGCCAGGCCTTCCCTCACCCCGCTGTCTGACAGCCCCAGAGAGGGGCCTGTGGAAGCTCACACGCTCTGTGAGTTGGCCTGTCTGCCTTCCACTCGGTGCCTACCTCCACTTATCATGGCCACAGCTCTCTGAGAAGGTTCTAGAATGCCAGACTGCTGGCTCCTCAAGGTGGGGCGGGGAGCCGCCCCACAGGCTCGTCAGTACCCACCGTGGGCTCTGGCATAGAGCAGGATCAGCCTGGGAGCTGCGGGTGTGTTTGTCTCCCCACCTCGTCTATCTCTTGGCTGTTTCTCCCTTCCTCTGCCCATGGCCCCAGGCGAGGGGCCCAGAGAAAGGCAAGGTGAGCCCTTTGGCCCAGGTGTGCGGGGGTGTGGGCTGTTTCTGGCTGCCCACTGGGCACCGGGGAGGCGAGATGCCAGGCAGGCAGGCAGGTGGGCTGCTCTGCTAGCCTGAGCACAGCCTGACAGCAGCCGGGATCAGGATCTGTCGACAGTGTCTGTGATGTCACCATACCACTGCTCTGCCTTCCTGCTTCTCATGAAGGTGGACTAGGTCCCAGCTGAAGCCATCACTGAAACCCTCGTGTTCTATCTTGGCTCCCACCCCTGTGCCCCTCCCAGTCCCTCCCAGAAGCCAGTTCTACTTCACTTCTGCTCTGGCGCGTGAGTTCCTTGAGCCTCGTTATCCCCGCTCAAGCAGCGTGCCCAGCCCTTGGAGTCAGCCATGCTCCAATCAACACCTTTCAAGGCCGAGCTTGAATTGTGACTCTTCTTCTTTTGTACGGTTTTATTTATTTATTTACTTATTTATTTGAGAGAGAGAGTGTGAGAGGGAGAGAGAATCTGAAGCATACTCTGCACTGAGCACAGAGCCCCACGTGGGACTGTGACCTGAGCCGAAACAAGAGTCGGACCGGCTGTGCCACCTGGGTGCTCCGAGTGGTGACTCTTCTTGATTGGCTGTGTGACCTTAGATAAGCGACCTAACTGTATCTGTATCTCTGTTTCTCTCCCCTTTAAAGTGCAGACAGAGTGTGACTTTGCTTTGAGAAGCTAGTGAGACGGTGCATTACTGCAGGGCCGGCCGCTTGGCAAGCCCTGCAGAGGAGAAGCTATGGTTAGGATGCTCCCTCTGTTCCTGGGGGGCTCAGCTGCGGAAATGGCAGAGTGAGCCAATGAGTGAGTCAATGCATGCTCAGTCCTGGGCCCCAGCCCTCGGCCCCCCTTTCCCCCAGCCCCTCCTTTCTGTTCCTGGCCAGGTGGGAGACGCTGTCAGCTTTGCCAAAGTGCGGTTTCCCGATGGACGATGGACGAAGGGCTGTCCAGACACCTGGGAGCAGCAGGATGACTACGCCTGGGCATCCTCAGGGCCCTGAGCCTCCCTGGGCAGACAACACCCTGGAGCACATTCCTGGCTGGCGAGCTGGACTTGCCCACCTGTGCGTTTGGACTTGGCCTCAGTGTTCTGTCTGATGAGTTAGCCTCATCCTACCAATCCCGCTGCTCCTTGCTGTGGGTCCGTGTCAGCTGCATGCCCGCACCTGGCCTTCCTTTCCCGGAGAAGGAACAGGCTGCCAGGCTGTCCTTCCACCCTTGGAGGGTGAGGTGAGGCTGGGGGAGGCCTGTAACCTATCTTGGCCAATGCTGGTCCTTGAGGGTGTGGAGGGAAGGGCCCAGGCTTCTGCCTCCTGGGATCTTGGGCTCTCTCCTGTGGGGGTTGGGGCATTTGGGGAGGGTCTTGGAGTCAGCTGAGCACTCTGGCATCAGGTTCCTCACAGGATGGGATGGGGGTGGGCTGGCCCAACCCCTTCTTGCTAGACATTGGTGGGGGCTGGGCACAGCCTTGTGGGGATCTGGCCTGGACACGGCAGGGGGCTGGACTGCCTGACCTCCTGGGAGTCCAGAGGCTACAATTCATGAGAGATTCTCCCCTCTGAGCAGCTCTGCTGGGAAAGCAGGCAGGTCTGGGTCAAGGGGAGGGAGTCTGGTATGGACCATATTCAGGGGCGGATTAGCTGGGGGAACTGCTCCCACCAGCAGGGAGGGGAGAGATAAAGCCTGTGAGCTGGAGAAGGGGGCCCAGCACGGAGACATTCCCTCCCCTGACCCCAGGCCCGTGCAGAGCCGGTGTCTGTGGCGGGGGAGGGAGCCGCCCCCTTTCCCAGGGTACTGGCCGGGGGAGCCCAGCACTTTCTCAGGCCCTTTATTAAATTTCTCAGGAGCAAGAGGGGAGGTTATCCCTCCCCCTCTTCCCTGAACTCCCCTCCTTTTGTCTCCCTCCCCAGGAGGGTCGGAAAGGAGCTTTTCTCATTATTGTGGTTATTAAAAAATAAATGAGCCAGAGACACACACACAGAGACAGAGACAGAGACTGAGGCAAGCAAAGAGAGACAAAGAAAGACAGGCAGATAGAAGAGGGAGCTGGGAAGACAGAGACGGAAGGAGGTAGACTAGAGACTTTGAGAGACAGAAATAGACGATGGGCCATTGGAGGCAGCTTGGCAGACCGGGAAGAACGGAGGCAGCTTTGGACTTTCACCTGTTTGTAAAGCCCACCCGGTGTGCAGTTGTGTGACCTTGGCCGAGCTCCTTCATCCACTTGAATCTCTGTTTCCTCATCTGCAAACTGGAAATCATAATTCTTACTTCGTAACATCACTCCAAAATGCAGGAAGAAGTCCTGTACGAGGCTGTGTGCAAAGTCTGGAATGTAATAGGTGTTCAGAACACAGCTCTAATATACACTGTATATTGGGAGAGAAATAAATAAATGGATGTACAGTCTAATCTACCTGTGGGGGGTGGGGGGGCAATGGCATGGAGTTTGGGCAGGGCCTGGGGACACCTCCACTGCCCCCTACAGGGAGGGCAGCAGCCCTTTTCTGGGGAAGAACTGTTTTGGGCCATTCCCCCTCCTTGTTCCTTGTCTCACTTCTGCGTTTCAGCTCTTGGCTACCTAGTGGAGAGCCAACGGGACTCAGAACGCCCTCTCGGGTTGTCTGTCTGTCTGTTTTTTATCTCCCAAATGAAAGGACTTGAATACTAGGCTTTGGAAGCAACCAGACCTGGCACCGAATTCCAGAAATTTCCTGTGAATTGTTCTGAGCACAAAAGGGATACTAATGTTCATCATAGAGGTTGTTTTTTAAATGGCTTTTTTGAGGTACAAAACTCACTTGTAAAACCCACTGGCGTTAAGCGTACAATCCAAGGATCCTCAGTGCATGTACAGAGCTGCAAGATCAGCACCACAGTCCAATTTAGGATGCGTCCATCACCCCCAAAATACACCTTGTGGCCCTTTGTCGTCCCTCCCTGTTCCTACCCTGAAGCCCAGGCAACTACGCATTTGTGTTCTGTCGCTATAGGTTTGTTTCCCTGGATGTTTCCTGTGAGTGGAATCCTACGAGATGTGGTCTTTGGTGTCTGCCTCTGTCCGAGGGGCCAGAGGACACTGAGGTCCGTCCCCGCCGTAGCAGGTCACCTCACCTCCCCGCTTTCTAGAGCTCAGGCCCACTCTGCTACAGGGGCACCTCCTGTTTGTCCCTTTACCTGCGGCGCATGGACATTTGGCTTGTTCCTCTGGCGTTTGAAGTGTTAAATACCATACTACATATAAAGTGATTAGATCAGGGACGCCTGGGTGGCTCAGTTGGTGAAGCGAAGTGTCTACCTTCCACTCTGGTCATGATCTCAGGGTCCTGAGATGGAGTCCCTGCTCAGCAGTGAGTCTGCCTCTCCCTCCCCTGCTCATTCTCTCTCTCTATCTCTCTCTCAAAAAAATAAAGGGGCACCTGGGTGGCTCAGTGGGTTGAGCCTCTGCCTTCGGCTCAGGTCATGATCCCAGGACCCTGAGATGGAGCTTTGCATCGGGCTCTCTGCTCAGTGGGGAGCCTGCTTCCTCCTCTCTCTCTGTCTGCCTCTCTGCCTACTTGTGATCTCTGTCTGTCAAATAAAGAAATAAAAATCTTAAAAATAAATAAATAAATAAATAAATAAAAATCTCCCCCGCAAAAAGTGATCAGTAAATACCAGATGGCTTTGAATGGATTGAGAGAGAGGGAGAGAGAAATTTCTTTTTGGGCTCGCCCAGGGCCAGGCATCTTCAGGAGCCCTTTATGCTACTTTACATCTGGGGTCACCCCTCTGTGGTAGCTAGGGCTGGGATCCGCTGCACTTTACAGAGGAGGAAATCCCGGCTTGGACAGGGCACTGGCTCCACCATGGTCACACCTGGTCACCACTGGCAGGGACGGAGCAGTTTCTCCGGACCGCTCCCTGGTGGAGGGGTCAGGACCTGCCCATCGCCCACAGGGAGCCTGGAGGACACAGCTGGATTTCCTACAGGTCTCCTGTCTGAACACCCAGCACTGGCCTCCGCCCACAGGGCCTGCTGCTTCACGAGCTAAAAAATAACCCCGATACACACACACACCCCTGCCTCCTTCCCCTCTTCTGTCTGTCCGCATCCCCACATCCCCACATTCCCCAGGTGTCTCCTAGCCTAAAGCACCTCCCACCTCAGCACGGCTTAAGAGTTGTGGAGTCCATGATCCACTTTAATCCTCCGGCAACCCCTCAGCCTGGTGGTGCTGGCAGAAAGGCTCAGAGAGGTCCAGAAACTCGCCCAAGCTCGCACAGCTCATGTGTGGAGCACAAATTCCAGGGTATCCGTCTGTTTGGTTCCAAAGGCCATTCTCCATCTCTCTCCCTCGGTTCCCCTCCCTCGCAGAGGCTGGAGCTCCACATCTGGCTCCCAAATGACCCTCCCCTCCCAGGAGAGAAGGCAAAGGCCTGGGGTCCCTGTTGCTGGGGGAGGGGGACGGGGAAAGGGGGCTGGAGGATGGAGGGGGGGCACTGGAGGGGATGGGCAGAGGAACTGGCTGGCCTCCTTCCCTCTGGCTTGGAGGCCCTCCCCAGGGCAGCTGGGTGCTGAGCTGCCCTCTCCTCTCCTCCTAGCTTCTTCTGGGAGACAATGTGCTTCTCATTAGGCTGGCGTTGGGTTTTGCAAACCGCACATCTAATTGTGAAGGTTTGGGAGTGTGAGTAACTGTGATCTCGTGTGAGGGGAGAGCCGGCAGCCGTCAGGCCTCTCCCACTTCCCAGAGTGAGTCGGGGCTGTGCCCCCAGCCGTCGCAGCCCCAAATGCTTGACCAGAGGGCCAGGGAACAAACAGGCTTTTTGAGGGGAGTCCTTTAAAGCATGGTGCTGGTCGGATCTGTGACCAGGTCACACTACTTTCATCCTTTCGTCCTTTAGGGGGACGGAAGAAACATCCAGCTATAGGCATCTCTAGTACCCACCCTCAGATTAGTGCTCCCTGAAGGCAGGGCTGGGGCCCCTCATCCCTTTCCAGGACTCCCTCCCTCTGCCTTTCCCCACACCCCAAAGGAGGACATGGGGGGAGGGGCAGTGGCTTCGGAGCTGGTAGGGGTGGGGGACAGGCATCCTGCCCCACCCCCACAGGGTTGGGTTCACAGCAGAGAAGCTGCGTAATGAGCGTAATGAGCGTGTAACTGAGTTAGGCCCACGGGAGCCTCCAAAGGCTCGGGTTTCTTCCCCACCCAGTGGGTCTGTCTGGGTGACTACAAGGGGCCAGGATGCCGCCTTCTCAAAAGGTCCCAAAGCCTCTGAGTCCAAGCCAGGCTTCCAGAGGCAACGGGGCAGGGTGTGAAGGTCAAGTTGCTGGAGCTCCTTATCCCTTCCCAGGGCAGACCAACTGGCCCCATCAGAGCCCCGTGGGCACACAGGGACTTACGTAGACACTTGGAGTCACTTACACCTTCAAACACGCTTCTGGAGTCATGTGCTCAGGCTTGCGCACATAGTCACACTTTAAGACACACGTGCTGATGCCTGTTGCAGACACACTCAGACGTGTCCTCATTCTTAGAGCAGAGCTACGTGCAAGGAACTCTAGGTTCCAGTGCTGGAAAGAACCTTGAAAGTGTATCATCCAGCACCCCCGCTGCTCCCCCCCTCCGGCCCCCACCTCGGCAGGCTCTCCCCAGGCGTCCCCAGTGGCAGCATTACCCAGGCAGAGACCAGCTCTTGGTCCTGGTTCCAAGGTCAAGGAGTTCTCATGACATGAGAACTTGGGTCAGATGGATCTTATTGCTCTGGTCCTTTGGGAACCACCTCCAGTGACTCAAAACCTCAGGTGCTACAGCCTGAGGCTTTCAAAAAAGAGATGGGGCTCTGGGGAGGGGTGGGCGTGTAGGAAGATTCACAGGGAGCCCTTGCCAAAGGGTAGCATTGGTTTGGATTAGGGAGGACACCTTGTCCAGTCCAAGCTGAGAACATTTGGCTTCTTTGTTTGCTTAAACAAAGGAGGAGGGGCAAGAAAATCAGGCCTCTGTCCCTACGGTGACCATGACCGATGGCTAATGCCCTCAGCAGACAGGGAAAATGTGGGGGCGGGGACCAAGGCAGGGTGGGTCAGGAAACCCCAGCAGAATAGCCAGTTTGGCCCCCCAAGTCTGGGCAGGGGCTTAGCAGGGAGGAGCAGGGCCCTGGGCTTTGAGGTAAGGGAGAGGCAAAGGACGAGGGTCTTGTGAAGGAGGTGGCATCTTACCCTGTCTGGGGCCCAAGGGACCAAAATGAACACCTTGAGAATGAGCTATAACCAGATTTACCTCTACTGAGCCTAAGACCTAAGCTCCAGGTCACCCAGGTTCCATTAATTTACTCCCCTCATTCATTCCTGGGTTAGAGCTTTCCTCTAACCCAGGTGGGAGGGTGGCGGGCTTGGCTTCTGGGGCTCATTCATTTATTTACTCATCGTTCTTACTGACTGTCTAATCTGTGGCCGTCAGTTATCTCCTCTAAAAGCTAGATAGTAAGAGCACCCTCCTCAAGGATTGTTAAGATTGAGCGAGCTATTGTAGGGAAACTCACAGCACAGCAATGGGCACACAGTCAGGGCCAAGTAGATGTTAGCTGAAAAAAATTGACAACTGCAGGTCACATCCTGGTAGGTGCTGGGGATACTGCAACAAGTAAGGTGGACCAGTGTCTGCCCTCAATGAGCTCTAAATCTTGGGGGCCAGAGAAGAGAATGGTGTGTCTTTTTTGATCCTTGTAGTCCCAGTAACGTGCAATGGCTGCTGTAGTGGGTGAAGGCAGGTTTCTAGGGGAGCACGAAGCAGGGGGTCCTCACCTAGGCACTGGGTTGGGAAGGGTCTTCTGAGGCAGGGAAGTTCAAGGTGAGACCTGCAGAGTGAGTAGGAGCAGCCAGATGAGGAGTGGGAAGAAGTGGATTGCAGGGGCGCCTGGGTGGCTCAGTGGGTTAAGCCGCTGCCTTCGGCTCAGGTCATGATCTCAGAGTCCCACATGGGGCTCTCTGCTCAGCAGGGAGCCTGCTTCCTCCTCTCTCTCTCTGTCTGCCTCTCTGCCTACTTGTGATCTCTGTCTGTCAAATAAATAAATAAAATCTTTAAAAAAAAAAAAAAAAGAAGTGGATTGCAGGCAGAAGGAACAGCAGGTGCAAAGGCCCAGAGGCCAGGATGTCTAGGTCACTGTAACAAATTCCAGCGTCGAGGGCAGAGCCTGGCCCAGAGTAAACAGGAGTTTCTCCACTGCTCCTGTAGAGAGCCCGTAAACAAACACCCAGCCATGAACTGGGGACTGGGCCCTGAGGCCCTTTCTTTGGACATGCAGCCCCTGGAGTTTCCGAGACAAATTCCCCAGAGCCCCCATTTCTCAGATGCCTTTGTCCATTCTAAGCCTGGGGTGTGACCTCCTCCCACAGCCAGCCTCTCAATGGACTGGACCGGAGTATCCCACTCAGTGGCCCCACCTCTGCCCATCTCTCCTTCCCTGGGATTCCTGGGTGCCTCATCCTGTCAGATCGAGGCCTCTGGGCCTCCATTCCCAGGGCAGTTTTCAGGAATGTGTGGCAGACGTGGGCCTGGGGTGAGGCCTGCCAGGACACCCCATGTTGTACACCCGTCTCCAGGCCCCTGCTTGCCCCCACCAACACCAGCCTCTGTGGTTTTCTTAGCGGACCCTTCAGATCCAGACCTCTGGGGGCAGGAAGGACAATGCACCTTCCTCTGGAAAGCTCAAGTCCAGGAGGAGGCCTTGGTCTGCCTCGCGGGGTTGTGTAGAAGCCAGGCCCAAGGAGCTCCAGGCCCGGGGGTGAGGGCATCGATGTGTCTGCGGAATTGCTCGGGCCCAGCTTACGGCCTTCAGCATCACGTGTGGTCCACTGTCACCCTGTCTCCAAGTTAACAATGTTTCTTCCTCTGGGTGCCAGGTTTCAGACCCCAGAACTGACACCAAGCCCACCGCACAGACAGAAAAACCAGGCTTGTGCTTGCCAGGAGGGGCTGGGGGCAGCCGTTCCTTCCCCAGAGAGGGGAGGCCAGTCTGTCTGTCCTTCTGCCCATCCATCCTTCAGCCACTCTCAATTCCCAGCCCCTCTGGTTGCTCCCTGGAGCCTGTCCCCAGCGACCCCCTTCCAGGGAACGTGATGAAAGGTCTATTTATTATACTTCAGCTCGGACAGTTGTTTCAGATGTTTCCAATTCGTTAGCCTCTCAGACATCTGTTCCTGGTTGAAGTCGGTGAAGAGAGAGAAGAAAGGAAAACTGGGGCTTCACACACCCTCACTCCAATGCACATGGACTTGCACACCCCCATTTTCTCTCTCCCCCTCCCTGGCCCTTCCTCTCCTCCTTCTCCCCTCCCCCTCCTGGCCAACCCAGACCTTCCGGGTCCACTCCCGGACCCTCCCCGCACCCAGGTCACGTTCACCTCCGCTCTACCACGCGTGGGTGTGCACACCACCGTGGTGCCTCAGCTGCCACAGAGGCGCGAGTCCACACACGCTGCCCGGTGTGCCCAGCCTCCCGCCCACGCACCTGTCCCCTCTGGGGGCCTCCCACGCAAACCTCCCACCCCCACCCAGGTCCTTCCCTATCTGAACAGCTCACCAGTCTCAGGTGAGCCCTCACACGCCAGAGGCGGGCCCAGATACAGTCTTGGCTGCAGTCTGGATGCTGAACTTCTGAGCCATGTGACCTTGCCCTCTTCCCCCTGCGAGCCTCTCAGTCCCCTTGTTTACATATCGGGTAGGCAAACCTTCCCCACTTTGTGGGACTATTGTGCCGGCTGAAGTCCTGTATGCGAGCACCTGGCCTGGTGCCTGGCCGCCAGCTGATGCTCCTGGAACAGAGCCCTGGTCACTGAAACTGTTACTATTCCCTCCTTTCCCTCCCCGCAGGCACCCCCGCGTGACTATTTGCTCTTACACTAAAAGGCAGGGGCACAGGGTGGGATCGGAGGTTCTCCAGGGTCCCTGGGAGCCATGAGGTTCCGTGATCCCGGACTCCACCCCACCCCCACTGACAGAGCGGCTCCTGCCTGTGTGTTCAGCAACCCAGTCTCCCCACAACACAGACACACATGGAAACGAGCGTACGTAGCCTCAGAAGTAAAACTCCCATGCCCACGCTCACACTCTCCCACACACTCACGCACAGCTCATCCCCACATTCCCATCCAGCTCCCCTTGCTGGGAGGCCTAGGGGCGGGGCTGGGGATTAGATAGGTGGGAGGTGGTTGCTGGGACCAGAGGTGGGTTTGCTGGGATGGGGGCTGAGGGAGGAAGTCAAACGCTCCCACTTCTGGGCAGGCTGGGAACATTACTGTAGGGGGACCCACCTGACTCTGGGGGCCCAGGGTGGGTAGGGTGGGAAATGATAAACACCTCTCCGAATGCCTAGCAGGGCTCAGCCCAGTTACACACACACACACACACACACCCTGGGAGAACTCTCCAGAAGCTTCAGGTGAAAGGGAGGTTCTTCTGGGGGAGAGACAAATCATTAGGGTGAAGGGTCAGAGTGATGACTCCCCTGCCCCAATAGTCCATGGGTTGGCACCTCCTGTCCACCAATCCCAGTTCCCAGATCTGAGCCATGAACTTGGAAACAAGAGGCCCCCCTCTCTGCCCTCCCACCTACCCCAGTGCCTGCCAACCACAGGTGGCTTCCATCACGGCTCAGTCAGACCAAACCAGACAGCTCCCACTTAGGGCGCTCCAAGCAGGCTCACCGACCCTCCACCAGTCTCCCTGAGCCCCTAGGAGGTCGGCCATCGTGGTGGGCTGCTGTGGGGCTGAGGAGCTCTGAGAATAGGAGAGTTAGGAACTGGGATCGCCAGGCTCACTCTACCTCCCTCAGCTTCCCCCACACTCACCTTCCAGTCTATGGCTCACAGCCACTGCTCCCCCAGACCAGACCTCCAAAGCAGGTAGGAGGATTTTCCTTGTTTGATCCCGATGAGCCTAGAGCAGCTCGGGAGCTCGCACACGTGTTCCCTGGGGGCCCAAGTCAGAGCCCTGCTGTCAGAGGCTACCCCAGGGCCCCAGGGCCCCTCTCTTCCCTGCTCATACTCTGGACTCTTAGGCAAACCAGGGGCTCCTCCTTCTCTCCTCTGTTCTTGGAGTCAGAACAGATCCAAGTTCAGATCCTCTCAGCCATTGACTTGCTCTGTGATTTGGAGCAAAACATGTCACCTCTCCAAGCCTTGGGTTTGCTTCCTTGCAAGACGGGCTTTGTGGTGAGGACCCTCTGATGTCAGTGGCCACCAAAGCACCTGGCCCTAAGCGGGTGCTCGGTAAAAGCTTGACTCTGTCCTGAAGCCAGGTGACCTGTCCCCCCTCCAGGGTAGGCTACACCCTTGGGAATTCTCTCCTTTGGCGAACACTCCCATTTGGGCCTTCCCCTAGGTAGAACAGCATCCTATCCCGAGTAGGGCGGGGCAGCAGCCTTTTCTGGCCTTTACTGTTTTCCTGTGGATCTCCTGAGTCTTCAGGACCACCCGTCCTTGGGAAAGGAGGGGCGTGGCAGGGTGGTAGGTGGTGCTTGGAGCTGCCCTGATGGGGACCTCTTCTCCTAGCTGCAAGGGGGGCAGTGAGGACAGAAGCCCATCTTCCCCTCCCTGCCCCAAGGCCAAGGGCAGCCCTGGTTACTGCTGTGCTTTCAACTGCTGCCCACCTGCAGGGTTCACAGCATTTCTCACCCTGTTCCTGCCCTTGAAGGAGGCTTTTGCAGGAGTCTGGCCTGGAGTCAAGAACTGCCTTGCCCCTCAACTGGAAATAAAACCAGGTGGGAGGAAAGGGCAAGAAGTAAGCATTTGTTGAGTACTTACTGTGTGCCAGTCATTGCTTCAAGACAAAGCACGTATTAGTATGTACATACCAGAATGCAACTCCACGCGGGCTGAGATTTTTTCTCAGCTCTGGTCAATGTTGTAAACCCAGGGCCTAACATCGTGCCTGGCACATGGTAGGCACACAGTAAATACATGTCGAAGAAAAGAGTTTGTACCTGTCATGCTCTCCTAACTCTAGGAGGTAGGTACAATTATTCTCTTTGCCTGAAGCTCAGAGAGGTTAAGTGACTCTCTCAAGGTCACACAGCCAAGTAAATAGCAGAGCTGGGCCTATGCAGCCCTTGCTCTGTCCACTTCCCTGCTAAGCAGGCCCAGATGACACAGCTAGACCATGTGGGTAGGTGTGCTAACATAGGAGTATCATATGATGGGGTATGTTGTTCCTACCCCCAGTTTCAAGGACACACACAGAAATCCTTACCTATTCTTAGGATGCCCATGAGGGCTTCCATGTATGCTCTATGTTCAGAAACTGCCTCTACCAACCCCAGCTCCCGCTGACCTAGACACCCCCTGAATAGGGACCAGACATGGAACATCGGTTGCAGGACGCAGCCCACGGCACCCAGGCCTCCTGGGGGCACACTGACTCAGCGGGTTCTTTCCGTCTGTCTCTTCGAGCAGTGTCTAGACGATGTGAGTGTGTGTGCCTATTTGCAATCATATGTGGTGTGCATGTGTGTGTACATATGTCTGAGTGTGTGTACGTATTGGGGATGTGTGTGCAGGTATGGGAGTCTGAGTTGCTTCTGTCTTAGCCTTCAACTTTTCCCAGACAAAGGAGGGTCCTGGGAAGCCAGCGCAAAGGAGCTGGAAGAAGTCAGCATTTGGCCTGGTGCCCCGGGGCAGGAGTGTGTCACAGAGCAGATGGCTGGGGTGGACATCAGGGGTGGAGAGTGACGCCTGGGCTGGGGCTAGCAAATCCAGACCCTCCTCCCCACCCCCAGAAGAAGAGCGACGTGTCCCATCTAGAGCAATACACACTCAGACACACCACAGTCCCACATTCACATACAATCTGGGCAAGCAAGTGCCAGTAATCATTGATCCCCACACATCCAAACACACACGTGTGGACACACACACACCGACGTGGGCTCACATCCCCCTGGATGCAGCTTCACATCGCAGATAGCGGTTCACATACACGTCCGCACATGCCAATGATGAGCACGGAGATCCCGGACATACATGTCACAAGGGACAGATTCACTCTCCTCGGAGGCGCTCCTGCCTGACTCCTGCACCTGCCTCAGCCTGTCCCTCTCCTAATCCCCACTGTCCCCACTCCTGAGCTCGCTCAGGCCCTGAACCACACTGGAGGGCTCGTTTTGCAGGATGGCGAGGGGCTGTGCATCGTCCCCTTTCTCCAGAGTCCATGGGCCCCAGTGCCTGACCATGACGAGCTGTGTGGCCTGCCCTGGGTGACTGCTGTCTGAGGCAGGAGGAGGGGCTGGCATGAGCCTCTGTGCACTCAGACTCAGGCGGCCCCCCAACAGCCCTGTGTATGTAGCATCTTCTCTTGGGGCTCCCCCTTCACAGTGTGGCTTGGGCATCTCCTGCTTCCTGGGGGGTCTCTGATAATTACTCACCTTCAGGCTTCAGGACTGCCCCTGTGCTCTTGCCCTCGATACTGACCTTCCCTCCACTCTTGGTCTAACCAGCTTGTGCTCTCTGGGCCCATCTGAGAGTCAATTTCTTTAGGACCCTTTATGGCTTGTCCACCTTGCCCAGGGGTCCTGCTACCTCTGATTCATCCCAAAGGGAGCACCATTCCCCTGAATTGTGACTGCTATATTGCTTGTCCCTCTCCTCCTCTGGGCTGCCCTCAAGGGCAGGGACTAAGTCTGTTTTGTTTGCCATTGCTGTCTAATTTTGTTCGGTTTCAGTTTAAAAGTTGGCATACAGTAAGTCTTCGTATATACGAGTTGAGTAAATGGAAGGAGCAACAGAGTAAATGAGAGCTTCAGTCCTGTCTCCTTATAGACACCCTGGTGTTTTTGGAGTTGCTGGGCGGTTAGGAGATGGGGGCTTCAGCTAGGAGTTGGGACACATGGCTTCCAGGCCCTAACCTGTAGTGTGACCTTGGGCAAGTCACCTGCCCTCTCTGGGCCTGCCTCCCTCCTCTGCGAGGTGGAGGAGCGCTGACAGCTAGGCATTCCTCAGGTTTTCCCAGCTCTGCCACCTCCCTTGGGCTTCCCCACCTTGGGCCCTGCAGTCTGGGCGGGGCTGGCCCTTGTTTTTTGGGAGGGGCAGGGATGTGGATGGAGAATCTGAATATCCTTTACAGAATAAAGTCTTGAGTCTCTGGTTTGGCATTCAGGCCTTCCACAATCCATTGTCAGCACCATTCTCTTCCTTATTTCATTCCCTTCCTTCCTCCCATGCCATGCGCCTGCCCGCATGCGCACACACACACACACACACACAGGCAAAGAGTCATGAACACCGGTAAAACAACAGCTCAGTGGAAGTTGTGAATCCAACCTGCAAGAAAAAGGCCTTTGGGGTCTAGACCAGCTGCCAGTTGTTGAAGTTGTTGCTTTGATCTCTCCCCGAGAATCTTGGTGTGCCGGAGGGAGCCTGGACACGGGGCCAGACGGTTTGAATTCAGATCCAGACTTGGCTGCTTACAATCCATACGGCTCATGGGCAGGTCACTTAGCCTCTCTGTGCCTCATCAGCAAAATGGAAATGGTAATCCCTTCCCTGTGGGGAAGCCTTTGATCGAAAGAAGTGAGAGTGTCCGCAAAGCACACCATACGTCATGTGACCCCAGAGAATGATTTATTAGAAACCTGCTTTGTGCTCAGGCTCCTGACAAGGATCCGAGAGATGCAGGAAAAGCTGGAGGTGCACTGCTGCCCGCTTTTTTTTTTCCTTTAGAGTTATTTATTTATCTATTTATTTGACAGAGAGAGACACAGCAAGAGAGGGAACACAAGCAGGGGAAGGGGGAGAGGGAGAAGCAGGCTCCCTGCTGAGCAGAGAGCCTGATACTGGCCATCCCAGGACCCTGGGATCATGACCTGAGCCAAAGGCAGCTGCTTAATGACTGAGCCACCCAGGCGCCCCCAATTTTTCATTTGTTTGTTTGTTTGTTTTTGGAGAGAGAGAGAACATGAGTGCAGGGGGAGGGACAGAGGGAGAGAGAGACTTTCAAGCAGGCTCTACACTCAAGAGCCCAAGGTGGGCTTGATCTCAGGTCTCTGAGATCATGACCCTGAGATCAAGGGCCAACAAGAGATGGAGGGAAATAGTTGCAATGAATATGGTAAGCAGATGATTCATATTCTGGCCCTGTAACAATCTTACACAACTTAAAGGGGGAAAACCCCACAAAGACCCCCATAGATTTAGGGGCAAATGATGTGGATGCAAAATTCACAGGAGAGAAATTAGAGACGTTGGTAAAACATATTCCATCTTATTTGTCGTCCAAGAAATGCGGGTTGAAGCAATGAGAACATTTCAAATGAGCAGGTTTTTTTTCTTCTTTAAAGAAACTAGCCAGTGTAGGGGATATGATGAAAAAGAAAAATTCTGTCACCTGTTTCACTTGTCAGCTTGCTATTTCTCAGGCGTCCACCATGTGCCAGGCCCTGTCCGGGTGCCGGAAAGCACGCTGGCAAGACGGGCGAAGAGCCTCAGAAGGCTTCACGCCAGTGAGGCAGGAAGGAGTGTCTGTGGCCTCAGCTGATGTGGTGGAGAGGGGGGCTGTCCACACAGCTGTCGATCCAGACCCCAAGCGTGTCACGGGCCATTGCCTGAACGGTCAAGCCCTGTTTCCTTGCCCTGCACGAGGATAATAACGTCTACTCCCAGCACTGTCGTGAGCATGAGGGCAACGGCAGGTGTAAACACCAGGCTTCTGGCGGCAGAGCTCAGGGAGGGATCCTGTACATTGTGCATTATTTGTCACAGGGGCAACCCCCGCCCCCGCAAGTGCCTAACAGTCAATGGGGGGTAAGTATGTGTTGCTACGCTCACAGCTTTGCTGGCGGAAGCCATTCAAATGATATTTCAAAGAACCTCTAATGGCCTAGTCCGACACTTGCAAGGTGACAATTGATATAAACTGTACATGATGAGTGACATGACTGTTGCAAAACAGAGAACCTGGAAGGAACGAAGTCTACCACAGTGGGGGGATTAAAGGCTATCCTAATCCTCCTAAATGTTTTCTAAATAATCGTCATTGCTCTTATAGCTGGGAGCTGGTTAAGTATAATTAATGATGTACAACATAATGAGCGGTTCCTGTATTGCCAGAGGGGCCTTGTCAGGCGGGAAGTCGAAAGGCTATTGTCTTGAGTGACGCAGACCTGTCAGGAAACTTTGGGTTTCTTAAAGCCAGGGGACTATGTCTTACTCATCTTTGTTTTCCTGGCCCATTGCTAGAACCTAATCAATCCCTGAGAGAAAATGCATATGTCTCCTGTCTGTGAATTATATCAGTTCTCACCTCGGCCCTATAAGGCAGGAACTATCATTATTAGCATTTTACACATGAGGAAACTGAACTTGTCAAGTTCAAGAGACGAAATGAACGAGCCAGAGCTGGCCAGAGCCCAGGTTCATCTGGTTCCAGACCATCGAGCTTCGCCACTTTGCTCTGCCCTGCCCTGCTGTGGGCGAGTGTGGACATTCACTCTCAAGGGATAAAGACCAGGGGTCAGAAGGAGACAGCGATGCTCCTGGGGGTGGGGTAGGAAGGCAGGCACCGTTTCCCAGGCCGTGAGATGGGTGAAGGGAGATCCAGGGTTTGGAGTCTGGCTGGGTCTGAGACAGAAGAACTGGGAATATGAGCCAATTTCGGGGGAAGAGGAATCTGGCTTTTTTTTTTTTAAATTTTAAGATCTTATTTATTTGTCAGAGAGAGAGAGAACAAGCAGAGGGAGCAGCAGAGAGAGAAGCAGGCTCTCTGGTAAGAAAGGAGCCCGATGTGGGACTCGATCCCAGGACCCCAGGATCATGACCTGAGCTGAAGGCAGCTGCTCAACCGACTAAGCCACCCAGGTGCCCAAATCTGGTTTTTCTAAGCTGAATTTGAAGACATGGTGGGCAGCTTGAAGTTTTGGCAGGTGTGAAGATAAGAGAACCAGGCTGGAGACAGGTGTATTAGGAAGCCAGAGAACTATGGGCCTGTAAAAAGGGAAGGGATGTGGGAAGGGGAGAACAATGAAGTCATACTAGGTATCAGAGTGTGACGAGCTCTCTGCATCATGGCAGCTGTGTTTTGGGGGTGCCTGCCTGGTCACGATGCTCCTTTCTTTGGAATTGTTCCCTGTCCATGATCACTCCTGAAGGTACATGCCCAGGCAGCCACACGTGTCTCATGACCTCATCATCCTGCCTACAGGTGATGGCACCAGGGGTCAATAATGGACTCTCTTTCTGGAATGGGCTAGGGACCCTGGGAAACAGAAGTGGATCCTGGGCAGCTACACTATAAGGTGGCAAAGAGTTGAGGCTGTGTTGCACCATGAGTGGCCATATGGAAGCAGAAGAAGCGGGTCTTCAGAGAGAAGTCACCATTGCAGAGTGGTGATGAAAGACCAGGTGGCCTCATAGAGGGAGGGATGGAGAATGATGACCATCTCCTCTCTGGTCCCCAGGAAGCAGCCCATCTCTCCTATGTTTTTTAAAGACTTTATTTGTTTATTTGAAAGAGAGAGAGATCACAAGTAGGCAGAGAGGCAGGCAGAGAGAAAGGGGGAAGCAGGCTCCCCACTGAGCAGAGAGCCCGATGCGGGGCTCATTACCAGGACCTTGAGATCACGATCTGAGCTAAAGGCAGAGGCTCAACCCACTGAGCCACCCAGGCACCCCCCCTCCATCTCTCCTATTTTTGTTCCCTGTCCTTGGATGCTTGCAGATCATGGGTTGAAGCCTTCCAATAACCTCCTTTCCCTTGAGCTGGCTTGCCACCGATGACCTTGAACTAAGACATGAACATTCTATGTTAAGGGTAAAGTTCCTAGGGCAAGGAACATAGAATGTTCATGTCTGGCTGCAGAAAGTGGTAGCTATCATTACCTCATTTACTCCTCAAAAGAATCTGACAATGGGGCGCCTGGGTAGCTCAGTCTTTGAAGCACCCAACTCTTCTTTTCAGTTCGAGCACTACATCAGGTTCTGCGCTCAACAGGAAGTCTGCTTGAGGATTCTCTCTTTCCCCTCTCTCTGCCCCTCCCCCCACGTTCTCACTCTCAAACAAACAAATAAAATCTTAAGAAAAAAAAAAGAAGGTGATGAAACAGAATGTATGATTATTGGGAAAACGAAGAGACCAATTCTCACTGATATATTCAATGAATACTAGTTGAATTCCAGGATCGGTGACACTGGAGTGACAGGGTCCTAGCTTTGAAGATGTCAGGATTCTAATGGGGAAGATGGACAACCAACAAACAAATAATCAACAAGAGAACATCAGGCCAAGATTAAGGGCAATGAGGAAAATAATTCAAAATGGGCTGTGAGCGCTACTTTGGACTAGAGACCGCCTCTCTGAGGAGGTGACATCCGAGCAGAGGCCTAAATGACAAGAAAGGAGCTGAAGAACACTGAAGGAAGAAGGGAAAGCGTGTTTGGGGCACGCAGGGGACAGCAACATAGCTGCCACAGGAAGTAGGTGAGTAGGGGCAGACCCCAAGGGGGTTTTGAAGTGGTGGGGGATATCTGTCTCTAATTCTAAGTGCAGTGGGGGACCCATTGGGAGGATTTAAGAGCTATGCTAGACATCCCCTGAAGATATCTATATCTGAATCCCTAAAAACTGTGCATATGTGAAGGACCTTGAGATGGGGACAGTATCCTGGGTCATCCGGGGGGCCCGTACAATCACAAGGGGCTTTGTAAATGGCAGGTGGGAGGATCGGCATCAGAGGAGATGTGGTGATGGGAGTGAAGGTCAAAGTGATGCAAGGAGGGGTCATGAGCCATGCACATGGGCAGCTTCTGGAAGGCGGAAAAGGCACGCAGACCTATCTATCTCAGACTTCTGACCTCTAGAGCTGTGAGATGATACATTTGTGTGTTTGAAGCCGCTGAGTTGGTGATAATTTGTTACAGCAGCCATAGCAAACTTATACAAGGGCTATGATGTGATTTATGTTCTTTAAAAATCAGAGCGACTTTACAGATCCGTCTGGCTGCTACAGTTTGTGGGGTAGGAGGGAAGGTGGGAGACAGCACCAGTGGGCAAGTGCTGGCAGAATGGATGGAGCCCAATGTGTGCCTCCGGGAGACCCTGTGGGGGTGGAAGGGAAACAGCTTGTTGTGGGATCAGACCTGGGGAGTAAAGGAGATGCCAGCCAAATCTCTGGGGTTTTATCTCGAGCAGTTGGGCAGCTAGAGTTGCTATTTAATGATACGAGCAAGACCGGGACTTGGATGAGAGCATCCACTCAGCCAGTGGCCAACCTGGAACAAAGACTGGGGCATCTGGACTCTCAGACCCAATGGGCTTGGATCTGTGAGAGTAATTTCATTAAGGAAAAGAGTTTGGGAGGGTTTTAGTTAACATTTAGTCATCGCTTAGTATATTAGCGTTCCCAGGGAAACAGAACCAATAGTGTGTGTGTGTGTGTGTGTATTTTAGGGAATTGTCTCACATCATTGTGGAGGCTTGGCAAGCCCAAAATCTGCGGGGTAGGCTGGCAGGCTAGAGACCTGGGGAAGACTTGGTGTTACTGTTTGAGTCCAAAGGGTGTCTGGTGGCAGAATTCTTTCTTGCTCAGTGGACTTCAGTCTTGGTTCTATGAAGGCCTTCAACTGATTGAATGAGGCCCACCCACAGCATGGAGGGTCATCTGCTTTAGTCAGAGTCTACTGACTTAAATGTTAATCTCATTTAAAAACTACCATCACAGAAACATCTAGAATGATGTTTGTACCATGGCCTACGCAAGCTGACATAAAATTAACCATCACATTTACTTCTCTTACTATTGGATATTGTGCCTTTTATCTGTATTAGTACATGGTTGAAGGGAAGGGCAGAGGGCCGGGGATAACCTTGCATCTGCCTACAGTTAGGACCTGGAGGAGAGGTGGGCAGGAGGGCAAGAAACTGGAACCAGGATGGCGGAGAGAATCATTCCAAGAAGGAGGGGGTATCAAGGGTTGCAGAGAGCTAGAGAGAAGGAGAAAGACATAGAAGTTGTTGAATATGGTGATTCAGAGCTCATTGGTGACCTTAGCAATGTGTCCCGCAGGGCAAGATGTCTGTGAGAGAGAAGAGGGCTCTCTCACACACAGGCACCGGGAACCCTAAGCTGTGAAGGGAGCAAGCAGGAGATGATTACCAAACACGCACCCAATAGAACGAAAAGGAGAAGGAGGCAGTGGTTGGAAAGGATGGGGGAGCTACCGAGACGGAGTGGTCAGGATGGTCCTTTCGACAAAGGGATGCTGAAGCTGCCCATCTGAAGAGCTGTGCAAAGGCCCTGAGACAAGGAAGTGGTCAAAGACTTGAAAGAAACCCAGTGAGGCTGAAGCCAAGAGAGGAGACAGATGAAGCCGGAGGGATCCGGCCTTATAAGGGATGGTGTTTGGATTTGATTCTAAGTACGATGGAAAATCACTGGAAGGTTTAAACAGGGTTGTGAGTGATGGGATCTGCCTTATAATTTTTAAGATTTTTCTCTGGCTACTGTGTGAAGCCTGTGCTGGTTGAGGGGGGAGGGGGAGTGGGCAGAATTAGAGGGAACAGTAGGGACGCTTCTGTGCAGGCCAGGTATACAGCAGCAGTGAGGTGAGCAATCCCTGGGTTCGGGGATGGTCCACAGGTAGCTCCAACAGGATTTGACAATAGAGTGGTGTGGGAGGATGAGGGGTGAGAATGGAAACTAACGCCAGTTTCCTGTTTATCAGGTTCACTGCTGTTTACCAAGAAGGGGAATGTGGGGAGAAAGAGGTTCTGAGTAGGATTCACGGGTTTAGGGGTAGCAGAAGGAAATCAAAGGAGTCCCCTAGCTGTCCCAGCTGTCATGACCAGGTTGGGGCCCCGGGTGGCTTGAGGGGTCCACACTGGTGGCCGAGGGTCCAGCTGAATGTGGCTGTGGATCAGCAGTGAGACCATCCCAGGTAGAGGGGGATGAGCCCGCAGAGTCTGGCAGGAAGAGGCAGAGGGTTTGCCGTTGAGACGCTGGGGCAAGGCCAGTGCCTGAATCACTACTGAGTGGTCCAAATGGGAAGAACCTGGATTAGGAGCAAGAGGTCTGGAGCAGAAGGAGGTTATGGTGAGGGTCTGGGGGCCTTAGAATCTGTGGTCTCAGTGAAGAAGCAGTTGGAGGTCAAGAGGGAGGGGCCGTGTGAGTGGGAGGCGGGAGGGAAGCAGATAAGACCAGCACTGTCCGCGAGGTCCAAGAGTGAGAGCGGCTCAGACATGGACAAGGAGGTCTTGAGCCTGCCATGGAGAAGACCTGGAGACTGTTGTCAGAGTCCCGTGTGAGCGAAGCAGGCAGCATAGGCTGTGTGGCAGGGATCTTAGGGGAGGAGAAGAGGGAGGTAGAACAGTAGGAGTTTGAGAAATGTGGGGGCATTTGGAAGATGGTGGAAAAAGGGCTGTGAAGGGAGCGTCTGGGGGGGCGGTGGTCAGGGGGAAAGGAGGCGGAGACACAGGCTCCTTACTCCTCATGGGGAAGACTGAGAGGTTTTCAAAGACCCCTCAGGATGAAGGCTGCATGTCCCAGGTGTGTGTTAGGGGAGCCCCATCTCTGCTACGACGAGGTAGAGAATCTGGGAAGGTGTATTTCTGGTGTCCTGGGCTTCTGGAGGACATAGCTGGCCCTCTGGAAGGGATATTGAGGAGGGAAAGGGGAAAAGGAGAGCAATGCTCTTTGAAATGACCTTGTCCCGTCTCTCCCCTTCAAACTCAGCCTTCACAAGAGCGGCCAGGCAGCCCCAAACCGGCCTCTCACCCCCCTCAGAAATTCTAGGGGCCACCCACTGCCCTCAAGGTCCAGTTCCTGCTCTTCAGCTTGGTACACAAGACCCTTCTGGAACCATCTCTTCTCTTGCCCTCCTCTCACTTCTCTTATCCTAAGTCTCCGCACAGCAGAACCACTCTGGTCTCCGAGGGTGCCATAACGCATGTGACCTCTGGGCCCTCGCACTTGCCGTCCCCTCTGTCTGGGACATTTTTTTGATCTCATGTGCCTAGAAAATACCAACAAGCCTTTCAAGCATCTCCTCCTTGGAGAAGCTTCTCTGACTCCCTCAAGGAGTTGACATCACACCGTCCTCGGTGCTGTCACTTGACCTCATCTTCCTTGTCTTATAAATCTCTCTCTCCCGCTAGACCTGGAGCTCCTTAAGGGGACAGACAGAGTGATGTTCATTTCTCGGTCCTCTGTACTCAGCCTGGTACCTGGGATACAATCACACACAGTTAATATTTAATGAAGGAAAGGACAAACAGATAGCTAGTTATAAGAGCCAGCGTGTACTAAATACTTACTCTCATTCCCAGCATTGTGTTATATGCTCTTTGAATCCATCATCGAATGTTATCCCTGTAAGAAGGCTGGTGTACATATTGTTCCTATACCCATTTTACAGATGAAGGAACTGAGCCTCAGGGAGGTAAAGTGACTTGTCCCAAGGGCGTTGAGCTAGTTGGTGGTAGAAACGGGCTTTGAACTCAGGGCTAATTCCAGTGTCCATACAGTTAGCTATTATCCTATATGGCCTCTATGAAAGAGGGAATACAGGATCTCAGAGAATAACAGGATCAAGGAGACTAAGGGTGCAGGGGACTCCACGACAAATTGAACAACAAAGTCAGCCTTTTTTTTTTTTTTAAAATAACAGTGATGGTCACGAACACCGTTGGTTGCCTGCCCCAAAGCCCATTTTTCCTTCTTCAGTGCCACAGAGTTCTGCTTTAATCTATGAACACTCTTCCCCATATAATCCTGACTGGTGTATGCTAATCCTAGCAGCAGCATCCTTCTTGTCTGCAACGGGTCCATCCAGTTAGCTTAAAATTTTTTTTAGTTGTGATAAATACACAAAACAAAGAATTTATCATTTTAATCATTTTAAAATGACAATTAACTCTTTAAAAAGAGACTACTGGACTTGTTGCTGGACTCCATCAATGAAGATGTGTAGCCTGGAGCTGCTGCAGCCATCTTGTGATCAGGAGGCCAGTAGCTGATGTGCTGAGGATGGTAGAATGAGAATATAGGAAAGAATCTGATTCTTGATGTGGTTGCTGAGCTGCTGGATCCTTCCTACCTCTGCCCTTCTTGATACATGAGATAATAAACCACGCTGCTGTTTAAACTCTTTTGAGCTGGTCTTCTGTCACTTGTAGATGAAAGTATACTGGTAAAGGGACAACCCAAGTGGGCCAATAGTTCTCACCTGGTAAAGGATGACAAAAACGATAAGGAATTTTGTTAATCTCCAGGAGCTACTGCCCAGGTCTGGATCCACTGTCTTCTAATGAGAATGGTGATCTTGGTTTGAGTGAGGAATGACAATGACCTGTGAATAAGCGGTCGGAATCTACAAAAGGTACAATCCTAGCCATCTGGAGGTTCAGCTCAGCAAACATCAGTTAGGCATGTCCATGGAGCTGGGATCCCAAGGATGAATCAGATACTGTTTTTGCCCCAAAGGGGCTCACAGTGCAGTGGGAGACAATCACAGGCCAGTGATGAGTGATGGACAGATCTACATAAGGTCCAGAGCCTGACATGCCAAGTGGCTGGGTGAAACTTCGTGTAGACATTTTGAAGGATGATAAGAGAAGGGTCAGGGAAAAAGGCATTTCTTGGCAGAAGAACAACATATGCAAACTCAGGGCAACACTGCTGTCGCAGGGAAATTACAAGCCATTTAGCATAATGGGAACCGGGCTGGCCTCTTACAGGTCATATGTCTCTGAGCAAATTGCTTGATGTTTTTGAGGCTCAGAATTCACATTTATAAGAAAAAGAGAAAAGGGAAAAAAGAGGAAAGTAAAGTGATTGTGAAATTAGGCAACAGAATATATATGCCAAGCGCAGGGCATGTATATGCCAATGCCCTGGAAGAGGCATATAGTAGTTGCACAAGAAATGTCCTTTATTTATTGTCACATGGTTCTAATTCATTATCTTCCCTGACCCAGGTGGCTTTCTTCCCTTACTCATTCCTGAGCCTAGTAGTGAGGCCCCCCAACTCCCGCAGACTTTTCCTCAGGCAGGAAACCCGAGCCCATGGTCTGGCCTTAGACATCTTCTAGGGCTGGGTGGTTTGTGTGATTCCTTCTCTTCTCTCTCTCTCTTTTTTCCCCTAAATGCAACAAAATAAAACCAAACAAAAAAGCCCAACGCCTGGCGTGGCTTGTCAGGGAGTTATGCAAGTGTGTAAAAAAATAAAATAAAATAAACATTGAGTTTTCGGCATTTGGGGCTTGTTTGATTAGGCGCAGAGCAGAGCCAAGGGCCGGTGAGACATAGGGAAAGCTCAGGGCAGAGGGGAGAGGGGAGTTGCTTGAGAGGGAGTTGGGGGTGGGGGCAGGAGCTACTTGGAAGTGGCTTTTAATCCTCCTGCACACTTGGCAATGCTGTGGCTGAATGAACCCAGACGCTGGGCACTGGGGACCCAATCGCTCCACATGCTCTGGCCATCCACCATCCCTGTTCCCTGGTCATCAGGACACCCCAGGGGTCATTCCATCTATTTCCGTCACTGTAAAACACCCTGCACCCTTGTCTCAAGGGGACTCAAGATTTAGGGCTCCCACCTCCCCCTCCTAAGCAGATTCCACAGCCTGTCTTGATTGCTTACCACCCCTTTCCACCTCCCCCCATCAGTGTAGCTTTTCTGCTCTAACTTAACTCCTGCTAACTACAGCTTGAGCCCATGTTCCTTTCCCCAATCTGAGATAAATCTGGAGAAGAGCTGTTGGTGGCCCCGAGAAATGTCTCCCCGTTCGTCAGGCTTGACTTCAACATCATCTGGGTCACTGCAGGTGTCTGCAGCCCTTTGAGACTCCTTCCACGCTCATGGATAGAGCCCCTTCCATTTACTAGGCTGTTGGATCTTTCATTTCACTAAACCCTCCAAACAGATGAGGCTCAGAGAAGTTAGGTAACTTCCGCATGCCACACAGCTGGTAAGTGATGGAGCAGGGATTTGAATCAAGGGTTTTTCTTTCCAGATTTCCCTCACTCTTCCACAGCTGCTCTCCCGGATTCCCAGGATCTTACAGCCTCACATTTCCTTTGAACTGGGAAGATGCTCTGGAAGACTTGACCCTGAGAGGAGGAGGGCGTGGCCAGGACCACAGGCCCGGGTGAGCCTGGTCCTTGTCACTTTCTGGATTTCTGATAGGGAAACTGAGGTTTCTCGAGGCTCTCAGACCCTGTTCTGACCCCCAAGATGCCTGGAACTGCGGCGGGGGCTGTGGCTGAGTGGGATCCCCAGGGTGCGGGGCGTGGGGAGGAGAGGAGGCTAGGGCAGAGGGTCTGCGCCAGGGTCCGGAGGGCGTGTGCGGCTGGCAGCCCCGCGCTCCAAGCGCAGCGCCCCAGCTGCTGTGGGCGAGGGCTTGCGGGAGGGGGCTAGGGACTCCCGGGCCTGGCACTCCAGTCCGTTTTTTGCTGCGGATCCAGGCAAGGGGGGCCGGCTCGGGGGGTGGGACTGCAAAGGGGGGGATTCCCTCCCTCGTGTGAGCAGAGGACTGGCCCCTCTCCGGGCTGGGAGCTCCGGCAGAGCGGAGGCGCGACGGAGAGCACCAGCACTGGGCGTAGAGCGGGGAGCGGACCGCCGGAGTGGGGCATTGCGGAGAGCGAGGGCCGGACCGAGCCGCCCCAAAGGACCGATGCGCCGGGTGGGGCGCTGGCCCCGGAGGGCGTGAGCCGCCCGCAGATTGAGCAACTTAGGAACGCGCAGGCGGAGCGCGGGCGAGCCGGGCGCCCAGGACAGTCCTGCGGCAGGCGGGCGAGCCGGCCGCGCCCTCGCCCCTCCCGGGCCTGCCCCCGCCGCGGCTGGCAGCGCGGAGGTGAGTCCCCCCTGAGCTGCTCCGTCCTCCTCCCAAGCGCCCCCTTTCCGGGGACGTGGGGTGCCGGGGACCTCCCGTCGGGGCTCGGTCGAGCTGAGTGCCGGGGGGGGGGGGGGACGGGGGGGGAGGGGGCGACAGCGAGGGAAAGGGGACTTCTGGCTGCCGTGGGGTCAGAGGGCGGGAGAGGGCACCTCCTGGAGCCTCTCCTGCTAGTCTTTGCCGCCGCCATCCGCGTCATCCCTCAAGTCGATGGGCAGCCCCCTCCCGGTTGCTGCCTCGGGTTCCCCTCAACCCCGCAGCCCCCGGTGATCGTCCTCACTCTGGATCTGATCTCATCTGACTCTGAATCTGAAACTGATGGAAACTGATCGTTCTGGATTCCCCAAGCCCATCAGTCTTGTTCACCCCTCTTCCCCAGCTCTTGATCCCTGGTGCTGTCGGCTCGAATTCCCCTGGGACCCGTGGCCCCTAATTCTTTCCACCTCAGTCCCACAGCCTGAGTCTGGGTCCGACGTGGCAGGCTGCGAGCACGACCGCCCCCAGTGCGCTGCGAGGTGGCGCGACTCACTGGCCCTCGGGTCGGTCGCTGAGGGACGGATGGTACTGCTTGGTTGAGGAGAGGTGGGGTCTGTGTTCGTCCGGGGCTCAGAGGAGGGCAAGGACGGATTCTGGGTGCGGGTGCTTGGGGGCTGAGGCTTTCTTGAGAAACTGACCTCTTGGAGAATTCTCTTGGATTGGGGGCTGGGGGACAGTGAGAGGGACTTCTGATCCGCCTCCCCTCCCCCTGCACCTGCTGGGCCTCTCCGGGACAGTGGGGAGGGAAGAAAAATTTGCGCGCACGGGACAGAGATGGAGGGACGTGCAGGAGCCTTTCCCGGCTGCCCTCGGTGTTGGAAGGGTGGGGGGCGGCCCCAGCACCTGGCTTGGCTCCGGCCGACACGCTAATCCCGACAGGTCGGGCAGGCACGTACTTGGTCCCGCCCCCCGCCCAGCAATACCTCTGCCCCCGCCCGCCAGCCCGCTCCGCTGCCGAAACTCCCCACCCGTAGCCGGTCCCGGGGAGGGTTAATGAGACATTATCGGGATGGTTTACATTTTTGGGTCTGTATCCGGCCCCGGACGGAGTACCAATTTATCCTGATAGTGTTACAGGGAAGAAGGTGAAAGTTATTGCAACCTTGCGGGGGCACGGAGTCCCCGCCCTCAGCTCCCCCCTTCCCCCTCCGCCCCCCGCCCCCCGCCCAGCTGTGTTCCCCTGGGCAGCCTGTGTCCTCCCCTCCCCAGACCACCTAGCCTGTGCGCAGCCTCTCTCCTCAGTCTCCCGCACCAGCTCTGCCTCTGCTGCCAGTTCCTTCCCTACCTCCGTGGTCAGCTCCCTGCTCCCCTGTCCCGCCCTCCAGCCACCCAGTCCTGAGCAACAAACCCCACTCGGTGGTCACTGGGCTAGATTTGTCACCCTGAGACCCTTAACCTCCCAGTGCCAATACAATGGGAATAATTCACTTCTTTCCTAGAGTTATTTCCTAGAGTAAATGCGGGCCCAGCACGTGTCAGGTGGGGCAGGCATCTGATGAATGTGAGCCCTTCACCCTTACCCTGGCAGAGACAAAATGCCCTTCCTTCCCCCCACAGATGCCTGAGACCTTGATTACTGCCAGCAGTTCCCATTGCTGGCTCTGGTCATCCAGGGTAGTCTCTGTATGTGCTTGGATGGGATGGGGATGGAGGGAGGGGTGGAGGGACCTGTGACCTTCTGGGGGCTTGTTCTGCGGCATCCTTAGTCTGAGACCTCTCCAGCTTTTAAAATGGGATTTTACATCAAATTCTGAGTTTTTCAACTTCTCTTTTTAAAAAAATCAGAAGATTTGACAATATTTAATCATTATCTCTGCCCATCGACAGTCCACTGGAGTTGAATAGCACCCGCTCCCTTTAGATGAGACATTTGCCCCCCAGCACACCCCCTCCACAACTGGCTGGCTGCCCTCCTATTTGTTGCTTATACTCCCGGCCTTAGCTCCTTTTTGGGGTTGATTATATGTATATACTTCTTTTTAAAAATATTTTATTTATTTATTTATTTATTTATTTATTGGACAAGTAGGCAGAGAGAGAGAGGGAAGCAGGCTCGTTGCTGAGCAGAGAGCCTGATGCGGGGCTCGGTCCCAGGACCCTGAGATCATGACCTGAGCTGAAGGCAGAGACTATTTAACTCACTGAGCCACCCAGGTGTCCCATGTATATACTTTTTAAAGTGCTTGAATCTCCTCCCATCCAGCGATAGGTGAGTGAGGTCAGTGTTAGTTGCTCCCGTGTTATTCAGATCTGAATCCTCCTGTCCGTTTCCCAGCTGAGATCATGGTTCCAGTGGTTCAGGTGGGAGTGGGCCAGAAGGGCCTCACTGGCGAGGACCGGAGGAGCATGGCAAGAAGGCTGAAAGCTCAGACGTAGGAGGATTGAGGGGAACAGAGGCGAAGTAGAGGGAGGGCGAGGAAGGAAGCTGACATCGGTTGAGCCCCCCAACCTGGTGTGCCAGGCCCTGGGCCGGGCAGGCACAGGAGAGGCAAAGGAGATCTCTTCTGCCCCTAAGATCCCATTGATAACCGAGCTTGCAGTAAGACCAAATTCTCACAGACCCCGGCTTTAACACCAGGTTGGTCGGATGTGGCTTTCTCCTCCAGTGTTTGTCCAGGGTAAGGACCCACGGCGCCCCAAGAATGTATCTGCCAGGAGTCTTCAGTTTCACAAATGCCTCAATCAACCCTGCCATAGTGAGGGATCACACTGGGATGAATGCGAATATGGAAACTGCATAACAGGTCTCAGTATTAACGCCCGTATCCAGATGATACCAAAACAAAATACCTGTATTGCTTTTTGGATGACCACTGGCATGTAGACACAAAATTGTGGCTTCCTGGTCATAGAAAATACAACCATGATGAGTGAGTCCTCCTGACGCACCAGGTGCCCTTCTAAGCCGTTTCATGTATTGGCTCATTTAAACTATAAAAAAACACCATCCTGTCACAGATAAGGACCAGCTGAACAACTAGGCTGCGGTAACAGCTAATACACAGCGCTACCCACATTAGAAACCCAGCGTTCTGCTTCCTCCCTTAACCATCATGCTCTCTACAGCTGGCCTCTGGCTAAAGACCCCAGTCTGATAAGCTCAGCTGGAGGACCGACCACAATTTGCAGGTGAGGGAAGTGTGTGGTGGAGGCAGGGGAGGAGAAGGGCTCCGGCAGTGCACATGGGGAGTCCTGGAGGGGCACACAGAGGCTGGCGTTTGTAGGTGGCTGGGGGCATCCCCGCCCCAGCTCGGCTAGGCTGCAGGGCCAGGTGGGACCCGTCAGCCTCGTGTAAACACTTCTCACAAGGGCAGCTTAACCACTTGAGTGTGACTGGCCTTCAAAGCTGGAGGGAGAGGCCGAGCAGGGAAGTGCCGAGCTCCCTTGAGGGATAACGATTTATCTCCCGTGCAGGTGGGCTCCCTGGGGCCTCCCCCAGAGGCCAAGGGGAAAGGGGTTGGGACTGTGCTGGAGGGGCACTGCCGCTCCAGCATTTCAGATTTCTCATTAGTAAGCCAAAACTCAGCCAACTCTCAGAACAAGCCTGTGAAACAGGCATCTTTATTCCCATTTTAGAGATGAAGAAACTGACGTTCAGAGAGGCTGAGTGATGTGTCCAGAGGCATCTAGCTGGCGGGTGGGAGGGCGATGCTTCCCGGGCATCTACGAAGCTTCCTGAAGCCTGGCTCTTTCCTTCTGTCCCTGGGCGAGCATGGGTGGGTCTGCAG
Organism: Neogale vison; assembly: GCF_020171115.1. NCBI lineage: Eukaryota > Metazoa > Chordata > Mammalia > Carnivora > Mustelidae > Neogale > Neogale vison. The sequence goes on along the minus strand of NC_058092.1, from coordinate 28,980,171 downwards.
CCAAGTGTTCAGGGCAATGCTTTCCAGCATGCCTGGGCTGGGAGAATGTGCCGGAGTAAGTGATCCCAGAGTGTGAAGCGCGGTGTTCGGCCCGGATTCCCAGGTCGGGCTCCAGACACACTGCACCGGGGAGGGACCAGCTGCCCCTGCCCCCATCACCCGGCCAGCAGGCCAGCGGGTCCAGAGACCTGGCTCTCGCTGGGCCAGGGGATTATCCCCATTCTCTGTGTCTCTGGCCAGGGCGGGCACCGCTGCCTCTTTTATCCTCTCACAAAGGCCAGGCCCGCAGGGCCTGCTGTGTCAGAGTTTCTGTGGCGGGGGGAAGCCTTACTTCCTTTTCTCCCACCAAGCCCAGAGGGCCACGCAGAGTCTGCCCACTTGTCGGGGGGCCACCACTAGAGTTCCACAGGTGAAAGGCACAGGGGTGACTCAGCACTGGGAGGAGAGGGCTGAGGGGTCACTCACAGAAGGACAGAGAGCTCCTCTTCAAGACAGAGGCTATTCCTGCAGTATGAGGTCAGAAGGGTAGATCTAAAGAAGCACTTCCAGTCAGAGCTGGCCAATATCGGGCAGGGGTGGGGCCAGCTGGTTTCCAGGGATCCACAAATTGGATGTGAGAGTCTGCCATAGTCCAGCTGCTTGGGTAGCCGGCTCCAGTCCCAGGTTAGGGCGTTCTGTGAAATTCCCAGGAAAAGGAGCAGATTTCTTCTACAGGGTGGGGGCTGCGGCGGGGGGCAGGTGGGTAAGTTGTCCTATTCAACCATTCCGAGTTCTCACAGTCTTCTGGGTAGGAGACCACGTGGGACGGTAGGAGACATTAGTTGGCGGGACCCCAAGGTTCCCCAGAACTAACCTCTCTTTATCCTCCCCCAACAGGTTGGTTTTTGGAGGTGTCCCCGCTGAAGTGGCAAAGAGTTCTCCCATGTGACACACCCGAGGTGCCTTTGGGGAAAGCTCTCTGGACCTCCCAATGGGCTGATGAAGAAGTGGGCTCCCCACACCCTCTCTGTCCCCAACTGAGATTATGGTGGATTTGGGATTCGGCCCAGGCCCGGGCCTCCTGCTGCTGAACCAGCCCCGCAGGTGTTAGCAAGAGCCCTGCGCTGTCCACCCCCCCACCCCCCAAAGACCACCCCTTCTACCGGGGGCCTGGAGCTGGCAAGTGACTATGCGGCTTGGGCTGTGTGTGGTGGTCCTGGTTCTGAGCTGGATGCATCTCGCTGCCGGCAGCCGGGGGATCAAGGGCAAGAGGCAGAGGCGGAGTGAGTAATGGAGCAGGGCTGGACCACTGCTGGCCTTGGGAGCGGGAGGGGGCCGCCTGGGGACCGGAGGGCCATTGGCAGTTTCATTCGGTGATGACCATGGCAGATTTTACTTTGTCTATTACAGCTGTGTAGATTACTCAGTAGATTATCCTGTTTGTGGATTATCCGGTGTGTGGATTAATTTGTTGAGATTAGCCCCTCTGTAGATTACTTTTGTCTATTTTCCCCTTTGTAGACTCTGCTTTCTAGATTAACCCCTCTCTTGTGAGGATCCAGTGTGTGGATTATGCCTTTTGACATAACACCAGCTTTGTGTGGTATCCATGGAGATGGGGTCCCCTGCTGCTGGGGCCCCAGCTTCAGGGTGCTTGGCCCCCTCCTCACTGATAGGAGTTCTCAGCTCTTTTCTTTGGGTCTTGGCTGAGTGCGGGCCCCTGGTAACCCCTTGGGGCCAGGACCTCTACTAAGCTTGGGGAACAGCTTCCCTGCCAAGTTCATGGGGGCAGATACAGCAGAGTAGGGAGGCTCATGAGACTGTCCACTCCCATGGTTTTTAACTCTGCACAGTGGGATTCGGGGAGCTGCACTGGGGGCTGAAGGGGAGGCAGTGAGAAAGAGTGTGGCCCCACTACCTGTCCAAGCAGAGGACTGTTCACTCTTTCCTGTTTTCAGCCAGATTCCACATAAGATGTCACTGGAAGGAAGGGTTCTCACAGTTTAAAAAAAAAAAAATTAAATTCTTTTGTGATACAGATAAGCCTAAGGACATCTGGTTGATACTGGAACCCAATTTAGTCTTCCTAAAAGCAGAGCTTGACAGAGCTCACGGTGAACCTGTCCCCACAGAATCCCATCCCAGGCAGACCTGAGAGCCCCTTGGCTTCATCCTGGCTCCTACGATGGGGGGTGGGGGATGGGGGATGGGGTATGCGAACCTGCCTAGTATGTGAAGGGAGTGGATGCTGGCTGTGCCAACCGGCTAGGGAGAGGGAGGGGGCCTCTGGTACAGACCCCAAGGGCTCTCTCCCTTTCAGCGTCCCCCATAACGCATGTCACTCCCACAGGTGGGAGGCTCCTCTGAAGTGCGGCACAAGCCCCTCTTGCTTCCTCCTGAGGCTGTCAAACCCAGCCCCACCAGGAAAAGTCGGGAGGCAGTGGAGTTCTGTTGGGTCCCCACCGGTGCGGTCCAGGCCAGAACCCAGCCCAGGGAGAGAAGCTCAGAAAATTGGTGAAGCTGAAAATCCCTGGCTTAACACACAATTAGAAGCGGTTAGGTTTAATCATCATCGAGGCCTTGATTTTCTTCTCTGCTCTGGTATCTTGGGCTTCACAGGCCCAATGTGGTTTAGCGGTTTATAACCAGTCTCCTTTGTTTCCAAGGTCGGGGGGGGGGCATGAGCTGTGTCACACTTCCACTCACACTTTGACCCAGCCAGGGGTCAAAGACCTGGGTTCAAGTCTGTTGTATTGAAAACAACCACAACAATAACAAAGTACTGCCTTGAGCATCAGAAAGACCTGGTCCCTGCAAAGGCCAGGTGAATGCCCCAATTGATGGGACCACAGCCCTGTACCGGGTGGCATGAGTGCAGACGTCCTTGATGGTGACATGTAAGGGTGGGGAAAGACTTGGGGTGCAGTGAGGACCTGGAGAGGGATGAGAGTTGCTAGACAATGCTTGTTGAATAAAACCCATAAAGCTGCAAGGGTGATTGCAAAGGGATATAGTACAGCCTACGGGAGGTTTTATTTATGCGTGTATATTTGGTGGGAACCCTTTAGAAAATAGCAAAGCTCTGTCTAGACTTCAGGATACATGTCGTTGTCACATGAACAATGTGTGGACTGTTTGGCCCTAGGGTTTCTGGGGAGTAGGAAGGGAAGAAAGGACCACGATGCCGTGTGTGGCTGCTTGACCTTGTAGCCACTGCGGGGGCAGCGGGGAGCCAGCGTGGGGAGGTAAGCTGGCTGTGCAGATGAGCCTCAGATCTGTCGACTCTGTCTGCTGTCAGAAGACACCAGTTAGAGCACCGATCAGGAGACATATACCAGTTTGGAGGGCAGAAATGGCTGATCTCAGACTTGGGTGATGGTCTCCCCGCACGGAGGGAGTGAAATTGAGAAAAGGGCTCTTAGCTGTGAGTTAGGAACCCTAGCGGGGTGATTTCCTCCTCCCATTCACTGAGGACCCTGCCTCCCCTCCCTAAGCCCCCTCTTCACTCACTTAGCCTCTTGTCTTCTCACTGGCCCTCACCTGCTCCTGAATGCTTTCCTGCCTGGGCCTCAGGGTGCCCACCTTGACTCCCCACTTCTCGCACTGAGTACTCCTTCTCCTTACTGAGATTCTTTTAGCTGATTTCTGGGTCCCTTACTCAGTCCTGCTGCCTTGAGTCCCTCATTTCTTCACTGAAGCCCGGCTCTCCCATCTGACCCCATCCAGACTTTGTGGGGCAGTGAAATCAGGGGAGACTTCCTGGAGGAGGTGGCTTTTGTTTTGAGGCTTGAAGGAGTTCATTAGGCTCAGGAGGTGGAAGAGAATGTTCCAGGCAGAGGGACCAACTTGACCAAAGGCACGGAGGTGTGCAGTAATGTGATGTGTACAGACAAACGAAAATAGTTCTGTTTGGCTGAGGGGTAGTGTTGAGAGATGACGTGGGTAGGATCAGCTCATGAACGCTTTTTAGGCCAGGTAAAGAAGTTAGTAAGACCAGACGGGTCTCAGTTCTGCTGGTGATAGGGAGCCATCAATGGATTTTAGGAAGGGGTGTTTTGGTTGTAGGAACATCAGTTTGCAAGGGTTTTGTGCAAGAATGGATGAAGGGGCCTGAGAAGCCCCAGGGAATGGAGGGGGGCACAGCCTTGCCTTCCCAGCCTGGGGAAGTGGGCTTCACTGAGGACTTGGTGGGGCAGAACCATGCGAGGGGGTTTTGTGAAGAGGTTGGGAAGTAGGCTCCATACTTTCTCTGAATGCCCTCCACTTCCAGCCCACCCAGCCTCCACAGCGAAGCTATAGCCCTACAAGGCTGCCTCCCCTGTGCACCTCCCTCCATCATGGACATAGGAACCTTGCATGTGGTGAATCTGGCCGTGCCCTTCTGAGGTCCCCTTCCCTGACAGTAGCATAAAGCCCTATTTTCCATTCTGTGAATGCACTAAGATGTTCGGTGCCTCAGAGCCTTTGCACAGGCTGTTCCTCCTGTGTGGCACACCCTCTTCACCTAGCCGGCTGGGTAAGGGAGTGTCTTCCATTACTCATCCACTCACACAGCGTGAGCCAGCCCTGCTTGCCGCATCCCTGGGTGGGCCTTTGTTTATGCCTCAGCTCTAGCTCTAGGTCCCTAGCTCCCAGCCCTTCTGGGCACAGGTTAGGTGTGCAGTAAATGTCTATGGAGAATGAGCCTCACTTTTTTCCCTTTGAATCATTAGGCATCCCCCAACACCCACTATTTTCCTTGGACCCCGTTTCCCGCACATAGAGCCCCCCTCCCTGTGGCTGTCTATTAGCACCCCACTGCCCATGCACCTGTCTCATTAAGCTGAGAACACCCTTGGGTTCCTATCCTTCTTGACCAGCATCCCCTTCCTCACTGAACGGACCCCTGCCTGTCACTGAACTCCTCTCCTCCTTGAGAAGCTCTCCTTCTCCTTCCTGCGCCCCAAACTTCATGGAGCTCAGTTCCCTTTGTCCTTGTCTCAAGCCCCAAGGCCACTCTGCTTTGCACTGAAACTCTCCTGTATCCTCGGGTCTTCACTCCATCAGGTTACCCAGCCTCGGAGTCTCAGAGGCGCGTGATCACAGCCCCTGCTCCCCGCTGCTCTCCCCTCTCTGTTCCTGTGTTCTCGGATGCTTTCTGGCCCTCTCCTCTCTTTACCTCCACCTCCACCCCTTCCACTCGCTTCCCATCCCCCACTCCACCAGAATTGCTCCTTTTAGGGTCAGCCAGTGGGTCACCTCCCCATGCCGGTATGTGGCTGTGGTCTCCTCCCATCTGTCTCTGCACATCTCCCCCTTTGCAACTTGGCTCCCGTGCCCACTCTCCCTCAGCAACACCCCACCCCTACCCCAGGATTCCTTCTCAGTTCTCTCTGAGCCCCTCCTCCTCGGCTGGTCTGTTGAGTGAGTGTTGCCCACTGCTTAGGCTCTGCCTCGGGATGACTCCCTGACCCATGATTTAACCACTGATGACCACAGCTTCCAAAGTAGGATCCCTGCATTCTCTCCCCTGCTCCACAGCTGATTTCTTGAATGAGATGACTCTCCTTCCTCTACTCCTCGACCCCTGCCTTATGCCCTCTGCCCCCGTCAGGGGCACCATTGCTACCTCCTTGCCTGACACCTCAACAGCTTTGGAACAGTGACGGCTCCCTGGCCTGCCCAGCGGGCTCTGCTCTTGGCTTTCATATTCACTGTGCCTTTGAGTGGCCTTTCTTTTTTCTGCCCTTCCCTTAAATTCCTGGTTCTTTTGCTCATTCTCTTGACCCACTGTCCTTTCTGTCTTATGGATGCTCATGCCTTTATGACTGTTTTCATATTAAAAACTCCACATTGAAATCTCCAGCCAAAATATTTCTCTTGACTTCCAGACCCACAGGTTCAACTGCCTAATAGACACCTCCCCCCAGATATCCCACAGGAGCCACAATGTCAACACATCTAAAACCTGACTTCTCATCCTTCCCCCACCCAAACCTGCTCCACCTCCTGTGGTCCCGTCTTGGTGAAGGGCGAAGGGCCACCTTGTCACACAAGCCCAACACCTTGGAGTCACCCTCAGCTTGCACTTTCCCTAGCCCTCAGCCCCATGTCTAGCCCACATCACCTGGTCTTATTGATTCTCCCACCTGAGTATCTCACCTGTGCCCACTCCTCTGCATCTTCTCCATCCAGCTGTCTCTTTGGGCTTGAGGTATCTTCTTAGCTCCAGACTTGCCATCCCTATGACCCATTCTCCCTATCACAGAGTGGTCCGACCATGTCTCTGATTTTAAAGCTCCCAGTAATTCTTCACTGCCTTTAGGACAATGTCCAAATTCCTTTGTTCAGATTCAAGACCCTTTCTTATCTTGGCCTGCCTCCCCTTCCAGCTTCACGTCTAACCCCTCCCTCCATGCTCCCTGCCCCCACACTGATTTCAGATCCTGAGGGCTCCACACTTTCTCTTGCTGTGTCACTGAGAGATCTGAAGAGAAATGCACACAGAGATGTGCTGGTTGATTGGGAGATGGACAGGATTCTGAGAGGGCCTTTTGCAAATCTGTCCTTAACAAAAACGACAAGGATGAAGACACGAGCATGGGAACATAGTTATATGACTGGCAAATAGGACGCTGGGATCAGTTCAGTTATTGGAACCAAGGCAAGGATAGCGGGGACATTCATTTCAACAATGAATTCAGTAGAAACTTTGAATAATAGAGAATATATCTTTGAAGTAGAAGCAGTACCTAAAATTTAAACAAACTTATTAATTTGTAATACAACCAAATAAAGGACCAAAGTGGAAAAGGAAACCCAAGGGCTCCCTTATAATGCCAACGCAACACTTAAATATTTTTGCTCCTAGAAGAACTAAACCAAGAACAATATTAATTTTTAAATATATTGATTAATGAACATCGGCTCTATACAAATCAGTTCTATAATTTTTTTTAAAAAATCAATCTTCCTGAACTTCTGGTCTCCACATTACCTCATGTGGTCTTGCCCTTGGCCTTCCTAAACTTTGTTCCCTCTGCGTTGGCATGCATGCTGGCTGCAAAGCCTTGTTCAAGTCATTTCACTTCCCCATGCCCTCCTCTGTAAAAACAAGGCTTACAAACTAATAATCACACCTGTTGCATGGGTTGTAAGGATTTAGTAAGTGAACGCATGAGGAGCCCCGGGAACAGAGTAAGCGTGCCACATGGGGAGTCAGCAGCCATGGTGGTTGTGAAACGGCTGTGTTTTTTCCAGCCCCTTCCCCTTTTGCTCACGTTCTTAACTCTTGCTCATTCTCTGGTTCTGAAATCAGGGATCGCTCCTGCAGCTGGTACTTCTCCCAGTAGCCCTCCAGAGTAGACATCCTTACATCCGTTTCCAGTGGTGGGAAAGGAGGCACAAGAGACATCGTGTTTTGCCCCAGGGCACAGGCCCAGCCTAAGCTCGGGGTCCCCTACACTCCGTGATCTCGTGCCATCTGTTCTGATTCCCCCCGGCGCTCTGCCCCCAGCCTGCATCGCCAGCTCCTTGCTTCATGCTTGCTTCTAAGTGGCTCATATCCTCTCTGTGTGTTACCTTCTCCACTTGCTTTTCTTCCTGTGGGGTGGACCTCATTTAGTGACCAGCCCCACTGTCCCACCACCACCTACCCTCACCCTGACCCCAGACTCCTCCTTCCTGTTGGTCTTCTCTGCCAAATTCTCTCAAATCTTTTTCTGTCCATCTCCAACTTTGCAGAATTTTATTTAAGACGTTCTCATCTTTCTCACCTGGTTGATCTGATCAGCTTCCTTCCAGATGGTCCTTTGGTCCCTGGTCTCCATCCAGGCTGCCAGAGGAACCTCTCAACACGTAAATCAGCTCAGGTCCTGCACCTTGCCAATAGCTTCCTACTGTCTAATCAGTTATGAGAAAGGTCCCAAGAAAAGCTCTGCGAAACAGGGGTCCTTTGGCCACAATGTTTGGCAAGTGAAGCTTCCTCTGTCCCCCTCTTAGGGAGTCACTCTGTGCAGGAGCATGGGAAAGCTTGAAGAAAGCCTGTGCTAAAGAACCCTGTTTAGACCCATGGACCCAGTGTTCTGTCTTCCCTGATGTCCTGGCCTTTTCTCTACAGCCTCTAAGGAACATTTAGGAGAAAGCGTGTTCCAGGAATGCTCTTTGGGAAACGCTGCCTGGCAGGATCAAGTTCAAGTTCTTAGCATGATTGTCTTTCACCATTCCCCTCCCTGTCCCTTCTGCACCCCAAATCATCTGTAATTCCCTTTGAGTTCTTTTCTACCTCTGCAGGCCTGCTTCTAGAAGGACCCTCACCTCTACTTCATGATGGACAAATCTCTACTAATTCTTCAAGAGTTGGCCCAAAGGAAACCTTCTTCATGACTCCTTCCTTCTTTTCTTTTTGGGTTCACTCTTACTAGGTCTTGTGGCTGTCAGCGTTTACTTGTTTGCAGGTCTGCCTGCATCACTGAAAGATCAGTTTGGAGTGGTCAGGAGAGCCTCCCTCCATGTCCCCAGTGCTCACTGGGCACAGGATACTTGGGAGGGGTGCAGGGAGTTTTGGTTAAACAAGTGACATCAAAGGGTTGAGATCCCATGCTGGGGCTGGAGGTCACACTGCCTCAAAGGAAGGCCAGTGTTTCCCAAACTTAGCATCATTGACATGTTGAACCAGGCAGCTTGTGGTGGGCCCCCCCACCCCATGCCTTGTAGGATGTTTACCAGTACTCCCAACCTGTCTCCCCCAGATGCCGGCAACAACCTCTTCCCCAGTATGACTATGAGAAGCATCTCTAGATGTTTCCAGATATCCCCTGGGGAACAAAATCATTTCTGGTTGAGACCACTGTTCCAGACCCAAGTTATTCCACTTGTCCTCCTGCATCCTAGAAGACGATCTTTTTCTCAGATAGTTTAACCCGTTGTCCTTCTTGACCTTAAAACTTTCGCAAGGATAAAAAAAAAAAAATCCCCTCCTTCCATACCTGAGGCTGAGCTTTTCTTCTTCTTGGGAGGGCTGGGGAAGGTTCCAGGAAAGGTGCAGCTTCAGGAGCTCTGCAAACCTGGAGAGTAAGCCAGTGTTAGGCCTGGAGCCGGGGCAGACATTTCGGAGGGTTGGGGGGGTCTCTTGCTTTGGACATCTGTGCCAGTTCCCTTGAGGGATGATGCTTGGAGGCTTGTCAAGCGGCCTTACAAGGAGTGGACATCCTGGCCTGTACTTTCTGAAAAGCACATTTGTCGTGTAGGAAGAAACTCTTCGACTTGCTTCCCACCCTCGTGGGAGCCTGGGAAAGATGGAGGTCTCTCCTACAGTCGCCTTCTTACCCCTCTTCCACCCTTGCAGTCAGTGCGGAGGGGAGCCAGGCCTGTGCCAAAGGTTGTGAGCTCTGCTCTGAGGTCAACGGCTGCCTGAAGTGCTCGCCCAAGCTGTTCATCCTGCTGGAGAGGAACGACATTCGCCAGGTGGGCGTCTGCTTGCCTTCCTGCCCCCCGGGATACTTCGATGCCCGCAACCCCGACATGAACAAGTGCATCAGTGAGTGTGGGGAGGGCTGGAGAAGACGCTGGACACTGGGGGAGGGTGCTTTGAATGGTTGGTGGCAGGCAGGAGGAGGAGGAGAGGGGACATGGAGAAGGGGAGATGAGGCTCTGATTCAAGTATCCAGCAGCCAGCCCGACATCTCAGGGAGTCCCTCCACCTTCCCAGCTCATGTATCCATATCAGAGCCCTATCTCCCGCCTCCAAACGTGTGCCCACCTGCACTGCCGTGGTGTCCTGGGCCACTCACGCCATCGACTCGAGAGCCAGCTTGTCCTTCATATCATCTCCTGTCCATCTAATGACCAGATCGTGCCTGCTGCCTCTCGTTTCCGTCCTTACTGCCATAGTCTCGCCCGGGGTCCCTGCTGCCTCTCTCCGGGACTATCTCAGTAGCCTGCTTCTCTGCCTCCAGCACTCATCCAGTTCCCTTGAGCCCTCCCTCAGCATGTCAGCCAGAAAGATGCTTCTGAGACACGTGTCCTATCCCATCACACTACTGTTTGAAAACCACCCCGGCCCCACTGACCGCAGGGAAATTCAAACCCCTGCCAGCCTGTCTGTTCCCTGCACCCTCCTGCCCCACCCCCATGTCCAGGTCTTCTTGCCGGCTGGGCTGGGCTCCCCCACAGCCGCTGTAGCTCTGCATGTTCGAAGGCACATTCTGCCCCACCTCTGTTCAGGCTCACTGTGACATACTGGGGGACAGGCAGGGAACACACTCCAGTGAACAATGCCAGTGCCCCTCCCATTCGCTCAGGGCCTGGGAGATTAGAATGCATTTCTAGATCATGTGTCCCTTGAGCCTCACAACAGCCTTTGGAGGGAGATGGGACCTAAGTGACAGGTGCCCCTTTTTTGGAGGCTGATAGCAATGAGGCCTGCAGGGGAAATGGCTGACCCGAGATCAGCCTTGGGTTCTAAGCTTAATTCTGCTTCTTTCTCATTGTATAACTTCGCGTGTGTTGCAGCCTCTCAAAGCCTCATGTCTGAAACGAGAGTGCTAGTTTTCCCCCTAGGGCTGTTGCCAGAGGCATATAGAAAGCCCTTAGTGGCTACCCTTACTGTAGGTCCCCTGCAAGCAGACCCAGGAGTCTGAGCAAGGAGGGAGGAGTGGAGGAGAAGGAGCCTCCAAGGAGGCACAGAGGAGGGGTCAGGTGCGGTGGGATGGGAAGACTTTGAGGATGGAGGGGGGACCCTGGGGCTGCCCTCTTGGTCCTCAGGGTGTTTGGGGTAGGAGTTCCTGACTGAGCCAGCTCCCACAAAACTGGCAGCCCCAGCTGCAGGTGCCAGAGGCTGGGAAGAAGTCAGCCTTGCCCACAGTCTGGGAAGGGAGAGGTTGTGAAAGACTCTGCCTGCTTCCAGCCGGGGCCCTGTGACCCTCCCTCCCCCAACTTCCCCAGAGGAGGGAGAGCTGGCAAGAGGGGATCAGGGAGGGACCCAGGAGTCCAACCAAGGTGGTTCCTGGAACTGGGCCTTGCAGAGGGAGAGGAATTTGCCCTGAGATCTCTCCTTCCCCCTCCAAGCAGATTCTTTTCTCAGGGCAGGAGGGGAACCAGGGCTTGGGGTGTCATGGATGCCTAGCTATGGTGAGAGGAAACCATATAGCTGTGAGCGGGGATCATTGTATTCCTCAGTTCAACTCTGATTAGGTGGTCCTCTGGTGTGCCATGATGCGCTGGGACCCTTCTCCCCTCCCATCCCCCAACGAATCCCAGAGGGTCCCACCCTGCTCCTCTGAAACCAGCTCTTCTGTGCCTCACCTTGGTTCCAGGGCCTGGGATTGGGTTTGGGGTGGTGTTAGCTGACCGGCCCAGCCAGCCCTGAAGAGTGACACCTTTGGCTTCCTCTGCTCACCCTTCCCTTGCCTTCCCTCCCTCCCAGGACTCTCCTGCGGTCATGGCAGCTCAGGGCCAGGGTCCTGCCCTCAGGGTTGGGGGGGCTGCCCTCAGGGTATAGGGGCCTTGGGGATGGGGGTGAGCCAGAGGCCCCCAATCTGGCCCTCTCCTCAGAGTGCAAGATTGAGCACTGTGAGGCCTGCTTCAGCCACAACTTCTGCACCAAGTGTAAGGAAAGCTTGTACCTGCATAAGGGCCGTTGCTATCCGGCCTGTCCCGAGGGCTCAGCGGCCGCCAACGGCACCATGGAGTGCAGCAGTCCTGGTGAGTTTGTGGGGGTGCTACGGGCCAAGGGGGTTGGGCCCCCGGGAAGGGGCAGGGAGAGCCTGCTTATCCCCCACCTGCAGCCCCTCCCCCGACAGCCCTGTGGGGTTTGTCCCAAGGTTTTTCTGGCCTCTGGACCAAAGATGCCTCCAGCCTCAGGCTCAGGCAGAGAGCAGGTGGGAGGGCTCCCCTGGGGCATTCTGGGGTACCCAGAGGTGACCTCCACTTCCCTTTCTTTCTCTCCCTCTTCCCTCCTTTCCTGCCAGCGCAATGTGAAATGAGCGAGTGGTCCCCGTGGGGGCCGTGCTCTAAGAAGAAGAGGCTCTGTGGCTTTCGGAGGGGCTCCGAGGAACGGACTCGGAGGGTGCTCCATGCCCCTGGGGGGGACCACACTATCTGCTCGGACACCAAGGAGACCCGCAGGTGCACAGTGCGGAGGACACCCTGTCCAGAGGGTGAGCTGCGTGCGGCCTGTGCCTCCCCGGGGCTGGGAGGTGGGGACGGCCATGGAGGTTTGATCACTTCTGCCTCCTGCCTGTCACCTAGGAAAGGGCCACAGGCTGGGGCCAGATGGGAACCTCCAGTTCAAGATGCCATGCTGGGGGAACCAGTGCCGGGTTCTGGCAGAGAGCAGTCCCCAGAGCTCCATGTGGTGGGAGCTGGAAGCTTCAGTGTCTGTGTCTTCCAGTTTCCCCATTTTCTCTGAACCAGCACGTGATGGCATTAGAGGGTCCCTCAGAGGTCTGAGGGGGGCCACAGAAGCAGGTGCTAAGACTCAGAGAGGTGTAGTGATGTGGCCAAGGTCACACAGCCTGTAGTTGGCCATGAGGTGGCAGCTGCCCCCAGAGGCAGTGGAGTGGGGCGGAGGAGCTGGGGGTTTTCCTGCTTGTCCTGAGAGCTGCACCAAACATCTTGGCCCAGTGGGTTTCAAGGTCTGTGAGAAACACAAGCAAGAGGAGGGTATCTGGTTCATCAAGGGATGGGGGGAAAGGCTCCTGGGACCCCCGTCTCCATAACCATGTTGTAGGGTCCCCTGAAGTGGCCGCTAGTCAGAAGAGGCCTTGAAGGGGACCGCCACAGCCTAAAGGCAGTAACTCCACCCCACCCCCCCACTTCCTCCCCAGTCCCTCCTTGAGCCCTGGGCCATGCCCGGGGCCTCCTCGCTTGCTGCAGAATGTCCTTTGTTGACTCTTCCTGCTGTTGGGGTTGCAGGGCAGAAGAGGAGGAAAGGGGGCCAGGGCCGGCGGGAGAACGCCAACAGGAACCCAAGCAGGAAGGAGAGCAAGGAGGAGGGCGCCGGCTCTCGGAGACGCAAGGGCCACCAACAGCCGCAGCACCAAGGAACAGTGGGGCCGGTCACGCCTGCGGGGCCCACCTAGGGATGATTCTCACCTCCAGGCTCACGCAGGAAGAGTCCAGCGCTGCTCTGTGTGATGGAAGCTTTACCGAACTGGAGCGCTGGGGGCAAAGCGTGTACACGCTCTCCATGCATATATGGACACACAGACACACACACACAGGGCCCATGTTCAAACATGCAACATACATACACGTATGTGCACATGTGCACGCGTGCACACACACACACACAACCAAGGCCACCGGAAGACACTTCTATCTCTTGGACATCACCGCAGGAGCAGGGTGGGGAGGTAGAGGGGGTCCCCTTTGCCTGGTAGAGGGCCCAGCGACACAGACTTGGCTTGCGATGCTCCCAAGGGACATGTCAGAGGAAACATTTCCCAGCTTCCAAGCCCAAAGAGAGTGGATCCTTCTGGAGGAGCTGATAGGATCGGCCCAGCATGGCAGACAGGAGCCAGAGCTTGGGGACTGTTCAGCATTTCCAGCTGTGTGACTTTATCCTTGGAGAGTACTGTTACATGCCCATGATCCGTATCAGGGCTGCCCCGACTCTGAAAACTGTTCACAGGTTTATTTCAAATTAAAAACAAAACCAAATGACAACGGTAGCCACAGGCACCACATTCCTTCACAGGGGACAAGGATTGGTGGGTTACCTGGGAGCAGGACAGGACAGGGCTGAATTTCGAAAGACCCGCTCATGGGCAGAAGGCCCAGAGCAAGAAGAAAACTTTGAGGCTACTCTGAGGGTGATAATCAGGTTCTCTGCAGCCTTATTTGTCACTCAAAGTGCGGTTTGTGGACCAGCATCCACGTTATCCCCGGGCAGTTTAGAAGGGAGAGTCTCAGGTCCCATCTCAGACCTGATGAGCTAGAGTCTGCATTACAGTGAGGTCCCGGGTCACTGGCATGCGCATTCAAGTTTAAGAAGCTCTGCTCTGAGCACGTCTATGGTGGGAACCAAGGTCCTGGCCAGCTTATCACAGGAGGGACGCTGGTCCTCCTGTTAAGGAAGACTTCCCGTCCAGGAGAGGTAGAATCTGAGTCCTAGAGCACTTAGTGACACCCTGGTGGGAGGGAGTGCTCAGGCTCTCCAAGACAGCTGGGGACTGTTGGGTCCAAGGACAGGACAGCAGACAGCATGACCTCCTGTGGCATTCTCAAGTGTCCACTGGTAACCATATGTGCCATATGGGCCCTGGACTGAGGGGTTTCAAGGGGGAGCCAGGAGTTAGAAGTTGGTCAGGGTAACAGGCATGAACAAAAGGATCATCCCAATAAATGTGTAATTACCAATGGGTAGGGTTAAGACCAGGCAACTACTGGCACATACACAGAGCTATAAAGGTAAATAAAAAGAAGGCTTTATCTCAGGGAAGCTTTTCAGAGGAGGTGGTATTTGAGCCGAGCTCTGAAGGATGAGTAGGAGTTAGGATAAAGAGAAGGGATGGTATTCTAGACCAGTGCTATCTGATAGAAATACCAGATGAGCTGCTGACATAATTTAAAATTTTCCTAGTAGCCACATCTAATGAGTAAAAAAGCAACAGGTGAAGTTCATTTTAATTATAGCCATTTATTAATTTAATTACTATGACACCAAGTATATGCTCAAATGTTATCTTTTTAACATGTAATCAATATAAAAATTATTAACAACATCTTTCACATTCCTTTTTTTTTTTTCCAAACTAAGTCTTCAACATTCTGTGTATTTTTGCACTTCACAGCATATCTTAATTTGGACACTAAATTTTCACCAGAAATAACTTGACTTGTATTTAGATTTCATAAAAATGGAAAAGTAGACTCACATACTGAATTCCTGCTTCAGGAAGAGTTAAAAATTTTCCAACAATTTGAATTGGCTAAATTTAAATTTTTAAATTTAATAATTAAAATTAAGTAAATTAACAATTTGGCTCTTTGGTTGTACCAGCCATGTTTCAAGGGCTCACTAGCTACATGTGGCTAGTGGCTACTGTGTTGGACAGCAGAGCTCTGTATAGATAGCATTGCACATGCAAATGTCCTGTGGCAGAAGGGAGATTGGTGTTCAAGGAACTGAAAGAAGACCAATATAGCTGGAAGGTCTGGAGGATAAGTGAGGTGAGATGATTCTAGAAAGATCTCCTGGATTTGGGTCTTTTTTTTTTTTTTTAAGATTTTATTTATTTGTTTGACAGAGATCACAAGGAGGCAGAGAGGCAGGCAGAGAGAGAGAGAGAGAGAGAGAAGCAGGCTCCCTGCTGAGCAGAGAGCCCAATGCGGGGCTGGATCCCAGGACCCTGGAATCATGACCTGAGCTGAAGGCAGAGGCTTAACCCACTGAACCCCCAGGCGCCCCTGGATTTGGGTCTTTATTCTCAGAGCCAGAGGAAGCTGCTAAAGAGTTTTAAGCAGCAGCCCAAGATAAACAGATTTGTATTTTACAAATACAAATACAAATTCTGATGGCTGTAGTGTACAAGGCAGATTGAAGGGAAGCTGTGTTGGGGGCTATTGCTGTCATCTAGGCGAGAGGTGTTGCAGACACGGACTAAGGTGGAAATGGAGAGAAATGGATAAAGTCACAAGGCATTTGGAGAATAAAGTTGGCAGAGTTTAGTGATAAACTGGAGGTGGAAGAGGAAAGAAGGGGAGAGAAAGGTCAAGCACAAAATCTCCATTTCTAGCTCGAACACCCCCAGGGTGATGGTTCAGTGTTCTGAGATGGGAAACTGGTCAGGAAGACTGGTTTGGGAAGACAAGGTTTTGATCATGTTGAGTGCCAGGTGACTGAGACATCCTGGTGACCATGGCGAGTAGAGAGTGTGTAGACACAAGCAAAGGTCTAGCCCACACAGGGCAAGTTGGAACTGGAGCATGAACTGATGTAGAGAAGGTAATTGAGGGTTTGGAAGAGATAGCATAAAATGAGAGTTGGAGGAAGAGAAGGCTGGGGACTTAGCTGTGCGACCCTCCAGGTACAAATTTCCGAAGATGGGGATCAATCAGCAGAGAAGGCAGAGCAGGAGGAGAGGGAATGAGGGAGTCCGCAAGCAGGAGAGAGATCACGAGGGCCTAAGGTGCTCAGGGACCAAGTAGACAAAGACTGGAAATCGTCCATCAGACTTACAACTCGTGTGCCAGTGGTAACCTCAACAGGAGTCATTCGGAGCAGGCATGGGGGCCGAAATCAGTACGCACCATTCCTTCAGGAAGTTTATCTGAGAAATGGGAAGAAGCCCGACAGGGGCTGGAAAGAGAGATGAGGGTGGAGAGAGTCTTTTTTCCTTCCCTTCCCTTCTCTTCCCTTCCCTTCCCTTCCTTTCCCTTTCCTTCCCTTCTTTTTCCTTTCTTTTTTTTTTTTTTTAAAGGTGGGAAAGACTTGAAAATGTTTAAAACCCACTGGGAAGCATCCAGTTTAGAGAAAGAGGCTGAATCCACGAGAAAGGAAACAGAAAATCAGTAGTGGAGGCATTTGGAGAAGTGAAGGGACAGCTAGACGGGAGCCAGGAGAGGCTGGTGCAGGTGAGGGAAGGATGGAGGTTTGGAAGCGGGGGGACCTCAGGTGTGGGCACCTGACCCTCTGTGGGGCTCTTCCCATCCATACCGGAGAGCCCCCTCACTGCAGGCCAGGATTTGGAGGCTGAGCTATGTCCTGGGGGGTCCGGCTGCCCACAGCCCCCTCTCCCTGACCCTGGTGCTATCTTTGCCATCTCTCTGGTCATCTGTCTTCCATCTCCGGTTTTGGTCTCTGCCTCTGCCCCTCCCTGTTTCTCTGACTCTGTCCTTGTCTGTCCCTCTTTTCGCCATTGTGTCTTTCTCTTTTCCTACCTCAGCCTCTGATTCCAGTCTCTCTGTTGTTCTGCCTCTCTTCTGGGCATCAGCCTCAGCCCCTCCACATCTTTGCTGCCTCTGGCTCTGACGTGCCCTAATGTCCCAGATCCCCTCGGTCCTGGATCCTCAAAAGTGTGGCCGTGGATCAGCAACCTCAGAGCCTAAAAGTCCAGAATCTCACTCCCCTCCCCAACCTGAAGACTCTGAATCTGCCTCAGATCCCCACGTCCTTCACATTGCATGTTAAGCATTTGAGAAGCATTGCCTTAAGCATTCCTCTAAAACAACATCAAGGCAAAAATCAGAATCTTAGAACCTGGAATGATTTGAATCCTCCTGCATCTCCTGCGTCACCTTGGCGACACTCTAAGGCATTCACCTTCTCTGCATCATCTCCTCGTGCCTTCTAGAGCTGCTCGTGAAGCTCTAGGCCACTGAGCAAGGGAACATAACGTGGGCTTCTGTGGGTCCTGAGCTTCCACACCTGCAGAATTACTGGTGGGAGGGAAGTCTCCTGATACCAATATGCTGGGTGCTTCCCGGTAGGACTCCAGTCCCTCCTTGAAAAGTTAGCCCACACCAGACCTGTCTCACCCCTGTCTCACTCTTATCCTTTCAAGACTAAAAATGGTTTTTTTGTTTTGTTTTTGTTTTTGTTTTTTGAGCTGGCGACAAGGTATATGTTTCATGATGGGGTTCAGTTACCTGCACGCAGCCCTCAAAGCAGCTCACCTGGGCCTGGAGACTGTATGGGTTGACCAGAAGTCCCACCTGGTACGTTTTAGAGTGAGCAGATGCTAGAGAGAGGGAGTCCTGTCGAGATTCCTAACCCTACTCCCCGGTTTAGGCAAACACAGCCCATGATTCATATGTGGCTGTTATGTTCCCACATTGTCATTTGGGAAGTGTTAGCTTTGCCCTCAACAGGGTCACCTTTCTGCTTGGACTAAGACATTTCTGGCCACCTTACCCAGTGCCAGCTCTGGTATGTTTCAGACCAAGTCTCTAGAGCATGGATTTGTTTTCCACTTCAGTATTTTGAGCGATGGAGTTGTTTTCTGGATTTGTTTTTTTAGGTGGTTTTTCCCCCCATCTCTGGTTTGTTTGGTTTGGTTTGGTTTGGAAGGACTGAGAGAGAATTTAGGAAAAGGGTCAACTTCCTGGGCCCCATTCAAGCCTTTGAGCCAGGGCCAGTCACAGAGGGGCCGCCTCCGTGCCCCGACTCCTCCAGCTGTGGTCCAGACCGGACTTACGCGGACCGCTGGCGAAACCCCCCCTGAAGGTGGTAAGGAAGCGGAAAAGCCACCAGAGAGCACAAGTGCCATTTTGGAGGATTAAAGAGGTTCACAGCAAAGGGGTTAGAGCCCTGTCTGGCTAGTACAAGTGAGCGGGAACAAAAGCCTTGTTCTAGGAGAGTAGAGGAGATCTAAAGATTAGCTTCCCCCCGGGGTTGCTGAGGCCGAGCATACCAGAGCTGGGCGCACCTGCTTTGGTGTGGTGTACCTCCTGGCTCTCCTGAGGCCAAGAACCGACACGGGTTGAAGAATAAACAGGTTTTGGCTGGAGGCTTGGTTGAGGCTCCTTCAGCATGGCCGCAGAGACCCTGCACGAGAAGCCGCCGACAGGGAAGGTGGGAGACATGCCGACCTGGGACCCCCCTTTCTCTGGCACCTCCAGCCTGCCACCAGGTTGGTGGTAAGAAGGATAAAAGACCCAGGCCGGTGGCTAGAGAAGGTGGCTTGGGTCCTACCCTAGAGCCTTCCAGAACTTAAGTAGGAAATTGCGAAACAGAGCTACATTTTGAAAGAGAAAGTATGTGAAATATGGCTCCTCCCTTGCCTGTTCGCTCTCCCGGAGCTTGGTGCAGGGAGGTGGGTGAGATGGATTCCTGGCTAGACTCAGGCTGGTGTGGGAAAGAAGGCAGAGCCAAGCCCCCCAGGGCCCCTCAGGCCAGGCCACACCAGCTTCCAGCCTTTGATTATTGATTATTGTGATTGGGATGTACTTTTGCCATCTGTTGAGCGTCAGCCTGGCCCATGGAGAAGGCCAGCTCCTTCCTCTGGCCGAAAAGGCTGGCTTCTGAGGGCTCCCTCTGCAACCCAATATGTACCATTGCTGCTGATTAAATACTTGGAATGTGTTCAGGTCGAGCCAGGCCTATCCATAAAATGGGAGGCATTTTGGCAGTTCCGAGGCCCCTGGCACCCAGTCTTGGCACTAGCCCGGCTGTCTTCTTCAAGGAGCTGGGGTGGGCTTCCCGCCAGCATGCTTCCCTGGGAAACATCGAAGTGAGTTAAAGTCAACAATGAGTTCATCTCCAAAAGGAATAAGCCGGCAGCCTTCAGGGCAGGGGAACAGGATTGGGGGGGTGGTGCGGAATCAGGGATTGGGGGCAGCGGAGGGGGTTAAGTGATGCTGGAACAGCCAGACCAGATCCAAGCCTGTCAAACAAGCTGACAGCTCCAGGAACAAAGAAAAGTGCTTTCCCAGGCCAGCCCTGGAAAGCTCACTTGGCAAAGGTGGTCACAATAAGGATATTACAATCCCAGGGACCATGAGAAGTGTCCTGTCAAGGATCGGGAGCTGCAGCAAGACACCGACATGGGAAGAGGCTCGGGTGCTGGGGTGGGTGGTGGATCCGTGAGCTCGGGGTCGGCGGGCCCCGTGCCTGTCCTGGGGGCACACAAGGATGGACACTCAGGCCGTTGAACTCTACCATCTCGTGCTGGAGGACGGACGCAGGAGGGCCTCCGTGTGAAGGCCACGTCAAGAGCCGGCTCATGATAGCAGAACCTGGCATTTTGTTTGATTTTATTTTTAAAGAAGGATTTTATTTATTTATTTGACAGAGAGAAATCACAAGTAGGCAGAGCAGCAGGCAGAGAGAGGAGGAAGCAGGTTCCCTGCTGAGCAGAGAGCCGGATGCGAGGCTCGATCCCAGGACCCTGAGATCATGACCTGAGCTGAAGGCAGAGGCTTTAACCCACTGAGCCACCCAGGCGCCCCAGAACCTGGCATTTTAATCTGAACATTTCTGTCACTGCTTTTATTTATCTCTGAGAGCTTTGCATTTGGATAATGGTTCCTGAGCTGAGCCAGCGGCTAGCTTCTGTGCTCTTGACCGCCAGGGGCATGAGGAAGCCACACCCTTAATGGCACTGGGCTGCTCTGGGGCTCCCTGGATCCAAGGCGCTGTGGGACAGGGGAGCCCGTGACAGAGCAAAGCCCAAAGCGAGCCGCACTCTGGGACTGGACAGAAGCCAGGGCCACCTCCCTCTCGGCACTGAGTGGCATTAGGGCCTGCTGGGGCCACCTCAAGTGCTGGGCTCCGAGTGGAGGGTGGGGAGCAGCGCCTGGGACACAAAAGCCTAATGACGGCCCAGCAGCAGCAGCCTGTGCCGGAGAGATACAGAGAACCCATCCCGTCCAGCCCTCCTGGGATCCGCCCCCGGGGCTGGGAGCCTGGCAACAACCACCTCGAATCTATACTTGGTTTTTCTCCCAGGGGCAGGACCGCTGCCGATAGACTATGTTTGAATTCTCTCCTGCCCTCTCACTTGCTCTCACAAGGTACTTTATTGTATGAGGTATTTTCCTACCACACATATTTATAATTCTTTTCCTGCCACCAAACCAACTGAATGTCCCCAGACATTACGGCTCGATTTCTCACAAGCACATTCTCATCATCACATTCCCATGGCTTACCCTTTGCCTAGTTCCCTCTTTAAACACAAAAAGGAAGGGGCGCCTGGGTGGCTCAGTGGGTTAGGCCGCTGCCTTCAGCTCGGGTCATGATCTCAGGGTCCTGGGATCAAGTCCCGCATCGGGCTCTCTGCTCAGCAGGGAGCCTGCTTCCCTCTCTTTCTCTCTCTGCCTGCCTCTCCGTCTACTTGTGATTTCCCTCTGTCAAATAAATAAATAAAATCTTGAAAAAAAAAAACAAACAAAAAGGAAGAAAGAAAGAAAAAAGAAAACACAAACCAAACAACCTGTTCAACTTTCTGGTCCTCCTGATTGCTCTTCATGTCGGCCGAGTGGGCATTTCCATTCTCCTGAGAGCTTTTCTGGGGTCCTTCCCACCTTTCCTTCTGATGTTCTTCCCAGCCCGTATTTCCCCTGAGTTTTCCACCAATTGCATTTGGCCTAGATGTTTGCTGAATGAATGAAAAAAAAAAAAGTGAATGGATGGGAAGGTCCCCCTTAAGTGGGTTTGTTTTCCTCTTATCCCCGGAGAGCATACTTATTAATCGTGACTATTTTTTCCTTCTGGGAGAAAAAGTGAGGCCAAAAGCAAAGTTCCTGTGGACCCTGAACCAAAAGAAACCTGACCTTTATCTTTTGGTCATTTGGCCACCACCAGTGGGGACAATCCAGCTTGTCAGTCATCACCAGTCATTCCATCCCCGCTCCTGTCTACTGATCTCCTGAGAACTACTCATTGGGGCTGTACAAATGAACTTTCAGAGTTTTTTGGTCTGTGCTGTTCCCTCCTCCTAAAATGTGCTTTCCCCCTGCTCTTATCTGTGGATCTTCTACTTATATCTCCTACCTGGACCGAAGAATTGTGCAAAGATGTTCCCCTTGCGGCTATCTCCTCCCTTCTCCGTATGAAACACACCCACGTCGATGCCCCCAGTCACATGCCAGGTCCTGAGAGCAGGGACTGTGCGATTCCTTGCTGCATTCTCTGCTCCAACCCACATCCCAGCAAGGTGTGTGTGCTGTCGGAAGCATACTAGTAATAATCATAGCAAACGTTTAATCAGCTCTGACATTACTCTCTGCCTTTTACTTGCATCGCCTCCCTGAATCCTCAGCCCAGCCCTGCCAGGTGAATTCTGTGATCATGCCCATTTTACCGATGAGGACACCGAGACATAAACTGGTGAAGGTATGTGACCAAGGGCTCGCAACTGGTGAATGGTGGAGGCAGGACCAGAACACAGGAAGTCTGGCTGGACAACCGTCCCGCGGGGTGAAAACTCACATTTTTTGCACATGCTCTTCCTCATGCCGTGATTTCCAGCCTGTTCAGATCTCACTTGTTTATTGGGAAGAGGAAATGGGATCTAGGGGACAGATCCCATGAGCTCACCACTAATGCCAAGAGGGGCCTCACAGCCGTCCTGCCAGGCTCTGCCTCTCCCCTTCAGCCCCTCACCAGGGTCCATTTCTCATGAAGCTGTTCAAGAATGCTTTAGCATGGCTGCCACCCTGGGGGCCAGCATCGGGCCTCAGGGACGGGGACTGCCTCGCAACGCTCTGTTCCTACAGTCGCCTGTGCTGAGAGCAGCTCTTGAAGATTCCCAGATACCAGAGCCACTTTGGGCCAAGCTGAGAGTCTCTTCTCTACCTGGGTTATACGTGGCTTCAAGGTCCCCAAAGGTGGTCCCATAAAGGCCCTGGGCAAAGGGGCTCTTTGGATTTCTGGTTGAAGTTTCATTCTCTTTGGGGTCCAGAAAAAAAATCCCAGGGATCTGCCAGGGGACTGATAGACCCGTGCTGCTCCATCCAGACCCCCCTTTCCCCTACACAAGGGTCCCTCTGTCCCCTCCCCAGGAAATGTAAACCTCTATAGAGAGTCCTCTGCTAATCCACTAGTATCACCTGCATTCGGGGGTGCAGCCAACCCCCTTGTTTGAATCCCCTGGTCAAGAAAAAACAAACAACAAACCTAAATGTACCTTCACATGGGGACAGACAGGGTTCACTCTCGGAGGGCAGTGGCAACTGACAGCCCGCTAGAGTCAGGTACTTTGCTGCTCCATGCACAGAGCATACACCAGACCCCTAACATGGAGTATGGGCAAGCTTTTCCTACAGAGAGCCAAGAGCTACTTGTCTCTGTCCTTGCCGTGCAAAAAAGCAGGTGTAGATCACATGTAAACCAATGGTGGTGCCGTGTTCCCATAAAACTTTATGAACACTGAAACTCGCATTTCATGTCATCTTCACGTGTCACAAAACTTTATTTTTTTTAAGTAGGCGCCACACCCAACATGGAGCCCAACGTGGGGCTTGAACTCATGACCCTGAGGTGAAGACCTGAGCTGATTATCAAGGGTCAGATGCTTAACCCAGTGAGCCACCCAGTTGACCCAAGAAAACAATATTCTTTTTTTTTTTTTAAAGATTTTATTTATTTATTTGACAGAGAGAGATCACAAGTAGGCAGAGAGGCAGGCAGAGAGAGAGAGAGGAGGAAGCAGGCTCCCTGCTGAGCAGAGAGCCCGATGTGGGACTTGATCCCAGGACCCTGAGATCATGACCCGAGCCGAAGGCAGTGGCTTAACCCACTGAGCCACCCAGGCGCCCCGAAAACAATATTCTTATTTGATTCTTTCAACTATTTAAAAATGTAAAGATTATTCCTAGCTTGTGGGTCATAGAAAAAAAGCAGCTGGTAGGATTTGGTGGGCAGGCTGTGGTTTGCCTACTCCTTGGTTTATGCCTGGTACACCCGTGGGGTGGGCCGGGATGAGGGGTACGCAGCAGAAACCTGAGTCCCTGGGTCCTGGGCACATCATGTCCAGGCAATCTGGGGGATTTTCCGCACTCTGTTAGGAAGCAAAATGATCAACTCTGAAGTCTCTCAAAGGGAACTTTAAAGCATTTGGAATTTTCCTCCAACCTGGTTTTATATGGAGTCAGAAGGATTGCTCCCCCCTCCACCCCACCAAGGTGGGGGAGTGGCAGACTTGTCATTTTCTAATCAAGCCTCTATAAAGTTACATAAATCAAGATTTTCATCTGTTCTTCCTCTGCGGCTTGAAAAGGTATTCATCCTGACTTTCTTCTACACCTCAGCCTTCGTCTCTACTTTGGGCGGCAGATTTTGTTTCCAGTCTAGACTCGACCAGACAAGGGGGCAAGAGGGTTGCAGGAGGCCATGGAAAACCTTAGTGTCTTGCTGGGCAGAAGCCCCCTCTAGGGCAAGAATGACCTTCTGACAGACAGAGGCCCTCTGACACACTGGTTTTAGGAGTTGACTTTTCAGATTCTTTAATGTGACATTATTCTTCTGGAAACAATCCAAGGGACCTGGTTAACATTTTTAGAAGTGTTTTCCTAAGGAAAAGGGGGGAGGTAGACAGGAGAAGAGGGGGTAAAGAATTACACACAGATTTAGTCTAACGGCTTAAAAATCAAAAGGATCATTGGACAGATAGATATCGAGTGTAATAGGAAACACACTGATCCTGGGGAGATGACTTAATATGGACCCTTCAGTCTCTTTGGAGCTTAAACAATTACCTACGATTTGGAATTACACTTTAAATTCCCACATCAGTGTGTGTTCTGGATCCATTTATCGGGACGCGGCCAGCAATCTCGAGTTATCTAAACTAGGCCGAAAATTAGAAGCCATTAATAGCCTCTCATAAAATTGCTTCTCAGATTTTCATAAGCAGAATCTGCTGAGGGCCACAGGGATTCAGCAATAGGAAGGACCAAAATGCTGCTAGTTATTTTTCTGAGGCTTAATCTAGGGATCTTTTTGAAGAGCTCCTTGCCCAGCAAGACGATGAACGCCAAGACCAATACAGACCATGTTTCTCCCACTTAGAAGTGGGACCAGATACACCGCTCATGTGGAGAAGCTTCCTGAGGTTCCCAGAGGTGAGCAGCTTGCTGGACTCTTGTCCCCAAACTTCCCAGGCATCCTAGACGGAAAACAGTGGGCAACCTAGCCTACAAAACTCAAAGTTAACACACCTTCTTTTTCTTGTATTCCCTTATGAACCATTGAGGTTATAGACCGAGGATTCTTTCTTTTTGTTTTATACAGAGGATACAAAACAACGAAACTCTGAACCATATCTTCCAAGGGCTTCTCTGTTCTTCCAGAGTCCCAGAGCCTCTGCTGGGGTTGGGGGGGTGCGGGGGGATGCAGGGCCCCAAAACTGTTTCACACTGAGCAGCAGCCAGCCAGGGGCCCAAGCCTTGGCCCCAGCCGGTGGGGGCAATTCATCAGGGACTTGCCAGAGGACAGACACAGGGGACTGAATAGAGAAGCCTCCTCTCAGTTCAACTGGGAAGGATAAACCAACAAGCTGGCATTAATTAAGAGCTAATGGCCTTACAATGGAGCGTTGCCAAAGGATAACGACCCTCGGGCTACAGCATAAATATCAAGGCATTTGGGGCAGAGCCAAGACATATATTTTCAGAGTGCATTAGACACTGCTGCAGCCTTCCTCACCCTGGCTTTGCAAGAAAAAGGGATTTAAGGCAGGTGGGGAAGGAGGGTGTTGTGCTCCTAGGGTTGCCTTCTGGTTAGCTGTCAGAAAGCCTCAGGGTGACTTTGGGGAAAGCAATTGCTTTTCAGATCTGCTGCATACCAGAATTACCTGAGGAGCTCATTAAAATGCATATCTTACCCCACCCCACCCCCTTTCCAGGTCCAGTGAGTTTGATTTCGGTAGCTCTGGGGCAAAACCCAGGAGTCTGCATTTGTAATTAGCTCTCCCATGTGGTTCTGATGCTGGTGGTCTTCAGACCACACTTTGAAAAATGCTACTGAGGAAGCTGCTGTTGTTACTTGCCCATTAGACCCTAAAGAAAACGTTTTTACAGAACAAAGAAGAAGTGAGGTCAAGGAAGATTCTCCAGTTCCTGTGAACACGGTCGCCCCTATCAGAACTTGACACGAGGCTGTATCAGAAAGGTGGCATCTCCTGCCGGTTCCTGTTGCAATCTTCTCATTCAGATCAACCTGTGGTTCCTGGGAGCAAGCTTCCAGGGATCTGGAGGCTCCAGAGCCAGGAAAGGAAGATCTAACCATAGGTCTGGAGGAAAAGATCAGACAGCCCATATGCATGATGTGTAGCATGTCTGTAATGCTTTCATATACTGTAATTCAAATGACCATACTGTAACCTTCCAGGGTAGTGAAATAAATACATCTGTTTAAAAGTTGAGGAATCACAGGCCTGGAGGTGCGTCTTGCCTCCTCTGGTGACTATGACAGGATGAAGGAGGGTGAAAAATGGTCAATGTATTACAATTACATGAGCAGGGCAGGCAAATCAAACCAACAACTTTGGCCTGACCTTCATAGATCAAACATATTATTGGCCAGTTGAACTGAGGTTGGTTGTTGGGATCGGCAAATACTTGTAAAAGGATTGATGGGTCAGATTATAAAAATAGATGGGAAGTTCGTACGATAAATGCAGCTGAGTATGAGAACAGGAGAGAAACAACCCACCATATCATCTGGGAAAATGAAACTCCTTGGCAAGACTTCACAACAGACTGATTCAAAATTTCATAATGAAATTATGTCTCTGATCAAAGCCTGAATGAGCTCATGGGCTGATTTTTGCCATTCGTGTTTATTCTGGTTCGAACCAAACTGAGGCATTAGAAACACATTATCCTAGTCTTTTCTCCAGGAGTGGGCTATTACACCCATGTTTGGGGGGGCAAAGGGACAGTGTGAGGAAGAGGGGGACATCTCTGGATCCTCACTGGGCAATGAGATTGTTTCTGACCGTCACTCAAACACTCCCTTGGGACACTACGTCTGGGTCAGGGCCTTTGCAGCAAAGTTGTGTTTAATCTCATGATACTTGTCCTTGGGGCAGTAAAAGGGAATCTCAGGGAAGAGAAGGGTCTTTCCCACTGCTGTCCAGGACGTAACCTGCCTTTGCTCTCCAAAGAATGTTTTTTGGTTTGTTGTTTTATTTCAGAAAATAAAGACTTGATCATCCCTCCACCCCCACCCCACAGAGTACCTTCTTTATACCAAGTTGTTTGTTTTTAGGGACCGAGCTACACCACTGGTGGGAATCCACCTTCCTCCCGCCTAACACCTCTTTTCTGGCCTATCCGCAAGGCACAGCGATGGGCACTTTCTGACAACTTGAAGGGCGAAAAACAGAGGGAGGCCTTCTGGGTTGAAACACAAGCATCTAGAGATTTTCTGTATTTTGGCTGTAGAAGTAACAACTGCTGGGTTTTACCTTCAGGGCAAGAAGCATTCCCATCTGCTGCTGACTAAATGTTTGTGTTCTCCTAAAATTCATCCACTGAAGCTCTAATTCCCAACAAGAGGGTGTTGGCTTGTGGGACGTAATTAGGTTTAGATGAGGTCCTGAGGGTGGAGCCCCTGTGATGGGATTAGTGCCCTTATAAGAAGAGGAAAAGAGACCAGAGTCTTCCCCACTCCACTCTAAGGACACAGCGAGAAGACAGCTGTGTGCAAGCTGGGGAGAGAGTTCTAGGAATGCAACCATGCAGGCACTCTAACTTTGGACTTCCCAGCCTCCAGAACTGTGACAAATGAATGTTTGTTGCTTAAGGCACTCGGTCCACAGTATTTTGTTACAACAGGCTGAGCTAAAAACACCATCTATTCATTCCTTCATTCTGTGAATATTTATGAAGACTTTACTGTACGTCAAGTCCTAGTCTAAGTATTGAAGTTACAGTAGTGAACAAACTTACAAGATCTCTGCTCTCAAGAAACTTACATTCTAGTTTTGGAGAAGCTCAGATAAACCTGTAAATAACATAATTTCAGCTAGTGATAAATGCCATGAAATAAATAAAACAGAATAACTGTTGAAGGGCAGAAGATGGCTGATTTGGAAAGGACAGACAGGAAAGTCTTCTCCCAGTAGAATGGACTGCCAGATAAAATCGTGGATGCCCAGGTAATTGTGAATTTCAGATACACTATTACTTTTTTTTTTTTTAAAGTAAAATTAGGTCCCAAATAATGCATGGGACGTATTTACACTAAACATTATTATTTATCTGAAATTCAAATTTAACTGGGTATCCTGTCTTTTTCTTTGTGAAATCTTGCAACCCTACCAGTAGGTGACATCCCAATCAAGAACAGAATGACCACAAGGAACTTGCTATGAAAGGTTCAAGGAAGAGTGACTCAGGGGGACAGATCCAGTGTAAATGTCAGAATAATCAGAGGGAGGGAGGTCCAAATTAGGTCGGATAAATAGGCAGGGGCCAGATCCTGCAGAATTCTGTAGGGATGGCTAGGAGTTTTGAGTCTCTCTCTCTCTTTCTTTCTTTCTTTTTTTTTTTAAGGTTTTATTTATTTAACAGACAGAGATCACAAGTAGGCAGAGAGGCAGGCAGAGAGAGAGAGGAGGAAGCAGGCTCCCCACTGAGCAGAGAGCCCGATGCGGGGCTAGATCCCAGGACCCTGGGATCATGACCTGAGGAGAAGGCAGAGGCCTTAACCCACTGAGCCACCCAGGCGCCCCTCTCTCTTTCTTTAAGTGTGATGATGCGCGACTGGAGTTTTAAGAAGGGTGACGAGGTATGACTGATACTTGGCTGCTATATGGTCAGCCACTTTTGGAAGGGCTACAGGACCACCTCAGGAGATCATCGAACTTAAGCTTGTGCTACTGATCTGGGAAGTGGGGGCTGGACCCACTAGGAGCTCGGGGCAGCGCGTGCCGGGCACCGAGGCAGCCGCTGGGGAGGAGCAGCTTGACGGTTGCTAGGCAGCGAAAGGGGCGGGGGCTTCACGCAGGGTGACGGCTAGGCGACGGGGTCGGGGGCGGAGTCAGGAGAGCGGCGGCGCGCGCCGCGCGTTCGCAGGAAGTCGCTCAGGGGAAGCAAGGGGCGCGCGAGCGGAAGTGACGTCGCCCGCGCCCACGTGGTCAAGCGTGGTTCCTGAGGGTCGTTTACTGCAGGGCCTGGGAAGTTAGGAGCTCGTGTACTCGTCCAAGACCTGGCCTAGCGCTCCGGTTCCGGTCCCGTCGGCAAGATGGTGAAGCCCAAGTACAAAGGACGGAGCACCATCAACCCCTCCAAGGCCAGCACAAACCCTGGTACAGGCGGCGGGGCTCGCGGAGGGTGGAGCTTGGGGGAAGCTTGGTGAGGAGGAGGTCGAGGGGGAAGGAGGGACACCCGGGCGGCGTTGCTTGGAGTGGCCTCGAGCCGAGCGGCTACTGGGGACGAGAAAGGAGAAGGTGGTTTTTTCATTCGGAGGCACTGAGGAGTGCTGTCGTCTTGAACGCTTCTCAGGGTCAGGTGCCAGGCATCCTGTCTAACGTCGGGAAAAGTGAACACTTAGGCCTGGCATCCTTGGGGCGTCTCCCGTTGTGAGGTGCGGAGACTGGGAAGCTCTGCGTTGGAAGGGACAGTGATCTTGACCTCCTCTCCTGTTCCTCTTCCCCTCCCCCAGCGTATTTCAGTCTTGTATGATTACAGTTTTCCAGCTCAGGGAATTGTTAGCAGTAAATTAGGTAAAATCAGATTACAAGTAGGTCGACCCAGCTGGCGTTTTACACTTGACCACACTTGCCTGCCACTCTTGCTTGGACCATTTAAATGAGAAAGGGATCCTACGTTCGGCTCTTGGGAGTCATCCCACCTGGTAAAGGGCACAGAAAACCCTACAGATAGATAACTAATGAACATTTCAATAAAGATGTTTTTAGAGATGTTTATGAGTTTTGCTGAGTTTCCACCTGCAGGATGAACAAGATAGTCTTTGGGGGAGTCCTTTCTATTGGGTTTAGTTACCAGAACTTTGTTTTAAAATATGGTTTAAAGTTTTTGAGGACTTGAACAAATCCCATGGAATGTTTTCTCTGGATTGCTGATAAATTATTCAGTTGGTGTAGACTGGAATCTTAGACTGTTAGACCCAAAGGGGCCCTGATAAGTTACAATATAGGTGAAGAGGTGGGGCCAAAATTGGGAAGTGGCTCATCACAGTTGGCACACTTGGTGAGCAGTAGAAGCACCAGTGCTGGGATTTAAGCCTGTTTTCTACTGTATCACTTCAGGGGTAGACAGGTGACTTGAAGATAGCCCCAAAAGGAAAAGCTGGGCTAGTATCAGCATGCCTATTTGTCCTTCTCTTTCTCTCCAAAGATGTAAGGCAAAAGTCCCTACTTAGCTGTTGATTAAACTAAAACATAAGGAAATTAAGAAACTGGTACATAAGGAACACTTAAGTATCAAAATCGTGGTCTCGGTGGTGCCCTGCATGTAGCCGGCTCAGCTGAGACCCACAGTTAGAGCATAGATGGCGATCGAATGTTTTTGTTCAAATTCTCGCTCTGCCATTAAGTAGCTGTGTGATCGTGGGCCGGGTGCCTGGCGCCTGTGCCTCAGTTTCTTAGCCTGCAGAATGAGGATAATGTATCTCTCTCTATAGGATTATTCCATGGCTTACGTGAGGTGATGGCTGTAAATGTGGGTCCCACAGTGCCACAGTTAATACTCAAAATGATTAACTCTTACCAAACACAGTCATACTGAGGATCAAAGATTAGGTCAGCTTTGTCAGACCAGGTGGCGTCCAGTGATAAGAATTCTGTTGGAATGATATAGGGAGAGAGTAGACATTTTGCAGCAAAGTGGCAGCGTGCCTACTTTGAATGAATTAGTTGGTGTGTTTGAGGCAGCGACCATACTTAAACTTGGTGATCAAATAGTTTGCGGTCTACTTCTGTCTTTCCTAGATCGAGTGCAGGGAGCAGGAGGCCAAAACATGAGGGACCGGGCCACAATCCGGCGCCTGAATATGTACCGGCAAAAGGAGCGCAGGTGAGTATTCCACAGTGCCATCCTGTCCTTTCCTTCGTGCCCTGGATTCCTAGCTCAGACCTAATCCCCACCCCCTCTTCCCTCAGATAGGAATAGCATATTTTCAAATATTGTCTTATGGGGGTGCTGTTAAGATAAATGGCGAATTTTCAGTTCAAGACGTGGGTAGCGGGTGGTGAAATAGTGATTGTGTCACAACACTGTACGACCAAAGGAGGTTTCATTCCTCAACGGTCTCAGCTTCCACGGATAGCGCATTAAATCTCAAGTTAAATATCCTTCAAGTAGAAATCTGGTTTTCTTTAAAAAAGCATATAGGACTGTAGTTAGTGAGAGCAGCCAGAAAACTTGTTTTTTTAATGCGAAACTTTAGATCACAACATTGTGGCACTTGGAAACTCATCACAACTGTAAGTTCTGCTGAGGCAGCCTCTACCATGAGGACTTGCTGAGCCTGGCATTTTGCTAGCTGGTCTTAATTTGTTTGGTAATTAGATTCTTCATCCGTTCTGAAAGATGTGTCTAAAACACAAACGTCAATGAACTTAATCTGCCTTAGTCACCTACTCTTCTGTTTGTTTTAGAATTTTGAGTTCCAGCATAAATCACCCTCTACTTAAAATTCATTTAAACCAGTCTTCAAATAATTACCCAAAAAACTCAAGTATGTGGTTTTTTTTTTTAAGACAAATAAACAATAAACAGATTTTTAAACATCAGCATTATTTGTTATTCATCCAGCAGAAATGATTTCGTGCTCTGTTGCAAGAGGTTAAATGACTTTTGAACAATCTGTTTCAAATGTAGAAGTACTTTTTGTTTACTGAAATCTGTGTTTCATGATCATTTAAAACCAAAAAAAGAAAAAAGTTCCTTTTGATGGAAAGGGTGTTCTGGAAACTTTGCTCTTGCCTTTCTTCTGTCATCAACCAGAATCTGTTACTTCCTCAATTTAGGAACAGTCGTGGCAAAGTGATTAAGCCTCTGCAGTACCAGTCCACGGTGGCTTCTGGCACAGTGGCGAGAGTGGAACCAAATATTAAGTGGTTTGGTGAGTATCGGCCTCTGTCACTTGTGCTCTATTGAACATGTGCTGTATGGAAAAAGGTAGGCTTAAAAGGTGTCTAAAGGGCAGAAGTTTGGGGGTGAGTCGAACTGTCAAGGATTATATGAGAAGGGGCTGAGAAGTGCCCATGGTGGGAAGAGTGCTGAGAAAAGTAGTAGTAGTGCTGGATCCCATAAACAGGTTCTTTTTGTAGAGCGCTCATCATTGTTCATTGTAAGTGAACCCTCTAAAACAGATGAGCCCATCCTTTACATGTTAGTGACCAGCCTTCCCAGACCAGAGAACTCTCATCTCTGCCTTTCTGGTGGCCTGGAGAGCGTGGTCGTTTGAGAGTGGCCTTGCAGACAGGTTGGTAGCTTTAACTCGAAGTGTAAGTGCATTCGCTGGCCATTCCTTTGAAATGTTTCTTAATGGGGATTTGGACTGACAGTGGAAGGATCTCTTTTTGGTCTTTCCCAAGAAAAACAGAATGGGATCAGGGCTTCTTTCTGGGAAACCCCACCCACACCTCAGTCTGGGCTTTCCCTTGGTCCTTGTACAGTCAGATGGTCAGGGACCAGTCAGATGGTCAGACTCCATCATTGGCCCAGTGCTTGACCTCCATGGTTGGTGGCAGATGGCAGCTGCCTTTCAGTGTGTCTTACATCTGTTGACAGGATACCCTCTAGGAAGCTGCCACTCAGGAAAGTGTCAAAGAAAACTTTTTAGAGAGATGTTTAGCATGGTGGCTGTATATGGTGACTAGGTCTAGGTTCAGGCTGTCTGAATGTGAATCCTAGTTCTGCCATTTCTGTGACTGGGGGCAAGTTACTATATCTCTCTGTTCACTGGTTTCCTATCTGTAAAATGAGGATAAAAACAGTCTGTATCTTGGAACACTGCTGTGGGGATTACGTGGGCGAGCCGGTGTGTGGTACTCAGGGCCGTGCACAGCGGGCCGTGAGCCCTGTGTCATCGGTGCACGCATCTTAGCCCTCACCACCTTGGGTTCTGCGTTTGTGCTCCAGCATGCTGTTCCGTTGCCTATGTGTTTCGGGCCCCCTCACTTACAAATTGTTCTCCAGCTAGTGTTACGTACCTTTATTTGGTTTCCTTTGCATGGATTTATTGGCTAATTTAATAGTCCTTTCAAATCCTTATAACTGTAAATAGCAGCAGTGCGACCTGGGTTCTGGGCTTCAGGATTCTCTCTGTAGACTGATAGATCAGCTCTGGTTGGCTCCGGATTTCTTTGCCAGATGTAGCAGGAAGTGTCGGACATTTGTCAAATCTCTGTTCCATTCAGTGACGTTGATTTTTCGGTTTCATCCAGTCAGGAAATTGGGCTTGGAAAACTCTTGAAACCCTTTGTGTGTCCGGGTTGGTGGATTAGTTCATAGTCTATGAGTGCAGGAGAGGCAGTTTTTTTGTTTTTATTTTTTTCCCCCCTCTTTTAAGTTTGAAAACGGATACATGGGATGTGCGTAGCAGGTGTTTGGGTGAAGCCAGGGTCATTCGGAGTTTTGCTTTTCCCTATGCCATTGGGAAGAAGGATACAGAAGCAAAAAGGAGTTCTTCATTAAAAGGCAACATTCTTCTGTAAAACAGGAAACACACGTGTGATTAAACAGTCATCATTACAAAAATTTCAAGAGGAAATGGGCACAGTTCTGAAGGACCCATACAAAGTTGTCATGAAGCAAAGCAAGTTGCCCATGTCTCTTCTCCATGATCGGATCCAGCCTCATGTAAGTTGGAGGATATCCCTGGCAATGGAATTTCTTAGGCACAGTTGATGCCAGTCCCTTTGTACCATCTTTGTCTTTCGTTCTTCCATAGAGAAGAGTGGCTTTGATGCAGTCCTGATAAGCTTTCCCTCTGTCGGGGTCTCGCCTTAGTAGGAACCGCATCGTGTCAGGAAGGTGTGGTACCTTGTGGATCAGGGCCTTGGGAGTCAGGCCTGACTTAGTCTTTGCTCTCCCCTGACCTAGAGCCTTCATCGGTTTCTCCATGAGCCTTCACTTCCGTGGCTGTAGAGTCAAGAAAACCCGCCTCCTTGGGTGATCCGATGCAGATGAGGCATTTGGCATATAATGTGCACATAGCACACCGCCCGATAGCTAAATAGGCTGTGGCTTTTATTAATACTAGTTGTATGGTTGTTTTTGGTTAGGCAAACTAGTTTAAGTGGTGACTCCAGCAGACTTCAGGGACATGTAGGGTGGGGATTGAGTTGTAGGAGGGAGGCCTTTGGTGCTGTGTACTTTCAGCTTCTGTGAGACCCTTGGAAGTCTTTCCAGCGAAGGAAAGGGTGCTGGTCAGATTGGTTCTTAATGATCGCTGGAGTTGAAGGACAGTAAGGACTGAATCCAGCTTGAAGTGGAATGAGTTTCACACAGAACCAAAGAAATGGCCTAATGTTTGCACGTTTCTACTCGTATTGAATAATAGTTCCCAGAAATGTAGCCAGTGTATAAGCCTCGGTTCCAATGTAAGGAGGGGAAGGAAACATTGACATGCATACATGGATTAAACAGTTCAAAGAAAATTGTTTACTCGCAGAACAAAATAAAAACCAAGGCCTGGTTATTGCCTCAGGTTTTGTCAATTATGCTTTGTTTTATGACAGACGAGAAGAATGGCGCCTATTAGTGGAATGACTGTTTTCTTTCAGGGAAACACATGAGTGTAATTCATGAACCACAGACAAGTTGCTCATTTCCCTTGTTCTCTTTTGTCTGTTCTCCCTAAAGCCATCTTTTAACAAACTATTGAATCCTGTTTATGAGAAGAACTGAGAGGTTTTTTATTATGGATTTATTGCTTTGTTGCCCATCCCAGTTGTTCAGTGCTTCTAAAATTCAGACGTCAGCCGCTGGTCCGGAGTCCGTGGG
Source organism: Neogale vison (assembly GCF_020171115.1). Lineage (NCBI taxonomy): Eukaryota > Metazoa > Chordata > Mammalia > Carnivora > Mustelidae > Neogale > Neogale vison. The sequence goes on along the minus strand of NC_058092.1, from coordinate 28,945,842 downwards.
GCCCACAGCTGCAGCGCTCAGCTGGGGTTTTGGTGCAGCTAGGTGCTCAGGGTAAGGGAGGAGCTTTGTGCTTTGGCCTTGAAAAACCTTCCCTATTTATTTTAGTGCGGTATCTACTACTGGTTATAAAACTTAATTCTCAGATGGCCGCACATGGCAGTCTAATCAGATACGCTTTAACTTTTAGCCCCGTGCACATTACAGTCACTGATTCTGTAGCAATACAGCAAAACTACTGTAACTGATTTGATTTGCGTCCTTTATTGCCCTACTGCCTCTAACTGCGTGGCGCTTGTCAATGTACAACTTTCCACGCACATATCTTTGTGTCTGCTGTGCTCTGTGTGCTCTGTAGGTGACTTGTGAGATTTCCAAGGATAACTGTGATCACAGTTTTCACGGCGATGTTAATATCTAGTTCCAGTGTGAAACCCAGCCTTCTGTTTGGGGATGTTCCCTTGTGGGAGGGTAGCGGGTAAAACTGAACTAAGAGATGGGTCAGAGAATCTGAAAAGGTGACTGTAGCGGGATGCCTGGGTGGCTCAGTGGTTAAGCGTCTGCCTTCGGCTCAGGTCATGATCCCAAGTTCCTGGGATCGAGTTCCACATTGGGCTCCCAGCTCAGCAGAGAGCCTGCCTCTCCCTCTTCCTGCTTCTCTCCCTGCTGTGCTCACTCGCTCTTTCTCTCTCTCTGACAAATAAATAAATAAGATCTTTTTTAAAAATTAAAAAAAAAAAAAGTGACCATAGCTTAAGGGTCTGGGAATTGGAGGGGGTAGGATCAAGGTCAGAAGCCACAGGGGAGGCTTCGTCATCCACATTTAGTAACTGGTGCTTACAGAGGAGCTTTGTACTGAGGGGCAGAGGCCTTTTTTTTTTTTTTTTTTTTTTTGAGGATATTCTCTGCCGGCTGTTAACATTCTGTTACGTGATAGATCCTAACTCAAACTTTGACTTTTATCCTGCTTCAAAAATTCCTATGCCCGTAACTCCTTTACAGGCACAGCAAGTTCTAGTTAGTATCAGGTTCCTTTTATCACATCTGAACTATTATTTTGGATTCTTGCTAGATGTTTTTCATCTGAAGACTTTCCATGTGCATTTAATAAAAACGTTACCTAAATTAGGGAAAATGTTATCTGAAACTAAAATGCATCTTACAAAACAAGCAATTCCTTTTAGCCATGAAAGAAATTAACTTCCAAGAAAAAGTTGGCATTTACAGTTGGTTTAAAAAAACACACAAATTTGAGTATGATTGTCCTTGACAAAATCTGTGAATTTGGCGAATTTTATGCACTTGTCTGAAAGCTCAAAAAAAAAGTCAGAAAAGATAAGTTAATGTTCATCATTGTAGCCTTAATTACATTTGACTGCAGTTTATGATAAATGAAATAAAGCAGAGTTTTTGGCAAGTCTTACACAACTGTTCATACTTGCTTTGACTATTTATATTACTTTGTATTTCTCCAAGGAGTCTTCCAGAACTTCAGAATGGAGGAACAAGTGCTTTTGCGATTTCAGGCTGATTTGAAACTAGGCTACATCCATGTTGTAGTTTTTGGTATGGGTTGAGCTTTGGAAAAATAAAAGAAGAAAACCTTTCCCGGGTTGGTTTTTAACTTTTGCTTTTGCTCAGTGCCTTCCTTAGCTTTATGAATAATTCTCTTTTCTCTTTAGAACTCAAAGGTGCACATTCTTGATACTGAAAGCTTTGAAACTACATTTGGCCCGAAGTCACAGAGGAAGCGACCAAACTTACTTGCTAGTGATATGCAGTCTCTTCTAGAAAATGCAACAATGTCCACTGAGAGCTATGATCAGGGCAAGGATCGTGACTTGGTCACTGAAGACACTGGTGTCAGGTACAGTTTGAACGTTCATACCGCTCTCATTTTCTCTTCTGCAACAGAACATTGTCTTTACCTTTATTGTACCTACATAAATACCAAGTTAAAGCTCAGTGCTTTAACTCCTTTTTTTTTTTCTTTCTTTAAGATTTTATTTATTTGACAGAGCATACAAAGCAGTGGGACTGGCAGAGGGAGAAGAGGAAGCCGGCCTCCCTGCTGAGCAGGGAGCCCAACACAGGGGTTGATCCCAGGACCCTGGCATCATGATCTAAGCCAAAGGCAGACACTTGACTGAGCCACCCAGGTGCCCTGGTTCTTTAATTCCTAGAAGGAGAGTGTTCTTCCCTTTGACTAGAAAAGTTTGTGAAGCTGGGGCCAGACAGAAAATAATTTGAGGTGGCTGGTTTTTTCTAGGTCTCTTTTTTCATTTCCAAAATAAAAATAAACTTTTTTTCTTCATTATAACAGCAGTGAAGTCTAGGATAGACAATTTAGAATATAGGGTTTAATTAGAAATGCAGCACAGAGAAGTTAAGAGCTCATAATCTCAGCAACCGTATTATTAACTTGTTAAAATTGTGAATGTCAGGGCTTCCTTAAACAGAGACTCTAGACCATGGGGATTCACGAATGGCCTTTGAGTTTCCTTTGACCCTTTGAAGAGAACATGGAAAATGTATGTACATGCATAAAGGTGCCAGTGTTTTGTCGGTCTTATATTTGTTTTGGGGAGAGGGAGGAAAAGGATCAATAGCTTTGTCATATTCTCATAGGGGTACATACCCAAAAGAAGGTCAAGAATCAGTCACTGTTACATATATTATTCTAGATCTTTTTTACATTCTATGTTCATTTATAAATATCTTAAGACTGTATTTTAAGATTTTTTAAAAATTTATTTATTTGACAGAGATCACAAGTAAGCAAAGGCAGGCAGAGAGAGAGGAAGAAGCAGGCTTCCCGCAGAGCAGAGAGCCTGATGCAGGGCTCGATTCCAGGACCCTGGGATTATGACCTGAGCCTAAGGCAAAGGCCCTGAGGCATCCAGGGGCCCCTTAAGACTGTAGTTTAACTTGCCCTTTATATTTTTAAAATATTTTTATTTTAGTTTTTTAAAAATTTTGTTTTTTTTGAGAGAGAAAGGGCGAGAATGTGAGAGAGAGATGGAGATCATGAGCCCGGGGGGGGCAGGTAGAGGGAGAAGCAGACTCCCCACAGAGCAGGGAGTCCACTGCAGGACTCAGTCCCAGGACCCTCGGATGGTGACCTGAGCTGAAGGTAGACGCTTAATGACTGAGCCGCCCAGGCGCCCTTACTTTTTATTTTAGATAAATATTTAGAAAAAAAAATTTTTTAAATTATTAACAAAAGATTTCCATGTCAGTACTTAATCGACAGTCCCACTGTAGAACATCTCTTTTCTTCCTGTGCTCATTTGTTTTGTTTCTGAAAATCCACACATGAGTGACATCCTGTGGTATTTATCTTTCTCTGAATGACTGATCTCACGTGGCGTTATACTCTAGCTCCAGCCATGCTGTTGCAAATGGTGCGATTTCATTCCTTCTGGTGGCTCTGTGGTGTTCCGTCGTATGTGTATATCGCAACTTCTTTATCCATTCATCCGTTGATGGCTGCTTGGGCACCCACCTGGCAATTGGCTACTGTAAATAATGCTGCTGTAAACATAGAGTTGTCCATATCTTTCCAAAATTGGTGCTTTTGTGTTCTTTGGGTGAGACCCAGGAGTGTAATTACTGGATCACGTGGTATTCCTATTTTTAACTTTTTTATTATTATTTTTATTAGCATATAATTTATTATTTGTACCAGGGGCTCAGGTCTATGATTCGTCAGTCTTAGACATTTCACAGCATTCCTCTTTTTAACTTTTTGAGGACCCTCTGTCCTGGTTTGCATTCCCACCAGCGGTCCATGAGGGTCCTTCTTTCTCCACGTCCTCGCCAACACCTGCTGTTTCTTGGGTCGCTGTTTTTTTTTTAAAGATTTTATTTATTTATTTGACAGAGATCACAAGTAGGCAGAGAGGCAGGCAGAGAGAGAGAGGGGGAAGCAGGCTCCCCACTGAGCAGAGAGCCCGATGTGGGGCTCAATCCCAGGGCCCTGGGATCATGACCTGAGCCGAAGGCAGAGGCTTTAGCCCACTGAGCCACCTAGGTGCCCCTTGAGTCCCTGTTTTTTTTTTTTGTTTGTTTTTAAGATTTTATTTATTTATTTGAGAGAGAGAGACAGTGAGAGAGAGCATGAGCGAGGAGAAGGTCAGAGAGCGAAGCAGACTCCCCATGGAGCTGGGAACCTGATGTGGGACTCGATCCCGGGACTCCAGGATCACGACCCGAGCCGAAGGCAGTCGTCCAACCAACTGAGCCACCCTTAAGTTAAGTCTTTCACTGTGGTGAACTGCATAAAGACTATACCAGTTCAGTCCCTTGGAAGCCTGCACTGCAGTGGCACTGGGCACATCCATCTGGGTATGCAGCCGTCACAGCTCCTTGTCTGCTTCCAGAACTGTTCCATGTCGTCCTGAACCGAGAGTCTTCACCCCATAGACAGTAACTTCCTAGTGCTTGGCAGCCACCCTTCTACGGTCTGTCTCTTAGCAGTTTGACTGCTCTGCTGAGAGGTACTCGGTCCTACATGCAGTCCCGCAGTCTCTGTTCTTTCATGACCAGAATGTTGCTGGGGCCATCCAGGTTGTGGCCTGTATCAGTACTGTGTTCTTCTTCATTGCCAAGTAACAGTCTGTTGTGTATACCGCACATTTTTAACCCATCCCTCCACTGATGGGCATTTGGCTTTTTCAGTGAAATTTGCTTTTGCCCCATCTCCAAGTAGTTTTGATGCCCTTTTCTTGCGGGGCATCGTCATGTCCTCCCTAAACATCCTTTTTGTAGGGTTCACTTGCTCACCTGTAGTGTTTTCTTATTTAGAAGTGAAGCCCAAGAAGAGATCTATAAGAAGGGACAGTCCAAAAGAATATGGGGTGAGCTTTACAAGGTAAGACTTTCAGTTCCTTCTTGTTGCGAGCTTCCTTTGGCTTTCATTATCTTATATGAGAAAACTGATCTTGATATATGGAAGCTCTCACAAATAAAGCATAAACTCTGCTGTTCATTCCATCCATATTCCCCTCCAAAACCAGGACAGATGTGGCTAAGCACATGCTACCATTGTTCTGGATAACTGTGCTTTGCTTATTTTTTTAATGATAATAAAAGCTATGTTCCATAGACTTTGGATTTATCATACATGGTTAGAGCTGCGTGGGGGGGTTTTAAGTTACTTAGCCTTGTCATTTATAGATGAGAACACCCGTCTAGAAAGGTTGAGTACCTTACCCAGCTCACCCCACTGGTTCGTGGAGGAGCCTTCGTGCGTCCCGAGTCCTGGTTTAGCTGGCTAAGTTTGATATCCGAGTACTCGAGATAATTCTTGGTCACTAAAAGCTTTCCAGCACAATCTCATAATCCAACAGTAACCTAACAGGAAAGTATACCCTGAAGGTAAACTAAATGTTCTAGATTTTTGTAGAATACACAAAACCTGTGACAGTAGAAACTTTTAGAAGTTTAAGAAGTAAGTGACTTCATTCAATAATGAACAGTAGTTGTGAAGTAGTATGGGTTACATCTAAGTTAGTTTTCCTCTTTGAAATTCGACAAGTTTCTCCTACTCACAGGATGGAAAAAGTTCCAATTACTGGGCACTGAGATTGGCCACAACCTACCCCTGTTTTGAAGTTCTCACTGTTTTATTTTTCCCAGGTTCCTTTAAATGTCCTTCATCTCCCACTTCTCATCTGTACTAAAACAAATCCTTTTCACTTCTTTGAATTGCAGGTGATAGATTCTTCAGATGTTGTAGTTCAAGTTCTTGACGCTAGAGATCCGATGGGTACCCGTTCCCCTCACATTGAGACTTACTTGAAGAAGGAAAAACCCTGGAAACACCTAATTTTTGTTCTTAATAAATGTGACCTTGTTCCAACCTGGGCAACAGTAAGTACGGCTGCTTATCCGGAACAGACTTGCAGACGGAGGCCAAGCTCTCTGTCAATAAGGATGTTTCACTTCAAATGAGATCTGAGACCTTAAAGTACTGGACTTTTTGACCTAGTAGTCGTGGAAGCTTTCTCACTGGAAGCAAAACGAAAATGTGCTTCACCGACCGCGGGCGGAGTTCATGTTTTACCCACTGATGGTTGGCGAAGGGACGGCTGCAGGACCCACAGGATGGGCGATACGGCCCCTTTGGGAGGAGAAGCTGCTGCAGCTGCTGACCTGTTCCTCATTCTGTTACATTAGTTGCGTTCAGTCTCAATGAAGGCGTTTTTGTAATTGTTCCATGTTTGTGAGACAAAAGAAAAAGCATTACTTGCCATTCTTTTAAAAAAATATATTTTAAAGAATTATAGCTAAGGTTTTCCTTAGCTCTGTATGTAAAAAACAGCGTGTAATTTAACTCTGAGTGTTCTTGGCTTATGAATAAACAAGTGTCTTGTCTTCGCCTTTTAGAAACGTTGGGTGGCTGTCCTCTCCCAGGATTACCCGACCCTTGCCTTCCACGCAAGTCTTACCAACCCCTTTGGCAAAGGAGCCTTTATTCAGCTTCTCCGGCAGTTTGGAAAGGTACTGGACCTGACCTGCCTCTCCTGGAGTGTGTAGCTGTGGGTCTGTGGGAGACTTTCTCTTGCCAGTTGTGTTAGGCGACACACCTCAGTTCCACCATCTTGGTAATAATAAGTATGTGTCTGAGAGATGTAAAAACTCCTAGAGCCTTGGGGTTATAAGGGATTGTGGAAAGTGTCTTCCAGCTCAGCCGTAGTCCCTGACTTTTACAAACATTGCTTCCCTTCCAGATGGTCTGTCCTCTGCTTGAGAATAGCCCCTCCCCCACACCCCTGTGTTCCCCATCCTGCTTTGCAAGGCCTGCGGTGCCTCCTTTGCCCTCAGGCCTGTGCAGTTTCTGAGCGCCCCCCTCCAGGCCCCCTGCTGATCCTTGGTCTGATGTCTGGGAAGCCCTGCGACCAGGTCACCCTCGCAGATGTTCTCGGAGCTTCACATTCTGTACCTGCAGCTAGGTGTTGGCGTGTCTCATTCATTCTAACTGGCTTCAGACAAAGGACGCACATCCCCTGCCCCACCCTTCCCCAGTTCCTGGAAGCAGACACTTCAGCTCGTGGCTGTTAGTTATCTCCCTTATTTTCTTCCATATTTTTAGTACCTGCTTTTGATTCTGTTTCTGATCTCCCCTATCCTGCGCCCTCCCACTCCCCAGCACCTGCCATTTTGGACACTTGCTAAGTCTGTGCTGTGGAAAATGTGTATTAAGTTTCTTACAGCTGTCCTCTCCCCACATGTACTCCCCTCCCTCTGTTCTTGCTCTGTTGTTATAGGTCATCTGGCTAGATGATCATTTCCTTCAGTGTGTACATTATTTTCACCTAGAACATCAGTCACAGCTCACCCACATGGTGCTGTGATTGTAAGTCCTTTCTAATAGAACCTTCTGTCCTCTCTGGTGTTAATTAGCTCCTTGTCCTTTGTCACTAACGTGTCACCACATTCGCTGGCAGAGTGGGAGCTCTGAGAGTGTTGGGGACCCTACCTTCCAGTCAGGACTGCTGCCCCTCGGGCTGGCTGCAGAGTTGTCCTCCTGGGATATCCTTCACCGTCATCCTGAGCATTCCTGTGGCTCTCTCCTGGGTTGGATACCTTGTTCATTGGGCTCAAGGGATCCAACAGGGGATCTTCTTTCTTGGTTTTTCTTCTAACCTGGTTTACTTTTTCCTTTTAATGGAACATATTTTCTAAAAGCTTTTTAAGAAGCTGAGCTTAGAAGGGTACCTTTTTTGAGACCTTGTGTTTTGAAAATACCTTTATTCTGTCTTCACACTGTTCTCTCTGGAATGCCGAGAGCGCCACTGCGTTATCTTCTGGTGGCTTCTAGCGTGGCCTAGAGAAATCCGAGTCTGTTCTGACGCCCAGTCTGTTGTGGCTGGGATCTCCTAAAAAAACTCCATTTTTAAAGTTTCATAGTGATGTGGTTTTAGGTTAGTCACTGTCAGTGAGTTAGGCACTGGATGGAACTTTGTCTGATGTTGTCCTGTATTATTTCTTAGAAATCGCCCACCCTCTACCCCATCACCTGTTCTTATTCAGGAGATTGGTTTTATCTCCTGGTTTAATTTTTGAATTTTCTTTGCTTTACTTTGGTGCCTTTGTGATGTTTTATCATGGGAAGTTTCTCTGACTTGATTATTTAGCTCTTCTTTAGTAACATTTATTTTGCCTCTCACTTTCAAGCATTGGCCTGCCTCTATTCTTGTGTCACAGATGAACTTTCATCTGTTTCTGAGAAGGGTAATGATATTGTATTTTGAAATTTTCCTTTCTTCCCGCTTGACACTATTTCCTTCCAGTTTTTATGTGTTTTTTCTGTCTTTTGTACTAGTCACAGTTTAAATTTCTGGTTGTTTTTTACTTTTTGTTCGTATATAAAGGTGAGCCACTAAAAACCCAATGGAAGTTTTATTTGTTTGGGGGTGGGGGGGTGACTATTGAATAATAGACTTCACTGTAGGGTAACTAGGCAGAAACCCAGTATTTTGTTGGAGGGCACCCTCGGTGTCAGTGTCTGTAGGTCTTTACTCCTGGATCTGAGAGTTTCTCCGTAAAGGAGTGTTCTAGTCTCGAGCTCAGGGATGTATAAGCTTGACTGCCGGGGTTTCGGGAACTCAGCGGGAGGAAGGACGTCGATATTTAGATTTTCAGGTGATCACACTGGGAATGCTTGCCTTTAGCTGCTGTTATCCCTAAACATAGGTTCCCATTTAGGTTCCCATCTAAAAATGAAAGATATTTTCAGAGATGCATGCAGGGTTTCCAAAAAAATCCATATCTGGAAAGGCAGTGGTGCAGAGAAGCTGGGTGCCTGTGCTGGGGGAGGGAGAGGTAGAGTGGTGTCCCTGCTCCGCAGACTTCTCACTGGTCTTGATTTCAGAGCCCCTGAGCAGTAGCTGTCTTGCCAGTTCCTGAGGGCATTTGTGATTCTTTGGCAATATTTTTGCTGGGTTTTTAGTTTTCCTACCTTAGCTTTCATCTTTGTAGTGGGCCAAGTCAGATACTACTTTCTAGCCGCTAGTATTTTGCTAACAGTGTCTGTTTGTTTTTATTGTCTCATTTCCAGTTCATTCTTTGGTTTTATATGCCTGGCTCCATGGGTTCCCGTGTATTCATTCTCACTGCTGTCCTCGGAGTGGAGTCTGCGGAGGGAGTGAGGCCAGGGTGGACGTTCAGTCCGCCATCTTTAATCGGAAGCCCTCAGCCGGTTGCAGGCTTGTTGAGCTCTGGTCTCCTTGAGACTCTCATCGAATGGTCTAACTTCTGCGGTTGCTCTTTTTTTCTTCTGTCATTTGTTTTTGGCAATGAAAATGCAAAATGTATTGTGCAGAGAAAAGGAGGGATGGGTCTTGGGATTGCCAGTTGGTGTTATCTGTGGATGGTGTTAAACTGATGACTAACAAGTTCTTTCTCCCTTTGATTTTCGACCTACATACTTTTAACCTTAAAATATTGAAGAACAATAGCACATTGACAATTGAGGAAATGAGTCACATCTGATTGATTCATAAGTGTGTGTATGTGCAGCCCACTCAGGGGACATAGTTGGTGTGTGTCTAGGCTTTAGATCAAGTTCTAGTGACACTTTTGCCCTGTGTTCTTTTTTATGAGCAAAGTTTTATGAGCAAAGTAATACAACCCATTTTTCCCAGGGGGTGTTCATGACCATGTGTATGTGGGATGTATTCTCTTTAACAGCTACACACTGACAAGAAGCAGATCAGTGTCGGGTTCATTGGCTATCCAAATGTTGGCAAGAGCTCTGTGATAAACACATTGCGCTCCAAGAAAGTTTGCAATGTGGCCCCCATTGCAGGTGAAACAAAGGTATGTCTGGCTCAAGAGGGCCTTATTTATGTCTCCATATTTTATTTTTATAGAGGGTGGTTGTTTAGGTCATGGAGATATATATCTACTTCTCTTGAATGAAAGCCACCATTGAGAGTTTAGTCTCTATGTGATGGTTTGGAGTCTACCAGAGTTGTTTCTACCCATTTGGGTAAGACTGAGAGTACTTTGTATGGCACTGTGTGCCTTTGCCATTCATTTTAAGTCTGTTTTATTTATTTTTTATTTTTTAAAGATTTTATTAATTTGACAGAGATCACAAATAGAGAGGCAGGCAGAGAGAGGGGGAAGCAGGCTCCCCGTGGAGCAGAGAGCCTGATGCAGGGCTCAATCCCAGGATCCTGAGATCATGATTGAGCTGAAGGCAGAGGCTTTAACCCACTGAGCCACCCAGGTGCTCCTTTAAGTCTGTTTTAAATTGTTACTCCAGCCTTTCTTTGGCAAACAAAACTAAGCCAAGAATATTGGTGCCTGGGTTATGAAAGAAAACTCAGTGTTACAGTAGATTCTGGCAGTTGGGGACAGACCCTAAAGCACAGAGTGTTTGGGGAGCAGCATGAGTTCGGCTGAAAGCAAGAGGAGTCAGACAGTATTAATCTTCGAAGAGTACTTGGAAAAATTAGGGAAAGGTTGACTCAGTATTGATCGGCCTTACTTTTAGATCTTTGCGGGTGGCAAGGGTAATTGATACTTTGTGGAAGTGCCTCATGAGTGGCCCAAGTAGAGGAGAGCCTTTGTAGCTTTGTGAGATCAGACTGAGGGTTTGATCCAGGGGTCTCTGGCTTTCTGCCTTCAGGTCTGGCAGTACATCACCTTGATGCGTCGGATATTCCTTATCGACTGTCCAGGTGTGGTTTACCCCTCCGAAGACTCGGAGACAGACATTGTGCTGAAAGGAGTGGTGAGTACTTTTGGTCCCGACAGGCTCTTTGTTTGCTCTTTGTGGGGAGCTGTCTGGGGCGGCGGGGGGACCTTGGATACCTTTGCGTTTCACTCATGGGGGAGGCTGTTCGGGGTCCGCCCGTCTGAACAGACTTCAGGAACACGACACTCAGCAGAGCGGCCTCTCCATTCCGCTGTAGCCTGCTTGGGGAGTCTGGAGCCGCGGGCAGATCTGCTCAATGTCATCCCACAAAAGAGTTTGTAGTTTCCACGCGGGATCCAGAGGGAAGCAGGGCCTGTTTATGTTTAGTGATCATTCATCTTCGAGGGTTTATGGGCTGAGTCATTTTGGAACTCAAGTGTTTCCTCACTTGTTTCTGAATATGACCAAAACCTTTAAACGGCTTCACTTAACCTTAGCCAGGGCTGCTGGCCATACATCCTGAGCACATTCCTCCCCTCTCTCCTTAAACTATCGAATTCTCTCTGTGTCCTGGCATTGGCAGGCTTTTCGCCGTTTCTGCAAGTGAGTAGCATGAGACGGTCCAACTTGAAACTGCTTGCAGAACCACACAGTGTGTGGTGAGCAGGGATCAGCGCCGAATCCTAGGCTCTGTGGTGGTGGCCGGCGTGCAGGGACCTTCCAGCCGACCGCGGCTGGCCACCTCGGAGACGGGCCCTGCCAGGCTCCGCTTGCACAACGGTGTTGAAATCTATTTTCAGATATTGTTACAAATGTGAATTTCACTGCTTCCATATAAAGTCTATAAGGCTGGAATTTTCCTGTTAATATCTAGGTTCAAGTTGAAAAAATAAAGACTCCCGAAGATCACATCAGTGCTGTACTTGAACGAGCGAAGCCAGAATACATCAGCAAGACCTACAAGATTGATTCTTGGGAGAATGCTGAGGACTTTCTTGAGAAGCTGGCGTTCCGGACTGGGAAGTTACTGAAGGTGAGCAAGGGTCTGTGCAAATGCAAACCAGGACACGTGGCAGGGTGGGGAGGTCAGGGCAGGGTGGGGGGGGCAGGGGGTGGTGTGGTGGGTAATGGGCTTTCTTTTGTTTTGTGGTTTTGTTTTGTTTTGTTTTTTGGGTTTTTTTTGTTTTAAAGATTTTATTTTTAAATGGGCCTTCTTTTATTTTTTTGTTTTGTTTGTTTCGTTTTGTTTTAGAGATTTTATTTTTAAGTAATCTACACCCAGCGTGGAACTTAAGCTCACAAGCCTGAGACCAGGAGTCTCATGCTCCACCGACTGAGCCAGCCAGGCTCTGCTGGACGTTTTTGGTTGTGAACAGTACGGAACTTGGCAAGCAGATGGTGATGAATAACTGGGGCGGCTGCATCTCACGCTAGGAGATGGATTTGTTCTTGAATTTTTTTTTTTTTTTAAGATTATTTATTTATTTGACAGACAGAGATCACAAGTAGGCAGAGAGGCAGGCAAAGAGAGTGCGGGAAGCAGGCTCCCTGGTGAGCTGAGAGCCTGATGTGGGGCTCGATCCCAGGACCCTGGGATCATGACCGGAGCCGAAGACAGAGGCTTTAACCCACTGAGCCACCCAGGCGCCCCTTGTTCTTGAATTTAACCGTCAGTCTTCCTGTGTCATTTCAGGGTGGAGAGCCGGACTTGCAGACTGTGGGCAAGATGGTTCTTAATGACTGGCAGAGGGGCCGGATTCCTTTCTTTGTCAAGCCACCTAATGCAGAGCCCCCGGCGGCCTCCCAGGTGAGAGACCAGGGTGGGCCAGCCTTCTGGAAAGTGTGGTTACCGACCTAGGCGTAGTGCCTTTGATTGCCTTCCTTTATGAAGCACCTGTTTTCTTTGGGGCGTTTCCCTCTATAGTCTCCCATCCCATAGAGCTGTCATTATGACCTTCTTGGGGTGGGGGTGGCATTTGGAAACTAGAAAGTAGATTTGTGATAGAAGACCAAGTCTGAATACCAGTTTTTAGGGCCTAGAACAAAGAGGGCTCTGCCTGTAAGTGCTCTTCCGATCCTGTGTATTTCCTTATTCATAAGGAGCAGAGGCATTTCCAGGATTGGCTTTACATTTATCTGTTGGGCCCAGCCATGTGCCTGGCACAGGGAATGTAGGAATAAATAACATAGCCCTTGCCCTCAGGAAGCTCGTGATCGGATGGGAAAGGAGAGTGGTACAGTTTGTAGCCAGGGAAAGAAGCCTTAGATTTCGGGCTTCTGGGCTGGATTGAGAAGCTTCCCTTCTGTTGCGTTTCCTTGCCCCTGGCAGTGGACTGCTGCAAGGCTCTAGCTGTGGCCCTTTGCTTTTCTATTTCTAGGCTCTTTTTCAGAGCTCTGCTAAGCCTTTGGAAGAGGTGGCTTTAGTTTCGTTTCCGTGCTGGTGCTTTCGGTTTCGTGTCATCCTGGTTCCCTCTTACCTGAACTCTGTTCCTAGAGTCTCAATTATCAGCTAGAAACTTGCGGTTGAATGTATTTTCCAGCATTTCAGAATCGACGTACCTGAAATATATGTTAACTTTTCTCCCCCTCCCCGCTGAACCTCCCAAACAACCAAAAAAGCCAAAACCTAGTCCTCTCCCATCTTCTTGGTTTGTTAAGTCGTTGGCTGGTTGAGTCGTTCCGGTAGCACCAGCGTGCAGAGGATGTCCTCTGTGCTCCGTACTCCGCTGGGCGCTGGCCATGTTACAGCAGAAGCAGACGTGTCCCCGCCTCATGCCCTTCCGTATCTCTGAGCACTCTGATACCCATACCAGCTCTGTAGCTCTCTGCCTCCAGTTGAATATCCAGTAATTCAGTTCAGTTCTGACACTTGCTCCAAGAGTTAGCACAGACCTACAGGTTTAGGGTTTAGTCCCACAAAACGGCCCCCCCTTCAGAGGCCAGCTGCAGGTGGGGTTCTCAGGCTGCCCACGCTTCTGCCCAGCCAGCTACAAATTCAGAGCTTCTCAGGTTTGATGATTTGCTAAAATGACTCCTGGAACTCAGGAAATGGTTTATGATGGCCACCTTGTTATAGAGGATATAGCTCAGGAATAGCCGAATGGAAGAGATGCCTAGGGCCAGGTGTCGGGTTGTGGGTGGCATAGAGTTCCTGTGCCCTTTCTGGGCCTAGTGCACTCCTGGCACATCAGTACATTCGACCCAGAAGCTCCCCAGACCTTACCCTTCAGGGCTTCCCACGGACGTTCCATTATATTGGCCATCGGTGATCGAACTCCTGTCTCTCGCCCTCTCATCAGGTGCTTGGGCCTTTTGGTGACCAGCCCCCATTCTGAAGAGAAGCCCCCCCCGCGAGCATGTCATCAGCATAAACTCCTGGGTGGTGGAAAGGGGCTTGTTAGGAAGAATGAGAGGCACCCTTTTTTTACTCAGGGGATACTAAGGGGTTTCGAGCTCTTAGGCCAAAATCAAACATACATTCTGATACTATAAACAGACAGACAGTAAACATAAATAGAAAAATGTCAGGAAGCACTGCTTACTGTGAGGAAGACAAAACCAGGGTCGGGGCGTGGGAGACAGAGGAGTGTTCTTGTACGTGGGGTGGGCGAGGGTGGCCTCTGAGGAAGTGGCATTTTGGCAGAGACCTTAATGGTGTGAGGCAGGAGCCGAGCAGCTGTCTTGTTGGGAAAAGGGACTGGCCGAAGGCGGGGCCTGCCTGCTGAGATCCACGTGCGGAGAGGAAGTCATGGGGCTGGACCGCAGCGGCCTGAGGCACAAGGGACTCGTGGTGGGGAGGGTGTCGTGGTAGGAAGGAGGTGTGGCAAGGTCTCTTGTCACCCTGTGTGCACATCATAGGATTATCTTGAGCGCTTCCTCCATGTCTGGTCATGGAGTTTTAGATCATTATTTCCCCCAGTCTGTGATTTTCTTCTTTTTTTTCTGTTGGTAGTGGCTGGAACTCTTTCAGAATCTAAAAGCTAAAAACTTAGCTTCGGGAACAGGTATAAAAATGTACCTACAAATTTTGTATACAATTTCCTGAATGTTCTGGATTCCTGACTTACTGAGCACTTGGTGTGCAACCACTCTTGCCTTCGGAAAATCCCTGAAGGTTCATGAATCTCCGTTGCAAGGATAAAATGATACCATCAATGCGAGGCACCAGGATAAAGCCTGCCACACACTTCTCCTTTGCTGTTACCTCAGAGAGGCGGCTTGTTTCCCTGTCCCCCAACTCGCCTCCTCATGGCCTCTCGTCACCAGCTTCCCTTCTCTTGGTCAGCACACCTTTCCTCCGGGGGCTTCCCCTGTACCCCACCGCTTAGCAGTCTGCTTTCTGTCCGGGGCACTTGTGTGTGCTTGCCTTGGGCGTGCCTGTCTCCACAGCCCCAGTCCTTCCCCTCCTCGGGGAGGGTGGAGGGAGGCAGACACTCTGCGGGACATGGCAGATGGTCTGAGTGGTTCGATACTCACAGTGGGCTCATCCTTTGGAACCGCAGCTGAAGGCCTCGGTGCTGAGTTGTGGCTTCTGGGTGTAATGGAGCTTGGCCTGTGGTAGATGAACGACGGGATTCCAGTGGGCGGGTTTTCAGTTCTTTCCCTTAGTGCCGAGAAGAGGACTGCCTCCTTCAGGAGCAGGCTGTCAGTTCGGAAATGGTTTTATTTGCTGATCCCATTTCTCTCCCTTGCCTGTCCCTCTTTTTGGCCTGAATAGCTCCCGTCCTCCTCATCTTTGGAAGTTGCCACAGAAACAAGCCAGAAGGACGCTGAAGAGGAAGTCACCGCAACTGTAGGGGAAGCCTCAGAGCCTGTCACTGAGAAGGAAAACGAGAACAGTCGCTGTGACACAGACTCAGAAATGCAGCAGATTCTGGCACGGGTTCGGCAGAATTTCGGCAAAATCAATGTCGTGCCTCAGTTTTCCGGGGATGACCTGGTCCCTTTGGAGATGTCCGATATCGATGAAGAGCTTGAGAGCTTTTCCGGAGAGGAGGAGGAGGAGGAGGAGGAACAGGAGCAACCGGAAGAAGAGGAAGAGGAGTCTGGCCCGGAGTCCCAGGGAGAACATGTGGGAAACGACACCAAGGCCGTTATTAGAGCGCTGGATGAAAAGATTGCTAAATATCAGAAGTTTTTAAACAAAGCCAAAGCTAAGAAGTTTTCCGCAGTCAGGTAGTATCCTCGTCTTCTCACAAATTGTAGTTTGCTCATTCCTTTCTGAGATGCTTGCCACGAGGACTGGAGCAGTATTTTTATGGGAGGTAGAAAGGAGTTAGTGCCGTTTTTTTAAGAAGTGGTTTGTCCATTTATGAGAGGGAGCTCCCTGAATTATGAGTGGCTTAGGTCCGCCTCTGCCCAAGGCCCAGGGAGCTGCTGGAACTGTGGGGCTTCGCCTCCTGCCAGTGGGCTGTGGGGCTGTGGTGGCAACCGCGGGAAGGAGGGTGGCTTTCTACAGTCTTCGGGGTGGTCCCTGCCCCCGAGTTGGCAGGTGATTTGTCAGCTGAGGGGAGTGATGGGCAGCTGTGTTACTTGGCTTTTCTGTTGCAGAATATCCAAGGGACTAAGTGAAAAGGTTTTTGCAAAATCTGAAGAACAAAGAGCAGCTGAAGAGGTCGCAGAAGCCACAGGTAAAGTTAAATTCATCAAACCGCTTGGGTGCCGTGTGCACCCTTAGAACTGTGGGACGTGTGACTTTCATCTCGACACTTGGGGGATTGTGCTGTTTCCCGCACAGTGCTTGTCATTATGGGCAGGTGACCCTGTTCTGTATACTGTTTGTTGTATAACTTGGGTTATTCGCTTTTCATTCTGCACATATCTTGGGATTAATTCAGGAGGCTTCCTGTAAAAAGAGACCATTAGTAACCTTACAGTCTAGGGGTGAGACAGCCAGATTTTTTTTGTGGGAGGCGGGATGGGTCAGGTATCTGTTCTTTACTCCATTGGACTCACAGCTTCTACGTGAAAATGTGTTTCTGTGGCATAAATGCAAACCCTTGTATGGCCTGCAAGGGTCCCCCTGGCTTGGCGCCCTCCTGGCCTCATCCTGCTTTTCCCCTGCACCGTGCCCGCCACACTCCATGCACACTAGCCTTCTTCCTCCAGCACAATCAGGCTCATTCTCATGTTAGCATTCACGGAGTTTTGAATAGAAAATCCCTGATTCTTTTCTGTATGTTCGTGTGTTATGTTTCCAGCACCTACCAAAAAGGGAAAGAAAAGGAAGGCACAGAGGGAAGAGGACCGTTCAAATAAGACTCGCAGAATGCTTACATCTAAGGAAGTAAGTGGTTTTGGTCTTAAATGTCACCCAGGAAGTAAAGAGGAACAATCCATTTCCTAAGAGATATGCATTCCAGAACTGCTGATCTGGAGTTGAATTTTCAGAACCCCAGTCCTAAGTGACCTAGTTGCGATTATTTCAATAAGATTAAGAGTTTGCCTAGTGGATGAAGGTCCTTGAGTTCTCGATCACTGTCCTCAGACAGGTGGGCTCCCCTCTAGAAGGGTCCGCTGGTTTTCTGTGGTGAGCAGAGCTGTTTCAGCAGACAGATTCCTGCCCCCGGCTCTGTTACTGGGCTTACCAGAGCTGGGGTGGCCCCCCCATGGAATGAAGAGCTTGTTACTAGAAGTATTCACCCTTAGAGGACCACTTGTCAGAGGTGCGGTAGAAAAGATTCCAGCATGGAGGACGGTTGGACCAAACGCCCGTCTAGAACATGGCACGGTCACGAGTTACTGTGCAGGAGCACACTTGGGTCTGTGAGGGGAGCCCTTCCCTGTTGCTAGCACTGCTTCTAGTACTTGGGGGAGCAGCATAGGAAGGGAGCACAGAGAAACAGAGGGGCTCTTCTGGGACTTTTCTATGATGGACTGGGTTTGTTGTGGTTTTTTTTTTTTTGGTCATTTTGGGTTTTTTCTTTCTTGCCATTGTTTATAGCGGAGGCGGGCGGCACGGCAGCAGCAGTCCAAGAAAGTTGGTGTACGCTACTATGAAACACACAACGTGAAAAATAGGAACAGGAACAAAAAGAAGATCAATGACTCAGAAGGACAGAAACACAAACACAAAAAATTCAAACATAAGCAGTAACATTTTAAAAGTTTATTAAATTATACAAAAATATGCGATTAGAAACTGTGTTCTTCTCTTCATGCCCAGTTGGCATTTCTAAGGCCCTGATGTATTCTGAGGTTTGACAGTTGAAACCCTTCACCAGTGCTGTTAAAAGATTAAGTCCCTGCAACCCCAAGGCTTTAGGTGGTGTGGTCCAGGGGTACTTCTGACCCCTCCACAAGCCCTCTTAGTTCCTCCAGAGCGTTAACTTGGCATGCAGGTCTCTGACAGAAACAGGAATGAGGTCTACAGCATGGAAAAGGTGGTATTTCTGTCATACCGGCAATTAGTTTGAAACAGAAGTGTGAAAACAAAATCTCAAGGATGTAGTGTACATGGCCCAGGCTTTAAAATAGGAGGGGAAAATGCCACTCGAGCTGCCCCTGAGTCGTGGTGAGGACATAGGTGCTTCACTGCCAAGGACTCTCGTGTCTAGCCCATCTCAGCGAGCGGAGCTCTTGCCCACGAAAATGGCAGCCCACAGGTGATTGTAGTGGCTCCTTAGAATGCCCGAGGACATGTGGACAGGGGTAAAAGCTGGCTTCTGATCTTAGAGGAGAGGGGCAGGCTTGACTTGGAACACAGCTCTTCTTGTCAGACTGCCCTTCCAGGGAGCCTTGGAGCCTTAAGAGGGACGATGTTGGGTCAGAAGTCTGCAATGGAGGGTCCCTCCTGGCCCCTGAGGGCAGTACTGAGCCACTGGAGGCAGCACAGCCCAGTGGACACACTGGTGCCCTCCTAAGTGTGTTCCTTGTGCAATCTGCATCTGCAGGAAGGAGGGCAGTCACTCCTTTTGCTGTGCTAGCCCACTCCGGGCTGCCCTGAACGATATCTGTGTTGCTCACATACTGTACTGCCTATGGAACCAGGAGCAGCCCTGGGCCTCTGAACTCCGGGTTGAACTTGGGAGGAGTAGTAAAATGCAGTCTCCAGGCCGCAGCCTCCTCATGAGTAATTAGACCTGCTGTGAGGTTTGGGTGCCTCTCCAGTTCACTAAGCACAGCTAGCTAGAGGGCTGTAGGGTCGCGGTGTGATTCCCTGCCGAGTAAGATGAACAAAGCAACTCAGGGCTGCTGAGGTGCAGGCAGCTCACGGACATCGTGGCTTGTGTTTCTTTCCCACAGACGTTACTTGCTCAGAAGCCGTGGCTTTGACTCTGCCATTGCTGCCTCACCTGGGCAGCCTGAGACTAGGGAAGAGGCTGTGGTGGGTATGGTGGGCAGGCGTAAAATGACCTAGTAAACGCACAGCTCCTGCAGCAGTCACTACAACTGCACTGGGGTGGGGATGGTGAAAGACCTCAAGGGAAAGACTGAGGCCACAGCAGCCCAAGGTCAGGTACAAGATGCATCACAGACCAGAGATGGGACAGGGAGGCGGCCCATTTGGCTAGGGGTAGTTGGTAGGAGGGAGCAGTGGTGGGAAGGCAGTTGTTTCACCTGCAAGGGAGGGCAAAAGGCTTAACTTTCTGGGTTGGCAAATCCCAAGGCTGGCCACGTACAGAGACCGTTGGCTGCACTGCTTTCTACAGCCCAGCCAGGAGCCTGACTGCCAGACTTGTGTTCCATGCCACTGGGGCAACGTGTGACTTCTGACAAACATGTAGGTGGGGGTTGGGAGGGGAGGGTATGGCCTGTTCACACAGGAAACTAGCTTTTTTTATTACAACGGGCTTAGGATGGGGTAGCAGTGCTCGCCGAGACCCATGTGGAAATGATCACTTCTTTGGTGCAATAATACCTTCCAGTTGGGCCTGAAAAACAAAAACAAACTCCATTAATATTAGAAGCTTGCAGCCTTTAGCTGAGAGGTGAGAAAGCCCTGGGAAGAAGAATTCAATGCCGCCCGGCCAAGTGTTTTTCCCTCCATTCCCAATTCCGTATTTCCTAGATTAGCTGGTTTCGGGCTTGGCATCCAGTCTTGCTACAGGAGGAGAAACCAGAGCTGTCCTGGTTTCCATACGATAATGGCTCCGTGTAGAATATAAAGCATTGGAAAGGAAATTGAATAAAAGTTGTTGAAATAGTGGTTTTTCACGGCTCAGATTTCAGGCCTGAAATGCTAAGGTAAACATCTGGCTCTCTGGGTTGGGATCCTGGGAGCTCTGTGCTGGGACGAGAGGTTTGGGAAACAGCCATCTTTCAGCCACCGAGACAACTTGACACCCAATTAGAGGAAATTGCTACCAGTAAGTAGGGAGCTGTCCATCTTGTATGTAAAGCTTAACACACTTGGGAGTTATTTACTCTGCTCCTCCGGCAGCCAGTAAAATAATTTACTATCATGGTGTGTGGACAGCTCTTTAAGCAGGTCTATCTTGGGGACTACAGGCACTGCTTTATTTGCAGTGCAGCTTGGAGCCAATAAAAATAACTCACTTCTAAAGAGTCCTACACCCTGGGGATGACAAGGTTGCTTATAAATGTTAGAAGCCAAGGTATTCCACTGTGCTCCTGCTGCTGGTAACTGCAGGAGGAACTGAGGAACTCGGGCTTATGGTGAAGGGAACACCGCAGATAAGGCACGCAGCTTCAGAAGCCGCTAAGGAAATAGATTTCATGTCTGGCTGTGAAGTTTCTAGCTTTTCTTCGTTAAACTCAGCAACAGGAAGATCTGTCGTCCCGCACTAGCAGTTCATACAAGCCCGTCTTTATCTTAAGTGCCTGTCCTTGGTGGAGCCCCAAGAAGCCTGCCAATCACAAGAATGTAAGCTTCCCACGAGACTAGGGAGGAAAGGGAGACAGCATCCAGGGGCCCCTCTGGCCAGGGCCATGGGAGACCACCACCAAACATGAACAGGTCCGCTGTCTAGGAACAATGGTCCTCAAACTTCCGCTGCAGACCTTGTTAGGTTGCTGGAACCCAGCACCGATGTTTCCGACTCAGTAGATCTGGGATGGGCCCAGTGGTTTGTATTTCTAAAAGTTCCCAGGTGATGATGCTGGTCTGGGGCCCAGCCTTAGGGAAACTTCAGATTCCACAGAGAACGTAGAGTTTCAGGGGCCTGGCCCCACTTCAGCTCGGCTGGGTAAAAGTAAACCACTGGCAAAGAGACTTGGAGGGAAAACACCTCCAGTTGCCTTCCCCTGACCATGCACCTGGGGAAAGTTCCTAATTTGAAATGGTTCTCCCTCTCAAAGGGCCTTCCCTGCCCACCCCAAAGGCCATGCCTCAGAGGGCCGTAGGTGGGAAAAGCCCTCCCAAGAGAGCCTGCCGAAGAGATCCAGCCCATGCTGTCATGGGAGAGAAGTTCCACTTTCTGCCATATCTGCCCCTCCTGGGGGATGGGTGACTTATTTCCAAGGGGAGAACACCCTCCACTGGAGAGTCCGGCTGATGTGTTGTGGGAATCCAGAGCCCGATGGCTGGAAAAGATACATAATAAATCTTCACCGTCCCCTCCCCACCCCGCCCCATCCCCACCGCTGCTTCCTTCACTCCTTGGCAGCGCATGGGCCTGGGGGAGGCGGTGGGGGGGGGCCCACCTTCAGCTGCTGGTTCGTCCGCTTGAGGAACTGAATCTCCTCATTGTGCTTCTTCTCCTCTACCAGTCTCCTCTCAACCTCCCGCTTCTCGATGGCCTCACACTTGGCTTTCTGCTCGTTCACTTGCCTCTCCAAATCTTTCTTTTCTGCTTCCAATTCTGCAATCTGAGGACAGAAATCTGGGTCATCCTGGGCTGCCCCCAAGGGTCAGGATCGTGCGACTCGGTGGAGGGGACCTGGGCACAGCTGTCCAAGCTGACATTGTCAGGGTCTGTGCTGCCACCCAGTGGGGGGTTTGTGACTGGCACAGCACGTCCATGAGGAGTGGGATCTGCCGGCGCCAGGCTGACCAGCCGCTCTGAACCCCAAGGGTCCCCGTCGGCAGGATGGCCAGAGCCCCCTCAGAGGCCAGAATTTCATCTGGAATGGCAACCCTGTGGCCCTGAGATTGACAGAAGAATTCACAGAGGGCTGAAACCTCATGGTCAACCCCACTCACTTTCCTCTCCATGTCTGACTTCCCCTGTTCAGCCTGCAGCGCCTTCCTCATGCCAAAGGCCACACTGCTCTCATACAAGGTCTGGTAGGCGGCAATGGTCATGCGGATCTCGTCCCGGACTCGAAGCAACAGCAGCCCCCTCTCCGCACAGTTGATGGTCACCTCTCGGATCAGCTCGTCTTCCAAAGTGCACATACAATGAGTTCAGGAGGGCAGGCGGGAGGGAAACCATGCCACGTCTATGGCTCACCACCCTTCCTACTGGGGACAGCATAGCATGTGTCCTCCCCACTTGGAGATAGAGGACCCAGGAGCCTTGCCAGATAGCCGCTGCTCTGAATTTAGCACTTGGGAGGACAGGCAGTCGGCGAGTCCGGGGCAAAGGGAGACAGGAGCCCTCAAGGTTTGCATGTAGCCTGAAAGCCCCTCTTAGCCACCCTCAGAAAGAAAGCCCAGGGTACTAGTCCGAGAAATTTGACTTTTCAGTTTGAGGATGACGACTAATTTAAAGCAGCTGGGAACTCCTGGGTGCCCCTTTGGCTGGACCGGCTTGGGGCTGCAAACAGTAAGAATCCGAGCTTGCCCACCCATTTCTCCCACAGATGCTGACCTGGCCGGCAAACCCTAGTCACCCTCAGACCGAGGGGAGCCTGCTGGCCGCAAAGTGTGGTGGCAGTCTGAATGACAGAGTCCACTCAGGCCAGGGAGTGTGGGCTGAGGGACAGCCATTTGACACTATCACTTAACTCTTTGGTGACTGTTGGTTAGTAGCAAATCACCCTGAAATATTTTCCTGGGCGAAGGGCTGAATGTTGATGGGTGGATATAAATACGGAACATTAATCTTTCTGATTAAAAAGCTAACATGCTTAATATTAAAAAAATCTTTTTTTACAAAGATTTAAAATGGAAGTTCTGATCTTTAACCATTAGCTAAGAGGTTAGGAATCAGGTGTCCAGGTTGGCTGGAAGATGGGGGGACGAGGACACCTTTAGCAGTTCCTGGGGTTGGGGGGCAGGGAGTGGGAGAGAAGACAATTCCAGGATGGGGTGGGCTTTGGCTCGGGGGTACTCAGAATTCGGGTCTGTGCTTAGGGGGAAGGGCAGGAGGTAGGAGAAGACCGCAGAGCCCCGCAACCGCAGCCCCTGCCAGGCTGCTCACCAAAGCACTGTGAGTAGAGCTCCCTGCGCACGGGGCAGATGCCGGTCTCCCTGGCCTGCCGCTGCTGCAGCTTCAGGTCCAGCTGCTCCTGGAGATGCACCACATCCATCCTTGTGCTGGGGGTGCTGGACACCTGCTGGATCCACAGCTGCGTGTCCTCCACCCACTCCCTGTGGTACAGACACGGCTGGGCTGAGCAAACCCACAGCTAGAGGGGCCCCGGAACCTGAACAGAGCTGACCTTTTGGGTCCTCTGCCTGAGCAGGAACAAGGGGCAGCTCTGTCACCAACCTACCAGAAGCTTCCATCCCTCTCTCTTCTCTGAGGAGTGCAGGGCTTCATAGCCACACCCACTAAGCCACCTCCATGGGGCCTCTACCTGGGAGCTGGGCAATCTCTACCCTCCTGTGGCTCTCTGTGAAATCATCACCCATGTTCCAGATCTTACCCTCCTAATGAGCGGAGTGAGGGCAGCTTCATGGGCCTTGTTGCTTGATTGGAACAGAAAGGCCAGTGAGAATTCCCCACTGACTTGTGGGGTAGGACACACAGGGCACCATAAAACTTGTGCCAGCCAGAAAGAGGCAAATGTGTGCAGCGGGGAGCTTCCTGAAGGCATGCGCCTCCACGCGCCCCCCACTGGCCTGCCCCCCAGTAAACCTTATGTCAGAGGCATGGCCAGGTTCCAGAATCACAAGAAGGGAGCCTGAGGGAAGAATCACTGTGGGGAGAGGACTTCCATTTATTGACAGGAGGGAGTCACCTGAAAAATCTCCCCTGCCTTCTTTGACTTCCATCTTGGATGCGTCTCTTTTCACCACAGCTTTAGAAACTGTGCTGTTAACTTATTACATAAAAATAGTCAACAAAGCATGTCAGATAAGGAGGAATCAGGGTAGGGGGATGGTGAAGAAGGGAAAAAATTTTTTTTTTTAATAAGGATTCTCAAGGAAGGCTGCCTTGAGGCAATCATGTTTGAGCGAGACCCGAGTAAAGAGATGGAAGGGAATGAGGTGGACATCGGGGGAAGAGTATCCTCGGCAGTAAGAGCAGCAACTGTCAGAGCAGCGTCCAGAGACAGTGAGCAGAGGCCTCTGTGGCATCACCCCCCTGAACAGAAGGAGAGTCATGGGAGACGAGATCACGGATATACGAGGGGCCAGATCATGCTAACTCTTGCAGGTCATTGTAAGGACTCTGGATTTTAGTTGGAGGGACATGGGAAGCCATTAAAGAGTTCCTGGCAGAAGACTGGCACGATCTGGCTTAGGAATGGAAGCAAGGTTTTCAGATAGGAGGCCAATGTAGGTGACAAACAGTGATGAGGAACAAAACAGCAGAAGCAGAGGGGGCAGAAAGTGGTTGGATTTGGGATACAAATTTGAAGGTAGAGCCAAAATAATTTGATGAAGGTTAGGACGTGTGACGTGAGAGACCAAAAGGAATGAAGGGTGGCCCGAGCCACTAGGAGAAAGAAGACTGGGGGTGAGTAGTTTGGGAGAGGGGGACATTGTGATTCAGTTTGGACATGCTGAGTTTGAGTTGCCCAGGAGACACCTTCATGAAGCTAATGAGGAAGCAGTAAAATATATGGGTCTGGAGTTTAGAGAAAAGAACAGGGCTGGAAAAACACATTTGGGAGTCATCAGCATATAGATGGTATTTAAAGCCATGGGCCTGGGTTTGAGCACTCAGGAAAAGAGGATGATAGAGAAGAGGTCTCCCTGCCCCCCACCCTTCCAGGATCCAGCCGTCTGTAAGCTCTAGGAGTGCTGGATTGCTGGGAGGAAATCCTGGCCAGGGGCAGAGACAAGGTGCCTCTTCCTACATTTCCAAGTTCTGGGATAGCAAAGCCTGGGCTTTCTCCCAGTCATTGCTCCTAAATTTTTACCTTGGGGGTAGGATGGCATTTAAGATTTCTTCTGCCTGCTTTGTAGGATCTGGGACAGAAGTTGTTGAGGGGAGCTTGGTCTTTGGTGGCTGTGGGACTGGACCGGAGGGTCCAGGCTGCTGGGGGCTGACTTTCAGTGGCCGTGCCTGAGAAAAATGGACAAGTTAGGGCAGACACTGAACTCCACATACCCAAGCCCTCTGAGTTGCCCCAGGTCTTCTAAACACCCTTCCTCTCTTCCCAGATCACTTTCTCCATCTGGCTTCTCAAAAGTTATGTCTCAGCTTAAGGAAGCCATGAAGAGTCTCCAGTGCCACCCCAGTACAAGACCTGTTTCTCCTGGAACAAGTGTTTCCAGCAGGGGTGCTCAACCCTCTAGTGATGGAGCGAGCAATCACTACCAGATCTATTCCTGGACCAGACAAGTACGAAAAAGAATGAGCCCCATCCACCTCTGTGACTTCCTTCCTCATCCTAAATCTGCCCTCTGGGGTCACCCATCTGGGTTGCTTGTACAGCTCTCCCATCTTCCTTCCCCCGACCGAATTCCCTTTGCTTCCAGTTGCTGCAGCCCACGTCTCTCTGGACCCCGGACCCTCACCGCAGGGATCTTTCCCTCGGAGCTCCCGGGTTCCCCCGCCCCGTGAGACCTGTCCTTACTTTGGGGCTCCGCTTTTCCGTATTCCGGCTCACCAGCACCGGGGTGTCATACTTGAGCAGAGAGTCCGCAGGGGGGATCATGGCGGCTACGCGGGTAGGAGCCCCGCTGCGGCCACTCGAGTATGCGCCTTGTTTGCTGTCACCATGGAAACCTCCTCCCCCTTCCTCGTGGCCTGGGCGGGGCTTCGGAGTGGGGCGGGGCCAGCAGTCGTGAGTTTCCGCTCAGCCTTGGCGAAAAATTCTCCTTGTGCTTTATGTTATCAGGGTTCCCGCTCCCCGGGTCGCCTTGATACTTTTGGAAACGGGCAAAACAGGAGCTGGAGTCCTTGTGCTGCATCTTGTTCTCAATTTGAATGAGATGGCAAGTCACCTTCGCTGACCCCCAGTTTTGTCGCCAGCAAAATGGGAGTCAGTTGACTCCTCAGTGAAGGCCTGGAGAAGATCCCCAGAGGAGGGCATCTGGAGCTCCAGATTTTTTTTTAATTTTATTTATTTATTTGACAGAGAAAGATCACAAATAGGCAGAGAGAGAGAGAGAGAAGCAGGCTTCCCGCTGAGGGAAGAGCCTGATGTGGGGCTCAATTCAGGGACCCTGAGATCATGACATGAGTGGAAGTCAGAGGCTTTAGCCCATTGAGCCACCCAGGCGCCCCTGGAGGTCCAGGTTTTAAAAAGTATTTGTTTTGGGGGTGCCAGTCTAGCTCAGTCAGTGGAGCGTGAGACTTTTAATCTGGAGGCGGTGAGTTCGAGCTCCACCGCCGGCTATAGAGATGACTTGAAAATAAAACATGTTTAAAAAGTGTTTGTTTTTAACTAGAAGTTGAAGTGACAGCATAACATAAAGTTCGAGAATAGAGGGAAATACTAATGACTGGCCCACGGGCAGTACTGTGATTCCATTTCCTCCTCTCTTAACTTCGTATTTCCAAACCTAAGTGTAATCACAGTTTGCGCGCCATTATTGATCCCGTTTCTTCCGTTGAACAAAGCAGGGATTCCTCTCTCGGTCACAGAGCTTATAAACCGCATTACGAACGGAGACAGACCATTCGTCAGTTGGCTAAACAGTTTCCTACTTCTGGGCATTCAGATTGTCTCCGTGTTTAGTAATTACTAATAACGCGGCAACAAACAGCCTCGAGGGGAGCTGTTTCCCGAAGTTTCTTTTTGACACTTAAAATTCCCGCCACCCGAGCGGGTCCCTACAGTCCCGCCAGCTGCGGAGCCCTTGTCACGTGCTTAGATCTCCGCCGCCAGGGTTTCTGGGAGAACGCGCACCCGGAAGCGGAAGTTCAGTGGTCAGGGCCGTCATTTCCTTCAAGGAGCGGAGCGCAACGGACCTGTGTTTCCTTCGCTTGGCTCGTATCTCAGCATGAAGGAGGTAAAGAGCGAGCGGGAGCGGGGGAGCCGGCGGAGGCACCGCGACGGGGACGTGGTGGCGGCGGCGGTGGTGGTAAAGGTGAAGCAGGAGCGCCTCAGCCCGGAAGCCGCGCCTCCCGCCCACCGCCGCCCAGATTCCTCCGGGGGTAGCGCGTCCCCGCCAGCCGGCGACCCGGGCCGCACTGGTCACCGCGGGAACCGAGCCCGAGGAGGTAGCCGGTAAGTGGGAAGGCGCCCGGGATGGACTTGGGTCTGGCTCCTTGAGACAGGGCTAGCGTCAGAAACACACCTTGAATGCCGCGCGCTGCAGCTTGGGTTTAATCTTAAAGCGATGGAAGTGAGCCTGTCGGGTTTGTGCTGAAGAATGTTTACTCTGGTACCTGTCACTTGGGTTAAGCGCCTGATGCCTAATGGGTAGGATCCCACCCCTTCATCTCTGTGCCCAGCTCTTGGCCGAGTACGGGCCCAGCAGATAGCACTGATCCAATTAAAATAGAAGATTTTCTCCATCTGCCTGCAAATGGAGTGCCGGCTTTGGCTTTCCAGTTATCTGCCCCAAAAGTTTTCCACGTTGAGAGCTTAGGCGATCTACCTGGTAGAGATTTGAAAGGAAAATTATCTCTTGCTGGACTCGTTGATTGATTCCTTCAACATAGTTTTTACTGCGGGCTAAAGAGTGTCCTAGGTACAGGGGCCTCAAGGGTGAGCAGTGGTCTTTGCCCTGGGGAAATTGATGCGCTCTCACCTTGAGACAAAATAGTAAGCAGATAAAGAAAATAGTTCCAGTTAGTTAACAAGTATTAGGTTAAAGAAGAGGTTAAAACAGGCAAGTGATGGAGTTCGAAGGGAAGTGAGAGAAGGGCTCCCTGAAAAGGTGCCATTTGAGTTGAGACCCGAATGATAAGACTAATCCTGCCTCTTAAGGATCGGGCTGAGGAAACAATGCGCTCAAAGAACCTGAATCAGAATTAATGTGATTGTTCTAGACACGGGGGGAAATTGTCCGGTGATCAAGGAGAGTCGTAGGAGTGAGGTGGGAGAGGGAGGAGATAGAGCTGCAGAACTCACTGATGGATTAATGTGGTTGTTGGGGGAGGGAGTGGGGAGCTATTGGTGGTGAGGGAAAAAAAGAGTTAGGGCGTTTTCTAGGTTTTTGTCTTGAGGAGCAGGCTGGAATGTGGTTACTGAGATGGCAGAGACTGAGGGAGGAAAGGGTTTTGAGGGGTTGGAGAAAGCAAGAGTTAGGCTCTGTGAGAAGGTTTAGTAGATAGCCATGTATGTGGGTCTGGAACTCAAGGAAGACGTCAGGGCTAGAGAGTGAAGTGCTCGCCTCCTTTAATGTGAAAAGCAGAGCCCTTCCCAAATGTGCTGTTTGTGTTAGTAGGTAAGCCTGTTACTTGAAGTGAATTTATTTGGGGGAAGGGAAATTGAGATAAAACCCTGTGTGTACCATGCTCTGAAAAGGTCCCCAGCCAAAAAGAAAAACAAGTCCTCAGGGAGAAGAAGCAAGTCTCCTCGGAGTAAGAGAAGCCGAAGCCCTCACCACTCAACGGTCAAAGTGAAGCAGGTAAGTGGATTGAGATGTTTTGATACCAGGTCCAAATCTAGAACCTCCTCCCATCCTGACAAACACGTAATCATGTGTGTTTACGTGTACTGTAATGGATTTTTCTAGAAACTGGGTTTTTGTTTTCCATGCTTGTTTTGTTAAACTTCTCTTGAGGTAATTGTTGGTTTACGTTCAGTGGTTAAAAAGAAAATTACAGAGGTATACTCTTTACTGTTTTTCCCACTGGGGACATCTTACAGGATTCCAGTACAATATCACAGGTGACACTGTTGTAGTCAAGATACAGAACATTTCCATCATAACGAGGATCTATCATGTTGTCCTTGTGTAGTCTCACCCACTTCTCTCTCACCCTTACCCCTCAAGTCCTGGCAACTTCTAATCTGTTCTCTGTATCTATAATGTTGTCACTTCAAGAACATTATGTCAGGGGGCGCCTGGGTGGCTCAGTGGTTTAAGCCTCTGCCTTCAGCTCAGGTCATGATCTCAGGGTCCTGGGATCGAGCCCCACATCGGGCTCTCTGCTCAGCGGGGAGCCTGCTTCCCCCTCTCTCTCTGCCTTCCTTCTGCCTACTTGTGATCTCTCTCTGTCTATCAAATAAATAGATAAAAATCTTAAAAAAAAAAAAAAGAACATTATGTCAGGGGCACCAGGGTGGCTCAGTGCGTTGAGCCTCTGCCTTCGGCTCAGTTCATGACCTCGGGGTCCTGGGATCGACCCCTGCATCAGGCTCTTTGCTCGGCAGGAGCCTGCTTTCCCCTGTCTCCTTGCCTCCTGCTCTACTTGTGATCTCTCTCTCTCTCTCTGTCATATAAATAAATAAAATATTAAAAAAAAAAAAGAACGTTATGTCAATAGAATCATACATGTGTCCTTTATGGATTGGCTCTTTTCACTCAGCATAATTTTTTGGAGCTTCATTCAGGTTGTTGTATCTGTCAGTAATAGTTCATTTCTTTTTATTGCCGAGTGATACTCAGTGACATGGATTTAACCATTTGCCCACTAAAGAACTGTTTCCAGTTTGGGGCTATTATATGTAGGGTTGCTGTGTAACAGTTGTGTACAGGTTTTTGTGTGAACATATCTTCATTCTCTGGGGTAAATGCCCAGGAGTACAGTTCTTAGGTTGTATGCTAGTGGCTGTAGTAGTTTGCTAGGGCTTCCATAACAAAATGCCACAGACTGGGTACCTTAAACAACAAATTAATTTTCTCACAACTCTGGAGGCTAAAGTCCCAGATGAAGATGTCAGCAGATTTTGTTTCTCTTGAGGCTTCTTTCCTTGGCTTGCAAATGCTACCTTCCTGTCTATGACATGGCCGTTCCTCTGTGGGCTCATACCCTTGGTGTCTCTCCCTCTTCATACACAGACACCAGTCATACTGGATTAGGGCTTTGCTGTCATCTTAACTTAATCACGTCTTTCAAGACCTTATCTCAATAAGAAGCAAAAACAAAAGCAAAAACAAAAAAAAAAGGATACCACAAAAACGGTTATATTCTGAGGATGGTGGTTGGGACCGCGACATATGAATTTTGGGGGGACACTATTCGGTCCTTAACAGTGACTGTACCATCCTACGATTCCCACCTGTATTGTGTGTGAAACCATTTCTCTGCATCCTCACCAACATTTGGTGTTGACATTATTTTTTTTTCAGCCATTCTAGTAGATGTGTAATGATAACTCATTGTAATTTTATTTACATTTTATTTATTTTTCATTTTATGTAGGCTCCACGCCCATCCTGGGGCGTAAACTCTAGAGTCCCATGTTCTCCCACCTGAGCCAGCCAGGTACTCCTTTCATTGTGGGATCATGACCTGAACCAAAGGTAGACACTTAACTGACTGAGCCATACAGGTGCCCAAAGAATTGGCTTTTTATCATATCAAATCTTCCAGTCCATGAGCACTGTTTAAGTCATTTATTTAGATCTTTGATTTTTTCTTCAGCGTTTATAGTTTTTAGTACTTACGTTCTATGTATATTTTATTAGATTTACATGAAGTTTTTTCTTTGGGGGAGTGATTATAAGTGATATTTTAAAGTTTTGGTCCACATGTTCATTGCTAATCTATAGAAATAGAATTGATTTTTTATTTTTCTGTGTTTTTCTTATATCCTGTGACCTCATTGAACTCAGCTGATTTAGTCCAGGAAGGTTTTTTGTAGATTTCTTTTTTTTTTTACATAGACAATCATATTTTCACATAAGGACAGTTTGATTTCTTCCATTATAATCTCTATGCATTGTATTTCCTTGTCTTGTCTTACTGTACTAAGTAGGACTTCTAGCACTGTGTCAAATGAGAGTAGTGAGAGGGGACACCCTTGCTTTTCCCTCAAACTTGAGAGACAAGCATTCCGTGTTTTTAAAGAGACTATGTTACAGTGTGCAAATAGACATTAAAAAAATGGATTTTCCTGTTACTTTGAGAGACAGTGGACCAACTTCCTCGGTGGTGTGCAGTGTGAATTGATCAGGTCCTGCTTTAGCTCTCTCAGAATGCAGCTCCCAGAGCCACACCACCAGGATGAGGCCTTTAGTTTTTTGGTTTTTGTTTTTTTCCACTGTACAACTGGCAGCTCCCTACCTGTGGTTTCTAAATGAACCTTTTACAGTAAGTTCTGGGACTTTTAGAATGAAGCTTTTTTTTTTAAAAAAAAAAGATTTTTATTTATTTATTTGTTTGTCGGTGGTGGGGGGGGAATAGCGAGCATAAGCAGGGGGAGCAGCAGGCAGAGGGAGAAGCAGGCTCTGCTGAGCAAAGAGCTTGGCTCCAGAAGCCTAACCGACTGAGCCACCCAGGCATGCCTAAAATGGAACTTTTCTGTGTTTATTATTGTTTTGATGTGTCTTCATTTGTTTATCTATGTTGACTTCTCTTCTGACATTAAATTATCTCTTTAAAAGCTAATTTCTGTGTGTTAATTATAAAAGTTGATTTCCAGTTGGAAACTTGGAAATGGCTCTCAAGCAAAAGGGCTTGACAGGCAGTTGACACTGGGTGACTTTCACATGGGTTAATCCTAAGGAGGAATGCACACAGCCTCTGACTTAAGCATGATTCGTGCTTGCAGGCATTCTCTTCTCCACGCCTGACCCACCGTTTAAAAAATAAATTTGATTGTGTGCTCATTGTAATAACACAGAGGTATATAAAAGTATATAAAGTAAAAAGTGAGAGTATGGGATATATAGTGTATGGTTACTTCTCCCATTATCCCCAAAGTTGCAGGCTCCCTCCTCCCTCCCAAAAAAAGAAATAAATCATCTAAGTCCCCAGAGGCAACCATGTTAATAGTTTGATATTTATATTTCATGGCTCTCTCATACTTACATTCTCCTTTTTTCCTTTATGTTTTAGTATGTATCTCTGTGTGTTTTCCATGCAAAATTTTCAATTAAAAAAAAAGGAACCATGGGGCACCTGGGTGGCTCAGTCAGTTAAGCGTCTGCCTTTGGCTTGGGTCAGGATCCCATGGGATCCAGTCCCATTTTAGGGGTTCTGCTCAGCAGGGAGCCTGCTTTTCCCTCTGCCCCTTCCTGCTGCTTCTGCTTTCTCTCTCTCCCTCTCAAATAAATAAAATCTAAAAAATTTTTAAAAAGGAACCATATTGGGGAGCCTGGGTGCCTCAGTGGGTTAAGCCTCCGCCTTCAGCTCAGGTCATGATCTTAGGGTCCTGGGATTGAGCCCTACATCAGGCTCCCTGCTCAGCGGGGAGCCTACTTCTCCCTCCCCCTCTGCCTTCCTCTCTGCCTACTTGTGATCTCTCTCTCTCTTGCTCTCTCAAATAATAAATAAATAAATAAATAAATCTTTTTTTTTTTTTTAAAGGAACCATATTATATATATATTATCCTTCTTAACCAATAATTGAAATCTTAGTTATTTTGTGTCATCTGGCAAATATATAATTTGTCCTATCCTTTTCCATAGTTCTTACTAATTTTGCCTGGTTTACCCATCTTTATTTATTTACCGTGTGTGACAGGGGTTGGGGGGGCAGGCAGCAGGAGAGAGAATCTCCGGCAGACTTGCCACTGAGCGTGGAGCCTGACATGGGGCTCAGTCTTATGACCCTGTGATCATGACCTAAGCCAAAATCAGGAGTCGGGCGCTTTAACGACTGAACCACCCAGGCACCACAGTCTGCGCCTCTTTAAAGTGAGGAGTGAGGATTAATTGGTCATTGGGATAGTGGATATACAGAACCTTATGGAGATGAGGATCTGAGGGAGGTGAGGTGATAACTTGGAGTCTGGGGTTTCTTTTAGTGACTCATTTAATCAGGGATAAAGGGCATAATGACATTAGTTCTGGTAGGTGGTGGTGGCGGCAAGCTTGTGAATTCCTTAAGGTAGGAGGGCTGTGAATCTGAGGCTCCCTCTTTATGCTTGTCTTTGGAAGTTAGGAAGTCTAAAAAAACTGAGTCCTGCTCTGGGTAAGCAAGCCTGCACTTGACCTCTCTGTGTGTAGCAGGGAGTAGCCCTGGGAGTAGGGTTGGTGGTGAGATCTCAGTGCTCAGATCCTCTTTATCCTTTCTAGGTAGGGTGGCCTTGTTCATAGCGTGCAGGGCTCCCTCTTGATCTCTGATGCTTTGGTTATTATTAAGGATAAGTTTACTATATTTGTGTGTTCATTAGATACTTCTTAGAAAAATTGTTAATATCCTTTGCCCATTTTTTTCTCTTGAATTGTCTTACTGATTTATTTTCTTATTGATATATTAATAGATGTTATGTGTTGCAGTTTTTGCAAAGCTGATTTTCAATAGTTTTTCAAGAAACCATGATATGTTTATTAATTTTTTTCCGATCTTAAAAAAATATCAATAAATTTTTACAAGTTTCTTATATGTCTTACATACTTCTGAAGTATCTTCCTTGGTATTGAATAATTTTTGTGACTGTTGAAATGAGATATTTTAAAATTAATTACATTTTCATTTTTGTCATAAGAGAAAACTAGCTGTTTTTCTTTATATGTTTATCTTGTACATGACTACTTAATTCCATTCGTTCTGTTTTATGTGTATGCTTCCCTATGAGTGTGCCTATAGCTCCTCTAGTTTCTAGGGCTCTGAACCTGGACTTGCGGCGTTAGAGCTGTAGTCAGGTGACTATGGAAATAGTGTGTGGAGCCTTGCAAGGGAATACAGCCACCACTGCTAACCTGATTTCTGTGGGACATTTTGCTCTGAATGCCAAAGACCAAATCACAAATGGCTTTTTGAATGCATCTGTTGACAGAGTGTGGACTGCCTCTCAATTACTGGATCTGTTTGAATTTCAGGAACGTGAGGATCATACCCGGAGAGGACGGGAGGAACGGCAGCACCGGGAATCATCAGGCCAGGAACACAGGCGAGCTAGAAACAGTGACCGCGACAGACACCGGGGCCATTCTCACCAGAGGAGAAGCTCTAATGAGAGGCCCGGGAGTGGGCAGGCTCAGGGACGGGACCGAGATGTTCAGAATCTACAGGCTCAGGACATAGAGCGGGAGTTTTACAACGCCCGAAGACGGGAGAATCGCCAGAAGAATGAAGTTAGCGCTAGTGGTAATGAGTCTCAGGGGTCGGTTCCCCGACCTGGGGGCAACAATAAAGACAAAGAGCCACCCGCTAAAGAAAAGCCAAGCTTTGAACTCTCCGGGGCACTTCTTGAGGACACCAACACCTTCCGGGGTGTCGTCATTAAGTATAGTGAGCCCCCAGAAGCACGTATCCCCAAGAAACGATGGCGCCTCTACCCCTTTAAAAATGACGAGGTGCTTCCTGTCATGTACATCCATCGGCAGAGCGCCTACCTGTTAGGCCGGCACCGCCGCATAGCGGACATCCCGATTGATCATCCCTCCTGCTCAAAGCAGCACGCCGTCTTTCAGTATCGGTGAGTACACGTTTGCAGGAAGAACCAGAGGCGTGGGCAGAAGCTGAGAGTCTCAGGGTTACTAACATTTGTATACACGTGTGTGCAGAAGAATCCCATGCTCCGCAGATCTAATCTTTGTATTAAGTTTATGAATCTAACCGCCCTTTGGATTATCACTTACATGTGTCTAAAAGCATCACATTTGGTGTCAGAGATCCAGATTTTGAATCCTGCCACTGCCACTTCCCAGGGGTTTGGCCTGGGGCAAGCCACTCTCTGTACCTCAGTTTCTCCCTACCTCAAAGGGCTATTTGGGGAGTTAAATGGAAGCGTACCTGAGAGTGACTGGCATGTGTGTCCGCTAAGCTGTATTTGACCGTTTGTGTAGACATCTGTTACTGTTTGATCATCACAGCACTCCTACGAGGAGGATAGGTCAGTTGTTAATATCCCCATTCAGTGGGTGAGAAGATTGAAGCTCAGCAGAGCCTAGTAAATGATCTGGTTCAAAGTTAGCTCCCTTGACTCTGAAGTTAAAATCCACTGCTCTATTCCCATTGGGACAGGAGCTAAAATATGTTCAAATAAAGGTGAAAAAAGCATCATCTTGAATATAGACATCACAAAAGGGATGCCTGGGTGGCTCAGTTGGTTAAGCAGCTACCTTCGGCTCAGGTAATGATCCCAGCATCCTGGGATCAAGTCCTGCATGGGGCTCCTTGCTCGGCAGGGTGCCTGCTTCTCCCTCTGCCTCTGCCTGCCATTCTGTCTGCCTGTGCTCGCTCTCTTTCCCTCTCTCTCTCTCTGTAATAAATAAATAAAATCTTTAAAAAAAACCAAAAACACACAAAAGTGTATTTTCTTAATCATAGCAAGAGGTCTTAGATTCTGATTTTAAGCTTTTGATCTACCATGAATTTCTCTCCTCTACTCCCTCAGCAACCAGTTCCTGCCTTTTTTTCTAAGTATATTTAACACTCCCAATTTCCAGATCGAAGCCATACCTTCTCCTTGCTTTCCTAGAGTTTGGACTTGAATTGCATTCAAGCCAGGTAATTTACGTCACATAGGCCGTGTTAGCAAAATGCCAGATGGTCCAAGGTGGGATTTTGCTCATAAGTTTCTCTTTTATCTCTGCTAGGCTTGTGGAATATACCCGTGCTGATGGGACAGTTGGCCGAAGGGTGAAGCCCTACATCATTGACCTTGGCTCAGGCAATGGAACATTCTTGAACAACAAGCGCATTGAGCCACAGAGATACTATGAACTAAAGGAAAAGGATGTACTTAAATTTGGGTTCAGCAGCAGAGAGTATGTCCTGCTTCACGAGTCCTCTGACACCTCTGAAGTAGACAGGAAAGAAGATGAGGATGATGAGGAGGAGGAGGAAGTATCTGACAGCTAGCAAACTCGGAAGCAGCCCAAACTCTCGAGAGACCTTTTCTTTTTTAAAGGTTTTGGGATTGAGTCAGAGAGCACCACGGTGCTCTCTGTTAATGCCTCTTATTGCCTTAAGTCTTTGCTCTGTTGCTGACCACCTTATGTTATAGCATAAGAAAACTGACTTCTGTTTGGTTGAACTTTTTTCTGTGGCACATCAGCCCCTTGCCTGTGGGCATTTGTTTTCAGAACAGTCTCACCAACACATCGTGTTGCAGTAGAAGCATCGTGGCTGTCCTTGGTGCTTTCAGAACTGCTTCCTAGGAAACTACAGACCCTTGGCTCAAGGGGAATC
Source organism: Neogale vison (assembly GCF_020171115.1). Lineage (NCBI taxonomy): Eukaryota > Metazoa > Chordata > Mammalia > Carnivora > Mustelidae > Neogale > Neogale vison. The sequence continues at coordinate 28,909,805 of NC_058092.1, read as the reverse complement.
GTGGCTTGTTCTCGTTGTACAGTTACTTTATTTATATAGGTGTTAAGCTTTGTGGACTGGGTTTGTTTTTGTTTTTTTGTTTTTGGGGCAAACCCCGATACAGAGAATCTTAACTAAGCTTTGGTTGTCACCAAAACAGCCTCCATTATATACCAAAGCTTTGACCTGGTTGAGCTCTTGAGTCACAGAAGTTGATTTTGCACTTCATTTTTGGGGGGTAGGAACTTACCACATGACCTCATTATTAACTCTTGGACTTAAACAGATGCTTTATGGGACGTGTTGAAGCTGCAGCTGGGCAGGAGGATCCTGGCTCCTGCCAGTGGGTGCTGATCTAACGTCGAGAGGTTGAAATGGGTCATGGATCGGTTTCCTGTGAGAGAATTCCGATTTCTCCATAAAGCATGTACATAACCATTTTGATCATCGTATCTGTTCACTTTTGCATTTTTATTCAAATGTTCTCTCTTTCCTTATTTGCAAAACAGTGTCGTTCATGTAGCACGGTCCTTGCTTTATTCTAACAACGTATGTATATGTGTAAAGGAGGTTGTATAGTTGACACGTTTCATCTTTTTAGAAAATGTTCAGAGAGGTTGTATTTACTTTCCCAAGGCCGGGAAGCAAGGGAGTTGCCCTGTTTCCTAATTTTCCACAGAGGAATATGTGTAAGTAGCAGAGTCGTAACTACTTACATACACTGTGTGTGTGTGTGTGTGTGTGTGTGGTGTGTGTGGGGGTGTGTGTGTGTGTGTATACATAAAAGTGTGAATGAAAGAGCTGCATACTGATTTTCATATGAGAATGTTTTGTGATGTAAATGTGATACTACATTATAGGCGAAGGCCTCCCTGCATTTGAATAGCAGGTTTTCATTTATATGTATTTTTGGGATAAAAAAATAATAAAATTTGTAAATATAGCCCCATTTCAAAGGGTTTTTCTTTCTTGGCAGAAGGGCCTTGTGTTTATAAGTCTGTGTGTAGCCACAGTCATCTTTGCGTCAGAACTTTGGAGGTAAAAAGTAGTTTACTAGTTTACCTAGTAAATTCCTAGTAGTTGCAGAGGGTGTGCCGTGGTAAGACCAGGAAATAGTGAAGTTGGGGCCAGCAGCAGCTCTGGAAGCCAGACCCTCACGCGTCAGCAAGTGAGTCCTGGTCCTGTGGCAGCAGCAGTGTTTTCTGAGTTGGCAGCAAAGGGGTTTTCCTAGTCTATTGGGGCAGGTTCTACATAGCAGGGCTTGTACCAGTGAATCCCTGTCCCTGCTGTGTTGCCTGCGGGGTGGCAGGGGGTGATGCTGCTCAGTGCTGCAGTCCTCTGTTAGCTCCTCTTGGAAACTTGTGAGGCTGTGAGATGGTCTTTCTCCCACCTACCAAGGGTAGGTCTCACCTACCCATGTGGACTCAGGACTAAGTGCTGACTAGTGTGGGGAGCGGCAGCTGACTAGCGTTTATGCCAAAGAAAGGAAAAGGTCCCCTTAAAGAGTGAATACTTAATGAGGTCAGTTAGATATAGGGAAGCTCTAATGTCAAGAGAGCAGTTAGCATCCCCGCCCCCCATGTGCTCCACAGTGGCCACTGTGACTGGTATTTTCCTATCTGCCGTAGAGCCCCTATTGCATCTGTGTCTGTCTGAAAGGTTTTGCTTTGACGGATCCCAGCCGATGGATTTCTCTTGTTGGAATCAGGTGCTGATTTGGCCTCCAGGGCCTCTTGTTCAGTTTGTGCTCCTACTACTGCTTTCAGGTAGCCTCCAGCTTTGCTGCAAACACCGTCCTGCTGGGCAGCACACTAGGTGTGACCACTTGCCTCCATTCTTCAGTAAAAGGTCCCGATTATGAAGTAAACTTGCTTTAGTGGAGGAATAGCTTCTTGCATTAAAAGATTCATGCCAAACATCTGGGAAGGTGCCCCCCCCACCCTCCTCCAATACGCTGACATCCTTTTTTTTTTTTTTTTTTTTTTTTTACTACAGAGGGTCAGGATACCTGGACAGCTCAGTCAGTTAAGTGTTGTCTGACTCTGGTTCAGGTCATGATTTCAGGGTCCTGGGATCAAGCCCTAGGTCAGGGTCCTCACTCAGCACAGAGTCCACTTGGCCTTCTTCCTTCACCTCCCTCCCTGCTTGTGCACGTGCTTGTGCTCTCTCATAAATAAATAAAATCTTTTTTCTTTTTTTAAGATTTTACTTATTTGAGAGAACACAAGTGGGAAGGGGCAGAGGGAGAGCTCTCCCCATCCCCCAGAGCAGGAAGCCAAATGTGGGGCTCGAACCCTGGACCCTGGGATCATGACCTGAGCCAAAGGCAGACGCCCAACTGACTGAGCCACCCAGGCACCCCATAAATAAATAAAATCTTAAAAAAAAAAAAAAAGGCTCAAAGAAAAGACACTACCCATCTCCAAAGCCAGGTATCACTAGTGGACTTCTCATTTGAAGTTGATATAATCCTACTGCAGTACTGCTGAAGTATAGGATAGAATCTTCAGGTTTTTCCCATCAGACCTCTTCCTAGTCACCTAGTTCTCTCATTCGGACATAGACAAAGGAGACTTCATTAAGAACAACTGGCGATGTAGCTTTCAAATACTTTAATTGTATTCTGGTGATAAGTAAAAACAGAGTAATTAATTCAGATAATGAGATTTGTTTTGTTTTTATCATTTTTGTATTAGTGTATGGACTGTGCCAGTATACAATATAGCTTGGTTTCAAAAGGCTTAGAACATACTTTGGGTTGATTATTATTTGATACAGTGCATAGCAGGTTATGTTTTTTAACATCCTTCCCTTTGTGGAAATTAGTGGTGAATGTGAGGAATGAGGTGAAAAGATGTTAACGAAAGCCCAAGTGTGACTCGCACACATCAACAAGCAGTGCCTGCTTGTGTGATGGTGTTCCGAACCCACAGCATTCCTGGGTATGTATGTTTATGCAAGCGAGAAGCCTGCTTGACTTAAATTAAAGCTTTGGAATTTAAAGCTTCATCTGGTCTCTTTGGGTAAAGTTTCCATTTATCAAGTGGGAAACAATTGAAAAAGACAGTTGATTGGTTCACATTTACTCTAAAGTTCAAGTGAGTTATTCCAACAAATGATTGTATAAGTTTACTGTGCTAAGAGCTGAATTAAAACTGTGAGTTAAAAAAAAAATAAAATAAAATAAAACTGTGAGTTAGAAACGGAGCAGTCATCTAGAAGTGTACCCTGTACAAGAGTTGGCATTTGTGGTGTGTCTTAGAGAACAGGTTGGTTTTGAGCCATTGGTAGAAGAGGGCATTGTTACAGACCGAGCAGTCCAGTGGAGTAGGATATGCGGAAGGAGTTCTGTAAAATGAAGCTATTTTCCTGAGGTCCCACAGCAAGGCAGGTGTAGAGCTAGGATGAAAAATCACCTCAGTCCTGGTTCAGTGGTCTTTGCTCTAGACTATTCCCTCCCAGCAACCTGGTGGTCCTTAGTGGACAGATTTGAGGGAAAAGACAGCTGGTGGATTAGGCTTCTTGATTCATAGTGGGTTCAAAGAAATTACGGTGGATGGGCCATTAAGGGGTAGACAGTGGCTCAGGCAAATCACCTCACCAAGTCAGAGCTGCTTGGAAATCATGTTGATTTATAAAAGTATATAAACATTTCAATAATCAGGTGCCTAACAAGTGCTATGAGGTAAGACGTTGATAATGAAGTTGGCCAGTACTTAGGAGAACTTTCTATATATGGGCACAATTCTAACCATTTTTCATGAGCATTAACACAGCCTTGTATTATTCTGTTTTGCAGATTGAAAAACCGAGGCACAAAGAAGGTCACACCGGGATTCAAACCTACTCTGGTTCCAGGTGCCACACTCTTACTCACTGCAATATACTGCCTCCTAAGTAGTTGAGAGATGTACAGGGTCTGGCCCTTGCAAAGCAATGTAACTAGCAGCTATAGACAGTGCTGGGAAGGAGAAGCATTGGGGATTGTGGAAGCATGGAGAGATAGGATTTAACAAAGCCTCGGGAGTCAGAGAAGAATGAACAGCTAGCCAGAAGAGGTTGGTGAGGTCTAGGAAAGAAAGCAGTATTTCTAGGCAGAGAGGGTAGCACTTAGAAATGCCCGAGGTGATGAACTAATGAGGTTTTGGAAGTGCTGGAAGTTCAATAGGGGAAACAGTGAGTGAGACTTCCGATTTCTCTTAATGATGGACTAAGTTATTTTGTCTCTTTGTGAATCCTCCTGCTGCAAGAAGCCAACGTTTCTGGATAAAATACAAGCAAAAAGATTTCTGGAGGCATTCAAGAACTGACAAATTATTGAAAATGTCTTTGGGCCAAAAGCGAAGATAAACAAGAATTCAGGGAAAAATGGAGCACAGATGCCTGGAAACCACATTTGATCTAATGGCAAACCACATTTGATTCTAGCCAATTAGACTTCACCCAATGTTGAATGGGACAGAATCAAAACCCAGAGCCCACATACAATGAATAGACTATTAAACGTTTCCCATAAAAAGCTAGCGTTCCAAAGGGCTATCATTTCCAGAGGTGATCAGAAATCAGATCCTCCCGGGGATTTGCAGCCTGGGAGCTCATAAAAATTCAAGCCTTGAACCTGGCTTAAGATGATCCTGTACTCCAGAAGTATGACAGAAGTGAATGAAATCCCTTTTTGGAGACAGGGACATTTTTTTTTTTTTTTTAAATCTCCCTTGTTACTTCTACATTTTTTATTTCCCCTGCAAAGATAGTTATTTTTTTAAAGCACACCAGAAAAGTTACTATAGGTGAGAACCAACAGGAATAGCAAACTGATTCTCAAAGACTAAATACCTGAATTACAAGATACTATAAAATGTTCCATGGTTACTATTCTCAAAGAAATGATAAACTTGAAAATAGAGGGAACAAGAAATGGCAACAAGCAAAAGAACATAAGCTTCAGGGAGAATTAGTGAACTGGAAGATAGAAGTTATCCATGCACATAAATTTAACAAATGGTCCAATTTCTCAAAAATCATAAGCTGCAAAAATTCACTTGATATGAAATAATCTGAACAGTCCTATAATTATTTAAGAAACTGAATTTGCAATGGAGAAAGCTTCCAGGGGTGCCTGGGTGGCACAGTTGGTTAAATGTTGGACTCTTGGTTTTGGCTCAGGTCGTGATCTCAGGGTCGTGAGATGGAGCCCCATGTCAGGCTCCGTGCTCAGCCTGAAGTCTGTTTCAAGTTGTCTCTCCCTCTCCCTCTGCCCCTAGTGCTCCCTTTTTCTCTCTAAAATAATTAAAAATAAAAGCCTTCCAAAAAGAAATGTTTAGGTCCAGACGTGATGGTTCCGCTGAAAAAGCTACCAAATTTTAAGAAGAATTAGCACTATTCTATACCATCTCTGCCAGAAATTAGAATATCAGGCAGTACCTTCTTAACTCATTTTATAAGGGCAGTATTACTTTGATATCAAAGCCAAATAGAATATTACCAAAAAAAAAAAAAAGGGGAAAAAGAAACAACAAAAGCCCTACAGACCAATATCCCAGAAATTTAGTCACAAAAATTCTGGAATTAGCAAATTGAATCCAGCATATATAAAAAGAATTAGGCAATATGACCAAGTGAGGTTTATACCAGATATCCAAGACTGGTTTAACATACGGGAAGAAATCTATATAACCCACTATCCCAAGAGGCTAGAGAAAAAATGTTGATCATGTCAATTGGTGTAGAAAAAAGCATTTGACAAAATTCAATACACATTCATGATAAAACCTATCAGCAAACCAAAAGTAGAGGGGGAACTTCCTCAATAAAGAGCATCTACAAAAACCCACAGCTAATGTACTTAATGGTGAAAGACTAAATACTTTCCTTCTAAGATAGGGAAGGAGTCAAGAATGTGTACTGTGACCATCCTTATTCAATGTAGAACTGGAAGTCCTAGCCAGCACAGTAAGGCAAGAAAAAAATAAAAAGCATATAGATTGGAAGTGGGGGGGGGTACCCCAAACCAACAACCCTTACTTGCAGATGAAATGATTGTCTATGTAAAAAATCCTAAGGAATCTGCAATAATACCCTTCGAGAATTAATGAAGTTCAGCAAGATTTCAGGTTACAAGGACAATACACAAAAGAAATTATCCAGAATGCAGCAGAGAGACAAAAAGAAGGGAAACAGTAAAAAAATAGAGATTATGTTCAATTTGAGTTCCAGAAGGAGAGAGGAAAATGAGGCAGAGGAGTATCTGAAGAAAAAGAGCTGAAAATTTCTCAGCTAGTGGAAGATACCAATCTACAGATTGTACAAACCCAAAGACTTCAAGCAAGGTGGAAAAAAAAAATGAAATAATGAAGAAAAAGTCCTGCTCAAGATCGTGAAATTACAGAAAGAGAAGTAACCAAAAGCCAAATGAAAACCAAGTTAACGATGCCGGACTTAATGATAAAAAACGAATGTGTGCACGATCTTTATTACTTGCCAAGCCCGTAGGCGAAGTGATTTACTCCTCAGGACAATTGTAGGGGTAAAAAGTACTGTTATTCCCTCCATTTTACAGATGAGGAAGTTGAGATGAATGAAATTCAATTACTTGTGCAAAATGGCATAGCGTGGCAATGGTAGAGGTAAGATTTTGAACAAGGTAGTTCCGGCTTCGGTTTGTGACCTTAACCACTGCACAAACTCTTCTCTCTCAAGGGCAATGGGAAGCCATCTAAAGGTTTTAACCAGAGGAGTGACCCCACATTTGCTTTCCAAACACCAATCATCCTGGCTCCACTGTGAATAAGGATCAAATAAAGCTAAGGGTGGAAAGGGGGGGCTTTGGGAATAATGGAGCCAAAAATAGGGAGGGCCTGGACGAGGGGGGTGGTGGCAGACAAAAGTCAGTGGACTGCGGGCTCTTCCGGAGGCGAGTCCTCAGGACCTGGCTTTATCGGGGAGAGGAGATCGACGATGATATTCACGTTTCTGACCTGGGCAATTCGGCGGACAGGTCAAGTCATTCACCGAGGTGACCTGGGAGGAGCCTGGCTTTGGATAAGGTGGATTTGGGGTGTCTGTGGCGCACAGCCGGCCGCCGAAGAGCCACGAGCGGCTAGGACGCAGAGCAGAGCGCATCACCGGCCAGGCCAGGAGGGGCGCGCGCGAGCCCTAGGGACCCCAGCGCTGCGCGGCGCGGCGCGGCGCGCGGCTCCGGAAACCGCGCGCGCAGGCGCAGTGCTGCGCAGGCGCCCCCTGGCGGGCGGCGGCGCAGAGGGACCGCCCCCAGCCTGGCGCCGCCGCCGCCGCCGCCCGCCTCAGCCCAACATGGCGATGCACAACAAGGCGGCGCCGCCGCAGATCCCGGACACCCGGCGGGAGCTAGCGGAGCTCGTGAAGCGGAAGCAGGAGCTGGCGGTGAGGGGCCGGGCGCGGGGGCGCTGGGTGCGGGCTCCGCGCCCTCCCCTGCCTCCAGGCCTCGGCCCGATCGCGCCAGGCCGTTATTCCCCCGGCGCAACGCGGCGGCCGGGAGCCCGGCGGCCTGAGGCCGGCTGCGCGTTCCGCGGCCCGCTTACCGCACGGCTTGCAGGCAGCGCAGCTCGGGAGCGGGAGCGGGAGCGCCAGGGCCGGGCCCCGGGCTTGGGGGGCGGGGCACGGAGCGGGGGAGGGGAAAGGGGCCGGGGCCGGCGGGGGCGTGGAGGAGGGATGGCGCCTGGGGTGGGGGCTTCTGTATGGAAGCTCGAGGAAGGCGAGTGTCTTTGAGCTTGGGGAATGGGGGCGGTTGTGCCCTTGGCTTTTGCGGTGTGGGTGAGGGCGGGCAGGTCTGTGGTCTTTGAGGGGTGGGTTCGGGAGTGTCTGGGGGGCCGTAAGCCACCTGTTCGGGCTTGCTAGTGGGCTGAGGGGGTGGGGTAGGGGGCGAGTGTGGGATGGGGACCCAGTCCGGCCTTTGGAGGATGGAGGGGCGCATGTCCTTTTGAGGACTAGGAGATGCGTTGGATGGGGTTTTTGACGGGCATGGCTGTGATGTTTTGGGGAACATCTAGAAGGTGACAGACGAGGGGAAAGGACTCAGTCCAGGGAATTGAGAACTGTGACGTGCACCCAGGGTTCCAGGCACTCTTGTGGTCACCCCCTCCCCTCCGCGTTTAGGCTTGGGCACCGGGGAGGGCCATGTCACCTGAAGCTGCCCTTCCAGGTTTCCATGGCAACTGACAGCCCATTGCAGGCGGTCTCAATGCCTGCGGGGAGGGGAGCGAGTCGGCGCTGGAAGGCTGCTCACCCTTTCCTCTTCCCAGTAGCAGTACCTTGGTGCGTGGGAGTGGAGACTGCTCACGTTCTGCCTGAGCGGGGGTTCTTGACAGGCTTTTCCACGAGCCCTCCGAAGTATATGCAGAATTTTGCAAATATTTTCAGAGACAGGGCCTGTACCTTCCCTTCTGTTCTCAAAGGACTCCAACAAGACAGGTCTAAGCTCTAGACTGTCTTAGCCTAAAATAGTCTTTCTCTCCCCATGTCTTATTTTGCCGACTGGGGTGGCTTAGTGTAGTGGAGCTCCAATGTCTAAGGCTGATATTCAGAGTTTGGCTTGGTCAGAGTTAACTTTTGCATTTAAAAGGCATTATCCATTTCCCTGTTTTTCATCTCCCAGGAAACACTGGCCAACTTGGAGAGACAGATCTATGCCTTTGAAGGAAGCTACCTGGAAGACACTCAGATGTATGGCAATATTATTCGTGGCTGGGATCGGTATCTGACCAACCAGAAGTGAGTGTCAGAAGCCTGTGGTGTTGGCATTGTGCCCTACTGATTGTTTTTTGGACAGTGTCTTGCTAGCAACCTGCCAGGGGGCAGTAGTAGAGTGGTGATGTAGAAAGCCGTGTGGGGTTCAGCTTGGACTCTGGCTCAGCCTCTGCCTCACAGAGTAACTGTGGACAAATCCTAACATTTGGGAAATGGGGAAAGTCGAGACCCTGGAACAGGGTTGTGTGAGGCATAAACAAAGTGCAGCAAATGACAGTACCTGACATATCACTGTGTGAGTGTTTTCCATTTTTTTTTACTCAGTCACAAGTTTGACCTTTATAAGATTTACCACAACTGTGTGCCAACCATACCACAATTTTATTTAGTAAAAACTATTCTTGAAAACTGCCCAAGCTTTTCAAAAATTTTCAAATTTGAGACACTTCAAGTTGAAGTAGTACTGTGCACACTTGATACCCTTCACCTGCATTCATCAGTTGTTACCATGTTGCCACATTTGCTTTCTCTCTAATGTTTATAAACAGACACACCCCTGTAGCTCTACTTAAAATTTTTAGAGGCACCTGGGGGGCTCTGTCCGTTAAGCATCCATCTCTTGATTCCTGTTCATGATCTCAGGGTTGTGGGATTGAGCCCCAAGGTGGGCTCTATGCCAGGTGTGGAGCCTGCTTAAGATTCTCTCTCTTTTTTCTGCCCTGCCCCCTCCTTTCTAGAAAAAAATTTTTTTTAAATTTTGATATAATTACAGATACATAGGAAGTTGCAGCAATATTAGAGTCCCATGTACCCATCACCCAGTCTTCCCCAGTGGTTGGGTCTTAGGTAACTGTAGTAGAATATCAAACTCAGGAAACTGACATTGGTACAATGTGTATGTGTAGTTCTGCCACTGTGTAGATTCCTGTAAGCACCACTGTAGTCAAGATACAAAAGTGCTGGGGTGCATGGGTGGCTCAGTTGTTAAGCGTCTGCCTTCGGCTCAGTTCATGGTCCCAGGGACCTGGGATCAAGCCCCACATTGGGCTCCGTGCTCGGTGGGAAGCCTGCTTCTCCCTCTCCCACTCCCCCTGCTTGTGTTACCTCTCGCTGTGTCTCTCTCTATCAAATAAATAAATAAAATCTTAAAAAAAAAAAATACAGAAGTGTTTGATCACCACAAAGATTTCCTGCCTGCTACCCCTTTATAGTTATACTTTCCCTCCCCCCACTTTTTTTTTGCCAATTATTTAAGCAGAGAGCATGACACTTTGCTCATAATTATGTCAGCAGTTACCTCCTAAGAATATTTTTCTTACCTAACCACAATTATCACACATAGAAAACTAGCGTTACACTAATAGTATCATTGTAGTCTATTCAGTTTCCCCAAATTGTCCCCAACATTCTTTGTTGCCTTGTTTTCATCATCCGGTGTTCATGCATTGTATTTGGCTGTTACCATCTTTCATCTCTTCATTTAGGAGAGTCTCCTACCCTTTTTCGTGGCAAAGTTGTTCATGACATTGTCTTACAGAATGCCTCAATTCCAGATTTTTCTGTTTGTGGCCTCATGAGAGATCCTTACATAAGTGGACTTGTATGTCTGGTGTCTCATTTACCTCTATTTGATTGGGAGGCACATGATGTCATATTGTCCCATTACTGGTACAAAGTTTGAGCGTATGATTTCTCCCTTGTAAAAATTCATTTTTTTCTCTTTGTGATCAGAGACTATACTTTTAGACAGTGTGAATATATTGCTCCTCCAAATTTTTATTCAGTGGTTTTAATATCCACTGTTGATTTTTACCTGACTCACTTAATATACTGCTGATTCTGATCCTGGTATGTGGTCTACTGGCATTCGGAAGGAAGAGTCTTCCCTTCATATCTTCTCTCCCTTTCATTCTCTATCTCTGGCCCTCTCTTTTTAATATCACTAGAGACCAGTGCATTTAAAAAAAAAAAATCAGTGTGTTGGAATGTAGTGCTGTCACTTTTTTACTGTAGAGGCATATTTTTTACTCTGAACTTACTGAAATATACACAGAGAAGTGCGTACATCATAAACATACAGACTGGTGGCTATCATTATCCTTTCAGTGCTTGGTTTGCCCTACGTGTAGACAGAGGGAGCCTCCTTTGCCTTTTTGACATGACCCTTTAATCTTTGAGCATTTTGTTGCTTTCTGTCCCAACAAAGTGTCTTAGACTCACCTTGGCCTTTTCTTATCCCAGAACTGATACCAAACATTTCCTTAAGGAACTCTGATTTGTTCTTTGAAATATTTTTTAAAATATTTTAAGTTGTCTCTAAACCCAGTGTGGGGCTCAAACTCACAACCTGAGAGAGTAATAGTCACATGTTCCCCTGAGCCAGCCAGGTGCCCCATGTTCATTAAATTTTTTCAGTTAAGCTTATAGGACAAACATTTCATACCACTAGTCTCTGCTAGTTTTTTTTTTTTAATAAGTATCAAAATAAATACATATTAAAAATACAGTGACTGGGAACCAAGTAAGTAAGATCCCATAGTGGAGCTCCTGCCATGTATTGGAAACTGTTGGTGTCTGGTAAAGGTCATTTTGGTCAATCCAAACGGTGTTGGAGGCATTTCCATCTGAAAGTTGGTAATTTAAAAAAGACAATGAGAGAGAGAGAGTTCCTTACATAGGCTTGGGCTGTCCTCAGCTTGAGCCAAAGATACAGCTTGGTGCTTATGAGTTTCTTGTGTGTGTTTTAGAAACTCCAATAGCAAAAACGATCGAAGGAACCGGAAGTTTAAGGAAGCTGAGCGGCTCTTCAGTAAATCCTCAGTTACTTCAGCAGCTGTAAGTGAGGTGGGGGGAGCTTTACTGTGGCCCATCTCGGAGGAAAACCTCAGTTAAATTTCTGCGAGTTTTGTCTTTCCCAGCTGTCTGAGTGCTCTCTGGAGGTCTGTGGTAATTTTTCTAGTAACGGGTGGTTTTTTTCTTTTAGGCAGTAAGTGCGTTGGCAGGAGTTCAGGATCAGCTCATTGAAAAGAGTAAGTCTATTTTTTTACTTTTTTATTACTTAATTTTTAAGCTACAATAACCCTTATATTTAACTCCTGTTCAACCTAGAAGTTAGGAATCCTTTTGAGTCTCCTTAATCATATCTTTTTCCTCTTTTTTTTTTGAGGAGGAAACCATGTCCCTCCTGCCTCATCTGTCATGAGAGGTTGACTCTGGCTGCTCAAAGACACAAAGATATGTGTTCCTTGCTGATAAGTGTTAGGGAGTTTTTTTGTTTTGTTTCGTTTGTTTGTTTAATTTAAAAAGAAAACCTTTTATCATAGAAAAGTTCAGATATATATGATAAATCTCCATGTCCCCAGTTTAATAATTCTTGAGAATCTCATCCTGGGAATAGAATGTACCTATGTGTTCTTAAATATAAAATGCAGAGTAGATAGTATTTACTTTGTAAAGAAATTGTATTGTTCTCTGTAGGTAAGCCATATAGTCTAATTCTATTCTAATGTCTAGTGATGGGATATAGATTGTACATTTATTTCTCTGAGTCAGACTCTATGGAGCTATCTGTGTTGGACACTGCCTGTGCACTGGGCCACTCTGAAACATGACCTGCTTTTTGTATTTTGGTTGTGTGCTTCTTTCAGGTGTTGTTTTTTTCTTTTAAGATTTTATTTGTTTACTTGACAGAGAGATCACAAGTAGACAGACAGGCAGGCAGAGAGAGGGAGAAGCAGGCTCCCCACGAAGCAGAGAGCCAGATGCAGGGCTCGATCCCAGGACCCTGAGATCATGATCAAGTGGTCTATCTTGTGGGATCCAGTTGTGTTTGCACTGGGCCAGTGATTTGAGGAAAATCCATTTTGGTAGTTTGGGAATTAGAACTACTCAGTGACTTTGATTTTTATTTCTGTGTACAGATTTCTTAATATCTAGAAAATTCTGGAAAATGTCTTCTAGTCATTTCTGCTCAGATATTCAAGCTCATACATTTTATCTAAAGCCGAATTGTTCTGTTTCTTTCAAAACTTGTCTGCTCAGTTTTTCAGTTATAGTACTTCTATTCTCCCTCATTCATCCCTGAAGGCATCTTTGATTTCTTTCTGCCAACCAATTAACTATACCGAGTCCTTTTGATTTTTCTTTTACTGTGGCTTAAATAAGTTAAATCTTACTTCTTTGCAGTTAATTGCCACTTGTTGAATGTGGCGCTAATATTGTCTGCTTTCTGAGTCATAAGACTGGTTAAGGAACACCCTGGACCTCGCTTGTGTGAGTTGAAATAGAATGATGTCTGACTCCTTAGTTTTCAAGAAAAGCCCATAATCCTCCTCCTGGCCTGGTGGGTGGTTCAACATCTGGCTTTGGTCTTAACTACCCGCATAGAATGGCTGCACCTAGATACTGGTGAGGAGAGGAGTCTTAAAACCTCGGCTTGCAGAAGCTTGGCTGAGACAAGCACGTATGTATTGAAGGTTTTCTGAAGCAGGTATAGGCCATCCGTTCCCCTGAGATCTTCCCCTTGGTTTGAGCCACATCCCTCGCATATGTCAGAGTGGTATTTCTTGGTCTTCCCTATCATGTTGCATTTGATGAATTATATTTTGGTCCTGTTAAATGTGCTACTGTATTTATTGTTAAGAGAATGTCACAGATGTTTACTATCATTACTAATTATTATGATTTTTAGGAATAGTTGCTTTCCCTGAGGGGACTCTGGGTGGCTCAGTTGGTTGAGCCTCTGCCTCTTTTTTTTTTTTTTTTAAAGATTTTATTTATTTATTTGTCAGAGAGAGAGAGAGAGAGCGAGCACAGGCAGACAGAGTGGCAGGCAGAGTCAGAGGGAGAAGCAGGCTCCCTGCGGAACAAGGAGCCCGATGTGGGACTCAATCCCAGGACGCTGGGATCATGACCTGAGCCGAAGGCAGCTGCTTAACCAACTGAGCCACCCAGGTGTCCCGAACCTCTGCCTCTTGATTTCGGCTCCGGTCATGATCTCGGGGTGGTGAGATCGAGCCCACTCAGCTGGGAGTCTGATTCTCTCCCTCTCCTCTCCCTCTACCCCTCTCCTCCCCCACACTTGCACACTCTGTCTCTCTTCTCTCAAATAAATCAATAAATCTTAAAAAAAAAAAAAAAAGGAATAGTTATTTTCCTTGAACAGCTGGTTGGTTTTTACTGAATATCTGGTAATGGACTGTTTCTTTGTGCAGGTGCTCGAATGTTTAGTGGCTCTCCTCTGTAAGGAAGTATAAATGTATAGCGTGCATTTGGAGAATGAGAATATAGCGTGCATTTGGAGAATTAGTGTTGCATCCAGCTTACTTAAGTCTTCTATCCCTCTTTGTTTTACTTGTCTCATTTTAAGTTGACTTTGATATATGAATCTTGGTAAACTGCTTTGAATTCTTTTTAGAATAGAGAATTACGTAAATACTGGAGTTTATCAGTTCAAATGGTCAGAGCCCCTTTAAAGTAATTCTGTTGGGTTCTGTCTGTTCTGTCTCACAACCTGTCATTACTGTTTCCTCCTGCTGTTCTTTTGGGAGGGGGGCGCAGAGGGAGAGAGACTCTCAAGCAGTCTCCCTGCTAAGCACAGAGTCCAACATGGGGCTCTGTCTCAAGAACCTGAGATCATGACCTGAGCCAAAATCAAGGGTCAGACATTTAATCGACCGAGCAACCCAGGTGCCCCCTTACTGCTATTTTTTTTTAGTTTAGTTTCATCTTGATTTTTTGTAGTCACCTACAGTGTGTCTACGTATGAAATTTTTTTTAAAGATTTTGTTTATTTATTTGACAAAGGGAGAGATCACAAGTAGGCAAAGAGGCAGGCAGAGCTCAGCTCTGCTGAGCAGAGAGCCTGATGTGGGGCTCAATCCCAGGACCCTGAGGTCATGACCAGAGGTGAAGGCAGAGGCATAACCCACTGAGCCACCCAGGAGCCCCTATGTATGAATTTATTTGTAATTATCTGATTGGGTTTCATTGGACCTCTTGAAATGGTGCCTTGGTATTTTTCATCAGTTCTGGAAAATTCCCAGCTATTACCTCTTCATATACTGCATTTGCTCTGAGCTCTGTCCCATCTCTTCCCCTTCTCTGCTTACATGTATGTTAAACTTTCTCCTTGTATCCTTTATGTCTTTTATTAGCCTTTTCATGTCTTGTCTTTGCCCCTGGGCTGCCCGCCAGTTCACAAATCTTTTAGTTGTGTCTGATTTGCTGTTAAACCTTTCCTTGATTTTTTGGGGGTGCCTGGGTGGCTCAGTTGGTTAAGCAGCTGCCTTCAGCCCAGGTCATGATCCCAGGGTTCTGGGATCAAGCCCCACATCGGCCTCCTTGCTCGGTGGGAAGCCTGCTTGTCCCCTGCCTGTTGTTCCCCCTGCTTGTACTTACTCTTTGTCTCTTTTTCTCTCTCACTCTCTCCATGTCAAATAAATAAAGTCTTTAAAAAATATATTTAAAAAATTTATTTTTAAACTTTATTTCACTTCTTTAAGCAGAGTGAGCCCAGTTCTTGGCATATTCTGTGTTTAATTTCAACCTCTGAAGTCAGTCAAGATGAGTTTGTGTTGTCGGTTGCTTCCGCTGGTTATTTCTCATAAAGTCTAATTTTCCTGTGTGCCTGGTTATTTTTGACTGTGTACTTCTCATTGTAACCTCAAGTATTTATAGAATAATTTGAGGGTGAGGAAGAAGGTACCATCTTCCAAAGATTTTATGTTTTCTTCTATTGGGTGTTTGGACATCTCAACCAAGTTGAGGGTCCCTGAAAGACCCAAGTGATTCAAACCAAGCTTTAATTCCATGAAGAGGAATGGTCTGCGTCATCTTTTGCTCTTTTTCCTTTGTACAGAATCTCTCCAATGTCTCAGAATTTCCGTATTAACAAATCTTGTGGAATGACTCCTGGTTCTTGCTTTTTGATGGTGATGAAGTACACATTCTTTTCTCTTAGAATTTTGAGTTACACATTCTTGGATCTCAAGGATTTTGGAGTTCAAACCATTCTGAAAACTTTTTAAAAAGATGCGTTACTGGGATGCCTGGGTGGCTCAGTTGGTTAAGCGGCTGCCTTCGGCTCGGGTCATGATCCAACATCCTGGGATGGAGTCCCATATTGCTCAGCGGGGAGCCTGCTTCTCCCTCTGCCTCTGCCTGTGCTCACTCTCTCAAATAAATAAATAAAATTAAAAAAAAAAAAAAAGATGCATTACTTTCTGCTTCCTTTGACTTACGTACCCAAACTAGCATGATAGAGTGGATTAGCAGGATCCCCAAAGGGGAATTTTATGCAAATTACTGAAAGAAAAACAAACAGCCAGATTTTATCCAGTTTCCTTTAAAGGATCAGCCTAGTTTCTACTGTTTGTTTTACCCGACTCCTCTGAAGTTTTCATCAAACCAGATCTTTCCTCAGCATTTAAATCATTCCAGTGGATAAATAAATGGCTGCATGAAGCATAGTTGGGTGTATTTCTTTCATCTTTAAAGTTTTTGTGCTTATCAAAGTTAGTGCCTTAGCACTATTCAGTAGGTGTTTTTTTGTTGTTGTTTAAGAAGAGTGTCTCATTTGTAGGTGTATTACACTTCATCAAAATCTGGCATTCTTTTTTTTTTTTTTTTAAGATTTTATTTATTTATTTGACAGAGAGAGATCACAAGTAGGCAGAGAGGCAGGCAGAGAGGAGGAAGAAAGCTCCCTGCTGAGCAGAGAGCCCGATGCGGGGCTCGATCCCAGAACCCCGGGATCATGACCTGAGCCGAAGGCAGAGGCTTTAACTCACTGAGCCACCCAGGTGCCCCCAAATCTGGCATTCTTTACTCTAAAGCCAAGTAGCTTACTTATATGTCAGTGAGAAATGAACTTACGTGTCTTTTCCTGGTGACAGCATCATAGGGTTGACTGACTCACTGCTGTACTTTGGGGTGTTGGAACCCACCCCTTTTGCTCTCACTTCTCTCCTACTTCCATGAGCCAAGAAAAGACAATTATTGGGGCACCTGGGTGGCTCAGTCGGTTAAGCGTCTGCCTTCGGCTCGGGTCATGATCCCAGAGTCTCAGATTCGAGCTCCGCATCCAGGGAGTTTGCTTCTCCCTCTGACCCTCCCCCTTCTCGTGTTCTCTCTCACACTCTCTCTCTCTCACAAATAAATAAATAAATAAATAAATAAAATATAAATAAATAAATAAATAATTCTTTGTGGTCACGCTTTGTATTTTAATAGTGTTTAATGTGGTCTCCCTGGCTGTGGCCCCTCTTATAAACTACTTTGAGCCCAGTAATCCTAAAACGCAGGTTTGCATAGAGAACTCAGAAAACATTTGTTGTTTGATGTCGCTTCTCTGTTTATAAGTACTCGATGACTTTATCTTATGTCCTGCTAGCGACTATTTTACGGCAGATTGTTTACTGTTGAGAATTTGACTTGCATATTTGTGGATCTCAAGGATACTGAGACTTGAACATTTAACTGTGTTTTAGATACTACGCAGCCACTTGCATTGATCTCATTTATTCCTCAAAGCTACTTCTTTTTTTTTTTTTTTTTTTAAGATTTTATTTATTTGACAGACAAAAATCACAAGTAGACAGAGAGGCAGGCAGAGAGAGAGAGGAGGAAGCAGGCTCCCCGCTGAGCAGAGAGCCCGATGCGGGGCTCGATTCCAGGACCCTGGGATCATGACCTGAGCTGAAGTCAGAGGCTTTAACCCACTGAGCCTCCCAGGTGCCCTCAATGCTACTTCTTGAAGGATAGATACAGATTATAGGCTTGAAAGTAGGGAGCATCGCTGTAGCTCCAGCATTGACCCCAGTGCCTGGTCTCTAAGAGATTTTCAGTGCAGAGAAAGAGTTCCTATTTTATGGGTGGAGAAACAGGGTCTGAAAGGTTAAGCGACCAGTCAGCTCTTTTAAACATCATCTCACACTGTCTCTGTAGGTCAGATCCCTTAATCCGACACTCATGGCTCTTCCTTACCCTGTCGTGCGATTTCACCTCTCATTCCTCAAGCCGTCTGCTTAAGAGATGTTGTTTGATTCATTTGGCTCAAGTGTACCTGGTGTTTTGTTGTCTCTGCGCTTTCACTTGTGCTATTTTTTGTACTTATTTTCGCTTCTCATTTTTCAAGGTCCAGCTTAAATTCCACCTCCTCCGTGAAGCTTTTCCTGAATAATTCACTCTTTTTTCTCTGGCTCCCGTGGTGCTTAATATCCATATCTGTCCTTTGGGACAGCGGTTACTGCTGGGGATGTTCTCTCTTCAGAGAAGTAACACAGGTGGATTCTCCATTCACAGGGCTTTGATTCGATTTTACACTCTTTTGTATGTGTTTGCCCATGGGTGCTGACAGAATATGACCATTTACTTAGTCTTCCCATAGCAGCGGTTCCGAAATGAGGAAATGATTGATTTGGTTCACTTAATGTCATTTAACAGAATTGCAGTTCAGGCAGAAGTTGCTGTATCTAACTTACCTTTCTGACTTGTCTCCCACCTTTTTAGTTCATCCTCTCTTCCTTTGCCCAGCCCCCTACTCAGTCCTGTGCCCCTTCTGTCACCCTGTCTATGATCCAAAGCATTTGTGACCTCATGCCCCATCAGCTGTTCCCTCCCTCACCAGTGCCTCTGCCATTTGCAATTTTAGAGATGACATTTTTTAACCTACATAAAAACAGGAGTGGCTGTGGGAGAAGAAGGCTGTCCTGATCATACGTCTCCATTTTAGACTCATCTTTTTATATTTTGTTAGAGGGTTTTTTTTAATTAGGAAAGGATTATATTCTGATTTTCTTCAGTCAGACTACTTAGAAGTAAATATGAAATAGGTTAATCACCTCGTGTTCTACTTCAGCCCCAACTTTCTGAGGTAACCGTTAACAGCATGATGTCATCCTAACCTAGCCACCTGCACATTCACACACCGCACACACACATACACACACATGCAGACGCAGAGTTGGGTTTTTTTTTTTTTTCACTTGGAGGGTTTTTGTTTGTTTGTTTGTTTTTTGGGGGTTTTTTTTTGTTTGTTTATTTATTCCAGGGCTTTTTTAAAGGGTTTTATTTTTTTATTTTTTATTTTTTTTTTAAGATTTTATTTATTTATTTGTCAGAGAGAGAGGAGCTAGAGCGAGCACAGGCAGGCAGAGGCAGAGGGAGAAGCAGGCTCCCTGCCAAGCAAGGAGCCCAATGTGGGACTCGATCCCAGGACAGTGGGATCATGACCTAAGCTGAAGGCAGCTGCTTGACCAACTGAGCCACCCAGGCGTCCCTAAAGGGTTTTTTTATTTTAAAAAAATTTTTAAATTAACATATAGTGTATTTGTTTCAGGGGTTCAGGTCTGTGATTTATCCATCTTACACAATTCACAGCACTCACCATAGCACATACCCTTCCCATGTCCATCACCCAGACACCCCATCACTTCCACCCCCCTCCCCTCCAGCAACCCTGTTTGTTTCCTCAGATTAAGAGTCTCTTATGGTTTGTCTCCCTCTCTGATTTCATCTTGTTTCATTTTTCCCTCCTTACCCCTATGATCCTCTGCCTTGTTTCTCAGATTCCTCATATCAGTGAGATCATATAATTCTTTCTCTGATTGACTTAATTTTGCTTAGCATAATAACCTCTAGTTCCATCCATGTCGTTGCAAATGGGAAGATTTCACCTTTTAATGGCTGCATGATATTCCTCTGTGTGTGTGTGTGTGTGCGCGCATGCATGTGCACATGCGTGTGTGTATGTGTATGCACACACACCACATCTCCTTTATCCATTCAGCTATTGATGGACAGATGTTCTTTCCATTGTGTGGCTATTGTGGACATTGTGCTATAAATTTTGAGGTACCCATGCCCGTTCGGATCACTACATTTGTGTCTTTAGGGTAAATACCCAGTAATGGGATTGCTGGGTCATAGGATAGCTCTATTTTCAACTTTTTGAGGAACCTCCATCTGTTTGCCAGAGTAGCTGTACCAGCTTGCATTCCCACTAACAGTGTAGGAGGGTTCCTCTTTCTCCGCATCCTCACCAACATTTGCTGTTTCCTGACTTGTTAATTTTAGCTGTTCTGACTAGTGTGAGGTGTTATCTCATTGAAGTTTTGATTTGTATTTCCCTGATGCCAAGTGATGTGGAGCACTTACATGAGTCTGTTGGCCATTTGGATGTCTTCTTTGCAGAAACATCTGTTTATGTCTCTGCCCATTTCTTGATTAGATTATTCTTTGGGTGTTGAGTTTGATAAGTTCTTTTTTTGGATACTAGCCCTTTATCTGATATGTCATTTGCAAATATCTTCTCCCATTCCGTCAGTTGTCTTGATTCTGTTGACTGTTTCCTTTGCTGTGAAAAAGCTTTTTATAGTGACGAAGTCCCAATAGTTCATTTTTGCCCTTGCTTCCCTTTTCTTTGGCGATGTTTCTAGGAAGTTGCTGTGGGGGAGGTTGAAGAGGTTGCTGCCTGTGTTCTCCTCAAGGATTTTGATGGATTCCTGTCTCAAATTTAGGTCTTTCATCCATTTTGAGTCTATTTGTGTGTGTGGTATAAGGAAATGGTCCAGTTTCATTCTTCTGCATGTGGCTGTCCAATTTTCCCAACACCATTTGCTGAAGAGACTCTTTTTTCCATTGGACATTCTTTCCTGCTTTGTCAAAGATTAGTTGACCATACAGTTGAGGGTCCATTTCTGGGCTCTCTGTTCTGTTCCATCGATCTGTGTGTCTGTTTTTGTGCCAGTACTGTACTATCTTGATAATTACAGCTTTATAATAGAGCTTGATGTCTGGAATTGTGATGCCACCAACTTTGGTTTTCTTTTTCAACATTCTAGCTATTCAGGGTCTTTTCTAGTTCTATACAAATTTTAGCATTATTTGTTCCATTTCTTTGAAAAAAGTTGATGGTATTTTGATAGGGATTGCATTAAATGTGTAGATTGCTCTAGGTAGCGTAGACATTTTCACAATATTTGTTTTTCCAGTCCATGAACATGAAACAGTTTTCCATTTCTTTGTGTCTTCCTCAATTTCTTTCATGAATACTTTATAGTTTTCTGAGTACAGATTCTTTGCTTCTTTGATTAGGTTTATTCCTAGTTATCTTATGGTTTTCAGTGCAATCATAAATGGAATCGACTCCTTAATTTCTCTTTTTTCTGTCTTGCTTTTGGTGTAGAGAAATGCAACTGATTTCTGTGCATTGTTTTATATCCTGATACTTTACTGAATTCCTGTATGAGTTCTAGCAGTACGGGGGTAGAGTCTTTTGGGTTTTTCACGTAAAGTATCATATCATCTGCAAAGAGAGTTTGACCTCTTCTTTGCTGATTCAGATGCCTTTTATTTCTTTTTGTTGTCTGATTGCCGAGGGTAGGAACTTCTAGTACTATGTAGAATAGCAGTGGTGATAGTGGACATCCCTGCAGTGTTCCTGACCTTAGGGGAAAAGCTCTCAGTTTTTCCCCAGTGAGAATAATATTTGCTGTAGGTTTTTCATAGATGACTTTTATGATAGTGGGGTATGTACTGTCCCTACACTGTGAAGAGTTTTGATCAAGAAAGGATGCTGTAGGGGTGCTTGGGTCGCTCAGTGGGTTAAGGCCTCTGCCTTCGGCTCAGGTCATGATCCCAGGGTTCTGGGATCGAGCCCCGCATCGGGCTCTCTGCTTGGCAGGGAGCCTGCTTCCCCCCCGCCCCCCGCCTGCCTCTCTGCGTACTTGTGATCTCTGTCTGTCAAATAAATAAAATCTTAAAAAAGAAAAGGAAAGAAAGGATGCTGTACTTTGTCAGATGCTTTTCTGCATCTATTGAGATTTTCCTTTTTTAAAAGAAAGGCATTGGATCCATCAGTACATTTTATCTGCTTTTTCACCTATGCCCCTGCAGGTTGACCGCATCTAGATAGAAGTGTATAGAGTAGTGATGCGGAGCCAAACTGTCTTTAACTATGAATCCCGACTCTTTCCCTTATTAGCTGTGTGACCTTGGGCAGATTTCTTAAACTCCAGCCTCCTCGGTTCCCTTCTCTGTAAGTGGTCATCATAGTTGCAGAGGTTTCTGTGAGGGCTTTAGGCACGATGTATGTAAAGGGTATAGAACAGGCCAGGCTTCTAGTTAGGACTCTGTTAGCTATTGTTACAATCTCACATTCTTTTCAAATGCTGAAAATACCCAGCAGTCTGGTTGTGCCTCCTCCCCTTTGGTGCCTATTCACACTCTTTACTTTCCCCAGTATAAACAGTTTTGCAGGAAACTTCCTCGTACACTAGCTTGTTTGTAATGGGCTTTTTATTTCTATAGGTTGCTGTCCCGGAAGTGGCATTGTTGTGTCAAAGGGTGATTTTCATAAATACAGCGCAGTTACTTTCTGTGGTGTGGTGGGAAATACATAGTAGGTCTTTGTCCCCTGCTCTGGCACACAGCTCCTAAAACTGTTGGAATCTCCAGAGTGGTAAGAATGACTAGTATTCACTGCATACAGAAGAGATTGTTGAACGCTAATGGAGATGACTGAGAGCTGGGGGGCCCTAGAGAGTGTGAAGGATGGGGGCTTAGAACTCTCAGCCCTACCCCAAAACTCAGAGGGGGGAGGAGGCCTAGTGACTGAGTTAATCACCAGTAGCCAATGAGTTAATCATGACTGCATAATGAAACTTCCTTAAAAACCTCTGAACTGTGGGGCACAGTCAGTTAAGCATCTGTCTTTGGCTCAGGTCATGATCTCAGGGTCCTGGGATTGAGCCGTGCATCAGCCTCCCTGCTGAGTGGACAGTCTGCTTCCCTCTGCCGCCCCCGCCCCGCCATGAGCATGTTTTGCATGCCCTCTCTCTAATAAATAAAACAAAATCTTAAAAAAAAAACCAAAACAACTGAAACCCTAAACTGTGGAGCTTTAGTTGGTGAATGAAGTGAGGAGCTAGGAGGGTGGTGTGCCCAGAAAAGGCATGGCAGCTCCCTGCCCCTCCCCAAACCTTGCCCTATGTATTAAGCTGTTGCTGAGTTGTAGCCTTTATAATAGACAATTAATAGTAAATAAATCATATTCCTGAGTTCTTGGGGCTATTGTAGAAATTATGAAACCTGAAGAGGGAGTTTAGGGTACCCCCTGATTTATAGCTCATTGGTCAGAAGTGTGAGAGGCCTGGGACTTGGGACCGAAGTGAGGGAGGCATGCTTATGAGACCGAGCCCTTAACCTGTGGGTCTGCCCTAACTCCAGTAATAAATGTGAGAATGGAATCAAATTGTTGGTGTCTGGAGAATCAGGGAATTGGTTTTTGGTTTTTGGAAAACACCCTAGATTTTCCAAAAAAAGTATCACCACTTATAGTCCTTGGGAGGGCCTGTTACAGATATCGAAATAAACTACAGGGAAATGTGAATACTTTTTATTAAATACTCTTTATTAAAGTGAGTTTTTGAATCTAGACAAATAAGGTAAAAAACCAAACCCCTGTGTACCCGTTACACTGCCCCAAATCCCAGAGCATGCTCAGTGCTCCATCCATACCCCTACTGTCACTTCCACCTCCTGTGTTACATTGAAAATCCTAGACATCATACCATTTTCTTGTATGCATGTTTTTTATGTCTCTCCAAATGATAGGTTTTTAAAACTGTGGTAAAAACACTAAAAACAGGGGTGCCTGGGTGGCTCAGTCAGTTAAGCATCTGCCTTCGGTTCAAGTCATGATCTCAGGGTCCTGGGACTGAGGCCCACATCAGGCTCTCTGCTCAACAGCGAGTTACCTTCTCCTTTGCCCTCTGTAATGTCTCTCAAATAAATAAATAAAATCTTAAAAAAAAAAAAAGTTAAAAATAAGTTCACAGTTTTGTTTTGTTTTGTTTTGTTTTGTTTTGAGTAGGCTCCACATTCAACGTGGGGCTTGAACTCACAACCTGAGATTAAGAGTTGTGTGCCCTAACGATTCAGCCAGCAAGTTCCCCCGACTTCCACATATTTTTCAGTGCCTCCTATAGTATTGTTAACTACCGGTACAGTGTTGTACGGCAGATCTCTAGAGCCTATTCCTGTGTAACTGAAACTTTCTACTCCTCCTTTCTTCTTCCCCTTGGCAGCCACCATTCTACTCTCTGCTTCCCTGAGTGTGGCTGTTGTAGCTGCCTTACATAAATAGAATCATGTGGTATTTGTTCTGCTACTGGTTTATTTCATTCAACATGATCTCCTGGTTTATCTGTGTTGTAGCATATGACAAGATTTCCTTCTTTTTTTTTTGAGACTTTTATAATATATTCCACTGTGTGTGTGTGTGTGTATATATATATATATATATATATATATATATACCACATTTTCTCTATCCATTCATCCATTGATGGGTGTTTAGGTGGTTTTCACACTTTGGGTAATGTGAATAATGAATGCTTCAGTGGACATGGGAGTGCAGGAGTGTCTTCAAAATCCTGATTTCAGGGCGCCTGGGTGGCTCAGTGGGTTAAGCCTCTGCCTTCGGCCCAGGTCATGATCTCAAGGTCCTGGGATTGAGCCCCACATCGGGTTCTCTGCTCAGCAGGGAGCTTGCTTCCTCCTCTCTCTCTGCCTGCCTCTCTGCCTACTTGTGATCTCTTTCTCTGTGTCAAATAAATAAAGTCTTTAAAAAAAAATAAAAAAATAAAAAAATAAAAAAAAAAATCCTGATTTCAGTTCTTTGGATAAATACCCACAAATAGGATTGCTGCATGTTATGGTAGTTCTATAAACGGTAGGCTCTTACCACTATAATCACACCAAGGAAAAATAAAAAGCCCTAAACAAAACATGTATTACTATTACATTTCTTTTTAATGCTGACTAGTACTCCATTGTATGGATATACCACATTTTATTTATGTATTCATCAGTTAGTGGTCATTTGGCTACTAGGTTTAATACTGCTGTGAATATTCATGACAAGTTTGGTGTGAACCTATTTTCATTCCTCTTGGATATATACCTAGCAGTAGAATTGCTGGATCATTTGGTAAGTCTGTCCTTAGGCTTTGAGGTACTACCAGACAGTTTCCAGGTGGCTGTACCATTTTCTCTTCCCATCAGCAATGTGTGGGGGTGCCAGTTTCTCCACATACTTGTGTATTTTTTCTTGTTAGGCTGCCTTTTGTGCTCCTACCTAAGAAACCATTTACCTAATCAAGTGGGTTCTGAGAGTTTTATGTTTTTAGCTCTTACATTTAGGCCTCTGATACATTTTGAATTAATTTTTGTGTGTGGTGTGAGATAGGGGTCAGACTTCATTCTTTTCTTTGAGGATGTCCACTTGTCCCTGCCTTATTTATCAAAAATACGATTCATTGAATTATCTCATCACCCTTCAAAGCCATTTGACCCTAACTGTAAAGGTTTTATCTGGACTTCGAATTCTGTTGATTTGTATGTCTCTTCTTAACCACAGTCTTGGTTACTGTAGTTTTGGGTACTAAGTTTTGAAGTTTGTTTTCCAATTTTTATATGAAATTGGTTTAGGAGCAGGATTCATCAGCATACTTTTTCTAGCTTCATAGCCATAGAGCTCCCTCTTCTGTTGCACTCGTGACATGTTAAAAAATATGGTCTTGTGATTTCTGAGATCTGGTTCCACTGCTTCCTTCTGCTTTTTGGGGACTGTCTCTTTCTTTTACTCTTGGGCCCATGTGTGACTCAACTTGAAATCCCCTCCCAGCATTTTATAATACAAAGATATAAAAAGAAGAAAACTGGTCCCTGGTCCTGTTGTCCACATAACTGCTTTTGACAGTTTTTAGAAACTGATAGTGTACAAAAATTAAATAAAACTAAAAAGAAACCATGTACATATTTGGACTCCTTGAGTAGTTGAGTCAAGTGAAAGTATTCTTCCATCCTTATCTATTATGGTTTCAAGAAATTCCTTTCAGGAAAAAATAGGTATACCTTTACTAGAATATATGTAATTATTCTTTTTTTTTTTTAAGATTTTATTTATTTATTTGACAGACAAGGATCACAAGTAGGCAGAGAGGCAGGCAGAGAGAGGAAGGGAAGCAAGCTCCCTACTGAGCAGAGAGCCTGATGTGAGGCTCAATCCCAGGACCCTGGGATCATGACCAGAGCCGAAGGCAGAGGCTTTAACCCACTGAGCCACCCAGGCGCCCCTTTCTTTTTCTTTCTTTTTTTTTTAAGATTTTATTTATTTATTTGACAGAGATCACAAGTAGGCAGACAGGCAGGCAGAGAGAGAGGAGGAAGCAGGCTCCCCGCTGAGCAGAGAGCCCAATGCGGGGCTCGATCCCAGGACCCTGGGATCATGACCTGAGGCGAAGGCAGAGGCTTTAACCCACTGAGCCACCCAGGTGCCCCCCCCCTTTTTTTTTTTTAAGATTTTATTTATTTATTTGACCTACAGCAAAAGAGGGACCACAAGCAGGGGGAGGGGGAGAGGGAGAAGCAGACTTCCCATAGAGCAGGGGGTCCCATGCGGGCTCATGACCTGAGTGGAAGGCAGATGCTTAATGTCTGAGCCACCCAGGCACCCCTATGTAATTATTCTTAAAAATACATATTTATGCAAATTGTTTTTGAATTTGCTTAATATATATAAAGAATTTTTAAATTGGGAATGTATGTCAGCTGAAGAGTATTACTACCACTTTTTAAATACTTTTTTTTTTTTTTTAAGATTTTTATTCATTTATTTGACAGAAAAGTAGCACAGGCAGGGGGAGAGGGAGAAACAGTCACCCCGCCAAGCTGGGAGCCCAGTGCGGGGCTAAATGCCAGGATCCTGGGATCATGACTTGAGCCAAAGGCAGATGCTTATGGACTGAGCCATCCAGCCGTCCCTTAAATACTATTCTTAAGACTTCTCAGAATAATGAGGCTCCTGTCCTCTTGTGCTGCCCCTCGATAGGATTCCTGTACAGTTTGGGGAAGGAACCCAGGCTTCTTGTATAATCATTAATTCCATTAGTGTATTTGCTGTATAAGTGACCTTAATGCAGCCAAGAGGAGGGACTCCTGCTTGTATGGTCCCATCCCCCAGCTGTCCTTTAGGTAGGTTGCTTCTGGTTACACTATTTCAGGTTCCTTGAGTTTCTGGAACTCTGGTAACTTTGATGCTTTGACTGCACGTATCTTCTCTGGCAGCAGGTATTTTCCTGTCACTTAGAATGTATGGTCTGGAAATGGGAAGTCGTCACTTTTTTTATCTGTTAGTGCTCAACAACATCTTTCCTGGCTGACGGACAGACTGCCTGAGGAGTGCTGCTGATGCTTCTGGGACTTGTGTTTATTCCCTCCAGGGGAGCCAGGAAGTGGGACGGAAAGTGATACTTCTCCAGACTTCCACAATCAGGAGAATGAGCCCAGCCAGGAGGACCCTGAGGATCTGGACGGATCTGTGCAGGGAGTGAAGCCTCAGAAGGCTGCTTCTTCTACTTCCTCAGGGAGTCATCACAGCAGCCATAAAAAACGAAAGAATAAAAACCGACACAGGTCAGTGGCAGGGACCTTCCCTGCTCCGCTGCCCCTACTCCCCTGCCCAGAGCAGCCATGATCATTGCTGCGAAGGGGCTTTACTAGGGTAAAAACGCGTCAGGCTTGGTGCCATCTTTCTGTTGCAGGTGGGGAGAAATTGCTTTGGTCCAAATGAGACAGGCGAAGTTTTCTCCAGTGGAGGAATGGGTGGGCATTAGAGTGATGGTAAAAGAAGACAGCCTTCTCACTGTTCTGGTGTAAAGAATTTCATTCCATATTGAATCTGAGGAGGAAAAGGGGAAGTCTGTAGTTAGGACTTGGAATATGGCACTTGTACATGTTGGGAAGCTGCCAAGTGGGAGAGAGTCTTGCTCCTAATCCTGGTCCCTGCTTACACTTACTCCCTTGTGGGTGAACAGAGCTGATCTCTGACAGGCCTTTTTTTCTTTTTAAATACAAGTGTTTGATTGCTTATGATTTCTTTGTTTTCTACATCTCCGTAATTGCTGATTTCAGATATCAGAGAGGAATAATATAAAGTCATAAGATATGAGAGTACCTTTCTAGATAATGTTTGTCCACTGTGTGTGTTTTTGTTTTGTTTTTGTATTTTACAGTGCGTAATGAGATAGGAATGACATCAGTGGACAGAGAGGTCAGGTGTCACGTAGAGAGGATTTTAGCATTACCCTCTGCCTGGGGTTTGTCTGATAATGCCAGGGCCTATTAACTCATAATTGTACAGCTGTACTCAGGGAGGGGGATGCATAGCTTCTAGAGTGAGCCGTCTTTCCCTGACCTCAGACTGTCTTCTGGCAGGCTTGAAAACCAGATGTTCATAGGCTGACTTTTGTCCTGCTCTTCTAGGGAGCTCACATACCGGGGTGAAAGGATGCAAGCAAGGAGTGGCGGGGTTCCCTGTCCTCCCATACCCTTTGGGTTGGGTTGCTCTACAGATCTGTGGGATATTCCTTCACACACCCAAGGCATTCACATCGTTAGCTTTGTGGTTATGGCACATGGCGGTAATACAGAATGAACTTGAACTGGTTTAAGCCTCGTAGGCATCAGCAGATTCTCTAGTTTTTTCAAGAATTTTTCTTGTCAGTAGTGGCGGTGGTTTTTAGACTGCAGAAATAGTATTTCCTCCAAAGAGTGACTCAAGATCACTGTTTAATACTTTCCTGCAAACCAAAAATCACTTTGCCAATCTCATGACTGCATTAAGAAATAGCAAGATCTTAAGATTAGTAAGGTTTTAGGCTATTTAATCACTGCGGTAGGACTAACGCTGGCTCATCACAAGCAGTAGCAGGGAGCTAGACTCTTAAAATATTTTTTTAAATTGTTAAGGTAATTTAAATGTCATGTTCTATGTTACTTTTATTAAATTTACTCCAGTGCTATTTTAAAGTAATGATTCTTTTCCTATTTCACAGTGTCTAGAGTAGGGGGACAATTCCTTGAAAGTTTCTGGGACATTTTTTCCATTAGTGTTTAGTAGGTAGCTACTGTTCATTGTAGGTGATACTTCCCCTTTTCTTAAGGCCATGATCAGCAGACTGATAAAAGGGAATTAGACATGAACTTAACTTCCTCCTGTGGGTTTCTAGTAGATTTCCATAGGAACACTACTCTGTCCTACCCCTTTTTCCTGTGGCTCCTAGAGCTAACTCCTTCCAGAAAAATAGAAGGATTTATAAAGATCTTGGGTATTATATATTGCTTTCACAAATGGTGTTTTCTGTTTGGAAAGCCAGGACCCTTTTGTCATCCCGCTGCTGTAATACCTGGCTGGCCTTTTCCATTGGAAAAGGCACCTACATGCTCCAAAGGAGCAGAGTCGGGCTGATTTGCCTTCTTTCTGGATAAAAACGTCCCGTGCACCAGAGTGGCACCTCGGGGGCCAGTGAGGTTTCTCCGATTCCTACCATCTTCAGTCAGGAAGTGTCCAAACTCCTTGTCCCCAACTCCTGTCTTTGTGGAAGGGTGGAGAGTGGAGCACTTTGTTCACACACGTGTGTACATTTGCAGTCAGTACCCTACTTGTTTCTCCTCCCAGCTTGCCATGCCCCAGATACTCGCAGAAAGTTGATAGTGAATTATTTCAACAGATGGCTGAATGCCTGCTGTGTGCCAGGCATTGTGTAGGGGTGAGTAAAGCAAAGTGGAAATGAATACGGTACTGTAGCAAAAAGGAGTAACTTTTGGGTTTGTCTTCTTGAGGAATATGAACATATGTCAGATAATTTTTAGCATTCATAAATGATCACAGTGTTCTGAATTCGTATATTTTATATGTTATCTGAATAATAAGTCCCAGTGACTTTAAAGAAAAAAGTAGAAATAATAACTTATAGCTGCTCTTAGAGGTTTTTACTAATACATAGAACTCTAGAATTCTAGGTAGTTTGTGACATTTTCATTAAGTAGGTACAGTCTCACTTGTGAACAAATTTAGGTTAGGCTGAAAATTAAATTATTTTTGAAGTTTTATTTACTTGAAGTAATCCCCATACCCATCGTGGGGCTCGAACTCACGACCCCGAGATCAGAAGTCTCTTCCGGCTCTTTCAACTGAGCCAGCCAGGTGTCCTGAAAAGTTAATTTTTTGATGGCTCCTGGTTTGTACGCTGCGTACTCTTCCACAAATGACTTAAGTGAGGCGGTTGCCTAAGAGATAGTGAAGTTACGCTTTCTTCCAGCTTCACTCTTGCAAACATGGGCCAGGAGGAAGGTAGAGCATTTTGCATATTGTTTCAGCACCTGTCTACAGTGTGAAAGGTGTTGGAGCCAGCCAAAGAGCTGGAGTCATGCTCAGGGTTAATGTTTGCTTTGGAGGTCTGCCCAGACCATGGCCTGTTAGCAGTGATGCCCTAAACAGCCTCCTCCCCTGCACTGTTCCTTCCAGATCCCTGAGGCTCAGGTGCTTGTGGATGTCGGCTCTCCTTTGTCTTACTGGGGAAGGCGGGGTCTGTAGATTTGGGTGTTCTTAATCCTAGCCCTGACATAAACAGTTACCTGCCATCACCAGTTCAGGGGCAAAGTGATGGGACTGTGCAGTCCTCTGGAGCAAGACTGTCACCAAAGTTTATTCATTCGACCCTTGGCTTTCTAGGATGAATGCTCTAGAAAAAGAGTACCAGGTTCCCTGGACATTCTTAGAACTTAGGATTGGGTTAAAAGTTGCAGAATGTTTTCTTTTAAAAAATGTATAATGTTTTTATCTTTCATGTTAGTCAAAGTGTATTGTGCTGAATTGTTAGTACTATCTTTAAAGCACCCTTTCATTATATGACTAAACCCTTCTTTCTCTATTTCTTCTAATGTGCTGTTTATATTTTTCACTACAATTACGTATTTTAAAAGTTCTAACTCTGAATCTGGCAGCTAATAGACGGCCTGCAGGTACCTCGTTTTCTAATGCAATAACTTTTCCTTTCTTAATCTGTTCTTCTGATACGAAATCCAGTGAGGGAAGGGACTCTCCCAACCACAGAATCTTTGGTGCTTTGATGTTTGAAACTTTATGGCTTAAGATTCTTAAAGCTGATATTGTTTCTATGAATCTTGCTAGGGTGGCTAATCGACTAATTTATTCAATTAGTATATTAATTTCTACTGCTTTCTTCCTTTCAAATGCTGCCCCTCAGCCCGTCTGGCATGTTTGATTATGACTTTGAGTAAGTTTGATTTGAATTAGTATTTGTGCTGTGTTGTTTAGTGTGTAGAGACCAATATGCCTTTTTGAGACCTTTCTAACCCATAGTTTATCTGTTTAATTGTAGGTATGTATATTAGGTTAGGCTGGGAAGTTTTTTTTAAAAACAGAAAAACGTGATGGAGGTAACATTTTATTTAATAACTTAAGCAAAATTAAGTAAACTTCACTTTTATGCATCTTAATTTCTTTAAAAATAGATAACCTTTACTTTAATTCACATTTAAATTGATTTTCTGGCTTTGCTTCATAAGGAGATTAATAGTTTAAGAACTTGATATTTTGCTTTGGAAAGATTTAAAAATTGAAATTTGTTTAATTTCTTTTGTGTTTCATGTCCAGAAATACAAACTCCTAGTCTCTTTCCTGTTCTTAATCATTATGTGTCTCCGTGATTATCAGTGATGTAGTTACAAAGCTAACACATTAACATAGAGCATGCCCTCTTAATCCAATCTCTTTAACGCATAGTTTTGAATAGTTTTTAAATTATATGGCTTTCATAACTGCTGTATATTTCTTTTTGTCATCTAAGTTTGCCTTGTGGCGAAAGTATCTGCTTATGTATTTAAATACTTGCTTAATAATATCTGGGTAAACAACTAAATACGACATAGTCTAATGAAGAATGTGGGTTTTACTTAACCAAATAGTCTTTGTTATAGCTTGTGCCCTATGCAGTAGCTGATTCCTGGCCCCTCTTTCTGTAAATTAAAATGCAAATGTTTATCTTTTCTATCACAGGATTGATCTGAAGTTAAACAAAAAACCACGAGCTGTAAGTATCAGCCAGACCATTTCAGAGAGGCTGGTGGTTTTGTAGATGATTAGAAAAATGTGTTCTCTTCCGAGCTGAGTGTTCTAATCTCAGATTACAGCTCTCCATTTTAAAGGCTGGGGTATCCAATTGGATATACTTCAACTTTTAAGGGTTACTTAGTTTTTTTTTGCTTTTTTTTTGTTTGTTGTTTGGTTGGTTCTTGTTTTGTGTTTTTTGTTTTGTTTTGTTTTTATTAGAGAGAGAGGTCACACATTTTTACTGAAGAAAAATTCCCTTTGATTAAAGAATGAATTGTTAATACTAGTTGTTTTTATTTTTGTTTTGTTTTGTTTTGGATTGGTGAGCTCGGGGGGCCTAAGTAAGGGCAGAATTAATGTTTAAGATGTGAAATATTGTCTATTATATTTGGACTAGAATCTTTGGCTATAGAACAGTCCCCTAGCAGGGCTGTTGATGGATTATTTTCTTAGGTTCCAACTAGTGTTCTGAGAGTAAGTTGGGACTCTCTCTTTCTCTCTTCAGGATTATTAGAAGACTCATTAGTGCAGAAGCTGCAGAAGCTTCCAGGCTGTAGAGCCCTGCTTCCCTCCTCCAACCTCACAAAGATCCATATCCCTCACCTGAGTGCGCAGCCATCCACCTCTGCTTTCCCAGACCCGGTGCCTGTGACTCTGAATAGTTTGTTCTGAAACGTGGTGACAGCTCATTTCTGTAAGACCACATTGGATCATTTACTGTGTGTCATTTTTAGTAACAGAACTGCAAGAAGACCAAGACATGGTTATAATTCCAGCAAGTTGCTAACTCTGCATTTCTCCCTTCTTGGAATGAATGTGTCCCCCCCAAAACTGGCTGGCACCAGCTTCTTCTGTGATACCCATCAAGAAGTGTTCTCTGGTTTTGTTTTATGCTGAAGGTAGAATGTAGGTCATGTTTCAGAGGGAGGCTGTAAATATCGGGCATTTTCTTACTTTGTTTGTGTTTTATTATTTTTCTATTGTTTTTACCATCTTTTTTTCTTTGGGGACTTTTTGTAATGCCGTTGTACAGCACATACCTTCCTGCCAACATATCTGATCATCTGCTTCGTGCAGTTGCCCGTATTCTTAACTGAAAAGAATCTGGTTTACCATAAAGAAAATGGGGAACTTGGCTCTGTGTTTTTGCAGGGGGAAGGTAAAGAGGGTTTATTTAATAATTACCTATCTTAAATCTTTCTGCGTTGGAAGCAGTTTCATGTTCAAGGAACAGGAAAAGCTGAAAAACCTAAGTTTAAATCAATCCTTTTAAAATAGATATTTTTATTCTTTTATATAAATAAAATTTCACAGGTGTTGACTTCTTATGCTTTACTTTTAAACCTGAGATTGTTTTTTTCACTTATTTTATTTATTCGTATCATGCCTTATGGAAATCTCTTCCTTTTTCCATTTTTCTTTCTTTGCTGGTATCTGCCTGATTAAACATTGCTCTAAAAATCACTAAGGTATATGGAAAGGCTCAGCATTACCCGCCAGAGCTGGTAACGTTTGGAATTCTTGAGGAGAGAGAGATCGGATCTGTGAGAGGCAGCGATGCCCAGCAGACCCCCTGCCTCACAGGGCTGCTCTGGCTGGGGAGCTTGCCGGTTTATCGAGCTGTTATCTGCCTCTGGAGGGGGGCTTGACCTTGGCTGCTCACGGGAGGCACCTGGGAAGCTTAAGGACCTGCTGGTGCCTGCGTCGCACCCCCAGAGACTCCAGCTGGGGTGCAGTCTAGTGGCTGGGATTTCCTTCCGAAGAGTCCCTGGGATTCTGATGAGAAGCCAGGCTTGAGAACCACTGCATGAGGAGTGTTTGATTGAAATCCTATGTTGTGAATCAGTCTAGGAGATAAGATTTGGGGCCCCATCTTTCCTTTGATGCTGTCTAGTCATAGTCCTTGACTTAGGCCCATATCTTTGTTAGAACAAGTATGTTCCATTGTGATAATATTGGTAGAGCTGAATACGGATGGCATCTGTTAGCAGAACAAGTCTACCTTGTCAGATGTGCAAAAGCTTTCACTCTTGTTCTCAAATAAACTCTCTCTCTTTTTTTTTTTGGACTCTGTGGCTAATTAGATGTCTTTGGTAGTAAGAACTCCAATGTTAAGGTTTTTAAGAAAATAGTTTCTTATATTTAGATTGATCCTTAGAAAAAGGAAAAAAAAAAAAAACAATTATAAAGCTTCAAACCATGGGGACCAGCAGATTTCTATACCCTCCTTTGTCGGTTTCTCTCCTTTCCTGGGAGAGAAAAGTGGGGCTTCCTGTGGTCTCCGTGGCCTAGAGGAGAGCACACAGCAAACCTGAGAACATTTCTCTCATAGTTTTGACATTTGCTTGAGATCTGGTGGGATTGCTCTTAAAAAGTTATATTATATAAAAACATATCTGTGTATATGAATACACACGTATGTATATGATCATGGTTAGAGGTAGGCTGCTTGCTTTATACTTATTTTCTCTGTAAAGTTTTCAGTCATTGATTAGGGGACCTCCCAAGTTTTCCTGTAAGCTGGCCACAGACTAAAGATATTTAAGTCACGAGGGAGTGCTTATGTTCTCTAAATTGGAGACATTTGGGCAGAAACCCCAAGAGATGCCTACCATGCTTGTGATATTTGTCGCTTTGGTTATTAACTAAGTTTGTCTGAAAGACTCAGACTTGACCAGTGACCCTGCCAGAGTGGCTGCCAGGACCCATGAGAGGGACTTCCTTCTAGGCAGGCCTTCACGGGATTATCAGGGTCTGGAATAGTATTTTGCTTTAGGCCCTTAGGCTTCTTATCTCCACAACGGGAAGAAGTTGCCCTTAGCTCGTGTTCGAGGTTATAAGACACTGAAAAAAAAATCCAGACTCGTGGTAGTTCTATTTCATGTCTTCTCCTGGGAGGATGGTGTCTGTACACAGCTCCCAAGGGAGTCTCAAGTATGCTTGCTTTTCCCGCGGCTGAGAAATCGTTTATTTTGTTGAAACTCCGCATGTTCTAAATAGCGTCAGACCCTGCAGGCTGAAGATGGAGAGTGGGGACGACCCACAAAGGAGAGGACTGCTTGTTCTGTGGGGCCGGCGGGAGGGCCTGAGGGAAGTGCCGGGAGTCGGACGGGGTTGGCAGGCCGAGGGCACAGGAGTTCAGTGCCGCTGTCTGCGTCTTGGGGGCCTCCGGAATGCTTTGAGAAGTGGAGCCTTTGGGGGCTAGAGAATACTCTGGAAGTATCCTACAAGGAGGACTGTTGATACCGCAACCTGTGTGGTGAAGAAAGGAATGGAAACAAGTATTTAAATGGCCTAACTTTGAAAGGAGTAAATATGCTGTTTTGAAACACTCTGCGACCTGTTTTTTGCTTTTATTCTGACTTGTCTGCCCCTCATCCTCGCTCCCAACTCCTGAGGCATGACTGCATGTCAAAATCCCCGTCTGAAGCCCGCTGCCAAGGCTGCTGCACTGGGGCCGCGTGGAGTGTGAACGCGCAGCATGTGTGTTTGTACACGGGGACCTCTCCGGGCTGCTGTCCTGCTCGGGGCCTGGGAAGGTGACTAAGGAGAAAGCATTGCGATTCTCCCCTGTCCATGTAAATGTTACTGTCTCTTGAATTTTCTAAGTGGTAACCTTCAGGATTGGAAGCAGTTTTCACTTTGGAAAACTTCTGTAGACTAAAATCACAGTAAAATCGTCACTGCCAAGATGGGCTGTGGTGTTGATTCCGACCCCCACCTCAGCGCAGGGCGGTGGTCCCCCAGGAGGAGGGTGTATGGAGGATGGCCTGTGGCTGGGAGCGGGGGCGGTTGGAAGGGTTCATTTCAGGCCTTCAATTTGTTTTTATTTTCTGGCTCAGCCTTTTTTAGTTGTCGCTTTAAACATGGTATATAATAACATGTAAAAATATTCATTAGTACGTGGAGATAGTTGATGAATAAACCTTAGGTTGAACCACAAGCAGTTGTTGCACTTCAGCCATCCTGCTCTTTAGAACGGGCAGTTATCCTGATGTAACACCACCTACGTGCTGGGGGTGTGTGTGCTCTAAGCGTTTACTGTCCGTGGGCAAGAATAACCTTTGGAGGCCCCTGGCCGACAGAACCCTCCTCAGATCCCCATCCCCATAGCTTATTTCTGTACCTTAAGGAGGTATTTCATTTGAATAAATAATACGTGCAAATGGCATAAATTCAAATAGTACAGGAGTATGGTCAATGAAAAAAAAAAAGTCCACCATCCCTCAACAACCATCTGTCCTTCCCAGAGGTGGTTCCTCACGGACCCTTCTGGAGGAGCTTTGTACACTAATGAGTGATGTGCACACAGCCATGTGCCTAGTACCAAAATGGTAGCTAGTCGTACAGCTTAGAAAGCGTTCTGTGAATGCAGCTCGTGAACCTCATTTCTGTCGGCTCTTCAGCATTCCTTTATTTTTATTTTTTTTAAAGATTTTATTTATTTATTTGAGAGAGAGAGAGACAGTGAGAGAGAGCACAAGCGAGGAGAAGGTCAGAGAGCGAAGCAGACTCCCCATGGAGCTGGGAGCCCGATGCGGGACTCGATCCCGGGACTCCAGGATCACGCCCTGAGCCGAAGGCAGTCGTCCAACCAACTGAGCCACCCAGGCGTCCCTTCAGCATTCCTTTATGTGTGTACACCACACTTTATTTAATCAGTCCGCTGCTGATGACATTAATGCTGTTTTTCATCTTTTGTCATTTTGGGCAGGGTCATAGTGCCTTATGTTTTGCAAATATGATTCTTAGTGGTGGGATTGCCGAGCCACCGTGTCAAAGGGTAAAAACACAGATTTCCCTGTGACTTGATTGCCCAAATCACTTTTTAAATGTGAATACATGCGTTTTTTTCTCCTTTTCCATTCCTTCTTATTCCTCCACTTCCTGAGAATTTTTCTTGGGTGATTTGTTACCCATAACAGTTGGAATTTTCTGGAGCTTTCAACTTTGTAAAGGGCAGTGCATAGAGTGGGCGACTCTTCATCTCAGGGTCATGAGTTCAAGCTCCACACTGGGCACAGAACTTATGTTTAAAAAAAAAAAACAGCAAAGAAAAAAGAATTCCCATCTTTGCCTTAGCACTTTCTATATTATTATCTTTAGAATCTTGTTTTTGGCTCCTACTGGAGATGCTTGTCTCTGGGCATTTGGTTCAGGCCCGTTGCTCAGCGACCTCCTGCCGCACAGACAGTCATACCAGGAGACACCAGCAGGTGGCAGGCAGAGCCCCACAAGCACCCCTGGCCTTTAGTGGGGCTCTAATCTGGAGAGCAGCCAGAATCAGAGCAGTTGGACTCTTCCCAGACCCAGCAACATAACCAGCCCAGGGTGGGGTGGGGTGGGTTGCCTGATCCTTCCTTCCCTTCTACTGAGTTCGTAGCCATTTCTTAAATGGGTGAGCAATTTAAGATGGCCAGTACCTGCCTTGAGATGTCCTTCAAAAGGCCGTATCCCAGGATGACAGCCTGAGGCCAACTCCCCATCCAGGAACTAGCTGGAAGGATTTACATATCATGGCCTGGGATGGCCCGTGTTCCCTTAATTGTAGGGCTCTACTTCCTGTCTCTTTTCAGCCAAATCTCCCACACCCTTCCCATGAACGAGGAGGTCCTCAGAACAGGCTCTTACTCACCACCCTCTACTCCACCCACTCTGCTATGGTCTAGGGGAGAAAAATGAGACAGAGGTTTGAGAAGCCCTGGAGCAGAAGTGCTAGGATCCCAGGACTGCCTTATTTGGGGGCAGGAGCCTCTGGGGACCAGCGAGGCCCAGGGTGTGAGGTGCCGGCTCCACCCGCCGCTCTCGACTCCCCAGTTTTCCTGATGGAGACCTGCCCAGCCTCACCTTGAGGGCAGGGGTCTTGCCCTTCTGTGTAGGGGAGGAAGTGGCTGCGCAGGGGGCGGTGTCAGTGGTGGCCTTTTTCCCAGTCACTGCTCCACACCAGCCGCCCTGCCAGGAGACCAGGGATGTGTGAAGTGCTGGCAGCACTGGGGGTATGGGCCCTGGGAGGGCTGCTTCCCCAGCCTCAGTGCCCTTGGGCTCCTTGCTGAAATGCCCCAGATGTTTAGAGACCGCTGGGTTTTCCTCAGGCCAGTGGAGTCGGATGGGGACAGAGTGGGTGGGGACATCCAAGGAAGGGAGCTTCATCCATTTGGGGCCAGTTTGTTCTTTTCCAGGGAGGCTGAGGTTTCTCGAGTCCCCCTACGCCCCCCACAGGGTTAACCCACCTTTGAGACTGAACTCGGGGAAAGCAGACTGCTGAGAGCCCCAGGGTGAGGCGGGGGACCTGTGGAGGTGGGGAGGGGCTGGCAGCCGGCCATCCTCTGGGAGCTCCCTGGGATCATTTCCCAACAATGCAGGGATTTGCATACTCACTGGTTTCCCCATCAGCTTCTCGGCTCTTGGAACCAGGAAAGCAGAGGAGGAAAGGGCAGGCAGGGCGACAGCCATCTATCTGAGTCCCAACCCCTTAGCGCCTGGGCAGGTGGAAGCTGGGTCTTGGGATCGCTTCCAACCCTGCCACCCTCACCTTCCCGCGAGCCCTGGGGGGAACCTCACACCGCTTTTGAGAGGCAAGCCAGGAAGCTGGGGCTTTAGGAGGGCTAGTGAGTTGCATAGGTCCCCCCTAGCCAGGACCCTTCCCTCTCAGGCTGGACCCCCACAAACTGAGGAGTCTTCTTGTCCATCTAGAGTGATGCAGGGTTCACTGTGTCTGTTGGATGGGTGGGAAGCGTTGAGGCCCTGTGAGGGAAGGGGCTTCAGTGGGTGGGGCAAGAGCTGGTTTGGGAGAACTCCACCCTTGAAACCCACGTCCTGGGGAGGACACATACATCCGGGTCTTTGGGCCTGGCAGCCAAGTTGAGGAAGAGGCCCAGAGGAGCTGCTCCAGGTCCTGGAGGGCGGGCGCAGCACAGCGGGGGGGAGCTCAGACCCGCAAGGCCCCGGGCTGACGAGCCACCCTGGAGCCTGGCCTTGGCTGGCACCTGCCGCGTGGACTCGGCCGCCCCTGTGGGTGCCCATCAGCCAGACAGTGGTGCCGCATGCAGCCTGGGCCTGTTACCTGCTGCCCACCTGCCTGGAGGGTCCTTCCCCCGCACCCCAAACACAAAAACAGCAAATGACACAGAGCTCAGCTCTGGTCAAGGGCCAAATGTGAGCCCTCGAATTCTCAGGCAGCCGGCTGGTGGGATGGGAAGAGGCGCAGGCACCTTACTGCTCCTTCCAGCCTGCTCCCGAAGCCTCGTGGCCTTTGTGTCCCACATGGTGTGCAGATAGAGGCGGGCTTGGGTTTGGCTGCTGGGGTGCCCACTGCTGAGCAGTCAGCCCACTGTCAGGCTGGAGGGATTCTTTGTGGTGGCTGTATACCTAACAGGGTTGGGAGGTGCAGGCTGAGGGTACCCCCTGCCTCCCTCCTTCTCAGGCCTGAGAGTTGTTGCAAAGCAGCGTCTGGGGTCCTTCCTTCTGGTGTGTGGAGCCGCGGCCCCACACTCGAGGGCCTGCTCCAGCCTGCCCTCATCTCTGGGACCTCAGGCAAACCACTCAGCCTGGCATTGCCAGTGGCCTTCCTTTGCCAGGCCAGTAGCTGATAATGAACTGGACAGTCTGGTCTTTTAGCTTCCTGTCCCATAAAAACAAACAAAGACCCACAAATAGCCTTGTAATCTGGAATACAGTACTTGACTGGAGAAAATATTTTATAAGGAAGGCAATGGCTTTTCTCAGTGCAAATAAAACCTTCCAAGGAGGCTGGAAGCAACGAGCATGGGGTGCCTTCAAGAGCACATGTTGGGGCTTCGAGATGTTTGCTGAGATCATTCTCACTTTGCGTCTGCTTCCTGCTTTAAATGCAGGCCTCTAAAGAATGTCTCGGGTGAGGTACTTGGGGTGGTGGGGCTCAGTCGGTTGAGCATCTGACTCTTGATTTTAGCTCAGGCCATGATCTCAGGGTTGTGGGATCGAGCCCCACATCAGACTCCCCGCTCAGCAGGGAATCTGCTGGACATTCTCTTTCTCCCTCTCCCTCTCCCCTCAAATCACTCTTTCCCTCTCTCAAAATAAATAAATAAATAAATAAATCTTTAAAAAAAAAAAAAAAGTGTTCAGGGTGAGGAGCATAGTTGGGGCCCAGTGTGTGGGGAGATGGTCACACCAGCATTCTCCTCAACATGATGCACAGATGTTCTGTGGTAAAGCAGTTTCTAAAAAAAGAAAAAATACAGATACTATAAAAGCTTCACAAACAATAAGTACAGATTAGGTGACATGTTCAGCTATAGAGTTATTAAAACTGTATTTTTTCTGTTTTCTCCTGCTGATGGTGTTTTGTTTGGGGACCATTTTTGATAGCCCAGCTTTTCACTTAAAATCTTTAACATTTATATCTCATTTTTTCACTGGAGAAAAGTGTTTTTCCTTCCTGGCTGCCTTCCTTCTAAGGGCCGCTGAGAGGGTTGAGATGGTGAGGTGAACATAGCCCACAGAGAGCGACACCAGAGGCCCCTTAGATGAGCACTGACTATGTGCCAGGCCCTGGGTCATGTGGCCAAACACACACTCTCACGTCCTCCGTACAATCCTGTGAGGTAGCTACCATTAGTATCTCCATTTCGTAGATGAGGAAACTGAGGCCCACGGAAGGGCAGTCACTGGCCCCCGGTGAATCTGGTGACAGAGCCAGTTCCTGAGTTTGGGACCAGAACCCCTACCCTCCCGCATGGAGGCTACCCCGGCGTCGCCTCTCCACGAAGCTGCCACACCCCCTGCTTCACTCTGCAGCTCTGCGTCGAGGACTCTGTAGTGTCTGGGAGGGTGGGGCCGGAGCCGGGCACCTAAGGGCTCCCCCACCACCCTCTCTCCTCAAACCCTCCCGAAAGCCCTCTTCTCAGCCAGATGGTTTTCTGTCCTCAGCTCTGGTCACAGGGCAGAAAAGGGGAACAACTGAATCCCAACCCCCACCCCCTGCCACCCCACTGCCTCAGGATGGACTTCAATTCCCCAGCCCTCCCCCACCCCTGCCTGTGGGTCCCCCCCACCCCAGGGCCTGGCCCTTGGCCTATTAGGAAGGCCCTGCTCCCAAGGGACCAAGCACTTTGAGTCGAGTGCACGCCTGCTGATTTTCCGCTGCGCAAAGCCCGCCCAACCCCCAAGCACAACCCACACCATCATCTCCTAAAAGGGCTCACACTGTACTTTATTGACGTGGTCAGGGAGGCAGGGACTTACAAATTTAACGTTATACTTGTACACATACATATATGCGTTCCCACTCTTGTGGAAGGGAGAGATGACTTGAAGTACAGAGGAGCGGAAGAGAGGGTGGGGGCAAGGAGACAGGCGAACAGAGAGGGACAGAAGGTGGGTTATTAAGAAGCATCTTGCTTACTAACATGAAGCCTGGTGCCCCGCGAGAGCA
This sequence comes from Neogale vison, assembly GCF_020171115.1. NCBI lineage: Eukaryota > Metazoa > Chordata > Mammalia > Carnivora > Mustelidae > Neogale > Neogale vison. Next base: position 28,868,706 of record NC_058092.1, on the reverse strand, counting down.
CGGATGAGGCCTCATTGGCGTACAGGAGGGGCCCTTGGAGGGCAGGCACATGGTGCCTAACTAGCCAGCTGAGGCCGGCATCCCAGGGACGGGGCGGAGGTGGGGGGCCGTGCACAGGGGCCCCAGCCCAGGCCTCTGCTCCCCACCGCCTCCCTCCCCGCCCTCTGAGAGAAAGGAGGGTTTGGGCTTCAGCCACAGACTGATGCCTTTACGGCAGCGTCTCCTTAAACGACAGATACAATGTGCATCAACAGGGTGATCGCTCCTGCCCCACACGGCAGCTGGCAGCTGGCTGCAGGCGCCGGGTGGGCCAGAACCAATCCTACAGTATCTTTGGTTTGCAGGTTCCCTTCCCTATTTCACTCCTCCCACAGTCCAGCCTTGGGGGCGGCTGGCGCAGCACAGCTGGCTCACTTGCTGGGGTGCCGGGGCTGGTAGGAAAGGATCTCGGCAGCCAGCCGCTGGGGGTCCAGGAGCTGCGGGAAGCGCCCCATCACAGCCTCTACCAGGTGTGGGGGGAAGACCCCGCACAGCTTGGTGTACACGCTGGCTCGCTCCTTGGCCAGGCTGCTGGTCCCGCCCCACGGGCCCCTGTCAGCACCTGGGCCTGGCACCTGCTGGTCCTGCAGGACTGGGGTGGGCGGGGGCAGCTGGTACGGCTCAGACCAGTACTCTCGAGGTGCAAAAGCAGCCGGCGGGGGGGCATAGTCGGCAGGGACACTGAAGTGGCCGGCACCCACGGCCCCTCCAAAAGCAGAGAAGGCCCGAGGGGTTGGGAGCTCGGCCCCGTAGGGGCTGTAGCCGGCGTAAGGGCCCCGAGGAGGGCCGGGCTCACCAGGGCCTCCTCCGCGAACCCCCCACAGTTCTGACATCTGGCTCTCCAGGGAGCCGATGCCCGAGTCCAGACACTCTTGGGAGGTGTATGGGAGAGAATCTGGTGTCTGGGAGAATAGGTCTGTGGGCCCAAAGCTGCTGCCACTGCCCCCACTAGGGGGCAGGATCCTGCCCGCTGGGGCGAAGGGCTGGGTCAGACCCTCTCGGTGCGGGGCTGGGGATGCCTGGGCTCCCAGCTTCTTCCCATCCAGGCTACACTGCTCATGCTCTGTGGGCACAGAGCTGGGCTGGGATGAGGGTGAAGCCCGCTGGCCACTTTTGTCCTTGCCCGGGGCCCTAGCGGGTGGGAGGAGGGCGTTGGCGCGGAGCTCGTCAGCCACAGAGCGCTGTGGGCGGCTGGGCCGCTCCGGGTGGAAGAATCGGCACTTGATCCCGTAGGTGCATTTTCTCCCTGCAACACAGTGAGGACAGCTCTGAGCTGGGGGCGGGAGGCTCCAGGACCAGGGCCGGGAGAGGAAAGGGAGTGGCATGGGAAACTTGGGGTTGGGTAGTCTCTGAGAGGAAGAGCTCTGGGCCCATGTCTCTTACCGTAGGGACAAGGCTGCTTCCTGTGCTCTGCTGTGAGTGGCTTCTTACGAAGGAAGTTGTCCAGGCTTGGCCCATGCCGGCCCAGAGGGTCATCAGGGGGCATGAACCTGCAGAGGAGGTGGGAGGCATGAAGGGAACTTCCCGGGGCTGAGCTAGGGAGGGGGGCTGGACAGAGAGCCTCACAAGGAAGAACAAGAGGGAGTGCAGCTCCTAAAATTGGTGAGCATCCTGCATGACATCCCTCGGCCCCAGGTGGGACTACCCCAAGGGAGGGGAGGAGGCCCCAGCTGGAGAGGCCATTAGAGCAACTCTCCAAGGCCATGGGAGACCAGCAACCTGAAAATCCAAATCAAAGGCTGCATCCATCCACTGGCTGCTGATCAGGGGCTGAGTGCCAGGAACCACTAACTACAAACCATCACTGCTGCTTCTGCCCCACCCTCCACATTAACCCCCTCCCACCCTGTGCCCCCATCCCCAGCCTGACCTTCCTACCTGGTGCCAGGTCCCTCTCACTCCCAAAGCTGCCTGGATGCAAGGCCGTGGCCCCAGCAGAGCTCCTCCTAGCTACCCCCAACGCTCAAGGACACATCTGGCTTCCCCTCTCCACCCTGGGACCCCAGACCATACTTGACCCTGATCCCCAAGGACTAGGACCGTACTTGTCGTTGACGAAGGAATACATGAGCAGCCGCTCCTCAATGAAGCGCTTCCATTCCTGCCGCTCGCTCTGGAGGTCCCGGTACGTGTCGTTGGAGACCACCACCCCGTCAGACTCGAAAGCGAGCTTCACAATGAATCGGTCATCATAGCACACCACGCGCTTGCCACCCACGCGCCGAGACGGGGTGAACACCAGGATCTTTTTCTTCTCCAGCTCCCGCAGGATGTGCTGGTCTGTAAGACAGCGCCAACAGAGGTCAGGGCTGCCGAGGCCCTGGAGCTCCTGCTGGCCAGGCACAGAGGATCTGAACCCCAGGTGTCCAGCAGGAGGAGCTGAGCGCAGAGGAAGCTGGGGAAAGCAATGCCGGTCCCTGCTTGAGGCCTAAAAGCGGCTGTCACACCCAAAGGGTCGCTCCTGGGGAGAAGCCCCGCTGAGTGGGGTTGGAGGGGGCAGGATATCCCCTGCCCCCACCCCCCCTCAGAGGTGCTACCCACCTGTGATGGGCACATCAGGCCGAGGCTGCTCCTTCCTCCAGGATGGCACAAATACTGTGATGTCTGTGTGGCCCCGCTCCAGAAACCAGTTCACTGCCAGGAGGATGCCCCGGCAGGAGAACACTTCCTTGTTCCCGTGACTGGGAAGGAGAAGAGGGGCAGGGTCAGCCTGCGAGGGTGGCTGGCCCACTCTCCCGTGGCCCCAAGCGCAAAGGCCTTGCTCCCCAGCCCCTGGCCTGGCCTGGGTGGCAGGGAGGCCAGGCTCAGCCCACTGCCCTCTGGCCTAAGGCCTGCATTCCCTGCTGGTTCCCACAGTGTCCGGGATGGCCTGACCAGGGACTTTCCCTGACGTTCCATCTCCCGACAGTGAGGAGCCGCCCAGGAATCTGGTGGCACCCGCTCCCCATGTGGGGGAGGGTCAGGCTGCTTGCAACACACCTGGGGGTGGGGGAAAGGCTCCAGGAGCCTTCTGGTTCCTGCCCCGCCCGGGGGTGCTGGGACCACGGGGACACGGACGTACACAGGCACACTGAGTCACCAGTCCTCCCTCGCCCCGCTGGGTGGTGCTGTGGGTGGGGGTTGGCTGGGACAAGCCCCGGCTAACTGGAGAGAAACCAGATTGCTCCGGATTAAACCTGGATTAAAGTTCAGTCCCACACAGGCCCCAGGGCTGGGACTGAGGAGGCTGAAGGGGAAGGAGGCACGATCCACTGTCCCACATAGGGCAGCCGCTGACCCAGTGGGAGAGGCGCGCAGAAGCCTTTCAGTCTGAAAGTGAAAGAGCCTTTCCTCCCAAGACTGCCAATTCCCCCAAATGCCTAGACTGCTCTGTGCCCTCCTAGCCCCTCCTGGCAGGGCAGGAGCAGAGGCAGAAAGGCCATCTGGAAGCCACCAGGGGACTCTCTGTCAGGAGAGATGGGAGGTGGGCCATCCCCCTGCTGCGGTCTGACAAGGTCACCCCCTCCAAAGGTTGCTGGATCCAGAAGCAAGCCTGGATCGGCTGCTGGCTTGCTCTGGCTCAGTTTCCCTAGCTGAAAAATGGGCCTGGCAGTCTGCAGGGCCCGTGTCAGTGGCTTCACTTTCATGTCTGCTTGAGGCCAGAGACAGTCCAGCAAAGGGAGGTTCCAGCTGGCTTCCTGGGAGGGTTGAGGGGTGGGAGCTCCTGGGGAACCAGTGGCTGTTGTAGAATGCCTCCAAGCCCAGGCTGCGGGCCCTGTACGAGGCCAGCTACAGCTACTCCCCAACAGCCCCCGCCCCTCAGATACTCATATTTGGCAAATAAAACAGAATAAACGTTACACAAAAGAGGCAAGTCCATGGGCAACCACATCCTGTGGGTGGCTGGGGTGGGGGGAGGCTGGTAGCTCGAGTCCCAAGAGAAGGGAGAGATGGGAGCAGGGTAGCTGGGGGCATGGAGGCTGTCTGGGGCTCCCAGTCTGAAGGTCTCCATAAATTGTAGGGGAGGCAAAGTCCAGCTGAAGGCAGTGCTCATGCCCACCAGGTGGTGGGGCCTCCCCACTGTCCACCAGCCTGTTTATAATGAAAGTTAACATTTACTGAGAGCAGGGAGCCCTGCCCTGATCTAAGAGCTTAGCAAGGAATCATCAGCAGGCTTCTGAGGAGGGTCCTATCATTAAAGGCTCCTCTCCCCTCCATTCCCATGAGAAAACTAATCCACGGAGCACAACCAGTTGCAGGGACTGTGGAACAGGGATGCAGCCCAGAGCCTATGCTCATTCTCAGGCACAAAGCACCAACCCTGGCTGGGGAAGGGGGGCAGATAGGGCTGAGTGGGCACCAAGCTCCTTCTGGAGGCCAAATGGGTCCCACACCTGCTTTCGTCATCCTTACACGGCCACAGTGAAGGCAACTGGGGATCCAGAACTCATCTAAGGCTCCCCGGCTAGCGGGAAGGGGTAGAACTTGAACCCACATCTGGGGCTCCTGGCTTGCCTTCCTAGTCCTAACAGCAAGACCTGAAGTTTGTGCAATAGAAAGAAAAGCTCCCCAATGTGAGCCCAAACAAAGTGTTAGGGGGTAGGGACGGGCTGGGAACAGGAGACAAGGATGCATCTGGCCAACTCCAGCTCTTTCTCAAGACCCACGAGAAACGGCACTGCCTCTGAGAAGCCTTCCAGGACCTTCCAGGACCTTCCAGGATAGCTCAGATCCCTGGTTTCTCTTCAAATGCCCAGTGCTTCTCCTGTCACATTCCACCCCCCCACCCCCCCACTCCCTGAGCCTCTGCTGCCTCCCCACGACCATGGGAATGTGATCATCCCCGGCTTGGCTCCCTGACTCAGGAGAGCAGCCGGTGCACACACACCCACCATCCCCATGTCTGTACACACATGTGTGCGTGCACATGCCCCATCCTAGCCAGCATCTGTAAACTCAGGGATTTAATCCAGGAGAGTTACTGCCTCTGGGCATGAAAAACCTGTGGTGGGGACAAGTCTGCTCGCAGCTGTCCTAGCCCCTAAAATACTTCGCAGGCAGGTAGTCAGAGTCCTGCTCTTGGAAGGAGCTGAACCCGAGGCAGTTCCGCAGGTCAAGCCAGGGCAGAAGTGCCTCGCTAGAGCTAACTTCAGTCCGTCTTGCTGTAGTGAAGGAAGCTCTGCTGGCACAGGAAAACCAAACATCCTCCCTCCCCACCGCAGTCCTGTTTGCCTAGAAGCTCAGGCACCCCCAGTCCAGCTAACTAGATACTGGCTAAGTTGTGGGAGGACGTAGGGCACTCCGGCTAGGGTGCTCCCACCCAAGGACAGAGGGCAGGGCCAGGCCAGACTAGCCAGGTGAAGAGATCTGCCTGGGCTGGGCCCAGCTAGAGGAGAAAAATTCCCTTAGAAGGAAACAGAGGTGAATTTCCCCACGATTTGCATACGCTGGGGGCTGGCCTGCCTGCCCTTTGGGGGGGGAGGGGGCAGCAGGGCAGGAACCCAGCGGCAGCAGAGACAGGAAGTCTGAGGCTGGAATTCCCCTCCTGCTACAGCCCAGCTCAGAAACCCCCCCGCGGCTGTGCCTCTCCGGGCTGGCTCCTCCGGCCAGCCCCCTCCTCCCGCCCAGGCCCCTCCTCCTCCCGCCAGGATACAAACACACAGAACACATGGCTGTCCCGGGGCCGGGGGGGTGTGTGTGTGGCGGGAGATGGTCAGCGCAGCCTGCCCAAGGCTCCAGCGGAAGAAGTCACAGACCCGCGAGGCTCCTGGGCCAGCCACAAGCTGCTGGAGCCAGAGAGGGGATCCCTCTCAAAGCACAGATTGTGACCAGCTGCCGCTAGCATGCGGGAGCCAGCTTTATCCAACCTAAACACGGAGGATCAGCCCATTTCAGAGGCAGGAAGATTGATCCCAAGTTGGCAGAACAGGGCCCCCTGCACAACGGCTTGACCCGGGACCCGCCTGACTGCTGACTGCTGACTTGACCCAGCTGGGTTGGGAGTGGGCGGGGCCAAGGGCATTGAAGCCTTAAGAAGCCCCCCACCCCTCCCAGGGGGACCCCTCAGGGCAGCCAGGGAAGGAGCCTTCTCCAGACCCCCGACCAAGGGCGGGGCGGGCCGAGGCATGGAGGTGGGGCTCCTTGACCACGCCCACCAGAACTTTTCCCGGTCTACGACCCACCCAGCCCCGACCTAGAGGGCGGGGCCTGGACTGAAGGGAGGTCTGGGCTCCCCAGGCTCAGCCCCAGCGGGGCCACCGGGGTTCACCTGACCCCATTCCCTGTAAGTCTTGGCGAAGAGGGGAGGACTGCTGGGGTGGAGTCCTGGCTCTGGCCCTGGCGGGGGGCTCGGGGGACTAGGCCCAGTCTAGCACAGGTAAACCTGGCTGTAGCAGAGGTGACCCAAGTCACAACTGACCTGCCCCCCCACCCCCATGTAAGCCAGATCCTGGGGGTCACTCTTGGTCACAACGACAAAGGTCCCAGTACCTGGGCCTACTTCCACAGGAGTCCAGGTCTGGCACAAGGCCTCAGAGGCCCCAGATCCCGAAGTAACAGTGGTAACAGCTACTGCTTGCTGAGCTTGGGTGTCTGCAGGCTCGGTGCCTCCTCTCCTCACAATGTCACCTCAGTAGGGGTTAGCTGGGTCTTACTGACAAGGAGAGAAAGCTCCAAGACATTAAGTGACCAACTCCTACACGGGAGAACTATAATCCCTTACACCATACTGCTTCGTGTCTCAGGAGAGGAATTAAGACTGAGTGTTGGTCTTTAGGGAGAGATAAAAAGCCCAGGGTGAACATCAGAGACAGGGGGACCCGGGTTCGAATCCCAGCTCTACCACTTACCAGTGGTGTGTGCCCACGGGCACATCTTTGAGCCCCTGTCCTCATCCCTAAAGCATTCCTAACAAACCCACTTCCAAGAAGCCATAAGTATTAAGGGAGAGCCTCAGTAAAGAGCTTTCCCTTCCTCTCGATCCGTTTGTGAGAACAGTTCAAATGCTTTCCTGAAGGCCCCTCTACCAGAGATGCAGAGACATAAGGCCATCACACCCCACCACAGGCCCTGGCCTTGGCCCCGGAAGTGACATGTACCTCATGGCCACGTTGCTCCCGTCGATGACCACAGGTCTCAGGTCACTGCCCTCCTTGTTCTCCTCTGGTGCCGAGGGTTCCAGGGTGGGAGCCTTGGGGGTGCCCCCACCCCGGGGGACTAGTGGGGGCTGAGTGCAGGGGTCTGGGGAGGCCTGGCGCTCCCGCTCGGATGCTGACCCATGTTTGACCAGCTCGCCCAGCACTGTGTTGGTGTCAGCCTGCACCCCCAGTTTCTGCAGGACACTGTGGATCTCAGCAGATGAGTAGCCAAGCTTCCGGAAGAAATCAACCTTCATCTGCAGCTCCACAGCCGATGTCTCCTCCACGCTGGGCTCCTGAGCTGGCCTGGGGGAACCCAGTTCCCACAGACTCATGGTGGGCTGGCTTTCTGAGTGGACCTCTCTCCACCTGCCACTCACAGTTCACACGGGTGGAAGGCACCTGTCACAGCTCCTGTAGGACAACCGTAAGAATTAGAGATGGATGGGAGTGGCACTCTCTCCCACCCCTCTCCAGCCCCTACCCACCCAACAGGTTCAGGCTACACAGGCAAAGCCATCTGCATGTGTCACCTCTCCTATCCTCTCAAAAGCTGTCCTGGCTAGGAGGCATCATTCTCACTATATAAAGGATGAAACTGAGCCACAGACTTCAAGAACTTAAGGTCACCCAGCTGTTAGCTGGTGGCGCAAAGACTCGAACTTGGGCAGTTTGGCTCCACCTCCTACCCCGCCCCCAGGCCCACGGCAACCCAGGGGACCCAGCAGTCCTGGAAGGCCTCGCAGGACGTCGCCGCGCCCCCACAGCTGCTGGGCGGGGCTCTCGGATGGAAACCCGAGGTTGGAAGTGCGCTCGGGGAGGGGGGAGGGGGTGCCGGGGGCTTCCCCGCTGAGGCCATCGCCTCCGCTCGCCCCGCGCTCCGAGCCCAGGCCCAGGAGGCGCAGGGCCCGCGGCCGGACTCGCGGGCCGGGAAGGGGGAAGTTTCCGGGAAGACCCACCCGCGAGAAAAGTTGCTGGGAAACTCTGGCTGGCCGCGGGGCGCGGGTGACGCGGAGGCTGTCCCGGCCCCGAGCCCCGCGCTCTCTCGGCTCCCCTCTGGACCTTGCCTCTCCCTCAGACTCCCCCAACTTAAACTAAGTTGGCGGGGTTCCTGGGGACCGGCGAGATCGGGGGAAACCCGCCCCACGTCCCTCCCCTCCGACCGGTCTTAGCCGGAGCCCTCCCCGCGCCGCCCGCCCTTCCCCGGAGACCGTGCCCCCGCCCCGCCGCGCGCCTCACCCCTCCGAGCGCCAGCCTCGGCCCGCGGCGTCTCCATCGGGCCGAGTCCTGGGGGCGAGGCCGGCGGCGCCTTTATACGGAGCGCGCAGGTGGCGTTCGGCACCGTGACGCGGAAGCCGGGCAGGGGAGGCGGTAGCCGGCCCGGGCGGTAGGGGGCGGAGCGGCCACCGCCCCTTCCTGCTCCGCCCCCGCCCCGCCCCTCCCCACCCCGGCCCCGCCCCCGCGGCCAGAGGGCTGCCGCCTACCGGGCCGAAACGGGGGGGTGGGCAGGGACGCGCGGGCAGCCGCGGAGGCAGCGCCTCCGTGTGCCCGGCCGCGGCGCATCTCCCCGCAGGCGTCAGGGAGGCGCGGGCCGGGCCAGGTGCACACGGCCACGCGGGGACCGGGTCGGCCGTGCACATTCAGACCCAGGAGCGCCTGACAAGTACGCCCCGACTGAGCCCGGTACAGTCACGGTCGCGCTGAATGAATCAGGTACTCAGAGGTCGATCCACCCATCGCTGGAGGTAGGTCCTTAGTTGCAAACACGGGCACCTTTCAGACCGATCCAGGAGCACTGAACAGGTACACCGTGACTGGAACAGGGACACACAGGTGGGGCCGTGGTGAGGACACTTAGCAGGATAGGAAAGTACAACCAGGAAGTACACAGTGGCCGAGGCGAAAAACTTGGCAAAAAGGTCCGTTTACACCAATCACCAGGAGTGTTCACACGGTATTCTCTTGCGCCTCCCGCCGTGAGGATGCTCTTAGGACCCAGGTCAGGCAGTCATGGCCTCCCATTGCAGCACAGCACTTTCCGCTGTTTACCCGTGGCCGTAGGTGAGAAAGACAGATTGCTAGGCCCATTTTACCCTTGAGAAATTCAGAAAAGGCTTAATTGCCCTGTCTGGAAAGGACTGGAAGGAGGACCCGGGGCTTCCATGCCAGGGCCCCAGGAGCCACCTTTGCCATTTTTGAAACCACCAGTGACCTGGGGCAGAGGGGAGACTTTTTGGTGAGAAGATCGGTGACACCTACTCTCAAGGGTGTGTGTGTGTATGTGTTTAAAAGGGGAACACAGGGGCGCCTGGGTGATTCAGTGGGTTAAAGCCTCTGCCTTCAGCCCAGGTCATGATCCCAGGGTCATTGGGCTCTCTGCTCAGCGAGGAGCCTGCTCCCCCCTCTCTCTCTGCCTGCCTCTATGCCTACTTGTGATCTCTCTCTCTGTCAAATAAATAAAATCTTTTTTTTTAAAAAAAAAAGAAAGAAATATAAGGGGAACACAGAACCCTCAAGCTAGAGGATGAAGCCTCAACAGTATCACCCACTCGCTTTGAAGATGGGGAAACAGAGGCAGCGAAAGCCCTCAAAACTGAGAGCTGACTGTGTACCAATACTTTTAATTTTCTCTGCCTTATCGTAGGCATGCATCCTATAAGGTAAGTATTAGTGTGACAGCCATAAAGTTTTATGGTAAAAGACACTGTATATGCTATACAGATATGGCTTAATGGATAATAGTAGTAACAATAAAATATCTATGTGTCCACTAGCTAGCTGAAAAACTAGACCCATACCAGTAGCTTTGAGACCCTCCACATGCCTCCACTGCAGCTTCCGCCCTTCATCCTTGAAGGACCGTTTTCCTGAATTTTGTTTTAATTGTGCTAGTCATTTCCTTGATTTTCTCTTGGTTTTACCACTTTGGTATAAATCCCTGAACATTATATTGTTTAGTTTAGTTTTGCTTTTTTTGTGTGCAGAGGGAAGCATTCTATAATTATGTGACTCCCTATTTTCATGCAGAATTGTTGTTGGTTTTTTTTTTTTTAAGATTTATTTTTAACTAGTCTCTGCACCCAATGTGGGGCTTGAACCCACAACCCCAAGATCAAGAGCTGCACATTCCACCGACTGAGCCAACCAGGCTCCCCCGACATAAAAAAGAAATGTTTTTTAAAAATATATTTCTGTTGTCGGTGTCCCTATAAGTTATTTATTTTACGATTGAATAATATTCCATTTTAGGACTGTACCACTAGTTATTTGTCCATTCTGTTATCGGATGTGCTTTCTGGGATTTGTTACTTATTTACATAGGTAGCTGTTACCAGGCATGTGCTTTGAAAATTCTCGTACATATCTTTTTTTTTTTAATTTTTTATTTTTTATAAACATATATTTTTATCCCCAGGGGTACAGGTCTGTGAATCGCCAGGTTTACACACTCTTGTACATATCTTAATGCGCTTATAGAGTTGAAGCAACAAAAACTCAAGAGTTTCAGAAAGGTGAAGTCGTTTGCCCGGGCCCGTAGAGTTGGGATTCGCAGAGCTCCTTCTGAGGTACCCACCTCCAGTACCTTTCTGTTTTAAGAGGCCGCAGAAGACCCAGGGAGGAGGGATCCTTCATTTCTAGCCAGGCCCGGAAGCTCTTCCTTGGGACTTGCCTGACCCTGTCTACCCAGGTCCCTGCCTTGTTGCCTCTCAACTTTAAAGACCCCAGAATGTTCCCTCCTATGCCCCCCAGGGGAGGGCTGCCAGCCAAGGAGAGAGGCAGAACAAGGCCCCTTTCCATGTCCACCCCACCCCCAATGGTCTCAGCTACTCAGGCTGAGCGCTGCAGATACCGAACCCCTGATTTTCAGCGCCACTCTTTTATAGTAACGAAAAGCTCAGTGCCATTAGGCATTTATTCATCACAGGAACTAACTTTAAGATAAGAAAAATATTAAGAAACAAGCCCAGGTTAATCACTGTGATGATGGTAAATCAGCCGCAGCGATAACGCCTCACATTTCAGGACTGCTCACCAGGCTGCAGGCACTGGGCCAGTGCTTTGCATCTGCTTCTTCCTTGGCGGGGAGGGAGTGCCCTCCCCTCCTTCCCTCGGACTGCCACCTGACCAATTCCATTCATCTTTTTGATGATGTCACCTCCTCTGGGAGGCCCGCCGAGACTCTTCAAACACCACTCTGCTTCCTTCCTCGTGCTCCCACGGCACCCGGCCCGTGTCCCTACGTGCCGGATTGTGATTGCCTCCCAGAGGAGGTCCAGTGCTGTGCCAGTTGTAGCCGGCAAGACCGGGTGATGAGTCACGCTGCTCTGTCCCCTCCCCAAGTGAACTGAAGTCTCACTCTCTTCCGGCTGTTGAAGGCAGCTCTTTCCTGAGAAGCTGACTCTTCTGCAGAATCCAGGGCTGCTCTGGGGAACCCCTGCTCCACTTACAGCTGGATTTTGCAAACGTTGGCCCTAATTCCCAGGAGCACTCTGGATGGAATGGTGCCCGCCCACGCTTGTCTGTCTTTGGAGGCTGGGCTCGCCAGCTTCCTTCCTGGAGCTTGCCTGCTTTCTTGCCACCTGGCCAACCTGGGTGAAGTCCGCAGAGGTCCAGGACTGGTCACCCACTTGGTGAGGGATGGGGGACCTGGAGAGAGAAAGGTTGCAGGAATCACCTTGGCCTTTGATAGCTCCACTGGGCCGCCAGAATGGGGAGGACCCTGAAGCTAGATCACATCTGTAGGAAGGGTGGGAAGGCTGCACCCCATGCCTTAGCAGAGTAGCCACAGAGGTTAAATTCATCAAGGACTTCTAGAATTGGAGAGAAGAGCAGGTCCCTCCCATGTCTTAACGTTCCTAGTATATTTTAAGTTATTTAATTTTTTTTTTTTTAACCTACGTAATCTCTACCTGGGGCTCAAATTCACAACCCTGAGATCGAGTCACGTGCTCCTCTGACTGAGCCAGGCAGGCGCCCCGTCTCCTAGTATATTTTAAAAAGACATCACAGTAGAGCTACAAAAAGAAACCAAACAAACCAAAAAATTGAGGTAGGTTTGAAACGGTCATTGAACAAAATAACTTTTTTCATTATGTATTCAAATGCAGTGGACTCCTGACAAGATAGTAATTGGGGGATTGGTCTAAAAATATGTCATTTCCTTGGAGTAATGGCTGACTGTAGGGCAGGGTCAAGGAATAGGTGAATTGGAAGCACCAGGAGACACCAGAGTTGGAAAGCGCTCAAAACGCAAAAGGATGGTGATGTGTGTGTCCCAAGGACCCAGGAGCTACATTGCTCCAGTGGCCACAGCAGTAACCATTAGAGCAATAAAAGAAATAACAGAGTATTAGATTATAACCCAAAGTATAAAATGTATATCCATGAGTCCACGCTGGTAGAAATAACTTATTGCATAGATAGCTAACCCGGAAAGAAGAAATAAATCTTCCTTACTGGAGAATTCCAAGTAATCTATGTAGATGCTCCCTTCCGGGATCTGGAGTTCATGAGCCCCGCCCCTTCCACCACCACCCCCCCTTGGCATTAGACTTCTGACAATAGAGCAGGAAATGGGAAAACAGTAACCTTAGGGTGGAGAAGCCTGGCAGTCACTACCTTGACCAAGTGTTCAAGGTTACTTCGCCGGGAGTGAGCAGAGTGACTGTTGTGCGAGCCTGATATCATGTGATGAGAAGGGCACGTCCCTTCTGTGATTCTAATTCCCCAAACCCATGACCCCAGAGAAAGCCTCAGACGAACACCAACTTAAGGACATTTTACAAAACACTTGACAGGGGCTCCTTTTTTTTTTTTTTTTAAATATTTTATTTATTTATTTGACAGACGCAGATCACAAGTAGGCAGAGAGCGGGCAGAGAGAGAGAAGGAAGCAGGCTCCCTGCTGAGCAGAGAGCCCGATGCGGGACTCGATCCCAGGACCCTGAGATCATGACCTGAGCTGAAGGCAGTGGCTTTAACCCACTGAGCCACCCAGGTGCCCTTGACAGGGGCTCCTTAAGACTAAAGAGCACAGAGGGGTACGTGGCTGGTTTAGTCTGGGAAGCGTGCCATTCTTGATTTTGGTTCAGGTCATGATCCCAGGATCGTGAGCTTAAGCCCTGTGTCGCGCTCTGCGCTCAACGAAGAGCCTGCTCCAGATTCTCTCCTCCTTCTCTCCAAATAAATACATAAATCTCCCCACTCCCCCCACCACCACCAAAAATGAAAAGTATGGAAAGACAGAAACAGTCACAGCCTAGAGGACGCCTGTAAAAAAGCCAAGTGGAAGCAGTGTGGTTCCCTGGGTTGGTTCCTGGATCAGAGCGAGGGTTGACGGAAAAGCTGGTTAAGTCCACAAAAGATTGGACTTCAGCAACAAAGATGTAGCAACGTTGTGTGGTTGTAGCGTTCACAAATGGGCCACTGTGATGGGAGATGTCAGATGACAACGTCAGAGAAACTGAAATGGGGTGAGGGGTGTATGGGAACTCTGTATATCTTTCCAGCTCTTCTATAAATCCAACGTCAACTGCAAAAGTAAAAAAGTTGATGTAAAAAAAAATCTGTGTATGTATATAAAACATCATGGGCCTTAGAGGTGGTGTGTTTTGGCAAGGGGGCCGATGTCTTTGTTCATTTCCATGGGTGTGTGTGTACGCTGTGACCGAGTGTATTTCCATTTGGAGACAGTGTCCCAAGTCTACACTTGGGGCCTTTTTGTCTCTGGGGCCCTGGCCAGATGGCCCTCCTGCCTCCCCTCCCTAGATCCCACCTACTACCCCTCTCCCTCTACCCAGGTACCCTTGCTCCCTTTCTTCTGAACTTTGAATTCTGCTCACATTCTGCATGGTTAGAGCTGGAAAGCCCCGGAGAGACTTCACTAGCCTGGAGTCTTTGTTTTGTAGATGGGGAGATGGACGGGGAAAGGGACTTGCCCCCAACCACACAGCAAGTTAATTCAGGCACAGCCGAGAACGGGACTGGCCGGGCTTTCTCCATTGCTGGCCTCCGTGGCCCCATTTGCGGCAGCCCTGAGGTTCAGACCCACGCAAGTGCTCGGAAGGCTTGGTGACTCACTCAGGGACTAGATCAGGGCAGTGCCTAACCCGAAGGAATGGTCGTATATCAAGTGTCCGTTAAAGGGGGTGGGTGCAGCCGCGGTTTGCCCTTTGGCCCCACTGTGTCCCCTCTTGCTGGGTGAGCCCCACCTAGTTTTGGAGATCCAGGAAGACAAGGAGGCTGAAGCGGGGGTGGGGCAGAAGGGTCAGTCCTCCGGCTCTTGCCCCAGAGCTACTGCACTGAAGGGGCCCAAGAGAATTCTGTAAAGCCTTAAGGGTGTGCACAGGGGTCAGGTCCCCAGTTTGGGGTTGAATGCTCCCTCATCTACATACAGGGGAACAACCTTGGTGATATCCTGGGGCCTGCCAGATGGGCCCCTGGGCTTCCCTAGGGCCTGGAGAGTAAGGGCTGGGCCAAGGTGGCCTTGCTGCAGAGTGTGCTGGGCTGGCCAGTCATGCCTTCTACCCTGGATGCCCACTGTCCCCTATACTATGTTCCCACACTTAACTGTGACGGTCTGGGACCCCCACCCCGGCTCCCCACCTGACTATGGCTCCCTAGGACGGGATCTGGCATGCAATGATGTCGGTAGATGCATGTTGAGTTAATGTGTGAGTGAGCTCGAGGGATGCCAGCTGTGTTTGGCATTAGGCTCCTGCGTTGTACCCTCTTTGCCAAGTGCAGCTCATACATGTCCCTTCTGAAAATGGCAGTCCTAGGCCTCTCCAACTGAGCCACCTGTGAAGGTTCAGATGGGAGTGGAGAACTGGAAGCTAGATACGGATGAAGCTGCATCTAGGCCAAATCTAACCCCAGAGTCAGGAGCCTGCTGCTAGCCGTGCTGACGTCAGCTCACGTGGTTCACGTGCCCGCCCACAGACCGGGTTGTCATCTCCGCCAGCTCACAAGATCCCAGAGGTCATCAGTGTATAGCTCACATGCAGGTCAGAAGGGGTAATGGACTGTTTGAGATATCACTGGCTGATAAACACAGGGCAGGAAGCTTGCTGGTGGTCTTCACAGCGCCCTTGCCCCATTCCCCCTCCTGACAGTACTGGGAATTTCCCAGCCCCGTGATCTGGCCAGAAATGACCCCATTGCAAGTCAGAGTAGCTCAGCCTCCAGGCTCTAGTAATTGGTCAGGAAAATGCACATGACCCAAATCAGGCCAATCAGGGTTAACAAGTCTCAATTCTAGGTTTTTTCTTTGAGCTAACTGTGAAGCAAGCTCTCTAATTTTTGTCAATCACAAATGAGTAGAGCAAGCAGTGCCAGGAGCTCCTGGAAGCTACCTTGTGACCATCACCGGAGGCAGAGCCAAGAGACTGAAAGAACATAGATCCTTGGTAACAGCTGCCAGATCAAGCCTTGCCTGAAGCTATTCCTAGCTCTAAGCCTTAACTTCTATCACTCACAACGGAAAATATCTTTTATATTGGTCTCAACAACGACTTAATACTTATTAAGTATGTAATAATTACCTAAACACAGCATTGGGGATAAAATCTTACAAAATAGGAGCTCTGTGGGGATGTTTGGAAATAATAGAACTGACTCTTAGTGGTGAAAAGGCTAGCAAACTGCTGATCTGGTTCACCATCTGCTGTTTGGCACATGGTAAGGCCCAGAGAAGTCACAAGACTTGTTTGAGATTTTATAGCTGCTCAGTAGGCCCTCTGGCTCTCAGTTCACTAATTCTTGATGTTTCATGATAATGATTGGAATGCTTGAGTTTGTATGCATTTCCTGTGAAATCATCCCTACCTGTTTTTCCCCCCCTTGTCTGTTTTCCCACAAGGCAGAGACAAGAATGGCAGTAATCCTCTTCATATTGCAGAACAAGGAGGCAGAGGCCCAGAGAGGCTTAAAAGATTTGCTAACATCACACAGAAAGGTGGTGGCAGAGCTGATCCTGGAGTCCACATGTCCTGAATGTCACTTAAAGTTCAGCCCCCTCTACCTGGTCCCTTGTGCTTACCACCTCTGCCTCTATGAGGGTAGGAGTAAAGATTAGGGGCATGGTGGGGTCCCTTCTTCTGGCCAAGTGAATACAGAGGGCTTTGAGTTGTACAGTCGAAGGAAGTGATTGTAGGCCCAGCAGATGGTCCTGCCCCACACCCCCCAGCCTTAGGAAAACAAAGTTATGAGGCTCAGAGAAAACTTAAACCAGAGACTCCAAAAGTGAGGTCAATCTAGAGAGGTAGGAAGTTGTGTGTGCTTGAGAGTCTGGCTTCATAGTCCATGTGGCCCCAGCTCTGAGACCTCCCTCCTCAAAATTCTTCCACGGCTTTCCAACATTTTCATGGGATGGTAGTCATGGGATGGCTAGAGGCACAGCTGCATAGGTGGTGCACTGCCCAAATTGGATTATGATCTGAATGGCACCCTCTGGAGTCCTGTAGTTCACAGCTTGTATAACCATACACGGTGAGCCTAGGTTTCATTTCTCAACATGTTTGAACACTCAGACTGGTTTCACAGCCATAAATAACCTTGCAAACACTTTAAAAAAAAAAATTCCAACTTTTTTTTGCAAGGTAAAGAAAATATCTGAAGAAAATTTATTTTATTTTACATCAGTCTGATCCCAGAGATTGTACGAAGAAGTTTCTATCCATTAAGATTCCTTACTTTTACAGGTGACTTTTGACCCTTTCCTATTTAGTAAGTAAGGCCCACTGTTTAGCAGAATTTAAATTAATTTTATGAGGAAGAGTACGATTTATAGACGAATGAATTAAACATTTTGTCAGGCTTGGTTTGAGGACTGAATGTATGCTGAAATTATCATAATAGATTGAAATGTACATGCTGTGAATTTAAAAAAATAGATAGACTTTGCTCTCACTACATGTGAGTTCGGAATTCTAGCATTCTGCGCTTCATTTCTGTGATTTATTTAGTTATTTTAAAAACAAATTTTGTGCTTTGATTCTAAAAGAAGAGATAAGAGAGGAGATAGGATCTCCTCAAATAACCCATTTCAGGGACGAATAGCTGTTATTTCCAAAAGATGAAAAGCCAAAATGGCTATATTTTCTCTTTTTAGTGTGGGTTTTTGAAGTCCTAGAGCCATTTTGACGTTCACATAAGATTTTTTTTTTGAGCAGGTGATACATAAACAACGTCAAAAGTTCAAAAGGTACAGGTGTGTTTCTAGTAGAAACAAAGCCTCCTCTCTTTGGTTCTTAAAGGGGTTCTGTTCTCTGAGAACAACCCAAGTTAGCAGTTTCTTGTGTATCTTTCTAGACAGAATCTGTGCATCTACAAGGGAATATTTACATATATACTGTGCAATCTGCTAGGTTTCTCCTTATTTCTATTCAAACAAGGCCCTCGCACCTTGCTTTGCTCACTTCCTAATAAACCTTTGTGATAATCCCTACCACGGTGTGTTGTGCTGCCTCATTACTGAAAAATATTCGGCTGAAAAATATTCCATTGTAAGGACACATCATAATTTGTTTAGGCCTTTTTGCGTGATAGACATTTGGGCATTTCTAACCGTTAGTTATTATTGGCAAGCAATACTACAGTGTAGACCCTGGTCACCCAGCACTTGGCAACCAAATACAGAGCAGGGTAAATTCATCTTATTGAGCCAAAGGCTGTCTTGGTTTGCAAAGCCTGCCATAACCAAGTCCTGTACACTGGGTGGTTAAACAACAGAAGCGTATTAATTCACACTTCTGGGAAGTCCAAGGTCAAGGTTCCGGGTGGGGGTTGGTTCATTCTGAGAGATGCGAAGGTAAATATGTCTTCTGCTGGTCTGGCTTGTAAACGGGTCACCCTATCTCCACCTTGATGTTCACAAGGCATGCTCCCTGTGTGTCTGTGTCCAAATTTCCTCTTTTAATAAGGACATCAGTCCTATTGGACTAGGGGCTCACACCACTCCCGAGATGACACGAACCGAAATCAAGAGTCAGATGCTTAAACCATGGTGCCACCCAGTTGCCCCCAATTCGTGTTTTCTTTGGTGGCCAGTTGGCCTGTTTTTCTGTTGGGTTGGTGGTCTCTTATCTCTTACTGATTTGTAGGAGCTCTTTAAAGATAAGGGATGGGGTTATGGATATTGGGGAGGGTATGTGCTATGGTGAGTGCTGTGAAGTGTGTAAACCTGGAGATTCACAGACCTGTACCCCTGGGGATAAAAATATATTATATGTTTATAAAAAATAAAAAATAAAAATAATAAAACAATAAGGAAAATTAACTCTTTTTTTATTTCACCTATTTTCTTTTCCTATGAGTTGATTGTTATTTGACTTTGTATGTGAGTTTCTTTTTTCTTTTCCTTTTCCTTAATGGCAGGGGGGATCTTTCAGTTTAATGTATATGGACAGATTATTTTCTGTTATGGTTTGGGGGATTTCTGTGATACTTAGGAAGGCTTTCTCCACTCTAAGATGATGACACAAATTCTCCCATTTTTTTTTCCCCCGACACACTTATGGCTCCATTTTTTTTTTTTTTTAAGATTTTACTTATTTATTAGGGAAAGAACATGAGTGGGGGGGAGGAGCAGAGGGAGAGAGACAAACAGACTCCCTGCTGAGCAGGCAGCCATGATGGGCTTGATCTCAGGATCCAGAGATCATGACCTGAGCTGAAGTCAGATGGTTAACTGACTGAGCCACCCAGGCGCCCCTATGGTTTCATTTTTTAATGCATATAGCTTATTTATTTATTTTTAAAGATTTTATTTATTTATTTGACAGAGAGAGACACAGCAAGAGAAGGAACATAAGCAGGGGAAGTGGCAGAGGGAGAAGCAGGCTTCCTACCAAGTGGGGAGCCTGCCATGGGGCTCGATCTTAGGACCCTGGGATCATGACCTGAGCCGAAGGCAGATGCTTAACGACAGAGCCACCCAGGTATCCTGTGTGTATAGTTTAAAAAAATCTACTGGAACATAATTTTGGCATAGGTATAAGGTAAGGACCCAATCTAGCCATCCTGGTGGATACCTGATGGTACCAACAGCATGTATCAAATAATGTGTGAAAGCCATGATCAGATGTAAGCAGTGTGTTGATATGTGGAATTTGCAGAAATATTTTCACTAAAAAGTTATCCTGACTGGGGCACCGGGCTGGCTCAGTCAGTAGAGTGTATGCTCTTGGTCTCGGTGTTTGGGATTCAAGCCCTGTCCTGGGTGTAGAGATGAGTTAAAGATAAAATCTTAGAAAAAAAGCGTTGTCTTGATTGTATTTCACCATTTTTTTTTTTTTAAGAAAGGGAGCACCTGAGTGGCTCAGTAGGTTAGGTAGGCAGCTGGTTCTTGATTTCCGCTCAGGTCATGATCTCAGGGTCATGAGATGGAGCCAAGCCCTGTGTTGGGCTCCGTGCTCAGTGGGGTGTCTGCTTGAGCATTCTCTCTCTCCCTCCCTCTGCCCCTCTGCCTGCTCTCTCTTTTTCTCTCGGAAATAAGTACATCTTGAAAAAAATAATTCTTTCCTTTAACCCATGATCCATTATGGGTATAGACTATGAATTTGTTATTGTAATAAAAATCATTCAAAAACGGTTTCATAGGCACACCTGGCAGTATTCAGCCATGAGAGAGGGACTGAGTAACTGTGAATGTCCATTCAGTAAGCACTCATAAGTCTGTCAAACGGTTCCGTTTTAAAAATTAGTGAATATTTATTAATTGATTATAATACAGAAGTAGCAGATGCTAGTAGTGCATTTAAAGATGTGAATCCCCTGGGAGAACCCCTCAGAATGCTTGGGAGCTAAGAGTTCCCTCAGAACCGGAGGGAGCTAAGAGTTCAAATCCGGAGTTTACCACCTGTAGGCCCTGCCTCCCCTGAGAACTTGCTTGACTTCTCTGGGCCATATTTTCCGCCATCTATAAAATAGGGACAGAAATAAGGGTAGCTTTTGTGGGGCCTGAAGCTTCTGCAATTTGGGGGAGCCCTCTTAAAATTTATAAATGCTGGGTGCCTGGGTGGCTCAGTCGTTTAAGTTCTGCCTTTGGCTCAGGTCATGATCCCAGGATCCCAGTCCCATGTTGGGCTCCCTGCTCAGCTGGGAGCCTGCTTCTCGCTCTTCCTCTGCCAGCTGCTCCCCTGCTGCTCCCCCTGCTTATGATCTCTTTCTGCCAAATAAATAAAGTCTTTAAAAAACAAACAAACCACTTACAAATGGAAAGCTAAGCAACCCCCCCACCACCACCACCACTGCAGGATCTGGGAAGGGCCTCTCCCCCGTAGATTAAACTTTATTGCCTTCCCCCCAGACTGATCTCTGAAAATAGTAGCTTCTTCACAGGGCTTTTGGGAGTTCCGAGTGAGCATACATCATCTGCACCCGGGCAGGGGTGGGCTGGGTCTGACTCCAGGACTGCACACTCAGGCGTGTGAGAAGCCTGGGCTTCCTTTCTGCACTGAAACCAGCCTGAAGTTCTGATGCCAAGTCTGCGGCTCCCTGGAGGGGGCTAACGCCTTCCCTTCCGTTGCCCTTTGAAGTTTTTAATCTGCCTTGCTCTGAAGAAGAATCAGGCATGGGGTGAGAGAAGGGTTTCCATTTTTCTGTGGTCATTATTTGTCTCTGATCATCTGTTCACACGCGCACACCCATGCGCACACACATACCTGTCATGGTTGAGGCATCTGGTGTTCTTTCCAAAACCCCTGGAAGTCCTCTGTTCTCCACAGCTTCTGATCCAGGCGTAGGACTTGGGGGTCTTTGAGGAGTGCCCAAGGAACGCCGTTTAGCAGCTTGCAAGAAGATGACTCCTAGTGGGCCCAATTCTAGGCCATACTGATGCTGGCCAGTGGCTAAAGTCGTGCCAAAAAGCAGGGATTGGGTGCCAGACAGAACTGGGTTCGAATCCTGCAAGTCTCGATTTTCCTCCCCTGCAGAATGAGGAAGAGGAGAAGAATTCCTCCATCAGAGAATTGATGTGAGGAATTAAATGTCAGGATGTTAACATGGTGTCTGACTCACAGTGCAGAAGCTCTGTTAACAGAGCTCATCTCTTCACTCTTGTCTGTTATTGATGGGGAAACTCGGGTCCCAGGACACTGGCTGGCTGGGTCAAGAACCCCATGCAACATGTCTGTCACTAGCTGGAGTAAATAAACAAGAGGCATGCTTATTCGTTTTGCAGAAGACCTAAGACTAGACGCAGTGGCTGGTATTTTAAATGATCAAACCAGGGTTCAAAGAAATCTAAAACAGATGACAGAATGGACTAACTCCCCTGAAATAAAATGGAACAGGGATGGGCGTAAAGTGCAAAGATTCTTCATGAAAAGTTTTCGCTGCTAAAGGTTCAGTATAATCCCACGTTAAATGGCTGCCCCGAAATAATGTTATATCAGGTTGTATCTGTAGAGGTATAAGGTTGAGGATAAGGGAGGTGATTGCTGGAGGGTTGGGTTCAATTCTGGTTGTCCTGCTTTTGAGGGGACAGGGAGAGACTGGAGTCCAGGCTGTGGAGTAGAACAAAGGACCGCGAAGAACTGGGGACACTGACCTTGGAGAGAAGACCCAGGAACGGAGAAAGGAGTGGAAGTATCCCCCTGCCCCGCTCCAGGGAAGAACTGAGAGCCCACTCCGTGATTGTCAAGAGCAGGTGCAAGTCAGGTCAGGAGAGGATCCTGCTTTGAGTCCTCAGAGAGTCTCAAAAACACTGGGCCCTACTGATTAAAAAAAAAAAAAAATCCTCCTCAGCTCTATATACACATCTTACAGTTAACAGATATGTAATCCACATTTCTCCTATTCTAAGGTATACTTAGAAGTGAATATTACTGAAACTGGGACTGTCTTACAATCCATATGTATATTTAATGCATCTTTCTTTTCTGAAAAGTCGTTACTTAAGCATTTTTCAATCAGCAAAGTGTGCAGTTGGGAGCTTTTGGACAATCTGTATTTCTTGTGTCCTTTGTCCCATTAGAATGCATATCTTGAGTTAAATCTACCTAAATAAATAACACATTAAAAAAAAACAATTAAAACAAAAAACAAAAACCCCAGCATTCTCTTCTTAGGGAAGCCATACCCAATCTATTGAATCCACCAGCGGGTGACATTCACCTTGTCGCTGGCGTCCTGGCATCTGAAGTGGGATGGAGAGAGGCTATTAAATCGGTTTTAAAACATTCAGAGCAGCAGGTCCTTGGCTGGGAGGGAAAAAAAAAAAAAAAAAGCACTTCTCAAGAGATGTTATTCCTTCAAAGAGAACTTCCTTCTTCATAAAGAGAATTAGGAGAGCTTTTTGTTCTGCGGGGACAACATCTGGATTTGAATATATCCATGCTCAAAAGGAGATTTCTCATAATGGACCGAACTCCAACCACTCAGAGCCCAAGGACTCGCGAGCTTTCAGGAGAGCCTCGCGGAGCCGTCGGAAGGCCCTCGTGTGCCACCGGCGTGCTCGCGGGGTCCGAGCAAGGCCGGGCAGGAGGGCAGCGCTCGGCGGCTGGAACGGAAGGGAGTCCACCCGCCTCCACTCACACCCTTCCCGGGTTCATTTCAAAACACGTGTGGTTTCAAGAGGCTCTTTTTTTTTTTTTTTTTTTTTTAAAGATTTTATTTATTTATTTGAGAGAGAGACAGTGAGAGAGAGCATGAGCGAGGAGAAGGTCAGAGAGCGAAGCAGACTCCCCATGGAGCTGGGAGCCTGATGTGGGACTCGATCCCGGGACTCCAGGATCACGCCCTGAGCCGAAGGCAGTCGTCCCACCAACTGAGCCACCCAGGCGTCCCAAAGAGGCTCTTTTTAGATGATACAACCGCCAAGGACAGCTTAGCATGAAAGACCATTTTTTTTTTTTTAAGATTTTAATTATTTATTTGACAGAGAGAAATCACAAGTAGATGGAGAGGCAGGCAGAGAGAGAGAGAGAGAAGCAGGCTCCCTGCTGAGCAGAGAGCCCGATGCGGGACTCGATCCCAGGACCCTGAGATCATGACCTGAGCTGAAGGCAGCGGCTTAACCCACTGAGCCATCCAGGTGCCCCGCAAGACCATTTTTGAGCCAGGAAGAAGGACGCTAGGCCAAGGCCGCGGGTTGGTCAAGGGCGCTGCGCAGAGGCCGACCACCTGCGGACAGTGCCCGCAGACACCGGGCCGGGTGCGGAGCCCCTGGCGTGCCGGGCCCTTACGGCGCGACCTTGGGAAGGTTGTGTAACCGCTGGGCCCCGCGACGCCCTTTCCTGGAGCCCGGAGCTGGAACGAAGCCCCTCAAAGGCCTGACATCAGGGATGACGCGACCTCGCAGGCGATGACTAGGCAGAACGCGATGCCACTCCCTTTCCCGTGTCCCGGCGGGCGCGGGGGTGTGTCGTTTGCCTCCCCCCTGACCCCCCCCCCCCGCCTCCGCTCCCCAGGTGACCTGGCTTCTCCAGCCGCTGGCCAGCTGCCCCGCCCCCAGCGCTCCCAGGGCCCGCCCGAACCCCACGGGCTCTCGGCCACCCGGCCTGGTTTTCCGCTGGCGTGGGCTGGCCTGGGGCGCCCCCTCCTGGTGACCGCGGGGAAGCCGGCCACCCGGGCGCCGTGCCTCCTCGCTGAACCGGAGGAAGTCCTTACTACTGTCTAACCTGGATCTCCCCTGCGACCTTCAGAAGCCCGATGGGGCAGCGGAGGGTAGCTTGCTCTCCCCGCCTCTGCTTTACAAAATCAGGTTGCGTGGAGTCCAAGCAGTTATTTTCCTGGGCTGGCTGGACTACCTTGAGGCCCAAATGGAAGGGACCACCTGGGGTGGGCCCTCTGCAGGATTTCGGTACTAAAAGGGCCATCTGGGGAGTTAGGGTGTTCTCGGTGAGTGGGGCTCTCACCGGGGTGTGGGAAGGGCAGAGTGGCCCCCAAGGGAAGGATGTATGTTAGGGCTTTTAAGGGAGAAATAAGGTTGGTTACGGAGCCTCTGCCCGAAGGAGGGTTTTGGTACAGACCCCAGCTCACCCACCGAATGGATATCCCCCCCAACCCCCACGGCTTCCTGGCACAGATTATCAGCACTTCTGTGCTGGTAGTGGCAAAGGGCCTTCGGCGAGCCACTTGTCTTCAGAACAGAGGGCGCAGGAAAGTTTTGAGCGGAACACTAAGCAGGAGTTCTCAATTATGAGGGATGTCGGACCTCAGAGAGGAAGGCCGAGCTGGGACTTCCCATCTGGAAGAGCCCCAGGGCAAGTGAGGTCTGGACAGACAGGCAGATGAAGCTCCCTGTCTGTCCCTAGGGGCCTGTCACTAGGGTGTAGTCCTTGGGGTCCCAGGATTGAAAGGCCTTTTGTGAGGTGCTTGGCCACTGTGGTCTTTGGGGATGGGATGAACTGGGCAGATGAGGATGGCGAGGGGAAGAAGCCAGGTCCAGGGTTGTTGCCACCCTCGTCCTGCAAACTCATCTTCCCATACTGCCTCTCAGCTCACCTCCTCTCTGGACAGCTCCTGATCCCCCATGAGAGGTCATGCCATCCTCTTCCACGCTCCTACCCCTCCCCTTCATGAATGCTGGCTCCACGTCTGGCCTCCCTGCTGGGAGGTAAGCTTTAGCCTGGGTCTCTCCCCAGCACCAGGCACACTGCCGGGCCCATCCGTGGTGCTCAGGGAACGGATGGGCACTTCGGTTGACTTGGCAAGGGGTCCCAGGTATTCCCTGGCTTTAGAAGGGGTTTGGGCAGGCAGAGAAGGAGGCCAGCCCCAAGGGTTAGGGTTGGGGCAGTCCCTCCTCCCTCTGTAACCCCGACCCCTCAGGCTCTGACCTCCCAGGCAGGGCTCCCCTCTCCTGCATTCAGACAGCCCCTCACTGTGGGTTGGTCTACCTATGGACCCCTCCTCATCCAAGTCAGCCTCTGGTTTCCCATCCTAGGCCCATCCACCCAGTGTGGCTACCCTCCTTACCCCAACCCAGATCTGACACCCGCTCCAGGCTGCTGTGTGTGTGTGTGTGTGTGTGTGTGTGTGTATGTGCCTCCTCAGCCCATTTGTACTCCAAACCCCCAGGCCAGGCTTCCCCTTTGTGACAGATGCTCGCCGCACCCAGTTGGGACTCTGACGCCTGTGCTGGGCTGCCTCCCACATGGAGCCCTCCTCACCGGACTCATACTCTGTTCTGGTGCTTTCTGCACCCCTTCCCAAGCAGGTGTCTCCCTTGCTCTGCTGAACCTTAGGGTTTTAGGACAGATGGGTCAGGAAGGAAGGAAGGGAAGGAGGGAGGAAGAAAGGGAGGAAGGGAGGGTGGGGGGAGGGAAGAGAAGGAACAGAGCAGTGTTTTTGAAAAGAATATTCTAACAGTGGAAACTTTTGTGCAAACAGTATCTTGGATCATATAAAATAGAGATGCTCTGGCTGAAGGCAGAGAGAGGAGAGAGAGGGGGAGGAAGGGGGAGAGGAAACTTATGAGTACATCTGGAACTCTACCCACTTGGTCCAGCTTTCTCAGAACTGTCGCCAAGTTCTAGGGGTGCCTTGGTGTACACTTTGGGAACCCTGCAGAAGAAACCTGCCCAGAAGAAATGGATGCCATTCTGTTGCCACTAAGGTGTTCTCTCGAGGCTTTTCAGAGAATCAGTCCTCGAGGCTGCTGGCTTCTTGTCCACCCTGGGGTAGCTCTCACAGGGTGGAGCCAGGGGGCCCGCAGCAGCTCCCGCCTGGAGGAGGTGTCTCTGAGGGACCCTGGACAGTTATCGGGGGTCTGTGGGATGAGGGTCAGGGTCTGCAGGACCTAGGCTGTGAGTGACGGGGCTTGCCTGTGCTGAGGTATGGGGCAGACCACCCCTTCTGTGACTGACTGTGTCTCCATCTCAGCTTACGGCCCGAACAGAGCCGAGGACGAGGAGTTCTGCTCTGCTGGCTGGAGCAGGTTGTGCTTGGACTGGGAGCGGCCCTTTGTGGTTTCCGAGCCTTTCACATCTCTGTGTAGATTTGGTTTCAGCTTTGCAGCCACTGGTGAGATACTCCATTTACTAATCCGTGCCCCCACCCGCCCAGAGGGAAGAGGAAGTCAGGGTCAGAGGTTGCAGAAAGGTTCCTCTGGCACGCAGAGGCCAGGAACCCCATCGGACTCCAATCCCAGCACCTTCCCCAAACCTGAGGTCTTTCCCTGGGCTTCTCCCCAACTGTGTGAGCCAAATGTGAGGTTAGGGCTTAGGGTGTGGACTCAGTCGTCAGGCAGAAGATAGGTCAAGGGTCAGAACCCTTTCCCAGTTCCCGAGGGCAAGCTCTGAGAGCCCTCACTGGGGTGGGAGATTGGAAATAGGGTGACCAGATAATGGTTCAGCTAGATTGGGACACTTTTGAGAATGAAAGGGAGCGCTGTTACTAATGATCCTGTGGCAACAGCCGAGAAACGGGAGGTAAGATCACCCTATTATGGAACCAGTCGCCCCTCTCCTTCTCCACCCCCACAGCCTCAGACCCCCAGATGGGATGAGAAGAGCAGCTACTCACTGGACACTCTGCAGAGCTCGTTTCGTTGGCCCTTCATGGCAACGTGCGGCTGATCCGGTTTTTGTTCCCATTTTATTGATGGAGAGACTGAGGCCCAAAAGCTCTTGCCTAAGAACATAGTGGTCAATGGAGTGGGATTTGAATGCGGGGAGACTGGCTTTCCCCAGAAGGATTATAAAAAAAAATTTAAAAAAAAAAGATTTTATTTATTTGATAGAGAGACAGCGAGAGAGGGAACACAAGCAGTGGAAGAGGGAAAGGGAGAAGCAGGCTTCCCATGGAGCAGGGAGCCTGATGTGGGGCTCGATCTCAGGACCCTGGAATCATGACCTAAGCTGAAGGCAGATGCTTAATGGCTGAGCCACAGGTGCCCTGGATTATAATAAAATTTTAATGAGTTAGTTTGGGCCACAGGGATCAGACTGTGGAATGGGGTCTCCCTGAGCCTCTACTTAGACCTTCCCCCAATCTCTCTAAGCTGTCTTTAGCTCAGGGACATCATTAAAAGGGCAACATTGAGTGGTGAGGGGATGTGTAGATGAGGGAGGCAGGCAGGTACAGTCAGCAGAGGGAAATGTGTTAGGAGCATGGAGTAGAAGGGTAGCGGATGGAGTAGAAGGATGAGAATAATAAAAGGTAATATTTATTAAGCACTTATTGTATCCCAGGTTCTGCTGTGTTTTCAAGGTGTTAACCTACTTTAGTCTCATAACGCTATACACTAAGTGATATTATTATTCCCATTTTACAGATGAGAAAACTGAGGTCATTGGTCTTTATTACACAGCTAGAAGCAGTGGAGTCAAGGTCACACAGTTGGCATACCCATCATGCAGTTTGTACCTAAGGAAGAGGATGCTGCTGGCCCTGGGGTTGGGGCGGGGGACGGAGTCCCTTTAGCCTGCTTCGTCTAGGATACCAGGCCACAAATTTTTCAGGGAGAAGAGAGTCCACGCCTCAGCCTTCTGGTAGCGCCGGCCGCAGCTGTCCACCGATGCCTCCTCCAGCTCCTGTCTCCACGCAGGAGTGCAGTCTGCGGAGGTGGGCCGCGCTCCCTGCAGCCCTCTGCGGCAGCTCATTTTCCTCCATTGTCTTTAAACGCCTCTCGCTCTCTCTTTTTAAATCTAATTTTTCAGCTTCTTTTTTATCTTCACTCAAGTTGCTTTAATGAAACGAAAATGTGTCTGTTTCCCTCTGCTGGAGCTGCCCGGGGAATTTCAATATAAAACAAACAAGTTGGCTTTTAAAATTAAAATTTTATGGGTGGCATTTCCTCATTTAATGGGAGGCACAAAAGGCTGGAGTAAAACCAATTAACACGGGGTTGGGACTCGGTGTTCAGCAAAATTAAACATCAGCAGCGCGGTGTGCAGCGAGCTGCCGGTGCGGGGCTGGGGGAGGTGTGCTGTCGGGCTGCCTGTCACTTAACACTCAGCACCCAGCACCCAGTGCACAGTCAAAAGGCGGGTGGTTGTGGGGGCGAACAAACGGGGTGGCTGCTTCCGATTCCTGGGGCCCTGGGCACCAGAGTTTGGAGAGGTAGCTGGGAATAGCTAAGACCACTACGAGGGCCAGAATTCACTGGATAATTCTCTTCAGGGACGGTCTGAGTCCCATCCTTGAAGGTGGGGGCCTGGGCTTGATCATGGCTGTGCCCCAAGTCCCAGACAGCACCAGAAGTGTGATAGGGGCTCCCCAAACACCCAGTGACTGAGCAGTGACTTCATGTGAGCAAGCAACAGTAATAGGGAACCCCGCAGTGAATCACTCACGGTGCATCTCAGCCAGTGCAGGATTTTGTTGTTTTTTTTTTTTTGTTTTTTTTTTTTTTGTAGAAAAGGGGCAAATGCCACACAAGATCTGAGGAGGGAGGGGCAGCGCTGGTAGGAGGCCCCCACAGTAGCATGGCTCTGTGAACCCCGCCGGGGCAGAGTGACCTGCCGCCCAGAGGCAAAGGTAGCCCAGGGCCAGGGGGCTGGCGGGAGAGAGGTGTGGTGGTGGGAAGAGGAGGGGCTGAATCTGGTCTGGAGGAAATGTGTGTGTGTGTGTGTGTGTGTGTGTGTGTGTGCGCGCGCGTGTGTGCGTGTGCGTGTGTGCGTGCGCGCGCGCGCTCAAGAGGTGATTCTGGAAAGGTCCCTGGGGACCAGACTGTGACTCACAGGAGGTGGGGCTTTCTTCCACTGTATCTCCTGGGTGGAGGGGATCCTTGGAAATTCCAAAACAGATTGATATGATCAGAGGTGGTTTCTGGAAAACTGATTCTGGAGGCTGGTGGGAGGGAGAGGAGGAGTCAGCTAGGTATGGTGGCTTTCGTCCAGGCTGAGCGGCGGAGGGCCTCAGGCTGGAGGTCCAGCTGACCTCACTCAGACTGCTGGGGGACGGGAAAGAAGCCTTGGGCATTGGGAGCGCCCTTCTCTGAGCTGGAGAGCCCTGGAGGAGGAGCATGAGGGAAGGTGAGGAATTCTGTAAGGCAACAGCAGCCAGCTCCCAGGTGTAGATGGGATTGTGTTGCGGACACAGGAAATAGATTTCACACAGACAGTCCCGGCCAGATCCTGTAAACACTCTGTGAAAAGTTGGTGCTGCAGCCCCAGGCAGCCCCCAGAGAAAGGACCTGGACTACCCCTTCTGATCCCTGCACCTCCCTCCTTGCCCCCAATGACTCTCTCTGAACACCACTGGGACAGCTTTCTCCCCATTTCTTCTGCCTTCTGAGCCCTGCTTCTATGGAGAGGACACTCTGGTTACTAGAATCCCCCAAGCAGCGATAAGATGGGGGAGGCCAAGTGCCACACCTGCTCGGAGTCTGGAAATCGAGCTGAAAACCGCCAGTATCCTCAGTCCTCCTCAGCCAGGCCTTTGGACCCAAGAATCCTGTAGGCCCCGGACAGACATTCCACAGGGGCGTGGAGAGTGGGTGCCAGGTTCTGGCTCTCTGGGGGAGGGTGTCCTTAAGGGAATCTGAGATCAGAGGACCAGGTTTCCTGATGCAGGTCTGTGCTCTGATCCAGGCCTATTGAAGGGTCCATCCAGGGTCTATCTGAGGATCCAGGTGAGGGTCTCTTTGAGACCAATTTGAGAACATGTCTGAGGTTTATTTGTAAGTCTCTTTGAGGCCCATTTAAAGGCCCAAAGATGGTCTGGATTGGCCTGAGGGCCAGTAGCATAAAACCAATAAAAATGGCCTGAGGCCAAGGCTGACATTGACACTTCTCCCTCCATACAACAAAGAGAGAAAATCTGGCTAAGCTGGAAGCAGGTTCTTATGGCCAGGGGGCTGGGAGAGTGGCCGGTGTCTGTCTTTTGGTGATGGATGAAGTGTACCTCAAACTGCAAAACAGTTGGCCAGAGCAGAGCCCCCTAGTCCATCCCAACACCCAGTTGGCTCACCTTGAGAAATCTGGCAAAGACAATAGTTTTTGAGGACCACACCAACCTGCCCCTCTTTCTGGGGAGAAAGGCATGATGGGCCTTATCTGAAATGGGCTTTGAAGTATAAATAGGAGTTCACCTGGTGAACAAGGTAGGAACAGTGTGGGCTGACACCAGTGAATAGAGAGAAATGTCCAGCTATTCTCTGGGGACTTGCAAGAGAACCACTTTCAAGTACATCAGTTTTCCTGGAGTTTGGGACTTACGAGAGCCAGATGTACCAGTACCACAGAAAATAACGTAAGAGAAAGGACCTCGCCAACTACGCGGAGCTACACAAATTGAGGCATCGCTCAACCATCTCTCCTGTTTGTTGTGGGAACCAAATGAGTCAAGATGTGTGAAGATGTATTGTAAACTGGAAAAGTGTTTATAAAAATGTTAATTAATATATTTAGAGAGTAGGTAGATCAAGTGTGAGGATGTGGAAATGGAGTAGACAATTAAAATAGCTGCTAATTTCTCTCTTGAATTCACATTTTAGGAAATGTTTATAAACCGAGAATTCTAATTACTTCCCCCCCTCACACCTTTTCTCAGATGAATACACTGTAAGAGAATTGTAGGATCTATTAAAAAATATCGTCAATTTCCTGGCGTACCAGCTGGGGCTCTTCACAGAGCAAATTATAGAGCATCCACTGCAAACTGGCTTAACCAGGAAAGGAAGATAGAGTTTATGGGATTTGGAAGCCCATAAGTAGTATGAGCCTGGATAGGTCTGATCCAAAGTGCATTACACCTGATGCTCAGGCCAGCTTCTCTATGTTGGGTGCCAATGGCTTTCTTCCTTCACATTCTGGGAAAGAGAGGGGCTGACTTTTGACCAACTACCCAACCTATAGAATTCCTGAGCTTTGCTTCTGATTGGACCAACTTAGGTCATGTGATGGGGAACACTGGAGCGGGGCCTGTTTGATAGGAGTCTGGATCAAGTGCCCATTCCTAAAATAATCACTGTGGTAGGGAGGAAAGTGGAATGGGTGCCCGTGGTACCTGGTCATGCAGGTGGACTGCTGGGCTTTGGGTGCACAGATCTAAAGTTCTGTCTGGTTTCGGCCCTAGCTGCTGATTCATCATCTAAACTTGCTCTTCTGTGTAGCTCTTCCCTTGCTTTCATGATAATGGTCCAGGCCTCGTCCCATCTCCCCACACAGTTTCCTACGATCTTTTCTGTGTTTTTGTTTGTCTGTTTGTTTTTCGTTTTTTTTTAGCTGCTAACTTAGTCCCTAGCCTCCTTACTCACCAATAAATTTTGCTCAAAAGCGATACACAAAATAGCTCAACACATTTAATCATAGCAAAGCACATGTATTACAGCCAATGTGATCAGACAGAAAACATGATTACAAAATTTAGCTGTGGGAAAAATGATCATCATTTGCCAGAGACACAATTTTATCACTGGAAAACCCAATAAAATTAACTCAAAACAATTAATTATGGCTAATAAAAGGGTTTAGTAAGACATCAGACACAAAAATCATAAAAAGAAGAAAAAGAACTTCTTTCTATAATAACAATGATCAGTTCTAAAATATTGTAACAGGTTATCTGTAGGAGAATATCTTTATTTATTTTTTTTTAAAAGACTATGAGGAAGCTCATTTGGGGATAGCTGATTTTTGGAGGTGTAGATACATGTGACCTTGAATGAGATGGCTACGTCCCATTCCCCCACCCCACCCCTGCTCTTTAAGAAAATCAACAGGATGGAGTCCTTCACATAGTAAGGCAAATACTACCTGTTTTTCTAGGAAGAGCTCAAAGAAGAAATCTAAATATAGGAAGGCAAATTGAGACGGTGAATCCTCGGTTTTGTAATGACCACATTTCAAACAGGACTATGGATGTGACCTGGTTTTATTGCCTGGGGTAGAAGCCGAGGAGAACAGGGATTTTCAGATGAGTAAGAGAGAGGTAGGCAGGGGAGGGGAGTCTGATGAAGGAGCCTTGAGGCAGGGAGGTGACAAAAGTAGCCCAAGGACTGTGTCTGGGACACATGAGCACCTGCCCAGTTTCCCCAGATGCCAAAGTGTAACTCTCAAAGTGTTAAAAACAGAATTATCATGCAATACCTAGTGAGCATAATCAAAATATTATTTAACTCAATGAGAGAACAAAGCTGTTTCAAAGGAGGATATGGAAACTCATCAGAAAAACAATGATGCAATAAGATTACTAAATTAGATACAAAACTGGTTAATATCCTATAAGGCAAGGCCACCCCCCCAAACTTTGGCATTATTTATGGGATGGAAACCATCTGTACCTTATCAGTTTTCCACAAGTGAACATCTAACTCCATAGAGCATGGGCCCTAGTCAATAGTAATGAGAGTATCAGACAAAGCTGCGTGTGGCCACGCTAGCTGACTCTACACGGTCTTGTTGGCCAATTCAGCAGATGTGGAGAGGACTCATAGCCATCCGAAATTCTTTTTTTAAAGAGTTGATTGATTTATTTGACAGACAGAGATCACAAGTAGGCTGAGAGGCAGGCAGAGAGAGAGAGGAGGAAGCAGTCTCCCTGCCGAGCAGAGAGCCTGATGTGGGGCTTGATCCCAGGACTCTGGGATCATGACCCAAGCTGAAGGCAGAGGTTTTAACCCAGTGAGCCACCCAGGTGCCCTCATCCAAAGTTGACCAGAACAAGGGGAAAGGAGCTTCATAGAGGAATATTTCATGCAGTTTGATTTCTGGGAGCTCAGAGTCCTTACAGATGAACCCCAGAAAGAAATATGATCCAAACTGGATCCCAACAAGGTGAAGTGTGGTATACAGAAGTAGGGTAACTTGGTGCCAGGGGCTTGGAGGGCTCACTTTATGGGGAAAGATGTCCTGTACCCACCTTCGTGTCATGCTTTGGAGCAACTCTCCTCAGACTCTGAGTAATCCCAACCTTGTTATTTTCTGTTTCATTTTTCCACTTAAAAAATTTTTTTTTAAAATTTAATTTTTTTATTGTGGTAAAATATGTATATTCATAATATAAATATTACAATTTTAATGCAGTGTACATTTCATTTTTTTTAAAAAGATTTTATTTATTTATTTATTTGACAGATCACAATAAGGTAGGGAGGCAGGCAGAGAGAGAGAGTGGGGGAAGCAGGCTCCCTGCTGAGCAGAGAGACCGATTCAGGGCTTGATCCCAGGACCCTGGGATCATGACCTGAGCCAAAGGCAGAGGCTTTAACCCACTGAGCCACCCAGGCGCCCCACAGTTCATTGTTAAGTACATTCACACTGCTGTGCAGCCATGGACACCATCCATGTCCAGAAATTTTTCATCTTCCTGAGCTGAAATTCTGTCTTCATGAAACACCAACTCCCTCTTTCCCCCTCCTCCGACTTCCTGGCACCCACCATTCTACTTTCTCTGAATTTGACTATGTTAGGTACTTTATATAAGTGGAATCATTCTGTGTTGACCCTTTTGTGACTAGCTTATTTTGTATTTTTTAAAAAAGATCTTATTCATTTATTTGAGAGAGAGAGAGAGAAGAGAGAGAGAGAGCATGAGTGAGGCGAGGGACAGAGGGACAGGGAGACTCAGACTCTCTGCTGAGCAGGTAGCCTGACACAGGGCTCCATTCCAGAAGCCCAAGATCATGACCTGAGCTGAAGTCAGAGGCTTAACCTCCTGAGCCACCCAGGCGCCCCAATGACTAGCTTATTTCAGGTAGTATCGTGTCTTCGAGGATCACCCATGTTGTAGCTGTAAGGGCCTACTTAGCCAGAGTGATTCCATCCAGTTAAACAGTGATTTTGTTGTTTATTCAGTAAAACTTAAACTGACCCTGCACCCCCCACCCAGGGGACTTACTTAAAAGCAAGTCTGGGAAACCAGTAGAATGTGGTCGACCAGTCCCAGGTAACAGAGCCCAAATACAAGGACGGGTCAGGCCAGGTTGGATACATCCAATCAGTGGAGCACACCTACTGTCTCCCTAGCTACCAAGGAGTGTGCGCCCTGCCTTTTGGGTGCCAATTCTGACCAAGGTGATAGGCTAGTTCAAATAGCTACTATGGGGTGAACTGTAATTCAATTGGCCACCCGTGTGTGACCTAGCATGACTGTGCAGCTTTCTCTGTGTGTTGCAATCTCATTCGCCACCTGTGGGTGGCCAGCTCAACCACATGGCCTTTGCTCTATAAAAGTTACTCTGTGAGGCTGGGGGTGGTCGCCCTCTCTGTAAGAGGCCGCCCCGAATGGTCGGTTTGATTCTCGATGCTTGGCGCAAAATAAAGCTTTGCTTGACGTTCGCTTTGTATCAGTCTCGCTCCTTTGATTACAGACCTAACAGTAGCACGCATCAGGGTGCCATTCCTTTTGAAGGCTGAATACTATTCCACTGTATGTACAGACGTATTTTGCTTATTTTTCCATTCATTGACGGACACTCGGGCTACGTCTACCTTTTGGCTGTTGTGCATAAGGCTGCTGTGGACACTGGTGCACAAATGTCTGTTTGAATCCCTGCTTTCCATTCTCTGGGATGCGTACCTAGACAGGGAGCTGCTGGACCACACGATTATTCTGTTCGAGTTTTCCAGGAACCACTCTAGGGTTTTCCCTAGCTGCGGCTCCATTTTGCATTCCAACCACCACTGCGTGAAGGTTCAGTTCCGCTAGGTTTTGGCCCACACTTGTGGGTCAAATAACAACCTTATTTGGTGGTTGTTTTTAAGTAATAG
This sequence comes from Neogale vison, assembly GCF_020171115.1. NCBI lineage: Eukaryota > Metazoa > Chordata > Mammalia > Carnivora > Mustelidae > Neogale > Neogale vison. The sequence continues at coordinate 28,833,953 of NC_058092.1, read as the reverse complement.
CCATCCTACTGAATGTGAACTTTCAGTTTTAAAATAACTGTTCCGGGCCACCTTCTGACAAGAAAGCCCAGGGTAGAACCTCTCCCTGTCTCTGGATTGGCCAGGAATCCCCACGGCTCAGGCGGAGGAAATGACGTCATCCCGCCTCTGGGACCACGCCCCCTGCTGTTGCTGCTTCTAGGCACACGGTGTCGCTGTTGAAGACTGGTCCCGCCCAGTCCCATTGGGGATCCACGTTGCTTATCCACTGCCTGTGCCCACATCTCCGGTGACGGCAATAAACAAGTAAATTGCAAAGCGTGTAAAAAGGTGTTACGCACAGTGGGAGAATGGAAAAGTAAAACAGGGCAAGGGGGTTGGGGGTGTGTAGTGGGAGGCAGGTGAGAGCTGTATCATTGGGAAGACATTGGGCAAAGTCCTGGAAGAGTTGAGTTGCGTCTGGAGTTAAGGGTCCCCGAGTCGTGGGCCAGCCCTAGGGCAGGACTGTGTTGGATATGTTTGCGGTGCAAGCCTGGAGAGGAATGCGGCTTTGGAGACCATTGTAAGGACTTTGGCTTTTACTCTGAGTAACATGGGGATCCATTGTGGGATTCAGAGCAGAGAAGTGACATGATCTGATTTATATGTGTGTGTGTGTGTGTGTGTGTATAATATAATATAGTATTTATTACTTTCTAGGGGGGTAATGTAAAGACTTTGTTTTTTTAGAGCAGTTTGAGGTTCACAGCAAAATTGAGAGGCAGATACAGAGATTTCTCATATACCTGTTCCCCCTGACGGCCTATGTGTGCAGCCTCCTCCGTCGTCAATGTCCCCCACCAGAGTAGTACATTTGTTTCAACTGATGAACCTCCATCGACACCTCATTATCACCCAAAGACCGTAGAAACCAGGGTTCATTCCTGGTGTACATTTTATGGGTTTAGACAAATGCGTGATGACATGTATCTATCATTATAGTATCCTACACAGTATTTGCACTGCCCTAAAAATCCTCCGTGCTCTATGACTTATGCTTTAAAAGATTCCCTTTGGCTTATGTGTTGAGAATTAATTGAAGGGCAGGAGGTAGGGACAGAGCAGGGAGACCAGGTGGGAGGCTATGGCCATAAGCCTGGGTCACAATCATCATGATTTACAAAACCATCCCAGCCCAGAGCCTGGCCCTCCCCAATTCCTTCTGCTCTCCCAGCCGTTCTCTGCTTTGGAGGGGCTTTGAAGGGAACCACTGCTGAGTGAGGACCCACTATGTGCCAGGCATGGCACTTCCTGATGATTATCTCATGTAATCTTCAAAGGCTTATGAGGAAGGAATTATTTCATAGACAATTCAAAGCCCATGCTATGGATAGAATTGTGTCCCCCCTCCTCAAATTCATATGTTGGCGCTCTAAACCCCAATCCCCAATGTAGTGGTATTTGGAGATGGGGTCATTGGGAAGTAATGAAGTTTATCAGAGGACGTGGGGGTGGGGCCCCCATGATGGGATTGGTGCCCTTCCAAGGAGAGATGCCCTGGAGCTTGCTTCCTTCCTCTTTCCCTCTCCCCCTCCCCCCACCGCAAGTGCTCTAATCCAGGAAAGGGATGGGAGCCCATGGGAAGAAGGAAGCCATCTCTAAGCCAAAGGGAGGGGTCTCACAGGGGACTGAGTTCATCAGCACCTTGATCTTGGACTTCCCAGCCTTCAGAACTGCAAGAAACTGTTGTTTAAGACCTCCATCTGGGGCGCCTGGGTGGCTCAGTGGGTTAAAGCCTCTGCCTTTGGCTCAGGTCATGATCTCAGGGTCCTGGGATGGAGGCCCACATCGGGCTCTCTGCTCAGCAGGAAGCCTGCTTCCTCCTCTCTCTCTATCTGCCTCTCTGCCTACTTGTGGTTTCTGTCTGTCAAACAAATAAATAAAAAATCTTAAAAAAAAAAAAAAAGACCTCCATCTGTGGTGTATTATAGCAGCTCAAGCAGACCAAATAGCCCATTTTATAGACAAGGAAACTGAAACTCTGGGGTTTAGGTGACCCAGTCCCTCAACTGGGTGTGGCAGAGCATAGGGCCAGGCTGTGGTGAGAGACTGAAGACCAGAGGGCATAGGGCTGGGGTGGGGTGCCCCTTGTCAGGGAGGTGGGAGAGGGTTGGCACTGTTGGGCTTCTGCCTGGGAGGGGCACCTTCTCAGTGCAGTTTCTCAGGGGGCCTGGCTCTGGCTTTTCCAGGCACATTGGGGCCTAGGGGTGGGGGTTGCCTCAGTTTCCACTGAGGCCCTTCCTTGTGGCTTTCCTCTCTTGCTGGGGCTTGGGCTGTCCGGGCTGGTGCTCCTGGAGGTGGCAGGTGGTGGCAGAGATGGTGGTGGGGGGGGGCTGCAAAATGAGGAGGGGAAGGCACCCAGGGTCCAATCACGACTCCCTGGGGCCTGTTGGCTGCTCATTCTCAGAGAAGGTGGTGAAGAGGGCAGAGTGTTAATGACAGTAATTGCTTTAATTATTTTTTTGGTTTGGAGAGTCATAAAATGCGGCAGCTTGCTCAGTGCTAATCATGGTAATTAGCAGGGGCTGGGGCCTTGCCTGGACGGCAGGCAGTCGTTAAGCAGGGGGAAGCATCAGGCTGCAGACACACAGAGAGTGAAATGAACGAACCATCCCCCTTTTCTCTTCTGCCTCCCCTTTCCTCTGTTCCATCTCCCTCCTAGGACTTTGAGCTCCTCATCCCCCACCTGGCTTCCTCCTTCTCCCTCTGCCCTGCCCCCTTCTGAGGGAGGCCCCCTAGATGGTGACTTTGGGAAGGGGGCAGTGGCTGTGGCAGGTCTCAAGGATTGGCCTCAAGGCTGAGGAGGGCAGCTGTCTGGGGAAAAAGGGAGAGTTCAGCTACCAGCAGAGGTCTGTGTCTGTTCTGGGCATCCCCCTGTAGTGCTCCTCCAGATCCGGGCAGCTCTGGACCATCTGCTTTGGACCAGGCACCTTGACCCTTACAGATGAGCCAGGAGAGAGAGCAGAGCCGCAGTCCTGAATTAAACTGGAGGAAGCCTCAGGGAATGGAACTTGGGTCACCTCCCTGCTTCCCTTACCCCTAGCCCAGTGTCACAGGCGCAGCCACCATTTCCTGAGCAGCTACTGCATGAGAGAAGTTCCATTGAAGACTCAGGCTCCACCTCGTTCTTGAGTTCCAGGCAGATGGGAAGTTGGACATGGAAGAAGTAACGACCAGCTGGGAGGCATCAGTGTTGCAGCATGTAGGCCAAAGGGGTCAACTCTTGGAAAGTCAGGGAAGGCTTCCTGGAGGAGGTAGCAGGGCTGTGTGTGGGGTGCTTCCACGAGAAAGCAGTGTTTTCTGGGTCTTACAAGGTCAGGAGTAGTTAGTTTCCTGATGGGAAAGGCTAGAGGATTGCTGGCTGAGGAGGCGGAGGGGGGGAGGTACAGCCCGAGATAGAGCTCTGAGCTAGAATTTGAGGGACCTCCAAGACCACGCCACAGAATTAGAGTGTGGCCTCTCCTCTGAGACTCCGTATGTGCGGGGCCTGGCAAAGGGCTGGAGTCAGGGTGCTTCTTTCATGAGGAATCAATGAACACATATAGGTAAGGCACACAGGACACAGTGAGTACTCACGGGGGATAGCAGTGCTGATCCTGGTGATGAGGACAGGGACTCAGCCAGGTGCTCAGCCAGGGACAGTGTCCCAGTGTCCCAGTGCCCCATGACACATTCACACAGGCACCCAGACACACAGTCGTAGGGACACATGAACCACAGTCCCATAAAGCATGGACAGAAACGCACTGTCGCTGCCTACTCAGACCTACACAATCCTGCACGCTCATGCTCTGACCAACAGCACCTTCGCGGGGACCCACTTGCTGCCCTGGACCTAGGGATGTGCTTCATCTTCGAGGGGCTTGCTAGGGCTGGAGGTGTGGCCCACGTCCTGGATCTTGTTACTTTGCCCCCTGGGACTGTGGCTGCAGGGCCGGCCGGGTCGAGAAGTTCTTGGTGCTACCGCTGGACAGCCTGAGGCCAGCTGTCAGGAGGAACGTCCCACTGAGGCGCCGGCCTGCTGCTGGCAGGAACGCCACTTAGCCCCCAGACCCCAGCGACTGGTGAGGTGGATGCAGCTGGTTTGTGGGGTTGAGGGGGGAGCTGTTTCGAGCAAGCTGAACTCTTCCTTCCTCAGAGTCCGGTGTCTGGGAGTCACCACACCCCTCTGCCGAGCGGCTGAGGCAGGGGTGGGGAGGGGGCGCGGGTGTGAGTGCAGTATGGAGCATGTCTGTGGGTGCGTGCAAACAGCTGCTGTGGATAAGAGCCTTGCAGTGGGAGGGACAGTGGTTAGACCCCGGGGTGCACGTCTGGGTTCCAAGGGGGTGCAAGGAACAACAAGAACAGGAGCAAAGAGCGGCGAGGAGGCTGGATATAGGGAGAAGGAACGCACTGTGTGCCAGGCGCTGTGCCAGGACGCGTTCCCTGTATGCATTCGGTTAATCCTTCCGACCCGCCATGTGGCAGGTGTCACCCGCACCCCGTTTCACAGATGTGGAGCTTAGGACTGTGCCATTCACACCGTCAGAAGGCACCCAGGCAGCTGGGCTTTGGAGTCGCGATCTGATGGCCCATCATCCTCGAGGAGAAGGACAGTGACTCCTTCCTCCTCCTGTGCAGCTGGGCAAGTGTGGTTGTTCACCAGGTCTGGATGGAAGGGAGGGAGGGAGGGAAAGAGAAAACAAGGACGGGAGGGAGAACAAGAAGGGAGAGAGGGAAGGAGGAAGGAGGGAGCCACGAGAGGCAGGGCTGGTAGTGTGGGTCTCCTGACATCTGGGTCCTCGTCCTGCCGCTGCCCCACCTCCCCGCCTGCTGGGAGCCTTGCGGCCCCTGCCACCACCCCTCGAGCCTTGAGCTCTCCTGAAGCTCAGCTGTCTCCCTGTCCAATTCCATCTTCTTACCAGACAAACGAGGGGCTGGATCTGCTTCCTGTTCACACCGACAGGCTGCTTGTCAGCTGCAGTGGCATCTGCTCTTGTCAGAAAAATTAAGAAGGAAGTGAAAGCAGCCGCAGCCCTCGAACTGCCGGCTGGAGAGAGTCTGGGGGCCTGGCTTCTCTCCGGTACCAGAAGAGGTACCTGGAGGCAGCCCTGGGCCGGAGTGGACAGCAATCTTCCACCAGCGTTTTTTTCCCTTAAGGCAGATGTGTGAACAGTGTGGCCTCTGGGGCACCTCCGGGGCTGACTCCCAGCTCTGGGCTGATCTGCTGTGTGTTTGGGCAAGTTCCTTGGCCTCTCTGTGCCTTCTTTTTCCCATCTGTGGAATGAGACAGTGAAATGAATTAAGATATATAAAGCACTTGGAGCAGAATATGCACCTGGCACTCGGTGAGTGAGGGCTTCATTCGTGTTAGTGCCATTAGGGCTCTCGTGGCCCCTTGTCCTAGCAATCGCTCCTTCAAGGGGAGGGCTCTGCCCTGCTGCCTGGTAGGGCCAGAGTGGGGAGAGATCCCTGCATACTGGGCGGGTCAGAGAAGCCTTCCTTCATCCTATGGATCTTTTTTTTTTTTTAAAAGATTTTATTTATTTTTTAATTTATTTTATTTACGATTTTTTTTAAAGATTTTATTTGTTTATTTGACAGCGAGAGATCACAAGTAGACAGGCAGGCAGAGAGAGAGGAAGGGAAGCAGGCTCCCTTCTCTGCCGAGCAGAGAGCCCAATGTGGGGCTTGATCCCAGGACCCTGAGATCATGACCTAAGCTAAAGGCAGAGGCTTAACCCGCTGAGCCACCCAGGCTCCCCTCATCCTACAGATCTTTATTGACCCCAGGTCCCTGGTCCCTGCCCTTGGGGAAGCCCCGTTGTCTGGTCAGGGGAGGCTGACATGGGAACTGAGAATTATTTGTAAGAGGTGGGTATGTCATGTTCAGGAAGAAGAGGAGGAAGCAACCACTGGGTGTTGGGGGTGATGGAGTGAGGAGGTCAGGGAAAGCTTCCTAGAGGAGCCGGCAGGAGCAGGATGTGGAAGAGTGAGTAAGAGTTTGTCAGGCAGCCTGGGGGTAGGGGTGGGGGGGGAGACCTTTTAGGGACATAGGGGGGCTGTGTCCGGAGCCTGGGCTATACCCTTAGGGTGATGGGAGAATCCGGGTGTGAAGTAGACCAAGATGCCATCGCCTTGAGGGAGGATGGCTGGGTGTGGGGGGAGGACGGAAGAGGGCGCGCTTCCTCCCTTTGGGCCCCTCCCCCATCCATCTCCGTAGCCCCAGCGGCCAGGACTGCCAGGTCAGTGGCATTGCTGGCTACCATTGAGTAGATGAACCAAAGGAAAGGACTTTTGTGGCCCCCCCAGGCTCGAGACGGTTGGGACTGGAGGGGTGGCTGGGCCCTGGAGGAGGGGGCAGAGCTGAGGATTTGGGGGAGGGTAAGGAGTTTCTCTCCAGGACCGCGCGCCCTCCTGGCTCCCTCCCCGCGCCGGGGAGAGCGGGTCCGCAGACCGCGGGGCTCGGCCGTCTCTGTCCAGCAGGGGGCAGCCGCAGTGCGCGGATAGGCACGCACGCCACCGCGGCTCCGCTCCGCACCGGGGGACACTTAGGAAAGGTTCTGGGGGTGGGGGTGAGGTACGCCAGACCCCGGGTGTCAAGGGCTTCCTGGGTGTGCGGGAGCGCAGGGGGAGGGGCACCTTCCCACCCTCACGATCTCATGTATTGAGGCGGTCCTGCGGGGGAACGAGGATGCTCGCAAGACCCCAAAGGCCACATCTGTTGCTCCAGTAATTTTCAGCCCTGGAAGCACATTGGAATCAGCTCAGCGTGTTGAAAATCTGCCCAGGCCCCGTGCTCTCCCCACGTCAATCGGAGCAGAGTCACTGCGGGTGGGGCCCAGACATCGGTGATTCAAAAGTCTCTCCCCGTGATTCTGATGCTCTCACCCTGAATTCCTTGGTCGCACCTGACCCACACCTGGGCCTTCTTGGCCCTCTTGTGGGGCAGGTCTGCCTCATTTGCATCGTGTGACCTTGACAGTCCCAGGAATGAGTCTGAGGACCCTCCACTCCTGCCAGGACATCTGGAAGCTGAGAGCAAGTGGCAAACAGGGGACCCTATAAGGAGATGCTGGCTCCCACCTGGCCGAGGGCAAGGGGCTCGGGTTGTAAGGGTGTGTCCAGGAAAGCGGGAGCTTCTCTGGCTGTGCAGGGAGGGCACATTCTTGTGTCAGATCATGGGACTGTGTCTCCCTGGGCCTGTGCAGGTACTTCCGGCCCCTTCCACTTCCTCGGACCTGTGTCCTTAGCCCCTGTGCCACATGTATGTGTGGGTACCTGTGAGAGTCGCTCTCTGCTTACAGCCGCGAGCTGCCTCTGTGTCTGCACGTGTGTCTCTGTGCACACGTGTGTCTTTGCACACACACATCTGCCTCCGTGTCTCTCATGCGAGGCGGTCTCAAAGCCGGCCTGTGTGTGTGCTTGTGTTCTTGGGTCTTTAGAAACCGATAACGGATTTGCTCTGCCGTTTGAAGGTATTTTTTTCCTCCTTCTCTCCTTCCAGTCTGATCGATATGCTGCTCCCGTGCAGTCTCCCCAAAGACCACACACAGGCGGGCTCTGTGTGGACAGAGTCAAGTGTGGGCTTAGAAAAATACACCACAGCCTCTTCAGGCTCACTGTGTTCATTCGGCCTCCAGGCAGGTGGCTGGGCTTGCTGGCAGAAGCCTCCTGGTTGCCAGCAGTAGGTCCCCATGGCCCCGGGGCATGCCAGCCTCCCCCGACCTCAGCTTCCCCCACCCACCACACCTAGGCGCATCCCTCCTTACTGCAAACCCTTCCGTGACCCCTCCCTTTTTGTAGGATGAAGCCCAGGCTTCCAGCCCAGCACTGCAGGCCCCTGACAGCTGAGCCTTATCGACCTCCCTACCTCACCCGGTCCCCTGCCCTCAACTGTCCCCATTCCACCTCATAAAGGGTCACCTGGTACCATATCCTTGGACACCAGTACAATATCAAGCCTCCAGCTAGTCTCTCTGCTGGGCCTCTTACCCCTCTGGGCTGATGTCCCCTCCTCACCCAGCCTGGCCAAGTTCATAGCTCCCCTCCATGGAAGACTCTGCTGCCCTTCCCACGAGGAATGCACAGCTCTTCTCTCACTGTCAGCTCCACACCTCCGCTGGATCTTCTGCGGTGCACAGTAAGGATCAGCTGCGGTGTGTGTGTCCCCACCCAACTGTGACCTCATTTGGGAATATCTCAGGGGTGCTCCTGGGCCAGCCTGGTACCCTCAGGGCCAGAATCCAGCCTCTGGGGAGACTCACCCTGTGCAGAATTCCAGCACCCAGCCCTACTCCTGCTGACTGACCACGAGAGACAGTGCTGTCTTCTTTCTCTTTCCACCATCGTGGCAGGCAGCTGGCCTCAGCTTCCTTGTTCCAGGGAGGTTTGTGCCTGGGCAGGAAGAGACATCTGCAAGACCCTTCTCTTGTGGGGTTTTGTTTGCTTAAAGCTGGACCCTCTCCAGGGGCTTAAGCCAGGTGCCCTGATAAGGGAAGGGAGAGGATATTGAAGAAAGAGAGAAGGAATTCCTCCTGACTAGAGGGAGAATCTTTGTGGACCCAAGGGCCTGGGAGGTGAGGGAAGGCTGGCGTTGTCCCGGGCAGGGGGCGGGGTGCTGTCTGTTCCCTGGCGGGGCCTTGGAGGAGGTAGGAGGCCCGGGGGCTGTGTGGGGGGCAGCTTTGCCAAGTGTGCTGGTGGGGCTGAAGGAGTCCCCGGGGGCCAGGAGAGGGGTGTCTCCATGGCAACCGGTGTTGAATGGTGACCACGATGAGAGGGACCTCCCCTGGGGCCTTGGTGCTACATTGCGAGTTCTTAGACCCTGGGCTGCTGTGGGCAAGCCATTGTGCCTCATCTGTAAAATGGAGATAAAATACTACCTCCCTCTTTTTTTTTTTAAGATTTTTATTTATTTTATTAAAAAATTTTTTTTAAAAAGATTTTATTTATTTATTTGAGAAAGAGAGAGAGAACGAGAGGGGAGAAGGTCAGAGGGAGAAGCAGACTCCCCATGGAGCTGGGAGCCCGATGTGGGACTTGATCTTGGGACTCTAGGATCATGACCTGAGCTGAAGACAGTCGCTTAACCAACTGAGCCACCCAGGTGCCCTTATTTTTAAATTTTTAAAAAAGATTTTATTTATTTGAGAGAGAGATAGAGAACGTAAGCTGGGGGACAGGCAGAGGGAGAGGGAGAAGCAGACTCTCTGGCGAGCAGGGAGCCCTGCATAGGACTCGATCCCAGGACCCTGGGATCAAGACCTAAGCCAAAGGCAGACACTTAACAGACTGAGCCACGCAGGCATCCACAGTATCTCCCTCTTGAAGACAACATTAAATGAGATAATTAGAGTAAAAGTTCTTAAAAAAGATCCTACCAAATACTGTTCCAGGGACTCCACATACAACAACACATTTAACCCTCATGATAGCCTTGTGTGTTAGATACTATTATAATTCCCATTTTTAGAGAAGAGGAAACTGAGGTAGTGAGTTGCTCAAGGTTGTAAACAGATAGAGGTGGTCTGGCCACTGAACCCAGACTCTTAATGGCTGCCTCCCCTTCCTCTCCCCAGACGCATCCCTAACCCCCACCCCACCCCGTGGCAGGAAGCCCAGTCCTTAGGACAGAGTAAGTGTGCCCTGACTGTTAGCCCCCCCCCCACGGAGCACATCTATTTCCAGTAGCACATGCCTAGAAAGTGTCAAAACGGATGGCTGGCTGTCACTACGTGACCCATGCCAGACCTTTCCTGGACCTAGCTGGAGGTTTTCTGGACATGAGTAAATCCTTGGTGGAGAGCTAGTTTTCATCCTTCTGTGGTAGAACCATCAACTGCCTCCCCCTTTCCCGGCATAGAAAACCCCGGATTTTTCCTCTTCCGCAAACTGCTCGGTGAATATCTTCACTGATCCATACACCAGTGAAGATATTACGGACCCTTGTGTAGACCATGAAAGCACTCAGGTTTGGTTTTGTTTCTTCTTTATGATTTAATTTAGTTTGGCTGCTCTTTTGCTTTCCTCCTAAACAGTTCTTAGTGTTAGCTGTGAGATAGGAACCTCAGACTTCGTACTTCAGTGTGCGAGAAAGACCACTTTTTATCTCTCTTTCACCCAATTTTGCTATCAACCACGGAGCCCCCACTGTTTTTCTCTGGGGATCTGGGAAATTCAGCCTCATCCAGTTTTGGCCGGGGGGAGTTGGAGATGTGTGTGTGTGTGTGTGTGTGTGTGTGCGTGCGTGTGGGCACGCATGTGCACACATGAGGCAGGTAGGGATGGGGAGATTCCTGCACCCAAAGTGTTATGAAGCTGTAGCAGCAGATAGGGAAACTACGGGGGGCATTCATGGGGGTGCCCCAGGGTAGGCAGGAAGCAGCAAGAGGAGGGTGTGGCCTGGTGTTTCTCCCTGAGGATGTGTCCCCATCAGAAGCGTCCTGCTCTCTCTGACCTTTCAGAGCACACTCTCTTTGGGCTTGGTGAGGCCCCTGCCCACAGCCTCTCCTGGGCTGTGCTGTGGATTCTCTTTGATGCAATTTGGTTTGAGTCTCTTCAGTTCAGCCTGGCGGGACTCTTTGCCAGGTGCTGAAGGTAAAAGAATGAGGACATTAAACTTGACCCTGCAAGAGGTTTAGGGGGGTACAGGCAGGTAGACTCATGGTGAAAACATGTGCTGCCCTGAGAGTGGGTATGAACAGGGGCATCGGGCAAGGGTTTGTAGAAACACGTGGCATCATAGCCCAAACTGAAGGAAGAAGGGACGGAGGCAGGTGGAGAAGATAAGTCAGAGTCAGGGTGCATGTGGAGGAGACTAGAAGGGGTGCAGAGACTTCTGGAAGGGCTGGGGAGACAGTAAGGATGGAAGTCAGAGTGGTGGGCTGGGACTGGGCCGTGGAGGGCTTTGGAGGCCTTCCATTGCAGAGTTTACTTCACCTGTGGGTCACATAGAGCCCCTGAAGGAGAGTGACATGGTTCCATTTCTGCCTTAGAAGAATATCCCATCTGTGGCGCTGAGGGTGGGTTTGAAGGTGTGCTGACCAATGTTCACCAATTATCTCCCTGGAAAAAAGCCCTGTGGCCCATTTCTATGGTGTAAATACTCCCACCATGACTGATTTCAGGCTGCGCATGTGATGTCACACATTGGAATGCAGAGTTGGGGTAAGACACTGAACTCCTGGGCTGGTCCAAACTCCAGCGCCCCACTGTTGGGAGGGGGGCAGGGAGGACTGAGTTCCTTACCACAGCGAGTGAGCAAGCCAGCTTCTCTCATCTCCCTCCCCAGCAAAGTCTGGCACAGAGGAAGCACCAAGAGCCAGAAATATTCTGGAGGGATAAGCAAGGCAGAAGAACCCGCAGGAGTGTCCCATCCCGTTTTCTTTTCTTTTTTTTTTAAGATTTTATTTATTTATTTGTCATAGAGAGAGAAGCGAGAGCAAGCACAGGCAGACAGAGTGGCAGGCAGAGGCAGAGGGAGAAGCAGGCTCCCTGCCAAGCAAGGAGCCCGATGTGGGACTCGATCCCAGGACGCTGGGATCATGACCTGAGCCCAAGGCAGCCGCTTAACCAACTGAGCCACCCAGGCGTCCCCCATCCCATTTTCTGAAGGAATCCCTAAGAACCAGCTCTAGGGAGGAAGTCAGAGGCAGGAAAGTGTGCCCCATGTGATCGGATTTCAGGGCTGAGGACGGGAGGAGAGCACGCTGGGATGGGAGGCTGATGAGCTGATGATAATAATTATGACAATTATGCAAAATACACAAATAATAATTACAGAAAATCATGATTATTATTTGTGGGTGTGAGATGTCTCCAGCTTTTTGGAACTGCACAGAAGCATCAGATGCCCCTTTTCCTGTGGGTGTGTGAGTGTCAGAGCCAAGCTCGGGGGTGCGTGGCAGGAGCTGGGGTTTCCAGCCCTCTCCAGACAGCTGTCTTCCACCCCTGGGAGTCTTGGTGGGATCCAGCCTTCCTGACCTGGTGCCAGGCCCACAAGCTCAGAAGAAGCAGGCCCCCAGCCCCTTCTGGCAAAAACACAGCCAAAGGTGGGGGTGGATTGGGAGAGGTCAAAGGTTAACCTAGGGGAAGAATTCAAAGATTCAGGAGCCATGCCTCTCCCTTGAGCTCGTTTCCTGGCTCCTGGCTCATTGCACAACTGACCCAAACGGGATCAATCAGATTCTCTTTTCCAGAAATTTAGCCCTGGGGCTGGGAGAAGGCAGGGTTGGGATCTCTCACTGGGAAGCTGGGAGTGGGTAGGCTCTACTCAGGGACCAAGTAGACTGCAGAGGGAGAGAGAAAGGGCTGGCTCCTGGTGGCCTTCTGTGTCGCATTTCCAGTCCTTAATTCATTTGGAACAAAAGCCAGCCCCCATTAGCTTTCTGTGACTTGTAGCCAAGATTCTAAGCTGGGCTGTACTGCAAAGATCTGTGAATGTTCTGATTTCATGGGTGGGTGGTCCACTGAAGCTAGCTCACACAAGACCCTTCTTGCATCATAAGGGCCTTCTTATGGAGATCCAGTAAGAGAACTGTCGCAGGGCTGTCAAACCAAGGCCGACTGGATTTAAAATGGGGCCAGGACCTGCACAGCTGGAGGAAGTGCATTAATTGTTGACATGACTCAGGTTCAGTTCCTCGCTTCCGCTTTTTCTATCCCGCAATTAGACAGTTTTCTTTTCCTTCCAGTACAAACTCCTGAGAGCAGAAATCTGATTGGCTCAGCTGATGTCCCTTGTCTCCATGTAGAACTTCTTATGTCAGGCCATGTGATAGGCTGTTAGGGAACCTATGGCTGGGCTGCTTTTGTGTCATGCGCTTTCGTGATCCAATCAGATGTCAGCTCTGAAGCTTTTTGGCAGGGAAAATTCAAACAGTTGTTGGGCTCGTGGTGGCCCGCTTGTCCTGCGTGAGTGTGAGGCTTGGTACCTAATTCAGTAGGTGGAGGTTGAGCCTTGGGAGATTCTTGGGGATGTGATTGCATCAAAGCTGGGGTTCGGGAGGAGGATTAATCTGACCATGGGGAAGAGGATCATTGGAGGCCGGGGTGGGAGACTAGGCTCCTGCCCTAGCCCCACGAGAGACGCTGAAGGGGTCGGGGCTGGCCTGGACTTGGGTGGGCAGCTGAGGCTCCCAGGGTGCCAGTTTAAGGAGATGCTTGCTCTCAAGGTCACCACTTACAGGGACCTGAGAGCGCCTGCTTGAATTTGCCTTATTCATCTCATCTGAGTCCTCGCCCTGGGTGGGGGGATGGAGAAGGCAGCTGAGTTTATAAGACTCCGTAACTGATGGCTTGCAGGTGGTGAGGGAGTCGGTGGTTGCGGAGGCTTCTGCGATCATGGCCTAGAGCAGGGAGAGGCCAGGCCTGGAGAGGGGTAAGCAGGAGGAGCAGGGCAGGTTTGTGGGGGAGGCTGATAAGCTCACTCCGGGGTATGCTGAGTTTTCAGGTGCCTGCGGGGCATGGATGGTGAGAGATTTCTAGTAGAGGGATGGGCATGTGGGTCTGAAATGTAGGTGGGAGCCAGAGGTGAAGAGATGACCTTGATGGAGTCAAGCATAGAGTTGATTGTGACAGTGCCTGGCACAGAGCACAGACTCAGCAATGCTTGGTAAGCAATGCTAGCAGTCACAGGAGTGGACCTGGTCCCCCAGGGAGTGTATAGGTCTCTAGCAGGGAAATTTCAGACATCTCACGATATTCTCTGGGCCAGGGGACATTTGTGGATAGAGATTACTTTAGGGCCCCTTAGGTGACCCTGTGCTCCTCTTCATGTATCTGCCTTGTCCTCAAGGATGTTTGGGGCATAAATGCCTCTTTGAAGTGTTGAGGCCAAGGGTCAGGAGACCTCCTCCCCATTCTCTGACTGTGAAGGTGCCTGCTCTCCTGAGAAGTAGCTGCTTGGTAAGCCCCTAGAGACCATGCCTGGTCATTAGTGCAACTGAGAACATAACCCTCCACACCCGAATGGAGTTTTAAAATAACTCTTTTCATTTTTTAAAAATTTTAAAAATTTTTATTTATTTATTTGAGAGAGAATGAGAGAGAGAGAGAGAGAGAGAGAGCACATGAGAAGAGAGAGGTCAGCAGGAGAAGCAGACTCCCTGCAGAGCAGGGAGCCCGATACAGGACTTGGTCCTGGGACTCTAGGATCATGATCTGAGCTGAAGGCAGTCACTTAACCAACTGAGGCACCCAGATGCCCCCCCAAAACCTTTTTAAAAAAGATTTTATTTGAGAGAGAGAGAAAACATGAGCAAGGGGGAGGGTCAGAGGGAGAGGGAGAGGCAGACACCCAGCTGAGCAAGGAGCCCGATGCGGGACCATGTCAGGCCATGTGATAGGCTGTTAGGGACCCTGGGATCATGACCTGAGCCGAAGGCAGACACTTAACAGACTGAGCCACCGAGGTGCCCCTGAATGGAGTCTTAAAGATGACTTCACAGTTACAAATTCCTTTGAGCCCTCTCTGTGTTTCCTCATGAAGGAGAATGCCCAGGGTTCATTCAGGTCCCCATTTTACAGATGGAGACCGTGAGGCTCTAGGAGGTTAAATGACCAGCAGAGAGCTATACAGCTGGGCAGAGAAGGCTGGATTGAAAATCAGATCTACTTAAAACACACACACACACACACACACACACACACACTCCTAAACGTACAAGTCATATCATGTACTGTAGGCTTTCCTTATATATATGATAATAAGGCGACATCAGAGTTATATAAATGGCTAGTATTAATTAAGAACTTAGGTAATACACTATGTTTTATATTTAAACCTCACAATAATTTTATGAGGTAGGTTCTATTAGCCATCTATTGGCAAGAGTAACAAAGACAGGGAATGTCCCATTCTGGCCATGGTGTGGGAAGAGGGCTCTTGTGTACATCACAGGGAGTGAGAATTGTTATAAAAGTTAAGGAACATGGGGTGCCTGGGTGGCTCAGTGGGTTAAAGCCTCTGACTTCAGCTCAGGTCATGATCTCAGGGTCCTGGGATCGAGTCCCGCATCGGGCTCTCTGCTCGGCGGGGAGCCTGCATCCCTCTCTCTCTCTCTGCCTGCCTCTCCGTCTACTTGTGATTTCTCTCTGTCAAATAAATAAATAAAATCTTAAAAAAAAAAGTTAAGGAACAAAATCAGCTTTAGCAATTATAATTTAAAATACAGTGCCCCTCTGATTCATAAATCCTCCCTTGGGAATCCATCTTAGGGGAGTAACAGCATCAGAACATAGAGATAAATGTATAAAGACATTCGTTACAGCACTGTTCATAGTGATGAAAAGAAACAACTGGACACCCATTGAGAGGGACGTGGCCAAATAACCCGGCTGAGCTCTGCTGTGGTCACACCAGCGGGGAGGAGGGACTTCTGTCCACGTGCACTGACCTGGCAGCTTGTCCCAGATATGTGACGTGGACAAAATGAGTTTGAAGTAATACAAATCCCATTTTTTCATTCAACACATAAGTAGAAAGGAAGAAAAAGGGCAAGGAAGCTCACATGTGTTTTTGTGTGTGTTGGTATGGGCCTGGAAAGTTATATGAGAGAATATGGCCTGTCTGTTGTGACCTCCAGGAAGTGAGATGGAAGGCAGGAGGGGGAGAAGATGAACTCTTCAGACACAGCTATGATGCTCAACGGTTGCTACCTGTAAGTCACGGGTGGCTTCACAGAGGTGGTGACATTTGAGGTGAGTCTTAATGGGGGAATGAGGTTTGCCAGGCAGTGAAGTTGGGAGGGGATAGCGTTTTAGGCAGAGATGCCCATGGGAAAATGCCAGCGTGTGGGCCAAGTGCCAGACTTGTGTGACTCTGTGGCTGTGCCCGTCCTGCTGGGCACCCCAAGTCTCTCTGAAGAGAGGTGCTCTGAACAGTGGACTGGCAGCACGTGGGGCAGATGAGTGGGGGGTGGGGCAGAGGGAGAGGGAGAAGCAGACTCCCTGCTGAGCATGGAGGCTGACCCAGGGCTCGATCCCATGACCCCGAGATCATGACCTGAGCCCAAATCAAAAGTCGGAAGCCCAACCAACTGAGCCCTCACAGGTGCCCCTGGACCATCCAATTCTTGCCATATATTGGAACACGGATTCAGGATCATGTGTTGCAAATGGATATAAGGTACAAAGGATGAAGGAGGGGTGAGGATGAGGGTGGCAGGGTACATGGGCAGCGGGGCTCTTTGTTGAGTCCTTCTCCTCTCCTTTAACTCTGGGTTTCAGGGCTCTGCTTGCCCTCTCTTCCTCCCAGACCCAGAGGAGCAAGTAGTGGGAACAAACCCAGGCAGCAGAGGGCTGCTACCCAGGAGAGGAGGGCTGTGGGGTGGGTGCAGTTGCGGTGGCTACAGGGGGCTGGGGACAGACCACAGAGGCTTCGAATCTCCCCAGCTCCCACCGGAGTCCCTCACTGGCTCCAGGTGTGTGCGTTGGGGACCCTGAGAGGGGCCCGTTAGTGGTGATGGAAAGAGCGCTGAGTTATTAATGGTGTTGGCCATTATAAGCTGCGCTAATGACCGTGATTGTGTGCATTGTAATTGTGTGTGTAATGAAAGCTCTGGCGATGAGTTAATAGGTCCATTGTGATTTTGGTGACCATGGTAAGTGAGCCGCCGCTCGATGCTGTGTCAACAGACCTGGACTCCGCCTGGTCCCGAGACGGGAGCTGTGAGGGCAGGAGAGGGCCTGGGGTTAAGGGGCAGCCCTGGTGTGTGTCTCTGCTCGGTATCTTCAGAGCTGTGTGACTTGGCACCATGGCTTCATCTCTCTGAGCCTCAGCCTTGTCATCTAAAACTGGAGATGTTAGTACCCCAGTCCTGGAGAGCTGTGCGCATTAAGTGAGAGAGCGCACCTGAAGTAGGCCACACCTGTCCACAGGTCCCTCGCTTCTTTTCTTTCTTCCTTCCTTCCTTCCTTCCTTCCTTTCTTTCTTATTTAATTATTTATTTGTTAGAGAGAGAGTACACACATGAGCAGGGGGAACGGCAGACAGAGGGAGAAACAGGCTCCCCTCTGAGCAAGGAGCTTGAGGTGGGGCTCGATCCCAGGACTCTGGGATCATGACCTGAGCTGAAGGCAGACACTTAACTGACTGAGCCACCCAGGCGTCCCACCTTGCTTCATTTCTCCAGCTGTGCCGGCCGCCCTGCTATTCCAGGGACAGCCATGCAGGACCTCTGCCCTGGCTGTTTCCTCGGCTCCCATGCTCTCTTCCCAGACATTTGCAGCAGCCAGCTCGCCTCTCCTTCCAGCCGATCTCTGCTCAAATGTCACATCACCAGGGAGGCCTTCTCTGGTCCCCTTATCTAAAACAGCACCCCCACACTCCGTCGGCTTTATTTTTATTCACCGCTCTTGACATTTTATATATGTAGTGGTTTGTTACGTTATTATCTGTCTCTTCCTCTAGACTCTAAGTGTCACAAGAACAGGGACTGTTTTTGTTCATTGTCGAATCTCCAGCGCCTGGAATAGCACTGGCTCAGAGGAGACACTCAGGAAATACTGATTGCATAAATGAGGGAATAACCCCGCCACAGGCATCCCGTGTGCATTCCGTAAATGGTGGCCGGGTTAAAACCTTGGGAACAGATGAACAGGCACCGGTGCAATCAAGGTCTTTATGGTGCCGCTTCTCTCCGAGGCCTGCCTCTTCCCAGAAAACCTTGGAGCAGCTGGTGTTCTGCCCGACTCCCCTCATGTGCCCCGCCCCCCCCGCCTCCCCTGCCACCCCGCTCTGGTCACTGAGAGGGATGACCACAAATTGGGTAATGACCTTGGACAGGGCTTCACACCACACTGTGGAGGGTGATGCACCAAACTTGGGGTGTGGTGTGTCAGTGAGGGCTTAGGAGATCTTAGGAATCCTTGGGCCAGACCCCTGGATTCCATCGAGGATCTCTCCAAAAGGGATGCATGCTTGCATGTGTGTTGTGCTTGTGTGTGACTGTGATAAATCATCATGAGTGTGTGTGTGTGTCCTGTGTGGGCTTGCTTATGCGTGTTGAGTGTATAATTGTGTGTGTGCCGTGCCCGAGTGTGCTGGTTGTAGGCATGTGTGGCAGGGATGGTAGCGGATGTCGGTGTGTGAGTGTGAGTGCGTGTGAGTTTGTTGTATGCCTTTGCTCAAGGGGTGGTGTTGATGAAGTTTGTGGGGCTGCGTGTGAGTGAGGGGGTCTGCATGTGTTGTGTGTGTGTAAGTTCTAGTTGTGGGGGAGCACACAAGGCTTATGGGGGGCTGGCCATTGCATGAAGGTGTCTGTTCACACGGTTCTGTGATGAGCTGATTAAGGCTGTCTGTGGCCTGGTGCAGTTTGTCCGTCAAGCTTTCCCCTCGTCCCCCTTGAGACTTCTGCTACCAAAGATACCAGTTGTATCATTTTGCTTGTGTTTGCGTGACAAGATATCCCGACACAGAGCTGTGGAGAAAGAGGAGGGTCTCTTGGGAAGATTTCTGCTGATTGCCACTGTTTCAGTAGAAACACAATTATTTCACAAGGCCGGCTGACAGCGTTGGAAATAGCCGAGTGCGGAGCTGGAGCGACGGGGACCACATCCCATTTGATCCTAATTGGTTTGATGATGATAATTGTTGCATTGCAGACGGTGTGACTATCTCCTAATTTAATATAATCAATAAGGTAACAACAGCTCAATGCAAATGAGATGTGGGGAACCGTGGGGCCATTTGTAAGTCGTGTTCTTAATACATTTTCCTAATTAGCTGTAACAGGGCTCCCTTATCCCGGCGTGCGGGGGAAGTGATCACTGCGATGCCGTACTTCCTCCAGACCTTCGCTTTCGGAGAGGCTCGGGAAAGGCTTATCAAACTCTTCCTTGGGGTCAGCTGACATGGAGGCAGCGTGGTTGACGGGGTCGTGGATGGTTGCGGATGGTTCAACAGACACCTGCCCTTGTTGGTGACCCCAGCGGGAACCTCTGCATTGTCCCTGCCTCTTTTGTCTGATGGGGAGGTGCTCCAGGGCAGGGACTGGCCTTCCCCTGTGAGACGCATGTCTCTCTCACTGAGTCAGGGCTCCCACTGCTGCTGCTGGTCTGCTGTTTTGCTCATTGGATGGGGGCCCTGCCGAGGGTGTGGGAGGGGCTTTCTTCCAGCAAGTGAGCATCCTCCTCCAGAGTGGAGCTCTGATTCTCAGACCCTGGGGTGTGTGTGTGTGTGTGTGTGTGTGTGTGTGTGTGTGTATGGTGTGTCACAGGCAGTGAGGCAGAAATGCAGCATGTCCGCTGGGCAGGGCTTACTGGAGGGCTTTGGAAGGAACTCTGAATCCATACTGCCGGGCTTCTGTTCTCCCCACCACCACCTTCTAGCTGTGTGACCTTGGACGAGTGACTTGACCTCCATGCCTCAGCTTCTTCATTCTATAAATGGACAAAATAATAGTCCCTACCCAGAAGTCTCTTTTGAGATTAATTTTTTAAAAAGGATTTTATTCGTTCATTTGAGAGTGAGGGAGAAAGAGAGAGAGCATGAGCAGGGGGCGGGGCCGAGGGGTGGGGGGAAATAAGCAGACTCTCTGTACAGCCCTGCATGGTCAGGGCTCCATCCTAGGACCCTGAGATCAAGACCTGAGCAGAAGTCAGATGCTTACAGCGGAGCCACCCAGGCGTCCCCTCTTGTGAGATTTAAATGGCTTAATATCTACATTCATTTTAGTATTTATTAGAAGAAAATGAATTTCTTAGTCTCCTTAGCCATGTTCGAGTGTTCACTAGCCACATACAGCTGGAGTATTGGACTGAGCAGATGTCCTCTGTCATTTCTATGTCATTTCCATCATATGAGAAGTTCTGTTGACTAGTGCCGCTGCAGACCTCTGACCCAATGAGCTGGGCAGCTCCCAGGAGCCTGCCTGTCCCTGGATCTCGGTGTGGGTGCCCCTGGGTTCTCCCAGCTCTAACTCAGTGCACTAGGCAAAGGTATCTCCTGCTGGCCGAAAGAATCCAGCTCTGGGCCATGTCTTGTGACAGCCCCCACACCTGACACCCAGGCCTGGGAGTCCCCGGGGGTGGTTGCACCAGATGGCCTGGGAGTCATTAAGGCAAGGCTGTGTGTGCACACACTCTCCTGCGTACGTGGATGCTCACGCGGGGGTCATGTGCTGTGATCATCGTTTTGGAGCTGTCCTTGGGGAAGTAACAAATGGCATCCCCGCCCAGGAGTCCTCCAGTGGAGTCCCCCTCATAAATCAGTGTGAAAGGCTCCCAGTCCCTGCTTAATGGTCCTGCGGTCCCTCAACTAAGTGACCCAAGGGCTGTGGGGCTGCATGGTCTCACCTCCCACCATCCCTTCCCCGGCTCTCTGCACCTTGTGGGCCCCGTGCAGCAGCCCTAGGCCCCAGTCCTGGCTCGAATAACCAGTGGTCTGATCTGAAAGGAATCACCTTTTCTGTTTAGGCTTTAATTTTCTCATCTGTAAAGTTGGGGGCAGAAAAGGAACGTTACATAACTTAAAAGCCCCTTAGAAATGTGATATTTGAGATTTCCAATCAGTTCCACCTTCCAGCCCCAAGGAAAAAAATCACAGGACTGTGGGTCCAGGGCAGTGGGGACACGGGAATCACCTTGTTACACATTCAGATATCTGGGCCCCTTCTAGATCTGTTGCTCTGGAGTCTTGGTGGATGATGACTGTGCATTTTCCTTGCATTTTCCCCAGTAATTCCCATGCACTGTAATGCTTGAGACTTTTGGCCTGAGGGCACAGTCTGTATCTCCAGTGCCCCTGCTTGTGAAGAGGAATTGGCTAGGGTCTTGGGTAGAGGGTGGGGGTTGAGTGAAGAGGTGGGGTCATCTAAGGTGCCCTAGTCCAAAGCCAAGCTCCAGACAGTTTGGCAAACTGGGAGTGAGGCCTAGCTCGGAACAGAAGCTCAGACGAGAGATCTGGTGGACCAGAGGAGCAGGGGGGCATGAGAGGCCTTCCTTTGAGGTAGGGTTGCTTCTCTGGGTTTCTGGAAACAAGGTCTGGTCCTGTTGGAAGGGGTGGTAGTAACTAGGTAAGAGGGATGTAGTTACCAGTGGTGGTTAAAATGCACAGGCTTTGGGGGTACTTGGGGGGCTAAGTCTGTTAAGCGTCTGCCTTCTGCTCAGGTCATGAACCCAGGGGCCTGGGATCAAGCCTCGAATCTGGCTCTCTGCTGGGCGGGGAGTTGGCTTCTCCCTCCACCCCTTCCCCTGCTTGTGTGCTCTCTCTCTCTTTCTCAAATAACATCTTTTTTTTTTTTTTTTTTTAAAGATTTTATTTATTTATTTGACAGAGAGAGATCACAAGTAGGGAGAGAGGCAGGCTTAGAGAAGAAGGGAAGCAGGCTCCTGCTGAGCAGAGAGCCCGATGCGGGGCTCGATCCCAGGACCCTGAGATCATGACCTGGGCTGAAGGCAGAGGCTTCAACCCACTGAGCCACCCAGGTGCCCCATCAAATAATATCTTTAAAATTCACAAGCTTTGGAGCCACACCAAACTGGGCTCAAATCCTCACTTGGGGGCCCTTGAGCCACATGACCTTGGACAGTGAATTTAAGCTCATCTGGAGAATGGCGACAGTACTGTCTGCCTCACAGGATTAATTCAGGCAGCATGTGTAAAAGCTCCCGACACATGGAAATACTCCCATGCTCTCTTTTACCATCTAGCTTCCAGAATCCTCCTTGACCAGGCTCAGAGTAATGTGGAGGCCCAGAGAGGGTTCGGAGAGTAACCTTGACTCCCCCTTGGGTCATGTGTAGTTTACCCCACATTCCTGCCCATGATCTCATGATGGCCTTGTGGCACCCTGACAGAAACACCAAGGTGTGGAGAAATTTGGCAACTTGGTCAGGGTCATGCACGGGGACATCAGGAAAGGGAAGGGGTACACATCTGTCCTCACTGTGGCCACGGTGCTGAAGTTGGCCACCTGTGAGCTGCTGGGGACAGCTTTTCTGAACTCCCCAAAGACAGTGCATTTGTGGGGCAAAGTGGGGGAGGGCAGAGCTGCAGGGAACTTGTACTTGGGCTGGGCTCCCGCTCAGCAATACATTTCCTTTGTCAGGGGAGCCTTACTCAGCCATCCCTTTAGGGTACTCTGGTAGGAGTGGGGTGTGGGCAGGGGTGGGTCTTCT
Organism: Neogale vison; assembly: GCF_020171115.1. Classification (NCBI taxonomy): domain Eukaryota; kingdom Metazoa; phylum Chordata; class Mammalia; order Carnivora; family Mustelidae; genus Neogale; species Neogale vison. Next base: position 28,811,837 of record NC_058092.1, on the reverse strand, counting down.
CCTGCCTCGGATCTTGCAGCCTGGTTTTCTGGGTATGGGGCCCAAGACCCAGTGCATCTCCCTGTGATGTATTTATCAGCTCTGTTCTCAGGAACTGAGTGGGAATGGGGCTGCTGGGTTGGGAGAGGCTGGGGCGAACAGACTACAAACACAGGTAACGGAAGTAGCTGCATGGTTCCGGGCAGGTAGCCGACCGGGGTGGCAGCCCAGGGCAGCCTGGTGATGAACTGGGGTGGACTGGAGGGCGTCATGGTCAGGCAGGAAGCAGAGCTGGGCAGACATCTGGCTCTGGAGTTGGCTGAGGTTAGACAGGATACAGTCTGGGCTGAGGGCCTCAAGGCCACCAGCACCATAAACAACTCTCTAGGCATTCTGGTGTTGGGCCCACTGCAGACTTTTCTCCCCAGGCTCCCTTAACACTCCTGCTCCCCACCCCTCCCCTAGCTCTCTGGCTGTTAAAGGGCCTTTGCAAACCCCTTTCTGAGCTTGGTCTCTGAGAAGGCCACCAACAGCTCTCAAGCTAATTTTCAGAGGGACGTCCATGAATTTGACCTTCCTGGAAGGTTTTTGGAAGGGCTTCAGGTTCTTCAAGGGCCCACTTTATTGGTGGGTGATCCTTGTAATCTTCTGGGGTCCCCACATTTTTAGTCCAGTGCTCAGGCCTGGTCAGGGACTCAGTGGGCTCTGAGTTGGAGGGACTCTACCTCTCAGCCAGTCACGCGGCCTGCCCCCTCCAGTCCCCGCTGCCCTATACCAGCTCTTCTCCTCACCTCATTTTCCTCTCTTTTTGCCTGTGACCGCTTGAGTGAATCAGGGCTGAAGATCAGAAGTCACAGTGAAGAAGCTGTTCCCACTAATGAGCTCTCCAGGGCCGCAGGCAGTCCCTCCCCCTGCCCCGCCCTGCCCTGTTCACTTATTTATGACAAATGCTGGAGGAAGAAGAACCAATCAGCATTTAGAGGGAAGAAGGGCAGGAGAGGGTGACTCAGAGAATTTGCATGGAGGCAAAGTGAGGAGTATGAAATGTTATCATTTTTCTCAGCATAATATCCTCTAGCCCCAATTCCTCTTGTTGTGGATGAGCTTTCTGAGGCCCAGGGGCGTGTAGTGGGCCCACCCGGCCAGTGAGGACCACACCAAGAACTGGCGTCTCCGTCTTTTGGTTCGCAGTCTGGCAAGGTTTCCAGAGTAGAACTTCTTTGGGTGCATTTATTTTGAATACCGAAATGAGGTCTCTGTTTCAATTTGACAACTTGGCATTTTTATTTTTATTTTTTTTTGGTCTGTCAACACTTTGATAAATTTAGAAGAAACGGATCTATTTTGGCACGTCTGGGGACTAGCAAAAAGGATCAGGATTGCCACTGTGATGATCCTCACTCTGCCCCCTTAAAACAAAATGGCAGTCGGCACAAACATTTTCAAGGACACCTGCTGTCTTTAATTTGTAATGGATTTCTTTTTCTTTTTTTAGATTTTATTTATTTATTTGACAGACAGAGATCACAAGTAGGCAGAGAGGCAGGCTTAGAGAAGAAGGGAAGCAGGCTCCTGCTGAGCAGAGAGCCCGATGCGGGGCTTGATCCCAGGACCCTGAGATCATGACCTGAACTGAAGGCAGAGGCTTATCATTTGGGTGAGGGTAGAAGTTACTGCGGATATGCCTACACTGAATGTGACCCGTGGATCAGAGTCATTGTTCCTTCCACAGGTGCATTGCTTGTTCCACTGTTGACCAGACAAGCAGAGAAGGTGGTTAAGACCGTCGGTATTCTGAGCGGTAGTTACTCTCATTGCTATTTATGATGGTGCAGAGGGAGGCATCTGGTGCTTAGTGTTTTGGGGGGACATGGGCATGTCCCCCCAAAGGAGGGACTTCTCCCAAAAGGAGAAGCAGAGCATGGGATGGCCCACATAAAGCCTGGCATCCTGAGGCCCACAAATCTCCTTTCCCATTCCTCTAACCACTTCCCTCTCACCATCAAACTCAGGAGGACTAGGCATACTTGAAGGTCCCAGACCAGAAGAATCCAGAGAGGCTGTTTAGAAATGATTTGGATCCATCTCGTTCTTGTACAGAACCACTTCCAAAGGCCACAGGGTAAACATCTCTCTAGAGCCTTGGAGGCTGTCTCTGGGGGTCACTGTGGGAGTCTCAGTGCACAGGGTCTTTGCAGGAGTTGGGGAGGAGGCAATATGAGCCTGAGTTTAGTAGTCTGAGTGCTGGAGTATGGTCCACAATTGCTTTCAATCATTTCTTATCCCCTGCATTCTTTTGCCTCAATTCTCCATATCAAGGTAGCTTCTTAAAATTTTACTTTCTTGTGCTTATTATCTGTCAGGTACTCTCTTAATATTAGATGTATTAACTCAGTCTTCGTAGTAACTCCACGGGGTGAGAACTGTTATCATCCCTATTTTATAGGTGAGGAAGCAGAGGCATAGAGAGGGTAAATATTTTGCCCAAGGTCATAACCAAAGTGAGCAGCAGAGCTGAGACCCAAACTTGGCATTCTACTTCCAGAGTGTGTTTTTTTGAGCTACTATACTGCATGCCAAACCAATGAGGCACTGAATTTAGTTTTTCCTCCAGATTCTGCCCTAGATGGATCACCTTACATTCTTCCATTTATCCATCCATCCATCCATCCATCCACCCACTGTTTCACTCAACAAATATTTATTGACTACATCTGCTATGTGCCCACCATTCTGCCAGGTGACAATGGGAACAAAACCAGACACAGTCCTTGCTGTCCCAGAGCTGGCAGACTTGGAGAGCAGATAGATGGATCACATATTAACACACAAATTCATGGATATTTACAACTGACCATCAGGGCTCTGGACGAAAGGGACACAGCTCTATGTGTCACAGCTTATGAGCCAGGGCTGCCAACCCAGCTCCCTGTGTCTCATTTCCCAGCTCTGACCGAGACCCTCAACCCATGTGTGATGCAATTTCCCAAGCCTAATATTTGCTGGCAGCTTCCATCAAAATCCCATTGTAATGTCCAAAGCATCTTCCTAACCTCCCACAGTTTCCTGAGGTGGAAGATGTGTCAGGTGTGGCCAATTCTGGTTGTGCAACCAGGACAATGAAGGCAAGAGGTTGTTTGTTTGTTGTTTGTTTTGCCTTTTCTGGTCCCCCAAACCTTCCCTGCTTACTTGATGACAGACTGCATTATTTCCCTTCATCTTCAGCAATGGTCAAAACCTTTTGGGGAGCATGGATCTTTTTGAGAGATTGACAAAAATTAAGAACACTTTTTTGAGAAAAGAAAAATGCCTCCCTGGATTTCTGAGCTGCCCAATACTCAAAAGTAGCCCCAGATTTGCATCTCAGATCTGGAACATACTTTTTAAAAGCTAAGTGGATTATAATGGCTGAGTAGACAGATGATATCCCCAGAAGTTCACTTCGCACTAAGATGTGGATGCTTCATCTTCCTCACCCCAGCAGAATCCACTTGTATCTCATTACTCTCTTTCATCTTGAGCAGTGAGTGAAGGCTTTTTTGGCCATGGCTGTCTTTGAGAGACTGACAAACCCTAAACACCTCCTTTGAGAAAAATGTACGTATTTATTTATTTATTTATTTAAAAAAATTTATTTATTTATTTGACACAGAGAGAGAGAGACAGTGAGAGAGGGAGCACAAGCAGGGGGAGTGGGAGAGGGAGAAGCAGGCTTCCTGCTGGTTAGGGAGCCCGATGTGGGGCTCGATCCCAGAACCCTGGGATCATGACCTGAGCCAAAGGCGGATGCTTAATGACTGAGCCACCCAGGAGCCCCCAAAATGCGCATATTTAGAATAATTTGTGTGTAATTCCAAGGTGTTTATACTCCTCCTGTAGCTCATCTGTGGGTCCCAGGTGAGGAACTTCTAATCTGAAAGATGCCCTTTCTTAGTCTTTATGGCTTGTAGTGTCTTTTGACATGACCCTGAATGCTTAGGTATTATTCATGTTTCCCAGGAGGGGTTTCTAAGATGTCATTCAGATGCCAGGGAGCAGCCCAAGAGATGGAGTTACCTCGTACTCCTCTAGGTTCCACTAGCTGGAGATCCAAAGAACACTGGTGGTCTGCTTCCTGGCTCCCAACTCTAACTATGCCCTCCTCTGTGCAACCGCTGCTCTCGAGCGAGGCACCCGAGGCTCATCTCAGTAATTCTCGGCAGCAAATCTAAGTGTGTATTGCAGGGAAAACAAGTGTGAGATACATGTACGACTTTCTCGACCCAGCATCCATGACAGACGTTGCTAATCAATCAGAGTTTTCTTTCCCATTGGGCCCAGATGTGGTCTTATAATCTTTTCAAATAACAATTTTGGTAGACACCAGCAATCCATCAGTGTTGGCATGTAGGATGTAATGTATTTACTATCCTGGATTGTGGGGGGCGGAGGGAAATATGGGCTGGGCACTTGGGATCTAGACCCCCTTCTTGCCAGTCTTGGGTCTCAGACCCCACATCCCAGCTGACTTAGAGCTCCAAGCCTCTGTTGGTCTTGGAGAATCCCCAGACATCATCATCTGGTTGGCCAGCCTACCCTGGGGCTGACCAGAGTCTTCCTGTATTCCCCTGAATTAATTTATACGTTCTCCAGCTAAAATGTCTTCACACACTTAAGAAAAGTCTGTAAAGGTGAATATTTATGATTTATTAATGGTTGGCTATCAACTTCATGTCCCACAGTCAAAAACTAGCCTTCTGTTTGTTTGTTTATATTTAAAAAAATACAAAAATTTCTATGTCTGTTTTACATCAATTGTATTTTTTCTTCCTTTTTTTTTTTTTTTTTTTAACTTTTTGACCCCTTCTACTTCCTTCCTCTGGCAACCAACAGTCTGTTTTCTGTATCTATACACTTGGTTTTTGATTTTTAGATTCCACATATGATGAGATAATATAATATTTATCTTTCTCTGACTTATTTCACTTAGCATAATGCCCTCTGGGTCCATCCAGGTTGTTGCAAGTGAGATTTCATTGCTTTCTATGGCTGAGTAATATTCCACTGTGAACATGTACCATAATTTCTTTGTCCATTCATTCATCAGTGGACACTTAGGTTGCTTCCATATCTGTTGTAAATAATGTTGCAGTGAATGATCTGCTGTTGTAAATAATGCTGCAATGAACGGAGGACGTGTATCTTTTTGAGTTAAGTGTTTTCATTTTCTTTGTATAAATACTCAAAAGTGGAATTACTGGAATTACTGGTAGTTCCATTTTTAAGTTTTTGAGGAACCTCCATACTGTTTTCCATAATGGTTGGACCAGTTTGCATTCTCACTAACAGTTCTCCACTTCCTCACCAACACTTGTTACTTTTTGTCTCTTTGCTAAGAGCCAAAGGTGAGGTGATAATCTCTCTTTTGGTTTTGACTTATATTTCCCTGATGATGCATGATGTTGGATATCTTTTCATGTGTTTGTGCATCATCTGTAGATCTTTGGGAAAATGTCCATTTAGATCTTCTACCCATTTTTAAAAAAGGATTTTATTTATTTATTTGATAGAGACATAGCACAGCTGGAGAGATAACACACCACAGGGAGTGGGAGAGAGAGAAGCAGGCTCCCTGCAGAGGGACCTTGGACCTTGGGATCATGACCTGAGCCAAAGGCAGATACTTAATGACTGAGCCACCCAGGTGTCCCAGATCTTATGCCCATTTTTAATGGCATTATTTGTTTCTTTGTTGTTAAGTTGTTCAGCATCTTTTTTCCCCCTCTGGCCAGCCCACCCCCAAGCCAGAAACCCAAGTTGAACACTTCATTTTCTCTCTCTGGAACTGTCAAGAATGTTTACATTCTTACAACTCCTGAATCCATGCTCCATACCTCTTCAAGCATACATGCATCATACCATCTCCTTTTTAAAGTCCTTCAGTTCTTTAAAAGAGGAAATACACTTTTTTTTTTTTTTTTTAAAAGTAGGCTCCATGCCCAATGTGGGGCTTGACTCCATGACCCTGAGATCAAGGGTTGCACGCTCTACTGACTGAGCCAGGCAGGCATCCCCCGCCATGCTTTTGGAAATCTGCATTTTTAACCATTGCATGTATAGCCATTTACAACCTGGCCCCAGCTTCTTTTCCAGTTTCACTCCTCACCATTCTCTGGTGCTCTGACAAATTCTTACAAGGCATCATTTCCTGATACTCTGGGCTTTTACAAACATCCTCAACCTAGCTCATGCTGTCCTTCCTGTTTGGAATACTTCCCCACACCCACCCCTCCCTTTCCTCTACCGGCTGAACTCCTACTTTTCTTTCAATACCCTTCTCAAATGTATTCAGGCATGCTGCATGCCTGCTCTGTGAAACCCTCTCTGTCCCACGCTGGGTTGACGATTCCATTGGCCCCCTCCCTCCTGAACTCACTGTGCATATCTCTATCCTGGTACATATTACTCTGTCTAGTAATTGCTTGTTTACATGTGGGATGGTATCAGATGCACGCCAGTGTGCTGGCACCCAACCCAAGACAAGGCACAGAGCGGGGACCTTGTTGACATGTGCTGTGTGTGACTTGTGGTGGCAAAGACCCCTAGCCTTCTCTTCCTGTGCCCCAAGGCAGCATTTCTCTATCACCCTATCTTGCCAAGTGAAAGCAGCCTTCCTCTTTTAAATGATGGCTTTCCTCTTCCTTGCAGAAAGGGCACCTCATTGAAATTCACCAGGAATGGGCAGTTTCTGACATGAGTCTCTTGGCTGGTCATAGATACAGCTGCCAACACTGGTGCTCTTGGAGACAGAAGGGTTTTTGATCATGAACTGCAAGCATACTTTTTACCACTAAATTTAGACCCCTGGGGAAAAACAGCCTTTTCCCTTTCTCTACTGGCCTCTCTCAGGCCCTTCTGGCTCCTCCCTCCACTTTTTTTCTTTTCTTTTCTTTTTTGGTTCTTGAGGCTGGGGAAGTGAGAGGGCTTGCGAACCCCCCCCCCCCCCAGTGATGGTGGAAATGGTCTGTGAGAGAAGCTTGCTCACTGTGGTTTGGGGAAGAGCTGGTTGGGTGGGAGGGGGATGGAAGCTTTCACTTAGAGTTCAGTCAGTGCAGGTGACTCTCAACTGTATCTTTAAAAAAATTTTTTTTATTTGTTTATTTTAGATAGAGAGAGCTTCAGGGGAGGGGCAGAGGGAGAGCAAGAGAGAATCCCAAGCAGACTTTGCTGCTGAGCGTGGAGTCTAACATGGGGCTTGATCTCATGATGCTGAGATCACAACCTGAGCCAAAATCAAGAGTCTGATGCTCAACTGACTGAGCCACTGTAGTGCCCTTCTCATCTGTATCATTTGATAAACATGGGTGATGGGCTCCTCGATGAGCCCAAGGTGATCCAGAGGCTCAAGGCAAGATGGTGGCCTTGGAAATAACAATAACATAACATTAGTAAGAAGAATATATCACCATGTAGCCCTGACTCTGTGCTAGGTACTGCTCTAAATGCTTTTCATATATTAGTTGCTTTGGGTTCTTAGCACAACCTTCTGTGGTGAGTTTTATTATTATTATCCCCATTTTACAGATGAGAAAATAGAGACCACAGAGAAATTATCACCTCATGTTGTTCTCTGGGTAAATGGGGAAACTAAGGCTGGCCCAGACACCATTTGAAGGAGGTCATGGATAAGACTGTATTATGAGTATAAAAAGAAGAGGAACATTGGAAATCCTAAGGACATTATGGCTGTAGCCTTGAGAGAATTATTTTATTTCTCCAAACCTATTCTTTCTTATCTGAACAGTAGGATAATTATGCCTTATTGGAAGCTTCAGTGCAGGGACCGGGTGAACTCATATAAGTAAAATGCCTAGCATATGAGAGATAATCAATAAACAGTAGCTGTCATTATTAATTACCTAATTGCTCCCTTTTTTGTGCTCTTTCTGTTTCAGATGCTTTCTTTCCAGAGCCTTATCAGACTATTTTAATGATCTTATCATGTATCTGTCTTGCTGCTATATTCTGAGCCACTCAAAGGCAGTAGTCAGCTCTTACCCACTTCTGAGCTCTTTAGCTGGCAGATGGGAGGTTCCATATGAAGAGTTGAAAGGAAGCTGTTTGCCCAAGTGGACAAGTTAATAAGTGCAAGAGCCCAGGTCCCTCCCCAAGATGTTGTGCAGACTTGTATGACCTATGATCCATGGTCAAGGAGGTGGGTGGTGGAAGACACCATCAAGGACCTGTGCCTGCCTTCATGGGAAGTTGCAGGTGCCTGGGGCATGTAAGAAGGAAAACGGGGATGGTAGTCAATGAGCTGTCCTGAGCCTGAGCTCACAGGCTCAGCAAGGAGGGTCCCTATAAAAGATGGACAAGACAGCCTAGTGAGTGGTGAGATGTGGAGGTGAACAAAAGGGAGGAGTCCAGCTTGCCTCCTAGGTTACCTTGGAATACAGGAGGGATATGAGAATATGTGGATAGAAGGGGAGGATCTTGAATTCAGTTTTGGCAATGCTCAAGGAGAAGAGTTTATAGGACAGGTTTCTAAGGGTCTCTAGCAAGCATTTGCCTGTAGGGAGTTCTAGGCAGGGTGCTGATATCTGCTACAACCTATGATCTTATGACATGGTTGTTCACTTAGCTGGCAAAGTATAGCTCTAGAATTGGATTGTAGGACTTGAATCATGGCTCTACTATAACTTTCTAGCTGTGTGTGACTTTGGGCATGTTACTTAACCTCTCTGGGTCTCAGTTTCATTTTCTGTAAAAGGAGGATGATTGGAAATGATCTCCTTGCATGTTGTTGTAAAGGTCAAATGAAATAAAATAAATCAACGATGGAACATAGTAAGAGCTCAATAAATGATGCCCATTGTTATTAGTTGTTCCCGCTGCCAGAATGCTGACCATCCCCCCCCTCCCCCGTCTTGGCACTTTCCTCTCTATTTCAGCCTTGCCCATTCCACCAGTACTAGATACTCAGCTACTCATCATAGGTACTCTAAACCTCTCCATCCTTCAGAGACTCTTGTTCCTTAAGCATTCCTTCAACTTTTTTGGCAACTGACCAAGGAGAAGCAGAGAGTTGTCACTTGTGTTTCTCCAGGGAGATGTCACTTGAGTTCCTCCAGGGAGATGTCACTTGAGTTTTAATTGTATCTCTAGTGCCTTGACCCATGGGGGTGACTAATGGTGGAAATGTTTGACAAGATGATAGGGTTAGGATAGTTATTTTGGGGGCAGAGAGATCTTCCTGGTGCTGGTCAGACCAACACATTCAGAAGTCATCTACTGTGTCTTCATGTATGAACATTGATAATGAATATAAAGCTCAGACTGAGAGGAAATCTGGAAATTCTCACTTGGGATTGAGTGGGGTTGGGACAATTCCTGCCCTTTTGATTGAGAGGTCTTCTGGAAAACTCTGTAGTCCTTTCAGTAGGACCAGGATTCTCTGGGATTATTCTATCTCTTCCTCTGTTCTATTCCCGGCTTCTAGGAAGGCAGGGAAGTAGTGGACAACTACCTGATGTATAACACATGTCCAAAATGTGGGAGGGAGGGAGGAGAAGGCCATTACCCAAGGACTGGGAAGCCTGTGTTTAAGTCCTACCTTACCTTTACTCAGTGTGTGGGCATAGACAAGCAACTTCCCTTCTCTGAGCCTAAGTTGCCTATGACATGGGGTGGTTAAACCTGACTCCTTTAGCAGACCAAACTCTTAGACCAGTATGTACCCTTGGCTGCTGCATAAATTGAAGCCCAGACTGCAAAAGGGCTTGCTCAAGGTCATGAAGTCAGAGTTTGGCTGCAAAACTGAGTCATGTGGTAGTGCTTAGTCAAGCATTGCAAGAGGTAGGGGATGGTGTCATATTGGTATGGTACAGATCTGATTTACTTGCTTAGGCTCTCAGACCCATGGAAGGGAAGGAGACACCCCTCTGCTGAATCCTTTGCTGCTACACTGCCAAAGCCAGTGGGGATGCCTAGAGGAAGCTATAAGGCTCAGAGACTTTGATAGTTCTATATGTTTTAGGGGTCACAGAGTTCTGGTCACACACAAGGTGCAGGCTGCCTTTGAAGCTCTTCTCAGTGACTCTCTGCAAAGTTTCAGGTCTCAACTCAGCTACAAAATGAATGAACTGCTCATCTCACCAGCACAGAGCACATTTGGGCCAAACTCCTTGCTCCGTTTTATGGGGCCAATACATCTACAGAATCACTTACCCGTCACTCTGCAGACGGAATGCATTATTTTGGAAAACTTTCTTTTCCCTTTTCCCCCCAAAACTTTTATTCCCTGGTGGAAATGGTTTATCAACGTCTTTAAAAAACCGCTCAGATCTTCTTGGCAACCCCTGATACCATAAAAGAGTGGCAGTACGAATGCAAATGAATTGGAGGGCATTAAAAAACCCTCTTGCTTCGGCAGCTGAAGTGGAGAAGGGCCGGATGATGGATAGCACGCGGCTTTCCGCTGAGCGATTTTGCTCTTTTTACGGCTGCCAATGGCTGATGTATTTCATCTTTTGTTTCCTTTACTGCCGCTTAAGCAAGCACCCTCAGGCTGGGGGTATGTCCCCGGGCACCCACTTCATCTTGGCCCCTGGGGATGGCTTCAGCCAGCTGTTTTGCACTTAATGCCTGATTCAGGGAAGGCACGGGATGGCCCAGCTGGATGGGGTCCCCAGGGAATGCCCCTCGTATAATTGCTGAGCTAGGAGCAGAGATTGCCGAGGAGGTGGAAATCCTCCCCGCGCCACTTGCCATTCCACCTGTGTTTATTGAGGCCAGCTGCATGCCCAACACTGTGCCAGGCACAGGGAGGGCACCACGAAGTGGAGGACACAGCCCTGATTTCAGTGATCTTTCCCTCCTGTTGGGGGCAGAACTCACCCCTGAACAGCCATAGACACGTGCATGCACATGGTGAAGGCTTGCAAGGTTTCCTGTATCCACTCTTATCTGCATGTGTTTGGGCACATGCTCACACTCACCTACACCCGAGCACAAATGTATGTGGACACATTCACCCACACAGATGCAAACGTACACACCCGAGTGTGCCCAGAAACACACAACAAAGCCCCACCAACTCTCAAACCCTTGGGTACCTGCTAACATGTGGACACAAACACAAAAGCATTCTCCTGTACACTCACACGTGAGGATGTTAAAAGATAATACAGAACCATGTATGACCTGAAGCCAGAATAAGAGGGCAAATGAGAGAGGATTCAGGGGATGTTGCAGAGAAAATAACGTTGATGCTGCTTTTGAGACTCATCTCAGTGTCCTACTAGCTGTGTGACCTTACTCAGTCTCTTGACCTCTCTGAGCCTCAGCTTCCTTATTAGACTTTTTAAAAAAATTTTACAGAGGCGGGGGAGAGAGAGTGAGAGAGAGAGTTGGGAGGGGCAGAGGAAGAGGATCTCAAGCAGATTCCCTGCTGAACGTGCAGCCTGACATAGGGTTCCATCTCAAAACCCTGAGATCATGCATGACCTAAGCCAAACGAAGAGTTGAATGCTTAGCCAACTGAGCCACCCAGTTACCTGCAGCTTCCTTATTTGACAGGAGGCCCCTCCAGATACCGGAGCCTATGATTTTGTGGAATCAGAAGTTCAGAAGTCAATGTGAGCTGATGTAATAATAGTTATTGGAACACCAGTAATAGCTAATTACATTGAACTCTTACTGGGTGCTCTTCCCTGTGTTTAGCACTTGATATAGATTCTTTTACTTATTTTATTTTTCAAGATTTAATTCATTCATTTGAGAGAGAGACAGAGAGAGCACACAAGCAGGGAGAGAGGCAGAGGGAGAGGGAGAAGCAGGCCCCCTGCTGAGCAGCCCGGAGCCTGATGTAGGGCTGGATCCCAGGACCTTGAGTCATGACCTGAGCCAAAGGCAGACACCCAACCATCTGAGCCACCCATGCGCCCCAATATACATGATCTCTTTTAATCTCTGCAATAATCCTAAAAGATGAGTACAGTTATTAGCTATGTCTTACAGGAGATGAAACCAGTTCAGAGAGGTGAGGTTACAAGCCCCAGGTCACACAGCAAACAGTGGTAGAGTCTGTACTGGAACCCAAAGAGGTTGACTCCAGGGCCCACGCTTCTGGCTAAACAGACATGTGCTGAGTTGGACTGATGCTGGGTACTGGGAGCCATGAAATGGACATTTCCTACCATTGGGGCCACAGTGAGGCAGCCCCGAACCAGGCAATTGATGTGGAGTGTTGCTTGATGCTGGGGAGCTTGGGTTCCTGGAGACCCACCTCTGTGTGCTTCTGACAGCTCTCACTGGGGACTCTTGTGGACCAGGGCAGCTCAGCCTGGCCCTGGGGGTGTGCCACTAGATGGGGTTTCTCTGTCTTGGGCAGGGACCCTGTATCCAGATAAGGAACTTCCAGTGAAGTTCAAGAGGCCAGTACTCTTCTGGGAGTGTGTGTTGTGTCTGTCTTTGTGTCTCGCATAAGGGCACCCAGTGATGTCCTCTGGCCTGGGCTGGGGCCTCTGTAGCTTGTTATGATAGCTTTCAGCAAATGGATTGCAGCACTGTGCCAAGGCATGACACGGAGTGTGGGCTGGGTTTTTGTCCCTTCCTCACCTCTGTATGTGGTGAGGCTGGTAGGGTCATAGGGAGGGAGAAGGTGCAGAATGGGGGAGATCAGAGGCCTTCACAGGGCTCATTCCTGCCATGGGAGGAGGTCTCTCAGGAGAGGGAGTAGGGTGACCCTGGAGTGGGGTGTAGACATGGAGGAAGGTGCTAGAAGGAGCTGCCAAACCACAGTAAAAACATCCCAACAAAAATAGCTTGTCCAGATCATACATCCAGGGGCAAGTGGCAGGGGTGAGATTTGCATGCGAGTCTATCTGACTCTGAAGGTTGGACACCAAACCATTGCACTCTGCTGCGTCCCCAGATCTGCCCTGAGTCTCTACTGTGTGCTTGCAGGACAGGGTGAGACTGTAGGACAGAGGATGTCAGAGGGTGTGAAGACAGCTGCTGACATGGACAATGAGCCCATCGAGGAAGCATCAACAACACACATGTGCATGCGCTGAATGAAGGGGGGCAGGTTTGCTAATGGCACTTTGCAGATAAGAAATTTTCCCTTGGGCCTGACCTTTGGTTTTGCCTTCCTTGTGTTCTTAGCCTTCATTCAGTCCAGCTTAGGGCTGTGCCCTCCAGAAGGGCCAGGGCCCCTGTCCCAGGGCCTCAGGCACAGCCTGGCACTAGGAAGTACGTAGGGTTTCCCCCGGGTCTCTGTAGGGTCCCCTTGAGCCCCCACCTCCCCTGTAAATACATGCAACTCTAGCCTGTCTCTTCTCTCCCTGTCTCATGGCATCCTTATTTCCAAGGCTGGATGGTCTAGGTCGACTCTGAGGAAACTTCCAGAATCCTTTCCATTCTCTTTCCATAGAAATCTCTCGCTCTCCAAAGGCTTAGGTTCTCTTTGACTGTGTTAAAGGTCTTAATGAGGCCTAACCATGTGCCCAGGGGACCTAAGGCAAAGGACCCCACCCCCCTTCCCTGAGCCACATGGGTAGATTTGTTCCATCTATCCTGGTGCTAGGGTGGGAGCCCTCAGGGAAGGGAAGTATGGCTGTGGTTGGGGCTCCTGCCTTGGTCTTAGGTGGAGCAGCCAGGTGCTTCCTGAATGGCCCCAGGTGCTGAGGTCTGACTCCAGGGACCAACTGAGTCCTGCTTTGCACTTGTGTGCTCAGGACAAAACCTGCCCAGACAATGGGATACTGAAACCAGGAGATGGGAAGGCACTTGGCTAAGTGCAGTGATGTAGTGCAGAGTCAGGACCAAAATCTGGCTCCTTCTATTCTTTTTTTTTTTGAGGAAAAAATTACAGGGGATATGTGCTTGCAGTAATAAATGTAACCACTAAGGAAAGAGAAAATAAAAAGTGCAAGTTTCTCCATCCCTGTTTCTTATTCCACCTTCCAGAGATAGCCAGTGTCAAAAGTGTGCCCTTCCCTTTTTCTGCACACGTGTGCATACACATACACACACACACGCACACACACACGCGCACACACATCTACTCACCTTTATACACATACACACCTAAAATATGAGTTATCGTTTGTCCTTGAACAAAATCAGGGTGTACTAGACACCCTGTGTCCAGTTCTGTGATGATGGTGATGACGGTGATGATTTTGTAGTCCTTGAAGTCTGATTTTGTAGCCCTTAAAGCACTAGACCTGGAGAGCTTACGGTCAGAGTGACGTGCCATGAAACACTGGAAGTCCCTCGATCACATTTATGTGCCCAAAGAAAGCAGCATGGATTTGGGGACCCTGCAGGTGGGGGCTGGATTTATACAGGTGCCAGTGGTGTTAGGATGGGGGGTGGGGGAGCCAGCTGAACAAAGGCCTGCCTACCCCCGAGCTGACAGAGCTGAGCTAAAGACCTTGTGACAGGGAGTGTGTGTGTATGTGTGTGGGAGGGGTGGTGGCTGGGCTGAGAGATGGCCTTGAATGCCAAGGAGAGGAAATGGCAAGTTATCCCAGGCAGTGGGGAGCCCCTGGAAGACAAAAGTGGATGTGATGATGTGGGGAGAAGGAAGACCCAGCTCCGCGGTGAGCACTGGAGTTTGACTGAGCTGGCAGGAAGTAGCAGGTGGGAGGCTGTGGTCCCAGGGGTGTGATGGTTGTGAGGGGTTGTGATGACAGCCTGGACGGACTATGAGAGTGGATAGAGAGATGGCCCGGAGGAAACTTCGGGACCAGTGGCCAGCCGGCAGCAGGGATGAAGGAGGACCAGAGGGATGGAAGGACTGGACTCGGTGTGAACGGGAGCAGGGGTAGGACCCTGGGACACTGGAGGTCAGGGCGGGGTAGAGTCTTGGGGACATGGGGTGGAGGGAGTAGAGGGCTCTGGATGTGGAAGCCACAGGTTGAAGTGAAATCGAGATTTGTTGGCTGCCCCTGGGGCACTGAGTTGTGTCTCCAGGGTTCTCGAAGGGGTAAGGCCAAGACTGCTAGTATCCTTGGCCTGCCCAATGTGTTCCCCCCCCCACAAGCCTTTGGCTCCCACTCTCCCCTATTCTGTCCCCTGAGAGCCTCAGTCCTTGCCAGCCCCATTTTGAGGACTCGGTGAGCACCCCTGGTAGGGGGCGAGTAGAGAGACCAGACAGAGAAGCAGCAGGAGACCCAGAAGTTCCAGCTGTTTCAAGGCTCCCTTTTGTCATGGCAAATGGAGGTAAGGGACAAAGGGGAGCCTCAAACACTTCCAGAATGAGTTACTGAGGAAGGGGAGGATGGGGTGAGCAGGAGAACTGACAGAGCAGGAGTACAAGGGTAAGAATTTTAAGATTTGGAGGACGTGAGGCTCTGGAGAAAGGCGAGAAAAGAGGAAAGGGGTTTTTAAGAGTCTGCAGGGTTTGAACTGGGTCACGTTTACAATGCTTTGAGAGATTCAAGTAAAGATTAGAATTCCTTTTTAATTGCCTTTGGCCGCCAGACTGTGGCTTTGAATGTAGAGCCAAGGCAAGCCCCGGCCACGTGGGGCAGAGGAATTAATTTGGATTGCATAAGGATTGCTCTCCCCTCCCCTTCTTCACATTTTGTTCTGAAAAGGGGACGCATGTATACCTGATGCACACATTGTTAATGAATTAATGATAGGATTTAAGATTCATGGTGTCGGAGACAGAAAACATAATCCTCTCTTGGTTGAAGCAATAGAAACCAGCTCAGAGTAGCTCAGTCATAAAGGGAGCTTTGCTCTAAGGATGTTGAGTGTCTCCTGGAAAGAGGTAGCTGGTCCTCAGGAAAGGACCAGAACTGCCAGCATCTCTCTTGGTCTCTGTTCCTCGTTGCAAATCATCCCAACTCTGTCTGCTTTTTCCCTCCTCTGCAGACCAGCCTCCTCTGTCTCTCGGGGCCCCATGGCAGAGATCTCAGCTCCCGCAGCTCTGGGGGTTACATGGAGTGATGCCAAACGCCTTGGAAGGAGCTGAATATCCCTTGGCTCCAAATTCTGGTTTTTGGAGAATGACTCTCAATGGCCCTGGCAGGGCCCCCCAGCTCCCCAGCACCAACTTGTGGCTGGAGGGGGGAGACCCACGTGGCTGCCGGAAGCCCCCAGCTGCAGCCTGGTGGCAGGCGGCAAAGAGCAGTTTCTAGAGACAGAGCTGGCTGGGCAGACAACCCAGAAGCTGTTCTCAGCAGATATCTCTCCTTTTGAGTGCTTAATTACTATACCAATCCAAGAGTGACTATAAAAATCTGATTTTCTCTGCACTTCAAGACAGAGCTAAGTCCCCTGTGTTTTATCGCCTGCTCTGAAGAGGACCCAGGAGGAAGGTGGAGAACAGAGGCTCTTTCTCTCTTTTATGGCTGTTGCTTGCCCCGCCCCCCAGCCTCCGCCAGCCCTGCTCCCCACCAGGAGGGATTGAAGCTGAGTACCTCTGGGGCACTCGGAGTCCTACCCCTTTGTCAGTGCTCCTGAGCTCTGTCCTGGGAAATGGACCCCCACTGCACCCCCAGCAAGGGAAACTGCCTGGCCTTGAAGCTCGTCTAGGAACAGCTTCGCTCCCACTGCTCCTTGCCTCTGATCAGTGACTGGACACTGACCTTGGGCCCCAGGGGGCCTGCTGATGCTCCATAGCCCCAGCCCCTTGTAGTCCCGGTTCTGGCACCAGGCCAGCTGATGGCCCCAAGCATCATGGTGCTGCCGGGGCTGGGGGGAGTCCTCCATGGGCACACCTGAGCACCTGCTAAGGGCAGCCGCAAGCAGGGACATTGCCAAGGGTAACACTTCTAAAGGTTCGCTGAAGCCCATCCGGAATTTTGTAATCCAAAAAAGCCAGGAAGGCAGAAATTTTAATTTCAAAAAGCATAATAATAGCAGCCTTTAAAGGGGAATCACTCTGTGACAGGCTTTGGTCTAAGTATATTATCCCCTTAATCCTCAGGACCGCTTTAAGAAGTGGTTGTCCCTTCTACTTCAAAAAGAGGAAACTGAGGTACAGAGAATTCAAATAATGTGCCCGAGGTCAGACTTGAACCCAGGCGACCTGGCGCCAGAGCCCCTGACCCTAACCACTCCGTGTGTTGCCTTTGTAATTCCTGTAGATTTTATGTCGTTTCCAAAAATCACATATTATTTTGAATTTTGTAGTGGGAGAAGAGAATGGTAGCAAATTATTTTCATTTTTTAGGGCTTCGGAAGATTTAATCACACCCTGACCTTATCTGATTTCAGCTGATCTGTTGGTTTTTATTAGATGGGGCTTATGGGTTCCATGTTTTGCTCCAACCATCTAGAACTTTCCCATCTGTTCTTGTACAAGGGTCTGGTTCAGGGTCTGACCCTTTTGTCTGAACCCTGGGGTTGGCTTCCACTCTTTCCCAGGTGGGGCTGCCGGCTCCTGCTTCACTGAGTTGGGCACTGGGGCCAGCAGTGTCCAACAGGTGGGTGGTGGCCGATGGGTGGCGTCTGAGCGTTCCTCCCATCCCGCCTCTGCTGGAGAGACAGCTGGCCCCTGCATGATGGGGCAAAGCCCTTTCACATCCTGCCTGGCTGCTCCTTGCTAGCTCTGGCTCCCTCCCGACAGCCCCAAGCTGGTGGCAGATGGCTCAGCCTCGCCATCACAGAGCCTGCTCCTAGGTGGCCCCAACACATCAGAAGCAGATTTGACTCGAGGCTTTGGCGGGCAAGGGGCAGCTCCAGCAGACCCTGTTGTGTCTGTTTATTAAACACCTCTAGAGCCAGCTGCTCTGCCCACCCGAGTGAGGACGTGTCGAGGCTGGGAGAGGACCTGAGTGGGTGCTGACTGCCCCGATCCGGGAGGAGGGGAGAAATTTCCTGGACAGCTGTTCCTGGCCTCAATGCCTCATCTGAGCAATGGGGACAGCCGTCCTTAAGGTACCTGGTGATAGTAATAAAGGTCGTGAAGATGGTAATAATAGCCAAAACGCATGGAATGCTGACCCAGACTAACTCTTAGTGCTAAGGACTGTATGTGTGTTTTCCACTCATTAGAGTGTCTATACAACATCCGGCAGAGCCCTTCCTATAAGCCAGCACCGTTCTAAGCTCCCTAGGTTCAATATATTATTTAATCCTTGCAACAACCCTGAAGTCAAGTACTATTATTCCCACTTCACAGATGTCAAAATGTGAGACCCAGAGAGGCTGATTAATTTACGCTAGGTCACACAGCTAGTAGGTGGTGGAGCCGGGATTTGAACTCGGCAGGTTCTGTTGTGGGGCCCCGAGCGTGGATACCTTCTCCCTGTGGATAAAGCTGCCCTTGAGGACCCGAGAGCCGGGATGGGGAGGAGGGGTGCATAAGCCAATTACATATATTTACGTACTTCCAGATTGTTGTAGATGTTGTGAAGGGAATAAATATACCGGATCGAGAGGAACCTGGAGAGAGGTTATTTTAGATACTGTAATCAGAGCATTTTGTTCTCGCAGAAGCTTGTGGTGGGTAGGTTTGCTATTTCATTTTCCAGATGAGTGTGGGGAGGCTTTGCGAGATTAAAGAGGGACCTAAACTCACTGTCCTTGTCCCTGCATTCTTGGGCTCTTCTCCGAGGCCCCTGTGGTGTGTTTTGGGCCTGGAGAGAGAGAGCTTTTGGCTCTAGATGAGGCTGGGGGTCCATGGGGCCTTTGGGCCTCTCCCAGGGGATCTGACCTTGCTCTTTGTTCTGAGGCACCGAGAGGAAATTTTACGGGTCTCCGACTCCCGTGTCGTCAGCCTTCTGGGCCTGGCGCGTGGTGTGTGCACCATGTGGCGTACCGTGCGTGCACTCGCGCGTGTGTGATTGTGTATCTGTCTTCCTCCCCGCCAGCCTCCTTCCTGCACAGACCATCCTGACCTTTTATTAGGTCACTTTGTGATTGATTGAAATGTCCCAGGTACCTTCTTTTAACTCCAGGGTGATTATGACAATTATGATGATTATCACGTAAAAAAAAAAAAATAAAAAGGAGAGAGAGTGAGGAAGAGGGAGAGAGAGAGGGAGGGAGGGAGGAAGAGGGCTGGGGGCCTGGGGGCTGGGAATCGTGGAGCTGCGCTGTCATTAAGCGACATTGTGTGAGATTGTTCGCCTTCAAAAGGCAGCTGTGAAAAGGAGAGAGTGTCTTTAAAAAAAAAAAAAAAGAAGCCCATTATGCAGGCGGTTTGGGGCGCATGGTGCTGGCGGGAGGGCTATGGGGTGTAATTAGGGCAGTGACAGCCGGAATTACAGTGGTGCCACCTCTCCTGGAGAAGGGGGAGATGGAGGAGGGGACAGGTAGTGGCTGGGAAGTTCTGGCCCCTTGCCAGGAGCTGTAGGGTCCTTTGGAGGAGTCAGGGTGACCCGGAATTGGGCAGGAGGAGCAGGGAGCGCTGGCTGCCCGAGCTGTTTATCTCTACAGCAGGGAGGGGGCTTCTTATTTTTGGAAGCCTTTTATGATGGCTTGACGCCCCTTCCAGGCTTTTAGAGCATTCCCACTCCAACAGGGAGTTGGCAAAGGAAAGCCAATTGTGTGGAACAGAGGATGCAGATAAATGATTTCCCAGCCTCCTTCACTCAGAAGTCCCAAGCTGCTCTACCCTCTACCGGGAGGGGGAGCTGCCACCTCCTCCCCACCTGCCCAGTCCCTGCCCTCTGGGTAGGGGCGGGGTGTGGGGTGGGGAAGGAACCAGGGTAGAGGGGGCCCAGGCATCTCTGCTGGGCTTGCTCCTGTCACCCTTCCAAATCACGGTATTGGGTTAAACATTTGTGGTGTCCAAGGGGCAGGTGGAAATGCCTGAGGCCTCGGAACCTTCCAGCCTGCAGCACACAGGGGGCCAGGAGTTACCCCGTCTCCTCTCTTTTCCAGCCCAACCCAGGGCTCCCCTCTGGAGTGTCCTCATACCTGTGGTCCTCCTCCCTCTGCTTACACATCCTCAGTCTGGGTTGACTCCTTCTTAGAGGGGCTTTGGAGCCTAAATGTCTGGGTTTACTGCCTCCATTTATTACTGATGTGACCTTGGGCAAGTTCTGTCACCTTTTTGTGCCAGGTTTCCCACCTGTGACAAGAGGATACTAATCGCCCTTATGGGGCGCCTGGGTGGCTCAGTGGGTTAAGCATCTGCCTTCTGCTCAGGTCATGATCTCAGGGTCCTGGGATGGAGTCCCGCATCGGGCTCCCCGTGGAGCTTCTCCCTCTCCCTCTGCCTCCTCCCCTTGCTCATGCTCTCTGTCTCTCTCTCAAATAAGTAAAATCTTAAAACAAACAAACAAACAAACCGTCCTTATGCTTCAGGGCTGATGAGAAGATTAAATGAGATGCTTGACAGGTGGGACTCAGCCCAATGCTGGGTGCACAGTGAGGCTTCCATGAATGTTCTTTGGGGACAGTCCAGCCTGCCTTTCCTGGAAGATGATCCTGTTTCTGTAGGGAGTGAATCTCTAGCAGTTTTGTAATTGGTCTTAGCTCTGCTAGCTCTGCCTGGGGCCATGCAGCTGGTCATTCACTCCGTAAATGCACACTGAGCACCCATGGGGTGCCAGGCATTATGCCTGGCGGGAGACATGCCTGCAGAGAGTTGCAGATGGAATTTCTTGCCCCCAGAGCCTGCCCTTCTCCAGGGTCTGATCATCTCCTCTGCACAGATGCTCTGGTCTGGACATGCCCAGTAGAGAGAGGCTGTAAGTGGCCACAAGCCAGGTATGACCAGGCTGGAGAGTGATGGGAGGCATGTGTGAGATTTCTGAGGTGGGAGGAGCAGTCTAGGCCCTGCGTCTGGTGCTTTGTTTTCCCTCTGAGAGCAGGCAAGAGAGGGGTCCTCGGCACCCCATGACCTCCAGGAACTATGGTGACCGCAGATGTGCCATTGGTGGTGGAAGAGGCCAGATGTCCCCACTCCTGGTTCAGTCCTCTGACGCTGTGATTGCTCTGGCTCTGGGCAGACCTCAGCCAATGGAGCAAGGGTCACTGCTACCCTGCAGAGGGACGTTCATGTTATTATGACTTTTTGTGACGCTAACAAGCCAAGTCAGAACCTCTGTTTCCTGAAACTCCTTGCGCTGTTGTTTAGATAAGTTTAAATGAGCTGTGATTAAGCTAATTTTGAGGTAATTAACTTGGGGAAGGATTCCTTCACTTCTTAAAATTCTAAGTGACTGTTCATTATAAGAGGGAGCACTCGCAAAGGAGCCACGCGGCTTTCAGGAGCCCCGCTTAATTAAAACATAAGGAACTCCGCCACAGAGCAAGAGTTTACTGTCATTAATGAAAAATGAATATTCTTTATCTAATTACACGGCATAATTAATTGCAGTCTCCAACCACAGAGGCGGAGGGGGCAGGAGAAGCCACGGGAAGGCAGAGGCTCCTGTTCCCACAGTGAGAGTTCAAGCCTGAGTCTGGGACCCGTTTAAGGGTTCAGAGAGACCCCAGCTAAGGGCACGTTGGACCCCGCCTGTTCCTAGTAGTCTCTGGTGGCAGTTTGAGCCCACGCCAGCCTTCTTGGGTCCTTTCATTCCCTGGTAGATTTTATGAATTTATTGAGCACCTACTATGTGCTAGATAATAAACACAAATGAATGAAATGGACCTAAGCCCCATCCTTAGGAAACATGTGGGTTCAAGTCCTATCTTTGCTGCTTACAAGCTGTGCTGATCTTGACCAGGTCCTTGGTCTGTGTCTCAGTTTTCTCATCTGTCAAATGGGATTAACAACAGCATGACTTTTATAGGGTTGTTGGGAGGATTAAGTGAGTTACTATGCGTAAAGCACTTAGAATAGTGCCTGGCCCATCCAAGTGCTCTGTAAGTGTTTGGCCTGTGAATAAATAAAAAGAACATAAGTCAGGATGGGTGTCATGAGGGAAAAGAAGGGGTTGTAGCAAAACAGGACAATGAGGGATGACTGGGTTTAGAATGGGTGTTCAGACCAGAGGGTGGGAATGGGACATGGCTGCTTGGCCGTACCCCCTCCCCCCACCCCCTCCCCCAGCAGGTCAGCTTCCCTGTTCCCACCAGGTCTCGGTGCGTGTTCTTGTGTCTCTAATATCCTCTCCATCTTCCTCTTGGGGACTCCCTAGGTCAACAGCACACTCTTACTCCTTGCTTTGCCCTCCGAGCACCCCAGAGCATTCTGCCTAGGCTGGAGTTTCGTCAAGACACCAGCTGCTACAGGTGAGGCAATCCCAGAGAACATATGAGAAGGTGCTTCGGCAGTGGTCTCCTTGTGCCCATTTTACTGATGAGGAGATTGAGACTGGGGTGGGAATTGCTGTGAGGCGGCTGACTGGTGGGGCTGGAGACTTGGCTTTCTGACTGGCAGCCAGAGGCTTGCTCCCACCTGAAGGTCGGCTGGTATCTTGCCTTCTCGAGCTGCACGGGCTCTCAGGCCCCCCGGGTCCAGGCTGGTGCCAACATCCCTTTGTCTCCCCAGACAGCATCCTCCCTCGGCTCAGTTTCTAGCCTTAGCTCTGGCTCAAGGCCCTTTCCAAGAAGTTCCTTTTCCATCCCTCCCTCTCCCTCTACTAGGGTTTTGGAGATGAACGAGGCTCACCCCCTTCTGTGCTTCCCAGTTACTCCCATGCTCTGCAACCCGACCCCACACCCGCCTCACCTTTGGTTAATCCAGTTTTGGGAGGAACAGTGGCTGTGCTTTTGCCTGTCATGGTCTGCTGTGGGCCCCGGCTCCTGGCCGCACCTATGTCACAGACCAGGCCAAGGTGGGTGGGTGCGGAAAGGCCAGTCCCCAGGGAGGTGGGACACCTTCTAAGTCTGTGGCTGCTTGCTCCTCAGGAATCCCAGCTACTCTCAAGTGACGGTGTTGGAGGCTCCCAGGGTAACGGCCACTGCCTCCTGAGGAGGCTCCCTCCCTGGGCCTGCAGGCCACTGTTCAGGCTTTGCCCACCTGTCTCCTGACCTGGCTGGGAAAGTGTCTTTGTCGTGGGATCTGTGATGGTGGAAGGCCAGTGGGAGGCTTCCAGTTGAGCTATGCTGATGGCTGATGGCGCTCTGATAGTTTGCCCTTTGCGTTTAATCTGCAAACTCTTCTGACATTGTCTTTGGAGAAGAGGAAGAAGTGGGGAGGGGCCAAGCCGGAGGAGAGAAAGAGTGACTGCCAGGCGGAGACTCTGGAGATAAAACACGTGATGGCTCTGCGAAGAGCCTGGTGGGGGAACGTTGGCTGCCCCCAGGAGCCCATGCTGGAAAAGGATAATTTGGAATGCCCCCAGCATTTTGGTAGGTTCTTTGTTTTGGCCTTTCTGGGGGCACCAGAGCCTTCTCTGGGAGTGATTCTCTGGGACCAGGTCTCAGATGGGCAGGGAAGGGACAGGAGGAGTGAGCAAGTGCACCCCCCGCCCCTGTCCACCAGTGTTTGCCCTGCAAAAGCTGCCTCCCCAGGGGCTGGGCACTTTGCTGGCAAGGTGCGTGCACAGTCCGGTGTCTTCCCCCAAGCCATGGGCACTTCTATGCCCCAGTTCCTGCAGAAAATGCATGAATTTCTTCCTGCAAAGCTCACCTGCAGCAGAATGCATTCGATTGGCTGGAAGGCGAGACCTGAGAGGTGGGAGTCAGTGGTTCCTGGTCCCCTGGGGACCCTGCTTCTTCTGCGCTGGCTGCCCGCAGAGACTGGGGCTGGAGCCGAGTCTCTGGAGTCAGCTCCAGCTTCTTAATTTGATGATTCTTGAGATAGCGGGGAAGCTCTTAGCTCACTTCTCACAAGGGTGAGTTTGAGTGAAACCAAATCGACTTCTAGCATCGTTTCAATCACCTGTCTGAAAGGCTTGATTTAACTCTCTGGTCAGGAAGATGGGATTCAATCAATGTTCATCCCAAAAAGTGCATTCTTCCTAAAAAATTACCTTGCATGTTATTGAATAATAGCAACACTCCCCATCCCCCAGGATCTGCAGGTTGCGTTGGAGAAGAGGTACCCGGCACATGGCAAAGTTGTGATTTATCTTGGCAATTTCGTTTGGATGCATTTTGCGGCTCTGTCAGCAGATGGGACAAGCGGCATTTGGCTTTCCTGAGGGCAGAAGGAGCAGGTGCTGGTGGCAGGAGCGAGAGTGGAAGGAGTGGGGTGGGGGGGAGGTTGCTGGTCAGGCAATCAGGCAGCTTTAAAAAACAGGCCCAGTCCCTCTGGATTGATTGTGGAATCCACCCCTTGGGAGACACAGTCCTAGTTCAGAGTCTGAATCCCCGGGCTGCTGGTTCCTGGCTGGGTGGCCACAGAGAAGTCACTTTGCCCAGCCACCCCTATCCTCAGTTTCCTTGATTGTCTGATGGGGAGCACATCACCACCTGGTGGGGCTTTTTTTTTTTTTAAGATTTTATTTATTTATTTGACAGAAAGAGATCACAAGTAGGCAGAGAGGCAGCCAGAGAGAGAGGAGGAAGCAGGCTCCCCGCTGAGCAGAGAGCCCGATGAGGAGCTCAATCCCAGGACCCTGGAATCATGACCTGAGCTGAAGACAGAGACTTAACCGACTGAGCCACCCAGGAGCCCTGGTGGGGCTTTTGTGAGGAATGAAAAGGACAGCATGTATAAAGTTGCTGGCTCCGAATGGTCTGAGTTCCCTTTATGGAAGACCGTGGACGAGTTCTCTTCACGGTCATACTGTGAACGCCTGGTGCAAGAAGACACTGATTTGTTGAATAAATGGAATGTTTATAGAAAAGAAATTTGTTTAGCTCTGAATTTTTCATTTCTTTGGTTGAAGATGCGAAACGTGAGCTTCAGTAATGTGCGTTGGGACATAGTCAATATTTTTGCTTGGGCCAGGGGCCAGCAGAGAACAGCCCCGCAAGGCAGATCTGCCTGTTTTTGTGAATAATGTTTGGTTGGCACACGGCCACGCCCATGCATTTGCACATTTTCTGTGGCTGCTTTCCTGCTGCGACAGCAGAGATGGGCAGTTACAATGGAGACCGTCTGACCTGCAGAGCCTAAAATATTTACTGTCTCGTCCTTTATGGAAAAAAAAAACCAACCAAACAAACAAAGTGCCGGCCTCTGTCTTAGGCCTGCAGTTCTCAAACTTCAGCCTGCAGCAGAATCATCCAAAGCAGATTGCTGGGGCATCTGGGTGCCTCAGTTGGTTAAATGTTTGCCTTCAGCTTGGGTCATGATTCCAGGGTCCTGGGATCGAGCCCCACATCAGGCTCCCTGCTTAGCTGGGAATCTGCTTCTCTCTCTCCTCTCCAGTTCCCCCTGCTTGTACCTGATCTCTTTCTTTCTCTCTCTCTCTCTGTGTCAAATTAAAAAAAAAAAAAATCTTTAAAAAAGGCAGATTGCTGGACCCCACCCCTAGAGATCCTGGCTTAAGAGGGCTGTGTTGGGGCCTAGGAATAGGCATTTGTAACAGTTCCCCAGGTGAGGGCTGAGGCTGCTGGTCTGGGGGCCACACTTTGAGAACCATTGACTTAGGCTGCTGCTTCTGCCTGGAACACCTTTTCTGCCATCTGCATCTCAAATTCCAACCCTCTTCCAAAGGCCAGCTCAAATGCAACTCATTTATTCACTCAAATGTGAGCCAAGCACCGGTTAGGTGCCAGTGGCTGTGCAAGGTTCAGGACGTGTGGTTCAGTGAACAAAACTCACATTGTCTTTCCCTGTGGAGCTTATGGTCTCATGGGAACACGGACAATGAACAATGGAAAAACCACAGATCACTCCAGACTGTGAAGGGTGTGTTGAAGGACACCATGGCAAACACTAAGAGTGGGTCCCACTTGAGTTGGGTTCTGTGAAAGGCCTCTTTAAGGAAGTGACATTAAAGGGAGAATAGAAGGATGAGAGAAACTGTCCCACAAAAAATGAGGAAAAGACTGTCTTAGGTAGAGGGAAGAACTATGCAAAGGTCCTGGGGCAGGAAAGAGCTTGCTGCATATGAGGGAATGAAAAAGGCCAGTGTGGTTGGAGTGAAGAAAGAGAATGGTGTGGTACAAGGTGAATCTGGAGATGAGGGTAGAGGATAGATCATAGCTTGCATTATTGGCTCCAATTCTCTCTCTCTCTTTTTTCTTTCGCTCTTTGTAATTATTTATTTGAGAGACAGTGTGTGTGTGAGAGAGAGTACAAGCAGGGAGGAGAAGTCAGGTGAAAGGAAGAAGCAGGCTCCCCACTGACCAGGGAGCCCAATGCTGGACTCAGTCCCAGGACCCCACGATCATGATCTGAGCTGAAGGCAGACACTTAGCTGACCAAGCCACCCAGGCACTCTTATTGGCTCTAATTCTTAATCCCTCCCCGTATTCACACCTAGCCATGGAGTCACAATGGGCAGAATATCCTTCCTGCTCCTCGCCGTTGGGCTTGGCCCTGTGATTTACTCTGGTCAGTGATATTTGTCCAGAAGTTCTGAGCAGAGACCTTGAAAGGGTTTGTATATTTTGCTTATTTTCTTGCACTCTGCCATCCGCATGGAAAAAAACACATCCAGTGGACCTTTCAGTTCAAAAACATGTGGAACAGAGTCAGACTAAATCATTTGAGCCAGCTGACCCACAGACATGTGATACTACGATATTGTCATTTGAGCCCACTGTATTTTGGGGTTTATGAGGCAGTACCTCCTGCGGTAGCTAGTGGTGTGTTACACAGCGATAGCTGACCAATGCAATAAGGTCAGGAAACAGCTATATTTTAAGTATAATTGGAGTTCATTGAAAGTTTTTTTTTTTTTAAGATTTTATTTATTTATTTGACAGACAGAGATCACAAGTAAACAGAGGCAGGCAGAGAGAGAGAGCGAGGGAGGCAGGCTCCCTGTTGAGCAGAGAGCCCGACTCGGGGCTCGATCCCAGCACCCTGGGATCATGACCCGAGCTGAAGGCAGAGGCCTTAGCCCACTGAGCCACCCGGGTGCCCCGTCCATGAAAGTTTTAAATTAGCATCTCTTGCTGCCCATGGGTCCTATCCTTGTGCTTTAAAAAAACAAAACAAAGCAAAAAAAGGGAAAGTTTTAAACTAGCAGGGTGAGATGATCTGATCCATGATTTTAAGCCTTCTCTCTGGCTGCTGTGAGGAGGAGAAGGTGTATGAAGGGAGGAGGAGACTGTTCTAAGCCATCCATATAGACCCTGACTCTAGCATGGTGCCCGGCACAGAGGAGGTGGCCAGGAGCTGTGGCTCAGCCTTCCCCAGGTGGGAATGAATCTCATCCTTCCATATGCACCCCCAGATGGTCTCTCTGGGCCCTTCTTACCTGTGGCTTGGCAGTGACTATGCTCATTATACTCCTACCACTCTACCAGCGGACTGTGGGATTCTTGAGGTCGGGGACCTGACCCTTCTATGTGTTTCCTGGACCCCTGGACCCTGCATAGGCTCAGCTCAGAGCAGAGGTCGGTAACAGCCCCACAACGAGTTATTACAGATGCTCTTCCTGCTGCTGCTCAAAGTGGGATTTTCTCTTCGGTGGTCTCTAACAGATCCACACAGCCAAGTCCCTCCCACCAAGTCATGGGGTAGCTTTCCTTAAAACCGGGGCGCCTGGGTGGCTCAGTGGGTTAAGCCTCTGCCTTCGGCTCAGGTCATGATCTCAGGGTTCTGGGGTCGAGTCCCGCATCGGGCTCTCTGCTCAGCAGGGAGCCTGCTTCCTCCTCTCTCTCTGCCTGCCTCTCTGCCTGCTTGTGATCTCTGTCTGTCAAATAAATAAATAAAATCTTTAAAAAAAAACAACAAAAAAACCCAAACCTCATCAGCAAACAGGGATCATGTGAGTGGTTCCCCTTTTGTCCCGAGATGTGCAGAAGTGGGCACAGTGGAAAGAGTGCCCTGAGCCAATAGACAAGGAGTAACTCTGCTAACAAGGCCTGCAGATCTGGAAAGAAATCCGGCTCGTGCCTATTTACAAACCTTTCCTAAACACCTCACCTGAGGGCACCCACCCGGCGGGGAGCACCTACTCCGTGTGGATATTTCCTAACATACTTTACCTTAAAAAAATCTCTGGAGGGTAAAAGCAGTCCATATACACATGCTCCAATTTGAATGAGAAAAATATTTTTAAAAAATATTAATTTTGACGACCCTGCTCCTCACAATGTTTACCTAAGAGGCTCAGAGTATTTAACCAAAAGGCTCCGTGACTTAGACTAGGATTATATCCCAAAAAGCAAGCCAAGAATGGTGATAGACTCTGGATCCTTCTGTCCTGGAAATTTTACAAAGAGACCAAAGCCGTAACATATTAGCTGGTCCGGTTGAAAGGCAGCCACATTCTCTGGGCAGACTCTATTTACCTGCTTCAGAAAGTGAATTTTAGCCAGTTCAGTAGTTCAGCTCAGTGCATCAGAATACACTAGGCACCCGACATGCACCCCGCTCTGTGTTGGGCAGTGATGGGGACAAAGATTCCCCAATGCAGTTCCTGCCTCAACAGCACTAAGCTCGAGAATGAGATAAAATCATGCTTTAGAGCAATTTTTTAAAGTCAGTGTCTTTAACTAGACTGAGTGGGTCTGGTTTTTTCTTTTCTTTTCTTTTTTTTTTAAGATTTTATTTATTTATTTGGCAGAGAGAGATCACAAGTAGACGGAGAGGCAGGCAGAGAGAGAGAGAGGGAAGCAGGCTCCCTGCTGAGCAGAGAGCCCGATGCGGGACTCGATCCCAGGACCCTGAGATCATGACCTGAGCCGAAGGCAGCGGCTTAACCCACTGAGCCACCCAGGCGCCCTCGTTTTTTCTTTTCTTTTCCTGATTTATTTGTTTACTTAGGGGGGGGGCAGAGGGAGGAGACACTCTTGTGCAGACTCCCTGCTGAGTATGGATGTAGGGCTCGATCTCACATCCCTGAGACCACACATGATCTGAGCCAAAGTCAAGAGTTGGAAGCTTAATCAACTGAGCCACCCAGGTGTCCTGGGTCTGTTTTCTTTTGACAGCACAGTATCAATAACACCTAACACAGTGTCTGTTGGCATGTAGTAGGTGCTCACTAAAATCTGTTCTGTCGTGGAGCTATAACTTACATATAGGGAAATGTACTGATCTTCTGGGTATATGCTAATGAGTTTTGGTAAATGTGTCCCCCTGTGTAGCCAACACCTAAACTGAGATTACAGCAGGGCTGTCCTACAGGAATATCATGTGAGCCACCCAGGTCATTAAAAACAAGTAGCCCTTGTTAAAAACAAATAAAAAGAAACAGGCAAAATTAATTTTAAGGGCATATTTACTTAATGTAATATAATCAAACTCTTACTTCACCATGTAATCAATATAAAAATTTGTTAATGAGATATTTTACATCATTTCGCTCATCCCACGTCCTTGAAAACCAGGGCGTGACTTAAACTTACAGTACATTTCAGTTCAGACTAGCCAGATTTCAGGTGCTCCTGTGCTACCTGTGGCTCGCGCTGCTGTGTTGGGTGGCACAGAACCAGGACTTTTACATCGCCCCAGAAAGTGCCCCCAGGTCCTGCCTCCCCCTTCAGCACTTCCCTTGTCCCCAGAGGCAACCACGGTTCCGAGGTCCAGCATCAGAGATCCATCTTGCCTGTTCTAGGACTTGACGTGATGGGACCCCCTAACCGTGTGTGCTCTGGTGTTTGGCTGCTTTTACGTCGCGCACAATTTCTGAGGTCCATGCTGCTGTGTGTACGAGTAATCTGTCGCTTTTTATTGCGGAGCGGCATCCCACGGTATGCACATGCCATGTTTGTTTATTTTCCCTCAATCAGTTTTTGGTTTGGAATGAATGTCGGTGCACCAGGACAGGGTAGAGAAGGAGCCGGCCCAAATGACAAATGTTCTGAGGATTTGGGGGTGGCGAGATGACAACAGGTCAGGAGGAAGGCCGTGGGATAGTGTCCCAGGTAAGAGGCATGTGAGCTGGATCAGTAGGGTGGGTACTCAGGCTTGGCGCAAGGAAGGGAGGCAGGGCAGGCATTCCAAGTAGAGGAGATGCCTGGAGTAAAGACCTGGGGGTGGGCAGGAGGGGCTGAGATTGGGGAAGGAAGGTTTGGAGGAATGAAGGTAGTCTGGGGCCAGATTTCCACTGGGAAGGAGTCTTACAGATACGTGGGCTGTGGCTACTTTGCGAGCAGGTGCGGAACCAGGGGTCAGAACGATCTTCCTGGGAGAGGAGACAGCTGGCACAGGCCTTGAAGGATGGTCTTTTCTGCTCCTTGTCACCCGCGTCCCAGGCTCCTGAGCATCCTCCTACCCCCTTATGCCTTGGCTTCCTCTAGCTGTTCCCTCTATCTAGACACCCCCCACCCCCCGCCCGCCACTGCAGCTGCAGGGTTTCCTGTGCGTCCCTGGGCCTGATCCCCATGACATCCTGTCCTCGGGCCTTTCCACATCCATGGTTCTCCATCACAGCCTTGTGTTAACCAGTAGCTGCATGGACATGACCCATACATCAGCCCCAGCTTGTCTCCGGTGGAAAGGGGTGCCATGCCGGGGGACCACTTACCACGCTGGTCCAGCTGCTCGAGGCTTCCCCAGACTCTAGGGTGCTTTTGGCCAGAGCTGTCACAAACATCCCCGACTCAGCCGGTCCTAGCAGGGGGAGGGACATCCAAGTAGGCTCTGGCCTTGGGAAATGGCCCTGGGGTTACTGTTGTCAAGCCATGATGTCTCTGTAACATCGCAGATGGTTCGGCCTGGGTCGGGAGAAGCGATGGGTCATGTCATCGCATCTGGTTACAATTCATGTTCAGTCAATCATGTTGCTGTATTGGGAGTGAACAGGAAGCCTGAACATATCTGGTCTAACCGACTCCTCACTCCCACCCGGCAGGGCCCCGAAGAGCTAACCGCTTTTCATGAACCTACCTCTTCAGGGTCACTTCTACCACAGAAAAGTGGCAAAACCATGGTCGGAACTCCAGACTCAGGACTCCCGACTTCAGAGCTCACTCCCCAGAGCCGGGCAGCCCAGTGAGTGGTTCCCTGGCATGGCGCCTTCCTTCTCTCCTGCCTTCCTTCTGCTCCCGTCCCATTCCTGGCCTCCCCAGAGGGTGGCTTATTTCTTTAAGCTGTGAGAAGAGGAGAAAGGAAAAGGGAGGTGATGAAATAAATTTATTGCCATCTTAGAAACATTGGATTGAAGAATTGATCCCTACGGCTAAGTAATTTCCCTCTTTCGTGCAAAATATAAATAAATCTGTATGGCTTATGCTGAGTGATGAGCCTGGGCCGCCGGCTGGATTTCACGACGTGAAATGCCCTTCAGAGTCTCTGGCTTCCTCTCCTTGACCCCATCAATGAGCTGTTCTAAATAACCCTTGTGTTCTCCCCGAAGGAGGGATGTTGGCAGCTCCTGCGTCTTGCCCGCTACAGTTAGGCAGACTTGGGGACGTCTCACAGAGTCTTTCCGCAGCTCAGCTCGACCCTAGCAGGTGTGGCCCAGAACTGCTGATTTTCAGGACCATAAATAGACCAGCTTAATTATTATTATTATTATTCTTTTCTCTAGGCTAAAGGGGAGGTGGGGTAGGGGGAGGGCTGGTGTCCCAAGTGTGTGATTATGCAACACAGATCTCCGCTCCTCTTCCCTAAAGGTTTCATCTAATTTCTGAAAGAGATGGCCAGGGTGGCAAATCCTTAATTAATCACAGGGGGTAGGGGGATGGGGCGGGGGGAGCGTTAGCCATTTTGCTCTCACGGTGGTTTGATTGTAGCATGTTTCCCTGGGGTAGCCCTTCTTTCCAGCTCCCACGGAGTCTTAGGTAAGGGCCTGGGAAGGAAGACCGGGTGCTGGCTGGCGGATGCTTCTCCCTCCCAGCCCGACACTGGCCTCCTACCCAGCGACGTCAGGTAGGATCCTCAGAGCTTGGACTCTAAGGATAGGGCTTTATAAGGTGCGGGAGTTTTCCAGAAAACAGATGGCTTGGACTCGTGGAATGGTTTTCCCATCCTTGAAGGGTGCAGGAGTGCAGATAGACTCCAAGGGGTCAGTCACCTAGAATTCTAGGAAGAAGGTGCAGTTGGCTTCATGGTGGGGCAGACACGGCTGTTTCTGTGTCTTGATGTGGGCTTGTGGCTAAAGAAGCAGAAGCTTCTAGCGAGGCAGGGACCGAGGAGTCTCTCTTAACCTTAGTTTCTGCTTTGAGGCAGTCCGTGCAGCTTTTGGTTTGTGGTCCCCAGAGACTGCCTTGGGGGAAAGGAAGCAGCTCAGCTCATCACATAAGCTCTGCCTCTGGCTTTGACCTTCTGCTTTCATGGGCAGTGATTATGGGGTTTCAACATGGAGGGTCTGGCCACGTGGGACCCACAAGTCCCTTTCCTATACTGCTAGCAGGAGTTTTGGGGATCCTGGGTCTCATGGAGTCTTGGGGTCACAGAATCTAAGGGATTTGCCTATGTGGTGACCCCTGCCTTGCGGGTTCTCTGAACCTCACAATCCAGCCCATCGTTCCCAGTCTTGAGCTTGCTTCTGCTTCACACTAAGAGAGCCTCGACAAGGAGAGAAATTGGTACTAGACTCTAGGTTGTGTGAAGCCCCCCGCGGTGGGGATCTACCATTCTTGTTGGTCATCCTGCACTGGAACCATGTCCCCATATTTAAGAACAATAGCTTTTGAGTCTTGGAACCAGACAGCCTCAGCAGACAATCAGAAAACTCACTTTCCCAGCTTCCGATGCTGGCAGGATACAGGCTGAGGACCAGTCGAACACACACAGCCATCCTGGACCTCGGCTAGGGAGTGACAAAGCAGGGACCTGCAGAGCGCATTCCCGCTGACGTGGCAGCTGCACCTGATTTAGGGAACTGCTGAGGGTGGAGGTTCCAGGAGCGGCACCTGGGAAACAGGAAGAGAGGGGTGGGGCTGAGGGTGTGGAGGGGAGTGCAGTGCACTCTCTGCATCCAGGGCCAGAGGCTAATAGTACAGAGTTTGCTGCAGTGAAATGCCTCTGAAGCTATCTCTGGGGACCCAGACTGGTGCCCACCATGTGCTGGCCGGGGACGCTTGGCTGCTCTCCCTGTAGGAAGAGTGGAGTAATAGGTATTTGCTGCTCTTGATTTTACGGGAAGTCCAGTGGGAAAGAGATTAGCTCTGGTGCCCAGTTTTCTATAGGGTGAACTCCCCCCCCCCCGAAAAAAAGTAGACATCATGTAATTCTGTTGCAGAAAGCCTTTCCTACCAGCTGCTGGTTCTCTGAGATCCCTGAAGGCCAGGTCCAGAAGTGAACACAGGCCGCCAAATAGTGGCTTTGGTTAGTTCTCCACTGGGCCATGTTCTCACGGTCAAGGCTCAGGGGATTCCTCATCTCCTTCCACCCTTTCCGGCCTCTGGAATGCAAAGCCACTATTCTGTGCTTCCTGCAGTACACTCTAACTCTCCTCGTGAATATAATTGAAATTTCACAGTCATCAGTTTTAAAAATGATTTTTTGAGCCTTGGAAGGTGGTAGGAGCCACAAAATGTCTTCAGAATATCCTCCAAGCTTCTTGCAGAAGCGAGTCTGCTCCTTTCCCACCTGCCCACAAGCCTTCGCTAAGCCCCTACTGTGTGTCAGGCTCTGGGCTCAGTGCCTGGAGGAAGGGGGCAAAGGAGGATCATGCAATGCCCGCCCCCTTGCTGCAGTCCAGTGGAGGGGGAGGGTGGGGGTGCTCACACTACCACGCTTGCTTGCTTGCATCTAAGAGCAAAGGCGGCTGTGATAAATGCCAGGAGGGGTGTCAAAGTGCGCTGGGAGCACAGAGGCAGGAGGGGGCTGGGGAGGAATGTGGGATGCTCCACTGGCTTGATTTTTCCCATCTGGAAACCACTGCTCTGTGTTTCTATGATATAAATACAGAGATGTTTTGAAGGGATGGCGGCGGGTGGGGAGGGGGTGTTACAGAGCCAGTCCTGCCTGGAGATGGGAGATGGCTACAATGACCTTTTGTGATTTTAGTTTAGCCACTGCCTTCTTATGTAGATCCTGTCCCTGCTGACTTCTCCTTGTAAGAATGCCCGCTCTGGGGCCAGTTCCCTGCCTGGCATGGTCATCCTTCCCTGCTGCCTTACAGATCACTCCTAAGGGCTGTGATCTGGAGAAGCCTTGTTTGATGATCCCAGCGTGGGAAGAATGCCCTTTCCTGATGCTCTGGGTGCCATGAGGGGCAGTTGACACTTTGGCCTTGCCTTGGGCAATCCAGAATCCTTTTGTTCTGGGCTCTTACCCCACTGGACTAGGCACTATTCTTTCCCAGCACCAATGATGTTGATTGAGGGGGATTAGAGCATGCTGGTTAAAAGCAAATGCACAAAAATAGCAACTCTGCAGGGCAGAAACCAAAGGATCAGTACTAACATCACCAGTCACAAGCCATGTTGGTATCATGCATCCCCAGCACAATGCGAGGAGATGGGAACTGTACCTCTGCAGTGTGCCCCCCACCCCAGCCCATAACCTCAGACTGTTCTCGAGGAAACACCAGACAAATCTAAACTGGGGAGTATCTGTAAAATCTATCTGTTACTCTCCAAAAGTGCCAGGGTCATGAAAGACCAGGAAAGACCAAGAGATGGTCATAGTCTGGACTAAGACTAAGGAGATAGCATGACTAACTGTGACCTGGGAGGCCGGACTGGGTCATGGAACAGAAGCATTCATGGAAAAACTGAGGGAATTGGAGGAATGTCTGTAGTTTTGTTCATATTGTTGTGTCCCCATTAATTTTTAATTTTGATCAATACACAACAGTTCAGGGAGACCTCAATGCTAGCGGGGCCTGGGTAGAGGGCAGACGGGGACTCTGTCTTGTGTTTGCAATTCTTCCATAAATTGAAAATTATTTAAAAATAAAAAGCTAAAAAAAGAGGCAAAAGAGGCAAAAAGAGGAAACAGAACACGTGGACTCAGATCTGGCTTCTCGACTTCCTGGCTGCTTGACTTTGGACATCCGACGCAACTCCCCGAGACTCGGTTTCCCCATCTGTAAAACGAGGCTAGTGACAGTGCCTACCTCATAGGCGACTGTAAAGATTAAAAGAGATAATCATGAGATGCACACCCAGAAGGTGCCTGGCACACAAGAAGCGATCAATAGGGCTTAGCTATGATTATTGTTATTGATGAAGAAGGAAGCCCCACTTCTGAAAGCCAGGAGAGTATGCTGGGTGACAGAATTCAATAGGATTTGAGCGATCCAATGTGATTCGATTAAGTCAACATCTACAGATCTCTGCTGCATGCCAGGCCTGGACTGGGGGTTGCAGAGAGAAATCAGACCCAGTCCTTTCCCTGGTGTCACTTAGATAGGAGGGCCAGGGGGACAGATCTGGATGTAGATGGTGATTGTATAGAGGGACAAGTAGCTTAAAGGGGTTTAAGTTGCTACAAGGTCAGAGGCAGGAGCTCTGTCCGAGTCTAGGACTAGGTGGGGAAAGGCTTCATGGATGTGCTACCACAGGCACTGGGTTTTGATACAAGGATAGGAATTTTCTAGGTCTACCTAGAACCTTAGTAGGCAGGCAGAGCGATTTATAGGCAACTTATAGGTGTTGTGCTTGATGCTTTACTTATTTCAAATTCTCTCCACAGTCCTACAGGGAGGTTTTTTTTTTGTTTGTTTGTTTTCATCAATTTCA
Organism: Neogale vison; assembly: GCF_020171115.1. Classification (NCBI taxonomy): domain Eukaryota; kingdom Metazoa; phylum Chordata; class Mammalia; order Carnivora; family Mustelidae; genus Neogale; species Neogale vison. The sequence goes on along the minus strand of NC_058092.1, from coordinate 28,776,362 downwards.
CCCATTTCTTTTTTACTCCTTTTGATTGGCTACCAGCAAATTTATTATTTTACATTTTATTTTATTTTTTAGAGAGAGGGAGAGAGCACACAAGTGGGGTGGGGAGAGAATGCTAAGCAGATTCCATGCCCAGCAGGGAGCCCAGCATGGGGCTCCATCTCACGACTCTGAGATCATGACCTGAGCTGAAATCAAGCATCAGTCGCTGAATTGACAGAGCCACCCAGGTGCCCTGGAATTTTTTCTTTTTTAAATATTTTATTTATGTATTTGACACAAAGAGAGAGAGAGAGAGAGAGATCACAATTAGGCAGAGAGGCAGGCAGAGAGAGAGGTGGAAACAGGCTCCCTGCTGTGCAGAGAGCCCGATGCGGGTCTCTATCCCAGGACCCTGAGATCATGACCTGAGCTGAAGGCAGAGGCTTAACCCACTGAGCCACTCAGGTGCCCCTGAAGGTTGTTTTTATTGCCAATTTATAGTTGGAACAGCAGAGGCTCAGAGAGGGAGTGAAGTTTCTCTAGGTTGTAGACTACTGGTTGATTGAATTCGGATCCCAACCCAGCCAGCATGTCTGAATCCAGAGCTGCCTGCCATGGTGTAGTGACAAGGACAATGCAGGCTGAAGGAGCGACAGGTCCCCAAGTGTGGCAGCATGCTAGGATGTAGTCCCCATCGGCTGTGAGGTGTGGAGGAGGGAGACAGGTTGGAGAGATGGGCAGGCAGAGCCTGGAAGACTCTGGCTGCTCCCAAGGGTTCAAACTCTCTCCTTAGGGCAGGGGAACCACGGAAAGGCTTACCCAGGGTGTAAGGTGGTCAGCTCTGTGTCCTAGGCAGCAACCCCTGGCTTCTGTGTGGGGCGTGACAGGAAGCAGAGTAGCAGCAGGGAGCCAGGGGACGAGGGGATGAGAGCAGATGGAGAGGGACAGACGATGAGAGCGTAGCATCTTGAAAGCCCTACTCCAGTGAAATGAAGGAAGGTGAGAAAATGTGGCTTCCCATGAGCCAACCGAACAGCAGCGTGGCTGCCACTTGGCTGACAGACTCAGGGCGTTGGAACAGAGGAACAGGGAGGTGCTGGGGTCACCCTCTCCTCACAGTTGCCTGGACCACTTGAGCTTGGGACTCTGGCTGAGTTCCTATGCTCCACTCCAGAGGGAACAGAGACACCCCAGTCTGTTTTAATATGGGGGCAGCATCCCGGATCACATCCAGTGAAGGGCAGCTAAAGGACCTAAGGGTGTATAAGCCAGAAGAAAAACAGTTCATCAGAAAACAGAACAAATGTATCTGTGCGCCCCAGAGGACCAAGGAGGAAGGGGATGTTACCGGGATCGATTTTGGTTGTTCCTGTACTCCCAGTTGTTCTTCCCTGTTCCTTTCGGCTTCCTGCTTCTTTCTCTGAAGCCAGAATTTCTTTGCTTCTCTGGTCCACAGGGTGGGTGGAATAGGCTCCTTGCACAGTTTCTAGTCCCTGGTACCCGAGACTTAATCTCTTTCTTCCTCTCTCTCCACCCCCATCAGGAGTTTCCCACAATCCATAGGGAAGGGACTCTGATTGGTCCAGGTTAGACCAGATGCCCACTCCTTGTCCAATCAACAGTGGTCATAGGGGCGGAGCCATAGCAGGTTAGCAGAGCACCTGCTTTGCCGGCCCTGAGCAGGTGGAGGGAGAAGGAGGTGAATGGAAATGGGAGGGGGCTGGACAGAGAACCCAACAGGTGTGGCACGGTCAACCTATCTGAGCCTCTCTGGGCTCGTCCTGAGTTAACTGAGGCTGGTTTGCCAAGCTGCAGTGATTCTGGGGGAAGGGTCTGAAAGCAGAGAGTGTATCTATTCCTTGATGATTTGTTCTGCCCAGAGATGAGACCCCTGCTCTCATTCCATTCTCATACTAAAATAGGCCCCATTTTCCAGTCGTCTGGCTATTTTCCAGGAGTGAAGGCATTTCCAAGACTGCTGTCCCACCAGGAGTGGGGCTCAGTGTTGGGGGAGATGCCCCATCTGTTGGCTCTGTGGCTCCTGGAGCCCTGGGGTCTCCAGGATCTGGGCTCGTGAAGCTAATTGACTCTAAAGAGTGGGCTTGAAATTGGAATTTTCTGGGCCTTCAGGTCCCTGGTTGCAGCATCAGATGCTCATTAAAGCCCAGGTAGATGATGGGCTCTGTGGATGCTGACTGTGCTGGCTCAGGGAGTGGTGGCAGCTGGGGTCCAGTTTAGCGACCTGCTGACGGTGCAACGGCCAGAGTCACTGGGAGAGGCCCTGACTCAGAGGCCCGAATCTCAGTCTGTCTGTCTATCCCCCACACGGTCCTCATCAGCTGTGAGAGCTTGCAACCCAGCCTCTCTGGGATTCATTTTCTGTACCATGAGGGGTCAGACAGGAGGATTTCAGAGCCTTCCTAGCTTAGAGATTTCCAGTAGGTGTTGATGCTGAACATTGGACCAGTCTAGTGTAGAACATTCTAAAACCTGCACCATCGGGACTGCCCAGCCTGTGGGTCAAAGTACCATTAGTCCTTGATTATAAGAGCTGCAAACTCTGTCTCTTGGGAGGTCTCCTCTTCCCCCTGGAGTGTTTCTTGCTTCTGTTAGGTTACCCATGGTAGTTGGTTCTCATAGTCATGCCTCTCCTTCTTCTCCTGGGGCAGCCTTCGGCTCACCATTTGATGGTGGTGATGGGTCACTTCTGTTGCTGCTGATGCCGTCACTGAGAAGGTCGCTTCCTAGGATTTCTGCCCAGTAGGGATGGCTTGATTCTGCTCTACCATTGCTCCAGATCTCCCTGACTCTGCTACAAGATGCTAGAGCTGAGGAAGAGAGAGGACCCTCTCCCCCTCCTCACCATGTCACACCTGGCCACTCAGGCACCAGAACAGCCCAGCCTGGACCCACAGTCTCACACTGTCAGCCTTCATGAAAATAGGTCTGTCCTCTGCACTGGACCCCTCTCTACTGGCTTCAGCCTCAGCCCAGCAGGCCAAGCAAGGCAACAGTTGCCACCTCACCCCTCCCCCTACTGTCCCCATTTCAAGCTTATGTCCTCATCTGGAAAATACCAGAAGCTCTTAAGCTTATCACCCTGTGGTAGGAAGGGAGGACGAGCCCTGAACTGCCCCACTTGCTGGAAGCATCCAGTGTCTTGCTCTAGAATCGCCAGGTTACTGCTGGTCCTCCATCAGATTTCTGTCTGAGCGTTTCTGTCAATCGAAATTAACCGGCGTTTATCAAGTACTTATTGTGTTGCCAGCAGGGGGGAAATTACTCTTTTCTTTTCTTTAAAAAAAAAAAAAAAAAAGTTTTCTGTTTTCAGATTTTTTTTTTCCCTCTCAGTTTTCTCAGCCTTCTGGAAGGGATGCCTTGAATTATTCAACCTGCAGTACAAATCTCTGGAGAACATCGCCTCGCGGCTACTTTAATCACTAGAAAGGTTCAGAGTCAGTTATAATCAAGCCTGAGTCAACGTGGAAATGCTCATCTCTGGCTTGAAAACAAGATCAAAAGGAAGACCAAGGAGGAGATGAAATCTGAGAGGAGAAATGGAGAGTGGTTTCCAGAGGCTCATAGGTCCTTCTCTTATTTCCAAAGGGGGTCGCAGACCAGGAGCCCCGGGCCCCTGCCGGGCATGTTACTGCGCATTTCCTCTGACCTTTCGTAATGTCCCCGACAAGTCAGTTAAGGCTCTCTGCCGGTTCTGGGGCAGACTGATCATGGACCTCTGTCTGATGGAGGTCTGGGGGTGGGGGGAGCTGTTACCTTTTAAGAATGTGGGAACACAGGGAGGTGAAGCTGCAGATGGGGGCAGGGTTGTTTGTGCCCCGAGCTAATGTGGAGTCAGGCACCATCAGGCAAGGACTGCCCGTACCTAGACTAGGGAGGACTGGCTGGAGCCTGTCTGTAGGTGCGATCGAGGGGGAAAGCATCCTAGGGAAGTGGGAGGGGGCGATTCTGTCCTCGTCTGAGCTCCTGTCTGTGGGGGTGGAGGCCTGCAAGTGGAAACAGGGAGGTGCTTATAGAGGCTAGCTTGTGTCATCTGTGCCATGCCGTGTGGCACAAAAGGGTAGGAGGGCATTGTGTCCAGCTTAGCATGGGGGCTTGGTGTGTTGAAGGCCCAGGCTGTCTCACTGATGGCTTGACAGTGACAGGGCCACCATCTGCAGCAGCAACAGAGCACTAAGGCACTGAGGTGGGGGTCCCCTCTCCCCTGACTGTCCTCGGGCCAGAAACTGTGCCCCTCCCTACCCCCAAGGGAAGAAGGATGCTTGCTGTCTAAGTTAAGGACCTCAGGAGGCCACTTCTAGGGGTCGTGGGCCTGTTCTTTCTTCTCTCTTCCATCCTTGCAGGAGACAGGATGGAGCACTCATTAGGGCTTCTCCAAAATGGGAGAAGGTCCAGTTCTCTGCCTGGATCTCTCCCCCGCTTCCCCAGCTGGGTAGCCCTCAGAATGTCTTGTGGGAGTGGAGTCTGCTCAGCCTGGGGCTCTCTCTTGCTGGATGTCTCTCTGCTGGCCCTTGGAGGAGAAACAGAACAAAGGGAGGGGTAGGGAGGGACTGGAGCTCATCTTGCCTCAGGGTCCTGAGATCGGAGATTAGCCTGGGGAAGCAAGTGGCTCAGCCTAGTTTGGGAGAAGGAAGTCTGGATAAGCCCAGCATGCTCCCAGTGGAGCTGGGCCTTGATATAAGCTACGAAGAGGCTGCTGGTCCTGTGTGGTTCCTTGGTGACCTCTTTTCCCTAAGGACCTCTTAGGAGGAGGATAGTGGCCGGGCCAGGGTGGAATCCGGAAATTCGGAGGCTGGTTCAGAGGTTGTCCTCGAGGTTTGGGCTCTTAGCTCCCTGACTACACAGCCCCAGCCCAATGCTGGTAAAAAGGTGCTGGAAGCCTCCGGGGCCTTGGTCTCCATATTGGTGGCCTTTGTGAGGGGTACAGGCTGTCACTGCAGGGCTGTGGCTTGAAGGTGTATTTGTGGGCACACAGGAGGCACCCAAGAAGAGCCCAGGCTGCGTGAGCCCAATCTCAGCCCTGCCACTGACCAGCTGTGTCAGCTCACTCTCTTCTTGCTCAGTTTCTCTGGCTGTCAAATGGATAGAAGGCTGCAGTAAGGGTTAACTCGGCTAAGGCCTGCATTGCACTTGGCTCTGTGCCTGGTGAGCAGGAAATACTCAGCAAACAGCTCTTTATGTTCAATTGTGTCTCTGTGTCCTCTTAGAGACCAGAAGTCCTGCCCTAGCAGATGGGACCTCAGAAACGCAGCTTGTTGCTGTAATTGTAAACTCCTTTGTACCCTACAGGCTCGAGGGGTCTAGGAAATGCTGGTTAATTTTTTTTTTTTCTTTTGTGGAATAGCGAAGCCGTGTAAATGGATGGGACTCGCCTTCGGCATTCCCCCGTTTCAGTAGAATCAGCAAAAAGCCGATTACATCCTATTATAAACATGCACCACACAAGTAAAAAGATGAGGAATACAGAAGAGTGTAGGATTTCTCTACCCTAGGGGGCTTTTGGTACTTTGGTGGGTTTCCTCCAGGACCTGCCGCTTTGCCTATGGAAACACGTTTCTCGTATAGATACACACATCCTTTTTGCTTCCGTCCCTCTGCTCTCGCTCCCTCCCCCCACCCCTCTTCCTTCAGAGGGGGAATCATATCACATATATGTTATTGACATCGCTTCATTTCCTGCTTTGTTCTCGCTTTCAGGGGACAGGTGCATGTTCCCAGGCCAGCGTGTATGTGTCTATTAAAATCCTCCTGTCCCCATATATTTGCAGTTCCCGATGATTTAGGAAATGAATAGGAACAAAAGATATTCCAATAGCCCCAAGGGAGAATCTAGGAAAGGAGGCACTTTTACAAAAGACTTAAGAAACTATCTCCCTCGGTTAAAACATTACTATATGTTTATTTATTTGTTTATTACTATATGTAATATACTATGTGTATATTACTATATGTTTATTTATTTATATGTTTATTACTATATATATATTTATTTACGTATACTGTATTCACATTAATACATTTTAAAGAAAAAAACAACTTGAAAAGCTGTATATACTTCATAATCATGCCGTCCAGGTACAGTCATTGTTAACATTTTGGTATGATTCTTTCTAGTCTTTTCTTTCTTTCCTTTTTAAGATTTTATGTATTTGTCAGAGAGAGAGGGAGAGAGCACAAACAGGGAGAGTGGCAGGCAGAGGCAGAGGGAGAAGCAGGTTCCTTACTGAGCAAGGAGCTCAATGAGGGACTCGATCGCAGAATCCTGGGATTATGATCTGAGTTGAAGGTAGATGCTTAACCGACTGAGCCACCCAGGTGTCCCTAGTCTTTTCTTTCTATGTCCATATCATAGATCTTTTCTTTCCTGGCTTTATATCACATGGTCCTAAATATATGGTAGCCAAGGACATCACACCCTGTTCTCCCAAATGGAAGTTTCAATAAAAAGTTTTGAGGTTGGCTTGAAGATGCAAATATTTAGAGAAATCACCAAATGCTGACTCGAAATGCTTAATTTATAAATGCAGTTACACATGGATATTTAAAACCGGATAACATGAAGAATCTCAAATTTAGAAAGATTCTTTTTTTCCACTTTCGCATTTTATACTGACTCTACGGGTATCTTGGATGTCTGTGCTTTTATCATCCACAGAGCCCTTTGTGAATTACCCGGCAGAGCTGTCCGGGTCGCAGCCTTTCCATTTTGGGGTCTAACTTGTTTGAGATTGAGATGCAACACTTTTAAAATCTGTGTACAATGTTATTTCTGGAAATTGTATTCCAAGCCACAAGTACCTATTTACATAACATTAGGTTAGTCTTTATTCGTCCCATAAGTGTGTATTAGTGATCTCTACAACAAAACTACTTACCGTATTGCTTTTAAAAGTGATCTTTAAAAGCTTGTTTACAATGACAGTCAACACTTGCAGTTGTGAGGTCGTAACCCCCGGAATAATTACTAAATCCCTGTTAAATTTCTCTATCTCCTTTTTGCCGATTCTGGCAGGTGACCTCTTTAAACATCCCAGACTAGCATTGATTGAGGTCAGGGAGGGCTAATGTGATTTCCCCAAACAGTACTTTGTTGTTTAAAATAAAGTAACTAAGAGAGAGTGCACTTAATAGGAGACTCTTTCTAAGAACTAGAATTTAGAGATTTTTCTTGTTTCTAATGGATAATTGTGGGGAAAATCCTCAAGATTAATGGAAGCATGGTTTTCCAGCTTTTGGCTGTGCCCTAATTTATTTAATCATTCCTCCGTTGTTGGACAGTTCAATTATTTCCACTTTTTTTTTGCTATTATAAATAACAAGCCACTTTCTTGTACTTGTATCTCTGAGCCCATTACAGATTATTTCCTCTGGACGAATTCCCACAGGGTCAAATGGTGTAGATATTTTTAAGGTCCTGATACAGTATGTCAAATTGCCCTTCAGAAAGTTTGTGTTAATTTATAATCCCATTATCAGTGAATAGAGGTGGGAACTTCATAGTAAATGCGCAACATTTCTAAAATTGATGGGAAAAATGCTTCTTCGACTCATTGAGCTTTTTGTAGAGTTATAATTTATTGGAAACTTAGGAGTCCTTAGAACTCACCAGCCCAGCTCATTTCCCAATGGACTTGCATACCTCTTTCAATTAGAAGCACCCTCCCCCAAACAGAGCCCCTGCCAGGATTGGGTGGTTATGGTGCTAGTTCTCCTTTATCTCAGCCAAAATCTGCCATCCCAGAAATTGCACAATTAAGCAGATATTTCTTGAGCCTTCCATTATGCACCTGGCCCATGGTAGGCGCAGCGACTCCCTGGAACTGGGGGAAAGGGAAATTGAGAGTAATGAGTACTGGCTCTGGCTTCAGGCACTGTGCCACGTGCAACTCCATGAAGCTGGGGCTCTTCTTGTGTATTTTGAAGATAGAGAAGTTGAGATTCAGGGAGCTTGAGCATAGACCTGTACACTGAGGTGCTGGGATCAAACCCAGGTCTGCCTGGATTTCTAAGGCTCTGTATTGTCTTCCTAATGTCTTCTCTTTTGGAGCTGCTGAAAACAAGTCTACCCTACGGGGTGGAGGCTCCCGCTGTGTCTGGGGAGCACACCTCCCAGAGTTGTCAGGACAGCCCTGATCTCTCGCCTTCTGCTATGCTGTCCCCATAAGTGCACTGGTTGTGGTGGTTTGCACTGAGTGGACTTGGTGAACACAGACCCTGTGCGGACCCCCATTAGAGTTGGCCAAAGAGGAAGCCACAGAAGATCGAAAGGAGGAAGGGACACCGTGGCCATTACTCTTGAAGGTCATCCTAGAAGGAATGACAGATGCAGAGGTGTCCAGTGGGTCTCAGCTTGTCCCTCCCTCTCCCTCTGTGGTCAGCTCTTCCCTCTGGCTGCCTCCCCCACTGACCTTCAGCTCAGCCCACCAGCAGACGCTTGGCTGCTGACCCATGGATTTGGGAGCTCTGCTCCAACCTCTCCATCAGCTCCCCCTTCATGGTCCCACTTTGATGCTGGATGCACCTGGCTTCTCTGGTTAGTGGCTCCTTCTCGTGTCCTCCAACTTTTCCTCCCAACTTCTGCTTCTTGCTCCTCCCATAATTGTGTAAGGCCTGATTCCTATAATAGATGGCTTCTCTTAAGGCACTCACATGGATTCTGTTCCCATGGCTGGATGCTGGTGGAAGTGGTATCGCATGACTTCAAAACTAGGCCTCAAGAGGTCTGGCAGCTTCTGTTCCCTCTTTCAGCACCCTGAGGCTGTCCTGCTTGGGAAGAAACCCAGCTGGACCGGCCAGTGGCTGAGAGGCAACATGAAGGAGAATTGAGGAGGTCAACACACAAAATGAAAAATAAGAAATATAAAAATACGAGAAATCATTGCAGGGGTATTTTTTTTTTTTGGGCAGAGAAGATATTTTCTTGATTTCTCTTTAGTGGATCGATCTGCCATTATGTTGCATTGCATAGTCAGTTAAAATTACACTAAGTGAAATTTAGTGTCATCTGATGAGAATAATTGAAAATTTAAAGTATTTATCAACTTTATTATTTTTTTTTAGATTTTATTTAATTATTTGTCAGAGAGAGAGAGGGAGAGAGAACACAGGCAGACAGAGTGTCAGAGGGAGAAGCAGGCTTCCTGCGGAGCAAGGAGCCCAATGTGGGACTCGATCCCAGGACGCTGGGATCATGACCTGAGCCGAAGGCAGCCGCTTAACCAACTGAGCCACCTAGTCGTCCCTATCAACTTTATTAACAACACTAATAAAATTTGTCACTTTTGAGTGTGCTAAATATATATATATATATAACAGAAAATTTACCTTTCCAGCCCTTTTGAAGCCTCCAGTTCGGCATTAAGTACATTTGCAATGCAAATGTACTTAAAGTGACTATCCTCACTATCCCTCTCCTGAGACTTTAAGTCAGCCCAGTTGTGTTCCTGTCACACACCCCCTCCCCATTCCTCCTTGCCTTAGGTAGCTTTAAGCCACTAAATTTGGGGCTGCTTTTTTTTTTTTTTTTTACCCCGCAGTAGAAAACCAAAACACTCAAGAGTAGGAACACTTAAAAGTATGATCAGGCCACACTTGGCCTGTATGTCCATGGGACAGAGCTCTTGCTGGGCTGAGTGGAAGCTGCCTGTATTAGGTCAGACCTGTGTTCTCTGGCCTGCTCCAGTCCAAACCAGGATGCTTCACCATTTGCTCTACAGGCTGCTTGGCACCTGGGCATCTGAGTTTCAACCTGGGGCCTAGATGGATAATCACCTCCTATGAGTGGGCTTATTCTTCTGTTAATACAACCCTAGAGTTCATGCTGAGCTCAGCATCTTCTAACCCCTTGAGTTTTTCCCACAAAGTCACCCCCGTGAGATCTTGGGCATGATGCTTATGAAAGGCTACAAGGGCTTTGGTGATCTCTCCACCCCTTCTTGGAACCAAAGAGAGAAAGGAGGCAGGGGCAGATGAGTGCCTGTTGGGGGGAACTTGTGATAAAGGCAGAGGTTTGATATTAGGACCAGAGGGTTGCTCAGATCCTGGCCTGACAGCCTCTCCCCCAGCATTTCCAAGCCTCAGTGGTGCTGTCTTAGCTCAACCTGAACTCCTGTTGCCATGTCTGGGTCTTTCTACCTGGCCATTGGCCTGTGGGCTTCAGGAAGCCAGGTAGTTTGTGATTCATCTTTGAGTCCCTGGAACCTGACATGCAGCCGATCTTAATAGGGGTTTGTTGAATCAAATATCTGTAGGAAGAAAACCCAAAAATGTATAGAGGAATTCTGACATGGAGGGTGCCCAGAGAGAAGGTGCTGAGCCCCCCTCAGGAGAAAGGATCTGCCAAAGGAGCTGGGTCCAATTCTCTCGGCCTTGGAGCTGTCAAGATATACACTTGAACCTGGAATGGCAACATTAGGGTTCGCTAGCCCTTTCATCCCTTTGTTGTCAGATATTTGTGGGGTGCCTACTGGCACTGAATGTAGACCCCGAAAGTTCTGCAGGGGCAGGAAGTGGCAACGTGGGCACAAAATGTTGAAAGGCCTGACCCTTTGTGTGAAAGTTTCAGGCATGGGTGGACATTTAGACTGGGGTGATCAGCCCTATCTTCGGAGTTAAATAGGCATGAGTTAGAATTCTTGTCCAGCCACTTGTTAGCTGGGTGCCCTTTGGTGAATCTATGAGCCTCAGTTTTGTCACCTGTAAAATGGGGAAAGTGCCTATCCTCAGGGCAATTGTGAAAATTCCCTGAGTGATTTATGTGAAATACTTGCCGCAGTGCCTGGCTTGTCTAGACCTTTGAGAGGTGATGGCTTTCTTGTTACCATCATTCGCGGGAGGGGAAGTAGATGGGCCGTGGCTGGGAGATGGGTCTCCACCTCCTGGTGAAGATGAGGGAGTATCATGGGGCAAATCATCACGTGGGCCCGAAGGTGGGCCACGTGGATCTGCAAAGCTCTGGATGCTTGCTGGCTATCTCATGTGGCTGGACATAGAGGCCTCCATGAGATTGTGCCTACCTTTGGTCTGAAGGAACTGCTACTTTGGGTCTCATTCTAGCCAAATGGGTGGAATGAGTAAGTGGAAGAGACACGGACAGACATTGGAAAAGCCTCCTGGAATTGGGGGAAGGTCAGCCTTTCTGGGCGTAGGCAGGTGCTTATCAGAAAGTTCAGAGCCAACCCACCCATGAACCCAAGGCCGAAGCACGAAGAGGGAAGTCAAATGGAGCCAGAGGTGGTGGTTAAGAATGGGATTCTGATGACATCATGGGAAATGGTCTCCTGGTGTCCAGAGAGATGGATGGTGCCTACAGGGAGCGGACCCGGGCACGTCTCTTCCTGTGTTGCTGATCACCCATGGGCATGGCTCAGTAGGCTGTGGGTACAGCAGCCCTCACCATCCTGACATCTCTGGGCCTCTCCAGATCACTGTCCTGGGGAATGCAGCTGGAGTGATGAATGGTTAGTAAGATCCATGGGTAATCCTGCAGCTCATTGGCTCCTAATGGGGTCCTGCTGGTCACTAAACACTAAGAATGCATTCTCCCATGCCCTGCAAGCAGGTGCTTTGCTCAGACATACATCGAGCCGAACTTATGTAAAGGAGATATGCGGTCCTACGCCTGGCTGCCTTGTCCAGCTCACAGCAGGTCTGCTTGGCGAGAACTGGCCTTTGGGATGGCTGGGGTCAGGCTAAGGCATTGTCTGGACAAGGCACACGAAGAAGAAAGAGAGCCAAGGGTTGTCCTCTTTTTTGCCTAGAGTGTGGCACCTCATGTTTGGAAATAAGGAAAATCTTCAAGTCCAGCCTGTCCCCCAAGCTTGTGAGCTCTGCAGAAGCCTCTCCTTTCTCTCCGAATCCTCATGGATCCTGTGTCCTGTGTCCTGTGTCCAGCTCTTCTCTCATTCCCGAGCCCCAGAAGAGAGGGAGGAGGAGCAGTGTCCAAATCAGATCATTGAGCTTACATGTATCACTTCTGGGGCCCTCCAGAGCACAGTCTCCCTTCTCTGCTGATCTCCTGGTGTTCTCAGCACACCATCCTCCCACCCCCACCCCAAGGCCCCAGGGAGGAGGAAGCAGGCTACCCAGACTACCTGAGTAGATTTCCCACAGCAGCTCCCAGGACATTTCCTCACTTTGTCCATATTGACTGTAGAATTTGGGGGGCGGGGGGATGTTTCCAGCATCCAATCCTCCTCTGTTTGGAACCTGTGGCTTAGCTTTTGGGACTGGGTTGGGCTCTTTCCAGCCCCAGAAGCCTTGGCTGGTATGGATGTGACCCAGTTTGCTGGACACAGCTACATGAGACCTACCCCAAGACCTGAGTCAGGTCTTCGCTGATAACTTTGCAGCCAGATAACTTTACTTTAGGCCATCTGCCCCCTTCTTCCTGCCTTCCTCCCTAATTAACTTCATTAGCAGTGATGATTCAGGGGGTCCCTCTGGCTTTCTGTGCTGCCCAATCACCCACAGAAGCTTCTCATTGCAAAAAGCCTCCCTTCTCTCTTGCCCCAGCTGAGACCATTCAACCAGTCTTCGTTCTAAACACAAGAAGGAGGCAGAAGGGTCTCTCCTGCCCTTTTGATGCATTTTCAGAAATTAAACTTCCAAATGTCTGCTACTTTCCACAGGAAAGAGATACCCATCCAGATGCTGGAAAACAGCAGCCAGAGGTCAGGAAGCCATGGCCTTTAGCCGCTGGGAGAGCTCTGGTTCAGGGTTTGAGAGAATTTCTCTTGTTTTCATCAATTCTCAACCCCAGAGACCTACTCCTTTTATATCTGGGGGCCTCGTGGGGATCTCTTTTCCTAGGGATTAATGCCAGCCTCGTTCATGAATATCTTTAGCTTTCACTGCTTTGTGGACACTGTGGTGGCCTTAGAGCTTCTGTTTCTGTGCCCTTTTGGGAATCTTCCCACCTTGCTGGGAAGAGGAACCCTAATTAATATTGATTTCCATTAATCTGAGCATCGGCCTGCATTCCTGTCTCAGCGCTCTGCAGAGGTCCCTCTGGGATTCTTCCTTCCCACCTTGATCAGCACCAACACTCCATCACTGCTGTAAAACTTTCAGCTTTCTGAGATCACGTGACTCTCTACGCAGCCCTACCTTCACACCACCTTTCCCCACCAACTACACAGCTGCTGACTCCAAATCTCTTAGTTCAAATCCCTCCATATGACTGTGGTCTGCTCACAGGACAGCGGGCCAGCCAATGGGTGAGAACTGTCTTTGAGTCAGGTGTTTCCTTCTTTACCAATTAGCTGTGGCCGGGTGCTGATGGGGTCCTGTGATACAGAACAAAGTTGGTTCCACTCAGTAGAGGCTCCTGGGGGCTGATGATGACGGCTACCTTTAGGAAAGGAATACAGGCTAATCACGCTCTCCAAACCCCAGCAAACCCAGCCAGGCACTTACTTGGATCTCCTCCCCTTCTGCTCACAGGAATAGGGCCTTGACCCATCTGTGCTCCCAAGATAGGAGGGTAGTAGTGGCAGCTGCCCACTTAGAAGGACTCAGAAAGGGACATGAAAGAGTGGTTTTGGGGGGACCCTGGATAGTGCCACCCCCGCAGACAATGCCCCTCTTGTAGGTTGTGGATGTGATCTTCCAGTGTCTACGCAGAACACCTGCAAAGGCTCAATGTCTGGTTTAGTCCTGAAGACCAGAGGCGCCTACGAGGAGGCCTGAGCAGCAAAGGGCTAACTTTTGGAGTGGAGTTTAAGAAGGTGGGGCTGGGTTGAAGGACTGATGACCCTCGCACCCACCCAGGTCCCCTCCTGCTGGCTTCTCTAGGAATGGAGACATCTAGCCTAAGGCAGAAGGCTTCCCTTCTACTCACCTTGCTTTCTTTCAACCACTAGCTCACACAGAGGGGCCGAGGCCGACCCTAGCCCTTAGGGGAGCTGAGCAGGAATTCTAGGTGAGCTGGAGGAAGGGGACACCCCAGACTTTCCTTGTTCCAGGCCTGGCTTCTGGTACAGAACTCACATGGCTGCTGGCATAGTCTTTACCTATCTGAGATATTCTCAGTGGGTGACCAGTGTGCACAGAGGAGAAAGCTTTGGTCTAAGAAACAAGGACATGGGTTCTAGCCCCAGGTCTTCCAGCTTGCTATGTGATCTTGGGCAAGTCACTTCCCTTCTCTGGGCCTCAACTTTCCCATCTGCATAATGAGAGGATTGGATGAGAGCATCTGTAAGAACCTACCTAGTTCTCTCACCATCACCATCACCACGAAATTATTAACGTTTACTGAACATTTTCATGTACCATGTGTTTGACTTGTGTTGTCTCATTAGAACCTGTCAGCATTGTTAATCTTTCTCAGAGGAAGAAAAGAAGGCTCAGAGATGTTAGGTAGTATACCCGGGATCACACAGCCAGGAAGCGGTGGGGCCTGTCTAAGCCCTGAACTTTGGTGGGCCCTTCCGGTGGTGGATGGAAGCCCAGGGACACCTCATTTTTAAAGTCATTAACAGCTTTGAGGCTGCCCGCCCCAGTCCCGTGTTGTCCCCGCCCCTTATGGTGGAACAGAGCCAGCACATTTAATAAAATCCAGTAGGTTCCGAGTCATCTCATCCTGTCATAAGGTAATGGATGGTCCACAGCCCCGAAAGTCAGACATCATGCTGTCCCTGGCCTGCATTTATGTTTAAACACCCAAGCTGGATCAGGCCCTATTTCTTTCACAGGGAGGCCCAGCATCCCAGGAACCGCAGTCAGTCAGAATTTTCCAGGCAGCGACTTTCTTCATAACGCCTCCAACATACGAAATGGCCCTTTCGCCGCATGCAGGCACCAGGGATTTTTTTCTTAAATTAAGAATTTGATACATTCCTTCAGTTCCCCTCCAGGGGTTACAGAGAGCAGGGAAAGTGATGCCTTGAGCTAATGTGCAGGTGTGGTTATGCATTTTGAAGGAGGTCTTGACAATCTCCAGGAAAAAAAAAAATGTCCCCGAATGACCCTCTGTTCTTGGTGAGAAATGCTGGCTTGTGTGAGTACTGAAGGGCCTCTTGTCCCCTGGACCTTCCAAGCCTGTGTATTAGAGTGTCAATGACAAAGTGAAAGGGGTTGTGTGTGCACGTGTGTGTGTGTGTGTGTGTGTGTGTTGGTTGACGCAGGGTACTGATCTGTTTTGAGTGAGTGCTCTGCGGATGAAGGAGCACTGCACAGGGAGGCTGAGGGGCTAGTTTGCTAGGGGACGCGTGACCTTGGAGTCTCTCATAGGGCTGTTGTGAGCCTTTATCCATGCAGCCTGACACCCAGGCACCTGCATGCAGGCTCTTCTGGGCTGGGGAACCGGAGCCCTGTTTTGGTGAGGACACACCTTCGTCAATGGAAGGTAGAGGGAGCAGGTCTTAACAGAGGGCGGATGACGGAAAGTCAAAGAAATGGGAATTTTGGCTTGGGCAAATTACTTGGCCTCTCTGAGCCTCAATTTCTTCATCTGAGAAATGACATAATAATAGTACCCACATCACAGCTTGCTGGGAAAATCAAATGGGTGCTAATCAAAGTGTATTGCATGTGGCAATATACTAATTTTTTCACACAAGTTTTCCTTGAAGTTGTATATATTTTATTTAAATTTTTATATACTTAAATGAATAGATTTTATTTTTAGAGAAGTTTTAGGTTTATAGGAGAATTGATTGGAAAGCATAGAGATTTTCCCATATATCCCCTCCCCACTTTTCCTTATTGTGTACATCTTGTGATGGTGTGATACCTTTGTTATAGTAGATGAACCAAAGTTGAAAGGTTATGATTAACTGAAGTCCTCAGTTTATATTAGGGTTCACTCTTTGTGCTATACTTTCTGTGGGGTTTGACAAATGACACCATTTCAGTATCCTACAGGGTAGTTCCAGTGCCCTAAAAATCTCTGTGCTCCTCTTATTCATCCCTCCCTCCCCCTGAATGCCTGGCAACCACTGTCTCCATAGTTCTGCCCTTTCCAGAATGCCAGATAGTTGGATCATACAGTACATAGCCTTTTCAGATTGGCTTCTTTCACTCAGTGATTTGCATTTAAGGTCCCTCCATGTCTTTCTGTGGCTTGACAGCTCATTTCTCTTTATCACTGAATAACGCCATTGGCTGGATGTGTCACACTTTACTTCTCCATTCACCTGCTCTACTGAAGGACATCTGGCGGGCTCCAAGTTTGGGCATTACTAATTTTATAACCCTCCCCGGGGGGGAGGGGGATGGCAGTGAGTGTCATGGATTGAGGGCAGGCACTTTAGTGTCAGACTCAATGGCTCCAGACTCTGCCGCTCTCTACGGGATCTTAGAAAGTTATTTCAACTCTTCCGTCTTCCTCCTCGGAGGACTGAGAATCTGGAAGGTCAGAGCGCGCCCCACAGACCCATCTACACGGTGGTGGCTAAAAACGAGTGGCAATTTCACTCAGGTAATGGTACAGGTGGGTGGGCTGCAGGTCAGCAGAGGGCGCTGCCACACTGGGTAAATTCAGGGACCCCCCCAACCCACCACTTCAACGCCAGGCTTCTACAGTCGCTCTGGTGGCCCTGGTCTCGGGCCGAGGCCGGAGGTGGAGAGAGGGTGGGGGGCTCCACTTAACTGCCTTCGCCGCCCGGGCGGGCAATGGCGCAGTCGCCTCTGCGCACGTGCTATTGGACAGAGCCTGGTCACGTGGCTCTACCTCGCTGTTTAAAGGACGCTGGGAAATGTGGTTTGGCTGTGTGTTTGGCTTCAGTTGTCATTACGTAGGGGAGAAGAGAGTTTGGCGGGCAGCGGGCAGTCTCTGCCAGGTGATAGAACCCATTTCGTAGGTTTCTGATGAGAATTAAATGAGAAGATTTGTGTGAAGCCTGTAGCTTAGTGCCTGACGCATAGTTAGTGCTCAGTAGGTGTTAGTGTGTTCTGTGATTATTCACTAGGGATCAAAGGGTATTTTCTGAACCAGAAGCTTTGCAAAGGGATCTAGTTCAGTGGGTTTCATAGTGTGTTCAGAGACCTGGGGCCGGGGGGTGGGGTCGGGTAGGCACCGCACATAAAAAGACCAGCAGAAAGTCTGCCCACCCCCTCTCCAAACCCAGCTGCTTCTTACCTGGTTCTTGTACTGGTTTCTAGATAAGATTCAATCCTGGAGAAGGGGCTTTTAAAAAATCACTTACTTAGGGCAATTCCCCGAAGTCACACAGTGGGCTCCTCCACCTCCCCAAGAGTCCCAACCGTGGCTCAGCCTGTCATTTGGTTGGGGTTCTTCAGGGCTGGGCTCCTGAAGAGCAGGGATGACCATGGGGACAAAAGAGCCAGGGAGTCCCCACAAGCATGGGCTGAAGTCAGCCTGGAGCTCATCCCATCAGCCAACTGTCTCCCAGCTCCAATGGGACACAGGTCTGGCCTCTGGGTGTGCACATCTCAGCAGGGTGTGCAATCCCAGGCAGGACGCACACTTCCCACCTGTCCTGGGGCAGGACTTTACTCCCAAGTCCAGGATTTCACATCTGTGCCTGATACATTCCATCCTGGCACACTGGCTCCATGCCCAGGGCACCAGGCTCTCCAGATGGTTTGAGCGTGGCTCTGCTGTCCCAAGTCTGTGCTTTGTCTCCGACTTCAGGGCCTCTGTGAAAGTGATGAACTCCTCTCCTTGTAACGTGTGCTCCCAGGAGGCTATGGAGTGGGTGTCAGGAGTATGGGCTTGGGATCAGCAGACCCAGGTTCAAATTCTGGCACATTTGTCTCTGTGCATGTGTGACCTTCAGCATTGCTTGTTCTCTCTGGCCTTCAGTTTCTCATCTGGGAGATGGGGATAATTGTAACTTTCTCCGAGGGCTAGTGTGAGGATGAGCACAATCATGTTCATGAGTCCGTGATAAATGCCAGCTGTTGTGAATTATTTGTGATACTAGCCAAGAGAGAAAGTTTAAAATACTAACAATGTATTATAATAGTAATACAGACTTGTTATAAAACACCCTGAAGGATGTAAATGAAAGTCTCTTCCTTCTCTGGTCTTCTCTTCCCCATCCCCCCATATCTCTCTCTAAAAGTTCTGCTTCCTACTACCATCTTTAATGTAACCCCTGGGTTACAGTAAAGAAGCCTTGTTACACGTGGCCTTATAAACTCACTTGGTGAACCTACCTACCTTTCCTCTTTCACCTTTTGCCAATCCTGTCTCCTCCCCTGCCCCCTCCTTCAAGTTCCAGCCACACTGAACTGCAGGTCCAGATGCCATGTCTTTGCCTGTGCTGTTGGCTCCACTTGAAGTGCCTGTCCTCCCTTTCTTTCTACCAAACTCCTACTCACTCTTCAAAACCCAGTCCATGCATCTCTTCCTCATGGTGAAACCAATCTTTGATTCTCCACCTCCCTTATGGTCCACACCATCCTACTCTGGAATCGTTTGATTCATGTCTCTTGATCCCTATACAGCCCCTTTAGGGTAGGGAGATGGGTCTTGCCTCTCCTCCTCCCTGAAACCCAACATGGGGCTTGTCCAGGAGCCGGTGATCAAGGAATCTTTGAAGGATCAGTTTTTTGTAGTTTACATTTACTTAATAACCAAGTCCCTTTTCTGGGGTCCAGCCTTTTGATTCTAATTTCCCTTTTGTCCAAGGGATAACAGAACTGGGGCCAGCCCCAGGTCTGTGGTACTGATGGAGTCAGTTCCCTCTGCACTGGTGAATTTAATGAAGTTAATGGCTAAGGAGATGTAAAAGGGTTTGTCCTCAGAACAACCACAGTGTGGACTTAGTCTTTGGGAGGGCTCCCTTAAGGGGAGCCATGGAGAGAGAAGGACAATGTTGGCATTTCTCCTTCCTTTGCAGTGTCCCTCTGGAGAGACCCAATTGGAGGGGTTCAAGCTCCTAAGGGTTTTCCCCCAGGGCCTCTCAGACTGGGATCAGTGCTCTGGCTTGAGTTTGGCAGCAGTATGAGCAAGTACAAAGGTCTAGAACCTTCTGCAGATACCCAGTGATTCAGTTGCAGCCTAAGTCTCTACAGAACTTTCTGCAGCAACTTGGACAGAGGGATGGAGACATGT
Source organism: Neogale vison (assembly GCF_020171115.1). Lineage (NCBI taxonomy): Eukaryota > Metazoa > Chordata > Mammalia > Carnivora > Mustelidae > Neogale > Neogale vison. The sequence goes on along the minus strand of NC_058092.1, from coordinate 28,757,341 downwards.
GCCAGGTTGGCCTGGGTGCCTCAGCTGTACGCCTGTGCTCTGTCTACCTGTGTCATCTTGACCACTCTTTGGCCCTGGGACAGTTAACATACCTTCTGTTGTGCTCTTCCCTCCCCATGCCCTTCCTGCTCTTTCTGCACATCCCAACCCAGCTCATATTTCAAGGCTCACTTCAAACACTGGCTCCTCCATGAAGCCTTCCTTGATTCTCCTCACCTCTTTCCAAGCTAGGATGAATTTTCCCTCTTTCAATTTCCAGGACACTTTTGGCATTGATGACCTCATATTATTATTCATTTAATTTTTAAGTTATAAAAGGAATGTCTATTTACTTTAAAAGTCGAACAAAAAAGAGATTTATTTTAAAAAATCAAAATAAAAAATCAAAGTAATTTAAAAAAATCCTCCTATTTTTCCTATCTATCTAAACCTATTTCCTTTTGCCAGTAACCCCTGTTAAGGGTTTGGGGTGTTCTTTGATAACTTTCTTCATGATTCATGCTTTCTTTCACACACACACGCACATGCATCCACATGCGTGAACTGTGGTAGACAGCTTCTGACATGACTCTTCATGACTTTCACCTCCTATCTTCATGCCGTGTGTATTCTCCCCACCTTGAATGCAAGCTGGACCTAGTGACTTGCTTCTCCTGAATAGAATATAGCAAAATTAATAGGATTCACTCCTATAATTGGTTGCAAAAAATACCAACATCTGCCTTCTTGATATTTTCTCTTTGGCTAGTCTCATGTGTTTGCTCTCACAGACAAGGCCACCTGGCAAAGAACTGAGGATGGCCTTCTGGTCCACCACTGGTGAGGAACCGAGGACTTCTGACCAAAAGCCCTGAATCAGCTGAATTCTGCCAACAACCCTATAAGTGAGCTTGGAAACAGATCCATCCACAGTCAAGCCTTCAAATGACCACAACTCTGGTGGGCAACTTGCGAGGAACCCAGAGCCAGAACACTCAGTGCCCAGATTCCCGACCCACAGAAACTGTGAGATAATACATGTGTGTTGTCTCAAGCCCCTAAGTTTTGGGGGCAAGTTGTTACATAGCAACAGACAACTACCCCAGCTTATATGCTGGTGCTTTTACTATAGGATAAATTTGCAGTAGTGATATTGAATAGTCAACGGGTATACACATCCTAATTGTTAGCACATGGAGCTACTGTTCTTTCCAAATGATTGTAGCAATACATGGGCCCCCACCAGCCCATGCCCTTCCAACTCCATTAGGACCAAATATTATCAATCTTTCACAATTTTTGCATCTCCAGTAGGTGAAAATGGCACTTTGTTTTTATTGTCATTTGCATTACTCTTGCTACTAGGGAGGTTGAGCACTTTTTCTTCTATTTATTGTTCATTTGTATTTTTTTTACACATTTATTGAACCCCTACCGTGTTCCAGCTACTTTATATTGTTAAGGGGTTCATAGGACATGGCTCTTGCCTTCAAAAAGCTCACAGCTTTGTTGGGGGAAGATGAACATAAAAATACATGAAGCGGTATCATAGGTGCTAGAATAAACATTTGCATCCACTCTTCTGGAAACACAGAAATAAGAGACCAAGAGTTTTGGGGGCTGCTTGAGAAGATGGGTGGGGGAGAGGACACTCGAATAGGTTGTCAAAGGAGGGGCAGAAGTTTGTCAAAAAGAAAGGAGTAGAGCATGGGCAAAGACTGCAAGGCATCAACAGACTGGTGCTCAGCAAGGCCAAAGCAGGGGAGGCCGAGTGGTGGAGAGGAGGAGGAATGAGGCTGGATTTGACATGGAGCGGGTCCATTATGACTGATCGTGATAGGTTTCAGAAGCAATGCTCAAGCATTCAGATACTGTCATGTAGACACTAAGGATCCCCAGAAGATTTTTCGGCTGAAACATGACATGATGGGTTGACATGATTTGGGCTTAGTTGTGCACCTGCCATATCTCATTGACTAGAAGACATGGCCCCAAGGGTCTACAACAGCTTCATTCACATAGACCTGTGGACTGAATGAAAAAATGGGTTCTGACCTCTGGATGGGCCTGGCCATGGTAGACTGGAGAAATCTGTGTGGTTGAGTTGAGAGCCATAGGCTGGGACATATGGGATTCAGGAGGCAAGAGGGGAGGTTCTGGTATCAAAAGATGATCCAGGACTATGTCCCAGGCCACATGGGGCCCCTGCACCTGATTCCTGGCTGGAGCCCTCTTGGTGTTTAGCACACACCGTCTTCTTTCCCCTGCAGCTCCTGAGCAAGATCCCGAGACATTGACCGCCCCACCCTTGCCCCCTCCACAGATAGATGGTTTCCTTTCTTCCCTCCTTTGCCTTGGCATCTTCTGCTTCCCAACTAGCCATGATGAAGGTGGCAACCATGCTCCTCATTATTTTTTTAATAAGGCTAGATGTTCTCAAGGAGGAAAGAGGATGAGCTGAATGGAGCCATTCATATTTCTTCTGTGCAACAATCGTCCCCTGACAAATGTAGTTATTTCTTCTGTGCATGAACCCCAATTGATTTTCCCTCCGTCAGAGTCCCTCAGGCGTTGCCAGCCTCCTAATGGTAACCGATGAGGACACATCGGGCTCCCATTGTTAGCGGGACTGCCAGTGGCCTCGGCATGTCTATGACCTACGCAGTGCAGGATGAGGACAGTTCTGCTAACAGTAATGAAAGCTGTCATCTGTTGAATGCCACTGCGTGCTGGGTACCACGCTAAGTGCTGTCCATGTGTAGTCTGGTTCAGCTTTCTCACTCCTCCTGTGATGCCTGTGTTATTACCAGGCCCGCTTCTAGGTGGGGAAACCAAGGTGTAGGGGGGTTAACTAACCAGAGCAGTGCAATGTGGACACTAGAGCAGGGTGAGGGCCCGGGATCCTCAGCCTCTGTAGGGAACCCCAGAGCCCTGCAGATTTGTGTCCACGTTTTAATCAATTTGAACCCTCCATCCTGGGTTCTCATCATGTGCCCTATAGAAATGTGTCTTCAGATGGTGCCAAGCTGGCCATCAATGCAGTGTCTCTGCATGAGTTCCCCCTCGTGGGTACCAGTGCAAGGGGTTGGGTTCCTGCCCTGGTGTTTTGTTCAGAGTCAGATAAACAAGGAAGCTGGTCTGAGCCAACAGTCTCGATGAGCTCCCTGAGCCATCAGCATCAGCCAGGGGGTGGGGCTGAGTGTTAATGTTGCAGGAACAGGGGTCCTGGAGGAGTGGGCGGGAGGCGGGAGATTAGGGTCTGTGGTGAGTGGTGGAGTCAAGACCTGGGAATCTTCCCTGGGCCTGGGGTTCTCATATGGATTGGGAGGAGAAGCTTGAAGGGTCTTCTGGGGGCAGTTACATTTGTGTTCATCCATTTCTGATTTAGCTCTTCTTCCTTTCCTCTCCCCTCTGCCCTCTTCCTCCAATATGAAGACAACATTATTGTTTTTCTGAATAGAAAAATTTATGCTCTTTGTAAAAAAAAAAAGTATAAAAGTTTGAAGATGAACATAAAAATAATCCATAATCTCCCCCCATCCACAAATAGACCCTTGACATTTTGGTGTATAACCATTCGGAGCCTTCCGTGTTTGCCAGAATGGACTCAGGTCATGCACACTTGATCCCCTAGGAACCTCTCTCTCTCTCTTTACAGCGAACCATGGAAATAGCCATAACCCAGAAATAGCCACGGATCAACCTTGTCACTTGACATGTTGTATGGGCTTTCATTGTTGGCTGGATCTTCACTTAGGTAGATCTTACTGGTTGTATATCTTTCCTAAAACATGGATGTTTGAATCTTAGGAACCAGTTCTGGTAACTTCTCATGTCCCCCTGCCACGGGTTTTTCATCTTGTTCCTCTCTGGCCTGCCCCTGGACCCAGGGACCTGGGGTTCAAGGTGGACGGAGAGAGAAGCTGTGTCCTCACAAACCAGAGAGGGAGAGAGGGAGCCTTCCGGGCACCAAGCTGGCGTGAAGCCCAGACGTGGGTGAAGGGGACATTGGGAGGCATTGCCTGTGCAGGCATTGCTGCTCTGGGTGATGGACAGAGCTTTCTTGGGTAACTTGACATTCTAGACGAGAACAAATCCCTGGCCATGAGGGAATGAGATGTCAAACTTCCATTCATCCATCAAATATGCATCTACATCCATTCTGTGTGTCAGGCTCCGTGCCAGGCACTGAAGATTCAGAAACGAATAAATCATGGTCTGTACAAAGTGTTGTAAAAAGATTCATGGGAACAGAGAGGAGGGAAGGACAGCAACCTCTCTGGGGTGCTTGGGAGGAAGGCGTTGGAACCAGGTGAGGGAGGGGAGGGGAGTGGAGAGCAGGAGGGAGCTGGAAATTCCAGTCTGGAAGAAGAGCCTATGGGGCAGTTCAGTGGAAAAGCAGAATGCCCAGCTGACGTGGAGGTGGGAGTGAGAAGGAGGAGGGAGGTGGATGGAAATGTGTTAAGACGGACTAGCATCCGATCTTAAAGCGTGTTGAATATCAGATGTCGTGCTTAGGGACTTATCCGGTGGGCCTTTGAAGGGTTTGGAGCATGCAAAAAATCTGGTCCGACAAAGATCTCTCCAGCCATTTCATGGAAGAAACTGGGGCCAGGGGACTAGGCAGAAGGCTCTGCATGGCTGGCGGGAGAGGTAGAGAGGGGTAGAGCCCAGGCACACCTCTTGGGGGCTAAGTAATGAGACGGAGGGGACTGGGTTTGATGCTGAGCAGATGTGAGGGCAGGGAAGGTGGGAGGAAGGTAAAGATGAGGGGCAGATCTCTGATTGTCCAGGATGGGAGCCTCCAGGATCTCCAAAACCAGGGATGCGGAGGATCAGGGTGAGAACGGGACACAGTCAAGGCACCCTTGTTGCGTGTTGCCTGGGGTGGGAGGAATCAGCCACTGAGCACTTTGTGTTTGGCTTAATGATTCTCACAGACCCCGAGGCTTACTGTCAAGAGGGACATCAGCGCACCCACCTCCTCACTTTATGGGTGAGGGCACTCAGACTCAGAGTGGGGAGCTTTGGGTCCAAGGTCACACAGGAAGTCACTGGAAAAGCTGAGGCCGCATCCCAGGCGCTGTGATCCCAGGACAGCCTGGCCCCCCCACCAGGTGCCGTGACCAGGTGCAGAGCAGCCGTGGGCTGTGCGGCCTGTCACTCCTGGCGGGACTCTGGCCCCTCCTTGTGGCCGGCAGCCTTGGGCGGGTCCATCATGGCTTCTGAGTTTCAATTTCCTCAGTTTGACTGTAGAACTAAGAGTCCTTGTCCCACAGAGCAGCCATGAGGTCTGAGTGAGATTCGGGAGAAAGATGCCTTGTCTTGTCCTTCTACTGTGTGGCTCCTCTGTCCCTCTTCCTCTCTCCTTATTATCAGATATTTCCGTTTCCAGCCTCCAGTCTCCCGTTCTCAACCGGGAGCTCACACATTCCTGAATTGGCCAGGATTCATATGAATGTCAACTTCCTCCCTTTAGCAAGTTTCTTAACTTCTCTGGGACTCAGTGTTCTCATCTGTAAAATGGGAAGGATAAACCCTAACTTCCCAGGATTTGGGGGGTGGGATTTGAAGGAGACAGCGCTGATAAGGCGCCTCCCACGACGGCCAACCTGCGACACCTGCTCCATGTCACCTCAGCCATCTCTGGCCTGTGACCCCCCCCCCCCACCCCCGAACTCCTAGGAGGCGTCGGAGAAGCTATGGCTGTCCTCATGGGGGATATGCCAGCATCAGAAATCCTGGCAAGCTTGAGACTGGCATCTCCCCGGGCCCTCCGGGGTGCCTGAAGCATTCTGAAAGGCTGAATTAGGAGAAGCATTCTCTTCTTTGCTGTGTCTCTTTTTAACTTATTTTGCTTTGATTTTTTCATTTGCTACTAACCATGTATGAGTTACCTGCTGCTGTGATCTGTACGTTAAATACGGCTAACTGTTCAGCGTGAGGAGGAGGCTGTGTTCATTTGTGCAGTTTTTTTCCCCCTTTCTATTAATGAAGACAGAGCTTTGAACATGCACTGGGCTCTTAGGTAGTCTTTTGGGCTTTTTTCTGTCTCAATAGGATGGGAAGAAACTAGGATGGTGAGTGATCTTGGACAAGGTGGGTCAATGCTCTGGACTCCTGGATTGAATTTACTAGACATGATCCACATCTGTTTCTCGAAAGAGCAAACTGCCTTCTCACACTGAGAATAAAACCAAACCTCTTAGCCTGTTTCATTCTCAGGGACTTTGCCCTTGCTGTTTCTTCTACCGAGAATGTTCTTTAGATAATCCCATAAACTTGTTTCTTTATTTCCGAATAAATACTGTTTATAATATTACAATGTTATAAATATTACTTTAACGGGTCTGATGTGTTTGTATTGATTGGAATTGTCTGCAGTTATGATCTTTTGATACATGTACTATGCAGGAACATTCAAATATCTGATAATAAAATAAGGTACCAATAATTCTAATACTGAACATAGAATAGTTCTATCTCAATTAACAGTAAAAACCAAAACCACTGGGTGCTTGGGTGACTCAGTGGGTTAAGTATCTGCCTTTGGCTCAGGTCATGATCCCAGGGTCTGGGGATCGAGTCCCACGTTGGGCTCCTTGCTCAGCAGGAAGCCTGCTTCTCCCTCTCCCTCCATGCCTCCTCCCCACTCATGTGCTTTCTCTCTCTCTCTCTGTCTCTCTCTCTCTCGCTCAGATAAATAAATAAAAATCTTTAAAGCAAACAAACAAACCACTAAGTTTATCTTGGAAAATTTGAATTCAAGCCATTATTTCGCAATTTGGAAAGTGAGTGATCCAGCTTTAAGATGATTTTCTCATTGCTGAAGCTGGTTCTGGGACTTCTCTTATCTTCGTGCATATGACATGCCTTGGAGTCAGCACCCGGCAACTGTCTGGACCCACCTATCAATCCCAGCTTCTTATTTTCAACCTGAGTTTCCTCGTGGAAAATCACCTCTGGCATCTTTCCAAAGGTGGATATCCACTGATATCAGGTTGTCCCCTTCAGCTATGCTCGAACCCTCCTCCTCTTCCTTGCAGGCTGTTGGGGTCACTTGGGTGGCCGTCATGCCAGCGGTTTCCCCAGCCAGGGAAACAGCGGTGCTCAGAAGCTTTGAGTGGCCAAATAGTATTAGTCAATGGTTTACCATTAGTTGATGGTAAACTTGCTCATTTACTAGGTCTTCCCGAAGTACCATATATCTAATCTCCTTCCCCACTGCTGTCCCTTTCCTCTGGTTTAGTTTCCCTCATTGAACTGACCACCCCCTGTCATTGCACTGTGGGTTGATTGTCTCTCTTCTAGACCCACAGGGACTGTGTCTGGCTTCGCTTCCCATGGAGACATCCCCCATGCCCCAGGCTGTGTCTGGCCCAGAAAAGATGCTCAGTAAGTGGTTGTTGAGCAGACACCAGCAAAGGCACCTGGGGGCAGGGGGGCACTAGCGATTTCTCATAAGAGCTTTTCCCACCTGAGCCCTGCACCCCAGAAAGACTTGCCACCCATGGCGAATAAACCACGGGGCAGCTTTTGAGTCTGACGCAGCAGGAGTGAGAAGAAGGGGTAGGCTGTGTGGTTTCCCCCCTCTCCCCCTGCCCCCCCACCAATCAGGCACACTGATGCTAGGGTGGGGGTCCTTGGGGTCTCCCCTTGACCCTCGTTACCCTCATTTGTATACATCTCACGTATACTGAGTGCTGCTCAGTACCAGGCCCTCTTCTAAGGGTCTTGCCTGAATCAGCTCACTCAGTCCTCCCAGCAATCCCATGAGCCAGGCCTGGATTGTGTGCTCGCTTGCAGAAGAGGAACTGAGGCTCGGGCGTGGGAAAGGACACACCAGGGCCACCCGGCTGGTAGATGGAAACCTGGGATTGGAACCCAGAGAGTTCCAATCCCAGGTCCTGGGACCCTGGGAGTTCGAGGGATCTTGTTGTTCTAGGACCAGAGTGGGGAAGACACCTGCCCCACCACACAGCTCCTGTGGGAGAAGCTGGGCTGGCACTCCAGCCTCCTGACTCCTGGGCGGGATCCCTTTCATAGCCTCACACAGTGTGGCACTGGGGACTGAGGAAGAGGCCAGGCCCCCCTTGTCCCTGTGTGTCTGCCTCTTGCCCTTTGAGTCTTACCAGCAAGAACGGGGGGAGGGGTATAATACAGCCCTAGCTTTCCTGCCCTCAGCCTCTGTGGCTGGGGATCCAGGGTCGACAGTGGGTTTTGTGGGTGACGTCAGAATTACAGCTGCCTGGGTTTAAGCTCTACAGGCTTGAAGCATGTGTTTGCCTATGTGTTTTGAAGGATGCTGTAGACTTGGAAATCACCAGTCCTGGCTGGGTGAGTTGGGGGCAAGTTACTCAGCCTCCCTGAGTCCCTATCCCTGCTTCTCTAAGACTGCCTCGCTTTTTTCAAGGGCTGTTGTGAGGATTTTATATGATAAAGTGAGTCAGAGCTTCTCCAACTTTTCCACCAAAGCAAAACCTAAGGGCAAAAGTGAGTAAACAGGTACCCTGGGGCTTTGAGGGCGGAACTTGAAGCAGCCTGCTGCTAGCTCACAAGGTATTTGAAGTTATGCGGCTGCTTAAAATTTGATGTGCCGTTTGCACTCTGTTGCATCCAAGATCCGTGTTGTTTCTGGTAACACAAAGAGCGTTCTAAGTTACTTACCACTGGGTAATTTTAATGCAGGCAAGATGGGCCTTCCTTGTGCTTGTCACGTGGCTCTGTAAACTCCCTGGCCCGTGGACAGGAGCCCCGAGGGTGTGTGCCCCCCAGTTTAAGAAGCGTTCATGTGAGAAAAAGTGCTCTCAAAGAGCAAAAAATGCTACGTAAAGGTCAGAGAGTTTTTTTTTTTTTTTTAAAGATCTTATTTATTTATTTGAGAGAGAGAGACAGTGAGAGAGAGCATGAGCGAGGAGAAGGTCAGAGAGCGAAGCAGACTCCCCATGGAGCTGGGAGCCCGATGTGGGACTCGATCCCGGGACTCCAGGATCACGCCCTGAGCCGAAGGCAGCCGTCCAACCAACTGAGCCACCCAGGCGTCCCAGGTCAGAGAGTTTTAATGTGACTGTTGGCGGTCGCGGGAAGAGGAAGGCGAGCAAGACGGAGCAAGACGGATGTCGGGAGCGGAAAGAGAAGGGCGGGTGGAGGTCGAAGAGAGGGAATAGGGCATGGGTCGGGGCCAGACGCCAGGAACCAGACCTTGCCCACCGTTTCCTGGGTTTCCCTGGGCACCTCTGCTGGACCCCAAAGAGGGAGAGGTCTGAGCCTCTATGGTCTATGATTCCAGGGGATTTCCCTAGAGACTGGGAGGTTGGGGGGCCCCATCCCTGGGAGCTGGTCAGCAGGCACAGGAGCTAAACCTCATCCTGCAATAGTGGGACGGTCCATTCTGGCTGCTGGCTGACCAGGGCTCCCAGTGCCCCACGAAGGTTGCTGGCAGGTCACTGTCACAGTGAGCTGTATATTCATGGACTCCCTTGACATAGGGTGGCTTTCCTGCACCCACCATCCTCCCCAGGGTGTCCTCACACTCACCCCAGCACCGGGGATTGGCTCTCCATCCTCCTTTCATGGCTGTGGGGTGTAGTGTGTGAAATCCTTCTAGCAACCACCCTAAATCCTCCCTGCTGGCCCTTTATGTAAATTCTCCCAGGATAGTGGGGGTAGGGGGGTGGGAGTGGGTGGTGGGGGTTGTTCCAGAATTCCCCAGGTGGGCATGCAGATTAGGTTCTGCTGTGGCCTGGGGTACAGGGGTACAGATGCAGACCTCCTTAGCCTCCCTTCTGCTCCTTTTGGTATCTTTTTTAAAATTGCAAAGCTCCCATGCAGAAATACGCACACTTCGCAATATTACAAAATGTCTGAAAGCAAATATTTCCGAAGAATTGTGGGAACACAAGCAAACACCTTCCTTTCTTCCTCAGTTATTTCTGGGCAAAAGCAGATAATGAGTTACCCTTTTCACAATCAATGTTCAGTGGATTTTTGGCTACATTATTCGGAGCAAATATAAACAGGGTAAGTTAAAGGCATGGATTATTGCAAAATAAAATTGGGATACATGAAGCTTAAAACTCTTAATTTTAAAATACTCCTCACAATAGGCTAGAACTTGATCCTCTGTAATTCTTTGCAAACAGCTTTTGCATTTTATTATCGAATGTGTTTTATAGTGGCGTAGGATGAGATTTGGCTCGTGTTTTTGCATAAATATAATAAAAGGAGGCTTCCCAGTGAACACAGATTTGGGAAATAGTGTTTACTTATTTCTCTCAATTCAAAAGAGTGTGAACTGGAAATTTTTTGTTTCAGTAATTTTTTTTTCTTTAAACACAAAGGCTGTGTATTGTTTCTTTCCACAAAGAACACAAGCTAATCTGGGGACAATTATGGTTTTGTATTTTTCTCTGGAGCGCAGGCCCATAGTGTGAACTTGCCAATCAGCAAACGAGGCTCCATGCTGCCCAGAAGGGCTGTGGACTCAGCATGACAGAGACGGGGGAGGGGGGGGGGCACCAGGCTCAGGACGGGACAGGTAGGGCCCGGGGAAACCTCTGGAGGGTGAGGGCAGGTGGGGTTGGGGAGACCATTGAGGTGTGAGGTGGGTGGGGCTAACACTTCTCTATATTTTTATCTCTCCCTTCCAGAGACCTGCTGCGGCTACTGGAAGAGGACATGCTTATTTCAGGGGGTGGGGTGGGGGAGCCTGGAATCTCAAAGGGGTCACTTTGGGTCTAGAGCTGGTAGGAGCCTTCAACAAAATGGCAGAGTCTGGAGTCAGCCCGGCCTGACTCAGGTCTGAGTCCTTTCTCTACTGTGCACTAGCTCTTTGACCATGGGCACGAGAATTTACCTCCTTTAGCCTCAAGTTCCTGATCTGCAGAATGGGGTAATAATAGGGCTTACTCTAAAAGATTTTTGTAAAGATTTACTGGAGGAGTAATGTATACAATTGTTGAATCACTATAGTGTCCACATGAACCTAGTATAACACCGTATATTAACTATTTTGGAATTAAAATAAAAAACATAATAGTAATAAGAGATTTCCTGGGAAAAAAATACCAGGTAAAGCATTTTGCTTAATGTCTGGCCTATATTGCAGGTATCGTGGTTAGTTCAAGTTAACCTGCAACACCCACACTCAGAGGACTGATTTGACAGGTCTGAACTTGGGCCTCAGTCTTCCTAGAATTAGTTATTTATGTCAGTCTTGATTATGGTTAAGAATTCCCAGAGGATTGAGGCGCCCTTAACTGACTCAGGTACCTCAAAAACTCAGTCATTGTAGTTTGAAGTACACTTAATTTAATTTCTCTTTTAAACTAGCCATTTATGCCCTACTTTGTTCCTTCCTTTTGCCAAGGTTTTTTTCTGCCTGGGAGTGGGAGGGTTCCCGGTTCTTGAACCTTCTTTGTGGCTTCTGGCAGGATTTTCTTTAGAACACTCTTCCTGCAATATGTGCACCTCACCACCAGGTGGCAGTAGAGTCCCTGGCAGTCGGCGCCAGGACACCGCGACCATGATTTCCATCCTTGGGAGATATTTAAAAATGGATTTCTATTTATTCAATCAGTTCAATGAGATTAACCTATTCACCACCCCCAACGTTAAGCATGGCAAGCATCACAGCAGCTAATGAGACAAAATACAAAGTGTTGGGTACACTCAATTATCTTTTCTCAGCTAATCCCTAAAAAGCGTATAATCTGTGCTCCCGTTCCTTCAGAGAAGGCTTTCTCTTTTCCTAACACCCAGGTTTGCTTCAGTTGGTCTCACCACCCCCTGCGGCTTCCTTCTGCTCTGGCTTCTATTCACCTATTCAGCTAATACTTAGCATTCTTCCGCTCTGTGCCAGGCCCCGTGCAGTGTTTGTTCCGTCCCAAACAAGCTCAGGGTCTAGCGGGGGCAGGCTTGATGCAAACAGAGCAGGAGTTCCCAACTCCAAATGCTACAGTGTCTGGGTGGGGCACAGAGATGAGTGCCGCAGGTCTGGGGTGAGAAGGGTAGGCACCTGGGGGGCCTCGGCCATCTGGAGCCTTGAGACCCAGCTACTGGGGGACACTGGCTACTCAACTCCACCTGATTCTGTTGTCAGGTGAAAAGATGGCTTTGTATCACCAGATTATCCTCTTCTTCAAGAGAAATTAATATACTGATTTTTTTTTTTTTTAAATATATAAGATCACTTACTTTCAATCTATTCCCATGCCACATTCGGCCCTCGGGTTGTGAGTTTGAGACTGCGAAAGGGAGGCCAGTGTCTGGGCATGAGGGGGCAGTGAAGAGCTATGTGCAGGGGACTGTACGAGCCTGAGGAGGGGAGCCCCAACTCTGCCCGGAGCATGCATGCATTCGTCCATTCAGCAAGTGTTCATTGCCTTCCTATTGTGTGCAGAGTTTTGTGCTGAATACTGGGGGTTCCTAGGTGCCGTCCCCCCTTCACGGAGCACGCAGCCCAGTAGGGGAGACACATACCCCATGTCGCATTCCGCCAGCTGTGGTTTGGCTGTAAATTGTGTCTCAGGGGCCGGTGTACCATGCAGTGAGAACCTGGGGATGGGTCAGGGAAGGCTTCCCGAAGGAAGTGACATTTGGTCTGAGCTCTGAAGAATAAATCAGGGTTTATCTGATCCATTTCCCAGGCCAGCTGCTCCCTCCTTCTGAGTTCTGTTTTTCTCTCTGCAAGTTCCTGCCTTTCGCTGTCCTCACATTCACCAACCCAGAGTTTGTCCCCTTTCCCCACCCCTAAGCCCTGAAGGTCACATGGAACATCTTCAAGGTCAAAGGTCCCCACTCATGCCTGTCCCTCCTGTCCATCCTCAGTCTCCTCTGGGTTTGTCCTGACCACTCCTTTTGCACATATCTTTCTTTGAACACTAAACATTCAACAGAAGACACAACCATTCATTTTCTGGTGTGTCCTCTTTGAAATGAGAACAAGGTCATGCCGGTCCCCAGCTGGGGATCTCTGGAATCTCCGGGAGAGTGGCCCGCATCCTGGCTCCACCATCACGGGCTGTGTGACCTTGGGCGGGAGACACTTTACAGATGGTACTTTGTATTTCGTGGACTGGTTTGTGACCGGGAGGTTTTCCTTGGCACTTTGCTATTGCTTCCCGCCCAAGTGGAAGACTCGAGCTGTTTCCCCCAATCTGATTGTTGAATGAATTCAGCGTGGTTTCCGTCAGTGAACCAGTGCACAGTGAAGCTTTGCCTTCTGCTGGGCCGGTGTGAGGCTCCAGGGTGAGAGGCGGGGGAAACGGGATGTCTTTGCCGGAAACCTCTCCGGACGGGGCTCCTTGGAGGTGGACCCCAGTTCAGGGCCAGGTCCTCTGCTTGTCCGCTCTGGGACTGGCCGCCCTTAGCTGCCCGCCCTGACCCTCACCTTCCTCGGTGAGGTCTCGATGTTATCATTGATGACATGTAGAAAGTTCGCATCAGGGATTCAAGACGCCATTGTTCTCCCTATGAATCGCTATTTATAAATGCAAGCATGTGCATGAAACCCATGCACTTACCTGATGTGGATTAGCTATTCGTAATAATCAGGCTCACAGTCATTATAAATACCGCGCAGACATGTTTGCGGCTGGGGGCATTGGTTCCGAGTCGGTTCTTGGGAAAGGTGGTTTGGGACGTCCAGGGGGATTCAGATTGTAAACCGGTGTCCCAGGGCCTGCTGAGGGGTGGGGCACAAGCACGGAACGGGCATGGGGGGAAGCTGCTTCTCCCCACTGTCGGTGCTCCCTGCGGTCCCACTCCTCCTCCTCCTGGTCCAGGCTGGATGCGTGGCTCCAACACCGCCAGCGGCCTCTCTGGGCTGCTCTTCCCAGCCCATGGCCATCTTCGGACAGACATGGCTCTCGTCGTGTATGGCTTCAACCTGGATCTGAGTACAGCTTCTCAGTCCCCATCCTGAGCGCCACCCTGACTCTACTATACCCAGAATCTAGGCAGGAGGAGAGCACTCTGGCCTCTGAACCCTCCTCCGCTCCCATCCCCAACTCCCAGCTGAGTGCAAATCCTCAGCCGGGCAGTTCCCAGGTGTTGGGACAAAGCCTGATTGAGCTATGAGGACCGAGGGGCCTGTGCTCAATGCTCCCCCTGCCCCATCCTCCCAGGAGGCCTGGGAGAGCTGGGTATACTGTGAAGTCCCACTCTGCCTGCTTCAGGTGTACACCTGAATGCTCACATGCGTGTGCCACACATACACTCACAGTCCATCACGTGCACATACAGAGGTCTCTACCCGGACAGCCTACCTATCCCCAGGCCCTTGTGTGGGCCTTACGCTGTAGCACACACATGCATATGTGCACAGACACGCACACACACATGCATACACACACGGAGCTACTGTTGGACGCTGTTGCACACCAGTGGAGGCTCCTGATATCCTGACACGCGCCTCTGAACACACACCTCCAGACCCTTCCCTTTCCTCTCACACGGTACACATCACACCACCTCCTGCCCTCACTCACGGACACACATTTGCACTCCCACACACACACAAAGGACGTGCGCCCTTGCAGGGACGCCCCCTGCCCTTCCCAGGCACAGACACACAAAGGCATGTCCCCACACACCTGTGCGAACCTCCCACTTGCCGCAGACCCTCACACCCTGGTCCAACCCCTCCTCTAAAACGTGGCTCCGGGCCCCCCAGTGCCCCCCACAAGTACTCAGACAGCCGGCACGCGCACTGTCCCCCTCATTCGAGGGCCCTCCAAGAGCGCACTTATGAAAACATTCTTCCCCGTGATGGACTGCTTCCTTTGGGCCTCTTCGGCTCGTAACAGATTAAAGGCGAACAGGCATTTGTCACAGGGAAGTGTACCCAGTTGTGCTGGAAAATGGACTTTCTGCCGAGCGTGAGAGCTTGAACCTGTCACAGAGGGGAGAGCCCGTGTTATTGCAAGCCGCCGGCTGCGGGAGCCGCGGCAGGCGTTATCGGCTGTGGCAGGCGTCGCCTCCGACTGAAAGGATCCCATTACGGTAAGTAATGGCTTCATCATAGCCAGTTTGTAATGGAGATGACCTCTCCCGTGTCCCCCTGGCCTCCCGGATGGATAGCACCTCTCCATGCCGTGACTAACAGCACTCAGTTCTGCTCTCCCGTGGAAGGGCCACCGCACCCAGCTGGGACACGGAATCAGGTGGCGACGGGAAGAGGCTGCAGCCCGGGAGAGCGAGGGCAAGGGCAGGGTGAGGTGGAAGGCACCAGAAACCCCTGGGTGGGACTCTGGGTCCTGGTGGGGAAACAGACCCGGGGCTGCCAGCCCCAGCCCCTGTCCTGACTTGACTTCACTCCCTGCCTTGTCTCAGAGCATCACATTTACAGCAGAATGTGAGTGACAGTAAGTTTCTATTTCTTGGACTCTAGGGTCTGTTTGGTGTTTCCCATGCTTTATCTCTCTGCAGCCCCGGGAGGCAGGGCTGTTGTCTCCACTTCACAGAGGAGGAGGCTGAGGCTCGGGAAGAAGACAAGACTAGCCTAAGGTCTGGGAGCAAGTGAATGGCAGGACTGAGACTCGACCTCAGGCTGTGTGCCTCTGAAGCCAGTGTCCTTGGCTGTTACGTTCAGAGAGACTCCCATCAGCCTTTGGGGCTCCTTGTGTTTTTCTGCCTGGCAACTGTATGTGCTAGGTGTTTGACCTTTGTTCCACAGCCAGCCATGGTGGGGGCCTGAAGGTCACCTTAGACGCAGCCCAAAGTCAGGGTCTTCTGCAAGCCCGGAATGTGTATCCCGGGGGCTGCCTCGGGGGAGCCCTAGGGCTTGGGATCCTGGGACACCATCCCCCTTTGTTCCATGCTGTTCTCGCTCAAGCCAGTGGGACAGTTACCCAGCAGGGCCCAGGATCGAACATCTGGAGACTCAAGTGGGAGAACTAAAGGGTCTTCAGGATCACAGTGAGTGCCTGGGGAAGAGGCTGGAGCTTAGGAGCATTTGGGGTGGAGTCCTGGTTCTACCACCTGCGGACAGGATGAGGCCGGGGCAGGATGAAGTGTACAAAGTGCCAAGTGGACTCGGGCACCTATCAATGGGAAACGCTTGCTGTCATTTATATTCTGCTGTAAATGGGAGCCTCTGATAAGGCGGGGAGTGAAAGAACATCAAGACAGGGTCTGTGTGTGGGGAAACCTCTGGGGGCCTCCGTTTCCCCACCTGGGCAATACCGAAGCCTCCCTCACGGAGGTGCGAAGATTAGATGGTGCTGTACGTTTGGAGAATCCCCAGGCCAGCCTGCTTAGCTGGTTGGGACTGGCTAAGATGAGAAATACCTTCTACAAAGCTTCCTGGAGAGAGGCCAGGTGGGGGCTGTGTTGGGTCCCAAGAGTGTGGTCCATGGGTCGTCGTGATTGGAATCCACCATAGGATGGTGATAAGGATGGGAGGTAATGTCTGTTGAGCTCTGACTGTGACAGGTACGAGTGACACCCATGGATTTCTTAGGTAATTCTCCCCAAACTCGAGGCCATCGATAATTCATTTCTGTTCCCGTTTTACAGATGAGGCCAGTGAGGTTAGCCACGTTGTCAGCATTGCCTAGCTGGAAGACTGTATCCAGGAGGATACAGACTCAGGCCATGTGGCCGAGAGTCTGAGCCTTCATCCATTCTATCACGTTTGGGACATTTGGGAAGACCTCAAGCCTCTTCTCTTTGCCTTTGGATTACCGTGTGATCACCCTCCCCCACCCTGGCCCCATTGCCTTTGGACACCAGTGTGATCAACATTTCGGTTCAGGGCAAGGATGGGGGACCGTGGGCAGCACTAGGGACAAGGCCTGAAGGCTCTGGGGTTACAGACAGGAGGGGGCCTGGGTGGGGGGCCCTGCCTCTGAGTAGCTAGCCTCAGAGTCTGCAAAGAGAGCCAGGTCAGGAGATTCCAAAAATGGGGCCTACGGAGGATTGTCATCTCTGCCACAATGCTGTCTGCAAGGCTGCGTGAGACAAGCCTGCTGTCCGGTGACAGGAAGGACCCAGCCCCTGGGTCTCGTTTGCTGAGCAACACCATTCAAGGAAGGTCTAGCGAGTGCCTACTGTGTACCAGGCCCTGGTCCAAGCAGCCATAGGGTGTCATTCGTTTTGTAACATTTATTCAATGAGCATTTATTAAGTGCCCAGTGTGTACTGGCCTGTCTGGGATTCAGTGGTGAGCAAGACAGACATGATTCCTTCCTTCGTGGAGGCATGCCAGACAAGGAGCTACAAAGAAGGCCCAGCTCTGCACCCTCCAAGTGTTCACAGAGGACGTCCTCGGCCAGGGGCAGGGACATCCCCTCCTCTTGTCCTCCTCACAGCTCCAGGAAGAGGTAGTAGCAGAGTGCTGCTCTGGTTCTCAAACGAGGCCGGCGAGTCTCAGAGAGCTTAGGTGACTTGCCCAAGGTTGCACAGCTGCCCTGTGATGGAGCTGAGCCTTGAGCCCAGATCTGCAGAAAGCCTGTGCTCCGAGCACCCATGCACGTGGCTCTGTGCTCCAGGCGACATCCCTGTGCATCCCGGGGCCACACTGCCAAGTGGACTGGGTGGTGAGGGCAGCCCGGCCCTCTCCCTCTGGAGGGCGCTTTCTCCTTTCACCCCTGCTTCTCCCCCCAGCCAGACTCCCACAGCCCTCCAAGTCTGGGCCTTGCCTTCTCTGTGGTTGGGGAGAGCTTATTCTCATGCTAATTGCAAAACTAATTGTTCTTATTGCAAAATCCATTATATAGTATATTTATATTGCAGATAATGAGCTGTTTGGATTAAATAGCTCACTAAAAGTCAATAAAAAGAAATTTGCTTTACTGTTCCTCCCCTCGTTTTTCACGGGCACCGTTAACACAGCCGTCCTTCTCCCTGAAGGCTGGAATTCATTAAAACGCCTGGAGCAGCGAGGGGGTGTCGCCGTGCATTTCCTCCCCCTTCCTTTGAAGAGGCTTTGGAAGGAGAAGGTGGGAAGACAAGAAGCAGGTTCTTTCCTCGTTTTAGTGACGCATGGTGACTAACCAAGAACAGTGCATCTTAATTTCTGGCAGCATCGAAGAGCATGGCAGCTTTAGACAGCAGAACCTGGGGCTCAAGGGGGTGGGGTGGAGCTGGGTGTGGGTGGGGACAGGGCCAGGAACTGAGGGGCTGCTGTCACCCCGCCAGGAGGCCTCATGCTGCTGGGCTCAGCAGGAGGACACATACTCTTGCCTGGCTTGGGGACAGGAAGGAGAGGGCAAGAGGATAGCTCTCAGGTCACGCTCTGGGGCAGTGGATAACAGGTTTGAAGTCAAGGGTCTGGACTTCCAGGTTCTGGCTCCTTCTGGTGCCGCAGCACCTCTGGTGGCTTCCAGAACTTTCCTGGTCTTTCTAGAACTTTCTCTGGCCCTGATTCTAAAGCTGAAGGTAGCTTGTTTAAGCTGAGCACCACCGGGAGGAGGCCTGGGGTGTGAAGCTGTGGGGGTTACTAGCTCAGGCCCTTTGGTATCACTGACTTTCCCCGCAGTGAGGTGTGGATTTCCCAGGAAGGGCTGCGCTCAGGACTTGAACCCACATCCACGCACTCAGCCGTCAGTGGCACTGCTCTGGGCCATCCAGGAGGGGCTGAGAGGAAGGGCCTGTTGCTGATTTCTTTCCCCAGGAGCCAACCTCACATGTGGTCTGCTGGAATGGCAGGATGTGAGCTCGCCGTGGCCTGGCCGAGGGCTGCTCCTTCCCTTAAACTCAAAACCACCGCTTCCTTCATTCACTCGGTCAGCAAGGTCCGAGTGCCTGTGATGGTCAAGACAGGGTGTTAGGCTTGGTGACGGCTCTGAGTAAAAGCACACCAAGTCTTTATTCTCATGGAACTTAGTGGGGCAGCAGATTCCGATCACACAGGCCCAGGGATGAGTGATCCCTTACACCCAGGGAGAGGGCGGGAGCACGGAATCTCGGAGGACCGAGCCTGCATGCTGGGGTTGGAGACTTCCAGGGTCTGTACCATGGGATGGGGTGGAGGGGAGTGGAGGGCGGGCTCAGGCCTGCCCCGGGGAGGGGGCGAGGGGCTGTGGTGGGACAGCAAAGAGGCCAGTGGGACACACAGGTCCCACGGGTGGCCCTGTGTGTGAAGAAGTTAAGGGGTTTAACCTCCAGTGTGGGAACCCTGCGAAGCCATTGCGGGGTTTACTCCGTGGGGGGAAGCGACCTGTGCTTTGCAAAGCTCACTCTCGCCAGGGAGGGACATAACAGCAGGGAAGGTGGTGGAGGGGGCAGAGAGAACAGAGAGAGAACAGTTGGATGGAAGACACAAACTTGGGGAGGATTGGGGAGAGGCAGTTTGCCCGAAGGGAATCAGCGCCGCATTAGCAAGGAGCAGGGATGCTGGCTGTCTTCCCACTCTGTGCAGTGCCGAGCCGACCATCACGCGGGGGGCTGATCTGAGACTTGCAGATGACGGTGGTGTGGGACCTGGCTCCAACACCACAAAGAGTTCACCACACCATTGCTAGGAGCACTGGGACTTCGAAGGCATCCCCAGGGATGCTCGGCTCAATGTCTGCGGAGCTGTCTCCTGGGAGCACAGCAAACGAAGGTGCTGGGTCAGTCCTGCACAAATGCCCTGGCCTTGTGGTCCGGAGAAGCCCTGGCATTGGCCAATCTGGAGCAGGATCTTCGGGGGACCCCCAGACAGAGCAAAAAGGCTAAGAGCAAAGGGAAGACAGCCGGAGAAGGTCCTGCCCCAGGCAGCTGAAACTGCAGTAATCTATCATCATCTCTACACAGCAACTTCAAAGGGAGATGGGAAGGGAAAGGCGGCTGGGTGTCAGAGTGACTGGAGTGTGGCTGAGATCAAAGACAATGCAATGGGCCACCACTTGCCCCTCCCAGCCTCAGCAGCACCCCCCCCCCCCGACATTCTGGCATGGAAGTGTTCTCCAGGGGGGAAACTGAGTCCAGCTGAAGGGGCATGAGAAGCCCCTTGCAGGGCAGCTCAGCCCAGCCCCTCCGTAGGGTTGGTGGAGTTCAGGGTTCCCGAGTTATGATGTCTCCCCAGATATCCCTGGCAGATGATCAGGGAACCCCAGGAGAAAACAACACCGTCTTTGAGCCTCCGTGGCACCCTCTGTGTGACTTTGTGTGTGCCTGAGGTTCTCATCCAGTCCTTGGGGAAGCTGAGACATTGGTGTGGCAGTGGGATGTGGTGGAGAAGCGGGGACCCAATGGACATGCTCAGGAGAGGCTGGTTCTTTCTGATGCATCTCTGAGGTTGATTAAGAGTTGGAGACTGCCCTCCCCTTGCCTGGCCGGTTTGAGACCTGCCATGCTTGGGAGCAGGGGCATGGGCGAGTTGGTCCTTTGGTTTCGAGCTCTTCTTCTTATATCTCCATGGGACCCTGGATTGGGCAGGGTCATCATCTGTTGACTTGTAGCCAGCAGTGTCCTGGTCCCGCTCTGAGGCCCCTCTCTGCCCTGGGATTTGGTGCTTCTGTGAGTGTCTGGGTCTCTGCAGATGGCAAGCTCCCTGGGGGCAGGCCCCTAGTACTGTCCATCCTTTTGGATATAACTCAAAGCGAGCAATAATATGTGTTTGCTTAGTGAACAAATGAGGGACCATGGGACTGAATAACTAGGGACATTCTTAGTGGTCTGCGGTCAGAGCAATGAAGAGATAGCCTTCGCTGGGAGCCAGCAAGGACCGGGGGGGCCAGGGTCCCTAGGCTTTGGGGAGGGTTTAGTTTCCAATAACCGGAAGTCAGGATGGCGACTTGGAGGAAGGCCATGGGCCATGTTCCTGATGGTTCAAGGTAAAGGCTCAGTGCTTATGTAGATGACCGGGAGAGGGAGTGTGGGGAACCAGTGGGTTAGGAGGGCCTTGGAGAGTCACCAGCGTATGCTGGAAGTCTTTGAGTGTTACAGAGACAGAGGGAACCCCAGGATGAGGGAGCCCCGGGAGGAGCGCATGGGCTGCAGGGAACACAGAGCTCTCACATGGCTGGTGGGTCTGGAGACTGGAGGAGTGTGTGTGTGTGTGTGTGTCCTGGGGCTCTACAGTTTGGAGAGATCTGGGAAGACTCTGGATCTGGGACCACAGGAGGCATTTGGGGGTTCCTCCGCGAGGTGCTGGAGTAAAGGGTGTGGTCCTGAGAGGTGGGGCAGGCTTGGGGCTCCTGGGATGCCAGACAGGGCCTCTGGGGGAGGCTGGTCCAGGGTCTGTGGAATGTTGGGGGGGATTGTTCCTTTGACCCACGTCTGCCCAGCATTAAGCAGAGTGGCTGGCCAGGGAGCGGCTGGGGCAGCGGGCTCCTTCCTCTTCAGCTGGGATGAAAGAGTTTCTGTTCCTTTCCAGTTCCCTCCTTAGCAACTTTGCCTAAGGCAGGAAGTGACCTGTGGGGCACACATGAGATCATCTGACCCCAGCTGGCACAGCAGGTGGAGGGAACCAGGGGGCTTTGCCTTGAGCCCACTCAGCCTTCCCCTCTGCCCTTTATCTATGAAGGAGGAATTGGACACAGAAAATATAGGTTCCTCTGTGTGTGTGTGTCAGAGTAAGTGTGCACACATGTATGTGGGGGACAGAGTATGTGTCTGAATTTGTGTGTTTGGGAGGTTTTGTGATGGGTAAACTTACATGAGATGTCTCTCTGCATGTGTTTGTGTTGCTCTGTGTGTGTGTGTGTGTGCGCGCACCCCTACTGCACGGTCCAAGGGCAGTAAGCGTTGAGCTTCCCCAGGGCAGGAGGGGCACCCGGGAGGGAAGGATTGTGTGTGCATGAGCGTGCCGAGCAGCAGGAATGACAAATGATTAATCTATAGAAATCTATATTCTATTCTTCCATGCGTCCACTCCGCCCTTCTCACGCTCCCATGCATCACCTCCGGAAATCCATCACTCGACTCCCAGCCAAGGACAGGCTGTGAGGAGCGAGTGCTTGCCTTATTGATGGACTTGCCTGTGCGTTTTACGCATTTGGATATGTGGAGAAGGAGCACTTACTCGGGTCTCCTCGTTCATTCCCTCATTCACTTATTCCTTCCTTGGATCCCTGGTCCAGCAAATCATTCCTGTATGCCTACTGTGTGCCGGCTACGGTCCCAGATGCTCAGGGCACAATAAGGAAGAAGGGAGAGAGAGTCCTTACCTTACGGGCCAGTGAGGCTTCTGGACAGCATGTGGGCAATTTTGGTAGAATGTGATGCAGGAGGTATGGGGGGCTCTGGAAGAATAGAGTGGGTGGGGAATTAACTTGGTTTGGGGGTCGCAGAGGCTCCTGAAGGAGGTGACACCTCCAGGGAGCCCTCAAGGGTGACAGAATCAAATGAGAGGGAGAAGAGAGGGTACACCAGCCCGAGAGAACAGCATGTGCAAAAGGACAGAAGCAAAGAGAACGTGCCCCCTGGGGGACACTAAGACTGGTTCAGTTGGCTGGGTCTGGAATGTAACGAAGCAGAGGCGAGGGATGAGGTTACAGAGGTTGGGGACACCAGCGTGAGCCTTAAGAGCTCCGTTAGGGAGGCTGGATTTCGCCTCAAGGGCAGTGGGGAGCCATGGACATATTCAGGTCGGGGTGACATGACATTGTGTTTTATCAGGCAATCTCTGGTTGATGGTGGGGAGACCGGAGGCCACGGCAGCGGTTCCAGGAAGGGAAGGCGGTGACTTGGGTCAGGGTGGTGGTGGGTACGGAGGGATGGGGGCTGAGTCCGGAGGTATTTTGGAGAAGGACTGAACACTGGGGCGAGGGAGTGGCATGCATAACCCCACATTCCTGGGTGGGTTATTCTACCCCTCTCGGCCTCAATTTCCCCATCTCTAAAGTGTGGATGACGGTCCCTGGGGGCGGGGCCGTGTGACTCCGTCTGACTCAGTCTCCGTTTCTGATCACCACTGGAGTCCTTTATGTCTGTGCTTCCTCTCCCACAGCTCTTTTCTAGAAGGTTTTGGGCCGATTCACCCCCAGGTGGGTGTTCCTAACCTACGCCCCAGGCAATCCCTACATTGCGGGTTTTAGCCCCGGAGGTCATCCAGGCCGGCCTCCTGTCCACAGAGGGACCAACAGT
The DNA here is from genome assembly GCF_020171115.1 of Neogale vison. Classification (NCBI taxonomy): domain Eukaryota; kingdom Metazoa; phylum Chordata; class Mammalia; order Carnivora; family Mustelidae; genus Neogale; species Neogale vison. The sequence goes on along the minus strand of NC_058092.1, from coordinate 28,734,346 downwards.
CTCTCAGAGCACAGGGCCTGTTGTCCACCCCTGCTGGGATCCTAGAGCTCACAGACATGTCCTCAGGCAGGCTGACTTTCTGAAGTCACTATGTCCCCACCCTCTGTCTTCAGGCCCCAGGATCTCTGCTTGGCAGACGACTTTCTGTTCCTAGAGGTTATCAGGGAGACTGGAAGCTTCCGGGCCCTCCTGGGGCAGAAGGGGCACCAGAGGGGCCCCTCAGAGGCTCTGAGGGTTGCTGCTGTTTCAACCGGCCCCTGTGTGGTGTGAGGAAACCCCTATAGACAACTTCTGCTCTGATTCCCCCCTAGGGCGGCCCCTCGACTCCTCTAAGAAATCTTGCTTCAGCGGACTGGCTTCTGCGTATTTGGATAATGTTCCGTTTTGCAAAACAACCAGCCCTTTTATATGCAGGCAGGGTTGACGCTTATCACAGCAAAAACATCTTTTTTTTTTTCCCCCTCTTTCCTCCCTCTCCCTCCCCGGTGTGTTTTGGACTAACACTGTAAGGCTTCGGAGCAAAGGCCTCTCCTCTGGGGAGTGGCAGCGAGAGACAGCTGCGCCCAGTGGCAGCGGCTGGGTGCGGTCCCGGGAGGCTGGAGGGCGTCCTGGCAGGCATTTCTGTCCGGAACTTGGAGGCATTGCTGCATTTGGCTTGGGGAGGGGGGACACAGGGGCTGTGGGCAAAAGGGGCCCAGGCTCTTTTCAGGAAGGGCTGTAAAGTGCCAAGAGGAAGGCCCTGCACACTTAGAATATTTTCAAATTAAGTGACAGCAGATGCAACAGGATGAGAGAGACGGCTTGTGTTTCTTTGGAGCGCTCCCTCCCAATTTATCACCACCTAATTTTTTTTCCCTTGGGTTTTCTCTCTCACACATTTTTTATCCCCATCTGACAGCGAAATGAGGAATCGCATGCCTAGGTTATCTGTTTTGTTCAGGAATTAATCCCGTCGTCAAACATGGACTGAGAGTGAGCTGAGCTGGGCTGCCCCACCCTGGGCAGCCCCGGGGTCAGCCCGGCCCTTCTAGCTGCAGCGCCCGGAGCACCTGCTTGGAGAGGGCGGCCTGCAAGGAGAAACACAAGTTTTCTGATTTTCTCTGCCTGTCCCTGAGCCCTGGCCACGGCACCTTGGACAGAAGAACCCTTTAGGGATGGCTTTGCCCTAATCCTTGGTCAAGTTCATGGTGACGTTGGACATGAAGTCAGTGATTGGAGGTCATGCTGCCCCTCCGTCTGCCTCTGGTGGCTTTGAGAAGACCGGCACGATCGCTGACCTCTGGGAAGGAGTTAATTCAGTGACAGTTGCCCTCTTGGGAAACCCTCCAATACTTAACTCTTTCCCCCACCATTGTGTTCCTGACGGCTGTCTCCCACCTTGCAAGTGCCTGGGGGCACCTTGAACTGCAGGCAGAAGCAGAGGAAAGCAGAGGGCTTCTGGGGTGCATTTGGGTTTTCAAAAGTGGCCACGTGTCTTCCCTTTGTCTTTTTCTTTTTTCCTCCTTACCTCATTTCTCTCCTTCACTCCCTTCCTTTTCCCTCTCCGGTGCTTCTTCCCATGCTCCCTGCCTTCCTGTGTTCCTCTTCCCGCAGTTTTTGTTACAGTGATGAGTAAGATCCAATGGCGAATAAGACAGACCTGGTCTCTGCAATTTAGTAATCGCATATGGGGTGAGTTCTTGGATGGGGAGGCACAGGGCAGTCCCAGACTGCGGCTGGAGGGGAAGCTGCGGGAGCAAGGAGATGGACAGGGCGAGGCTCGGGACGGAAAGAGTACATGGGGGGGTGGGGGGGCATGCGGTCCCCAGACCCTTGGCTCCATTTGCCGACACACCTCCTAGCATGTCACGGCTTGACTGATGGTAGCCTCGCCCGTAAAGCCACCCCAGTGTGCGTGAGACTGGGACCGTCCCTGGCTTTGTTCATCCATGCCACCCAGCTGTGAGCCCAGAGCAGGTGGAGGTGGTCATAGGTGTTCCTGTTAGGTACGAGTCCATGAAGGGGTAGAGGAGAGAGGTAGAGGGCTGTGAGTGAAGGCGTGGGTCTGGCCCACCGTCCCCAGGTTGCCCCGTTGCTGGCAATTCCCTGCCAGTAACTGGCGCTTCTCAAATATTCTCATCTATCAATGTCACCTTGAATGGCCCCCAACTTGTGTTGTGGAGGGGACACCACTGTGTAAGGGAGAGATGGAGGGGTACAGCCCACCCACTTAGGGCGAAACCCCACAGCCACGCTTCCTGGCTCAAATCCAAGGTCTGCTGCTTCCTATTTAAGAGACTGCTGAGACTCTGTTTCCTTCTCTGCGAAATGTGGATGGCATGTGGATGATGGGAACGGGCTCTGCCTTCTAGAGACGCCTCGGAGACCCCTCAGAGACACCATGAGGATGAGATCAGACCACGAGGAGCTGGGGCCTGGCGCCTCACCACCTACCCACTTACGGCGGCTCCAGCCCCATTTTAGCGGAACCTGAGGAACCTGGCCAGCCCTTCCCTCTCCTGCTCCAGCCCCCAGAGTGTTCTTGCCCTTGTCCTTCTCTGGCCAGCACGGTGACCTACAGATCCACGTGCCCCCACCTTCCCTTCATCCTGGCTAGGTGGGGATGCTGGTAAGGAAGCAGATGGCAGCTGGGGCTGAATGTGACAGTGATTATGCTGTGGAAGGGTGATAATTTATTCTGCTCAGCCTTGACTCCGAGTTGGAAGGAGAAATCTGTTACTTCTAGAAGGCAAGGTTGAGGGTGACCTCCACTCTCTGACCTCTAACAGGGGCTGGCCCTTGTTCCTCTGGCTCCTTATCTGGGGGAAGGTAGGGAGCAGGTCTGGAAGGACCCCGGGGAGCTTTCCTGGGTGGGGACGTCCAGCAGGTGTTGGGGGTAGGGGGTGGGCTGCAAGGCTGGCCCCAGAGGCAGGAAGCTGGCAGGACCCCAGCCCCTTGTAGGGGAATGGCAGGCCCCGAAGTGTTCCCTTGGCCTCTCTGGCATGGCCGGGGGGGCACCAGGCCCAGCCCACACTTGGTCCTTTCCCTCATTAATCTGCTCATCTTCCTCGTGAGTGGCGGCTGCCTTCTATGCAGAGAGGAGAAAGATGTAAAGCTAATCCCCACTCTAATAAAAACAGCCTCCCGATTAAATATGTATGAACACATATTGATTTGGGGATTACGTGGAAAATAATATTGAGCCTGTAATTGAGCCGGGGAACATGGACGGGGTGAGACTTGGGATGTACTTCTCCAAACACACCTGCTGGGGGTGGGCCTGGGCCCGGGGCTGCCTGGGGCGGGGGTGTGGGGAGCCGTAGGTGACACTCAGCGGCACCCCAGGTGCTCCTCAGCCAGCGGGAGCGCCTGAGGAAATGAAGAAGCTGAGCCAGGGTTCAGCCTACAGCCTTCTGGCTCCAAGTCCGAGGCTGTGCTCCCTGCTGGCCAGACCTGGGCCATCTCATGACCCCAGAGCTTGCAGAGTCGCAGAATTCTGCATGCTCCAGGCTGGAAGGGCTTTTGGCCTTGAATCCAGCCTCCTGTGGGAAATGTATCACCTTCCTCCACTGACACAAGGTCATTTGACTTTTCCTTGGATGTGTCCAGGGGTGGGGAGCTCACCCTCTATCAAGGGGGCGAGGAGAGATCTTAGAAAGAACCAGAGCCTGTCTTCCTACCGTATCTGCTCACTGGGTTGAAAAAAAGGAGGACAGCGGAGACTGGATTGGTGATTGTTGAGCACCTACTGTGTGCCAGGCCCTGTGCTTGGCAGCTTACATGGACTATGACTTTTAGCTCCCCAAGGACACTGGGACATAAATCTGGTCATTTCTACTCTGTAGCCTAGAAAACAGACAGGGAGATTTTTAGTAATCTTCTGATCATCATCGCTGTGATCATAATGGGACCCATTTACCGAACACCTATTGGATGTCAGGCACGTCCCATATGTGCCACTCCTCCCGTAGCCCTGCAAAGTAGATCTATTTTCTCCGTTGTACAGAGAGGAACCCGAGGCTCAGAGGCTAGTGACGAGACCAGTGCTGTGCACAGCCCTGCCCCAGTCCGCCCCAGCCTGGCCGATTCTCACTATTCCCTGAACAGGTGCCGTCTCCTGGCCACTGGCTGCTGGCTGCTAACCCCTCTGGATGGTCCAAGCAGGACGCCCCCTCTCTCCCTGAGCCTGGCCCCCACTCCTCCTGCTCACAGGTCCTGCAGGGCTTCTCTCCCCCAGAATCTGCTGGGGCTCCTTCATCCATTTCCAGCTCAGGTCCTCTGCTTTACCCTTCTCTGCCGCTTCCCAGCCCCGCCCTGACATCTGCGGGGAGGCTGCCTTTCCCCTGAAGCTTGAGGCGGCCACGTCCTCAAGGTACCTCTCACTCTGCAGGGCACAGAGCAATTCTGCTTTCTTACCTCCTCCGAGGTCAGCAGTGGCCTGACGCCCCCTGTGACCGATGAGGCACTTGAGGCATAGCGAGTGGGGCACTTGGCCCCACGTCACAGAGCCAGAGAGTGACGTCGCCAGCTGTGTCTGCCCAGGTGTTGCTGCGCCTGTCCCAGGGCCCACACGGGACACACTGAGGCCACGTGAGGAGTGGAAGGAGTACATGGACTTGGGTTCAAGCCCCTGTGCTTCCTCTAGCTGGCTGTGTGACCCTGGGAAAATTGTGTAAGCTTCCTGGATTATAACTTTCCTAGGATTAGCTTGAAAGTTTTGCAGCTGGAGTCACAACTTACACGGGCATCTGCTTTAGAGGTGCCCCCAGGACTCAGGGCTTGCCCACACAGCCAATGGTCAGAGAGGCACCTGCAGAGACAGCTCCCCTCTTGGCATGGCCCTGGGAGAGAGGAGGGAGAACGGCCTCAGACGTGGGGTGGTGGGATAGGACCACCCCAGGGCCCCGGGGCAGGCAGTGCCTCGTGCATCAGATCCTCAGAAATGGCGGAAAGCCCGCAGGCCTCCAGCTGCAGCTGCCTCCGCCCCATGGATATTAAAGCAATGACTTAACTTTAATATGAGTGTGAAGAGTTCTTCTGGAAGCTGCTGCTACCACTTCATCCCTGATTAAAGGAATGAATCAGGCAGGATCCAGCTCCTACCTAGTGAGGCTGGGAACAGGAGCATCAGGCTGGGCTCTTTATAGAGACTCCAGCATCTACCGAGGGAGCCCAGGCTTCAGGACCCCGTCCCTAAGGATGGGGGTGCTGGTGGTAGAGAGGGTGCTGGTAAGACGGAACCTGGGGCTCCCTCCTGGCTCCGTGCTGCTCAGCTGCAGGAGTAGGGGTGAGGGACTCAGTCCCTCTGAGCCCATTTCTTCTGCTGTGAAATAAGTGTGAGAATACCTAGCTCGGACTCTTGGTACGATGATATAAAGGGGGAAGTCGGGGACACATGCAGAGCCGGTGCCTGGCTCACAGGCAGGTGGCCCGCGAGACCGTGAAACACTACCTCAAACATTAGATCTTCTCTCTCTTCCGCACTGTCTCTTGCACCCGTGACGTGCAGGCTAGGATTCAAACCCTGGGTTTCTGAGTCCAAGTCGTGGTGATTTATTTCCTTTGTCTCATATCCCCATCACTTTGGCAGAGAGAGGGCCCGGCGCACTCCCTCCCTTCTTCTGCATCCCTGCCTTAACCTTCATGATGGCTGGAGAAAGAGGCACATGGGCAGGCTCCCAGGGGTGGCTCCCCCCATTTTACAGCCTGGCAAAGTCAGGTCTGGGGAGGGCTTCTGCCTCCTGCTCAGGCCTCCTCGGTCGTTCTGCAGGAGCCTCTGGAGGAAAGCCTTGGGCATTCTCTGATTTCTTAGGGAGACCAAATTCTGTCCTGTTCAGGACGCTCTCCTGTGTTTGTCCCCCCGCAGGCTGGGGTCCCTGGGGTTCTTCCACTCGTTTGTCTGCTACAGGCCTGCCCCGGGGGTGGGGGGTGGGGGGGACTTGGTTCCAGGACATTATTTCAACTTTCTTCTTCCTCCCAACCCCCAATGCAAAGTGCTTCTGGGAGACGTTTGGTCCAGACTGCCAAGGGCAGAGCCCGTTCCATTGCCTCCCTGTGGATGGAGGCGAAGGATCCTAGTGATATTTTATTGCTCTTATCCTTGGTATTTTTCCACTGTGCTTAGCCTGAAATCCAAACCTTTTACTGTGATTTTCCAGGTCCTCCATGATGAGAGGGCTGGACATTTTCCATTTGCCTCCTAAGATCCAGGCTTCTCTCTTCTCCAGGCTGTTCCAGGTCTCAGGAGGAATACCTGTGGGCGTGTTGTCCGGGTCTTGGGTAGCAGGGGCCAGCGGCTGTCAGCAGCAGGAAAGCGGGGACAGGGAAGAGGCTGGGTGTGGCTTTCACTGGAACGTTCCCCGTGTGGTCACTGTGGCTGTGTCTGGGCTTCCTTCAAGGCAATCCTCTGTCTACATAATTCTGTCTGCTTCTGGTGGCTGCTGTGTCTTCTCGCCCTCTCTGCTGGGGTTGCTGTACTCCTAGAGATCTCCACCGGCCAGCGACTTCCCTGCACACACATGCGTCAGAGTCCCTTGATTACACTGTTTTCACAAGACCCAGCTGCTGGGCGCCACTGTGGTTCTGCCGGGCACCCGCTGATGTACCTCTACCCATGGGTCTGGTCACCCAGCACACTTATCCGCCAGGGGCAAAAGTCCTTTATAGCTAGGGGTTCCTTCTGTCTGAGCGGTGGTTGTGCTCAGCCAGCTGTTAACTATTTCGAATCTCCGACTTCATCTTCCCTCCTTCTCTCCCTCACTTAGCACATACTGACTATCTTTCTGTGTCTTGAACAATCGAGGCTTGATCCTGCTATCTTGCCTACCCTGTCTCCCAGCACTTTCAGCAGCATCCGCCTGTATCAGTCAGGGGCCCGGGAGGAAAGGCAGGGGGTGCTTAGCTGGGAATGTGAAGAGGTATGATGAGGACAAGGGAACACAGCATCCAGGAACCATGGGAGGCTGTCAGCACCCAGGGCCAGGTGACAAGGCACAGGGGAGCAGAGGAGAAATCCCCGGACTTCTCTTCCCTGGGGCTCTCATTCCTGCCAGGTTTCCCATTGTCTGAGCCCAGCGAGAAGCAGGTGGGATGGGAATCCAGGGATGCATCACAGGGCTCAGCCCCTCGGAGCCCAGAGAATTCTGGGGGTGGCGGGAAGGGGAGAAGAATGGAATTGAGGTCAGAAGACCCAGCACACCTTTGAGTTGCCTTTTTTGTGCTTATAACACCATCTGAAATAGTCTTATTTCTTTGGTTGGCTCATTGTTTACTGGCTTTCTTTTCTATAAGAATGTCAGCCCCTCAAGGGCAGGGACCTTTCCGCGTGGCCACGACGGCACTGTTGGTGCTGAGCAAGGTGGCTGGCACAGGGTAGGTCATCGATGCCTGTACTGAATGAAAGAATCAGGAAAGAAGGAAGCTCTGCATTAGGCTGCACTGTTGCTTGGGGCTCCCTAAGCCATCTTGGTCCATCCTGGGTTTAGACTGGGGGAGGGCCACCCAGGACAGGGAGGGGATGCAAGTGCATCCTGCCAGACTGGAGCCTGACATTGGCCCAGAGGGCTCCATGGCCCTTGTCATGATGCAGGAGTTAGGCCAGGTGTGGGGGATCGGGGGCAAGGGACAGGCTTGGGGGAGCCCAAAACTCCACTTTCCCTGTCCTAGGTGCTGAGCTGCTGGCCCAGCTTTGGAAGGAGAGTGGAGGGTAGACAGCTTCCACCCCGGGAAGGTCTAGCTTGGTGGGCGGGTCTCTGCAGGGATGAGGGGGACAAAGGTCCAACCATAGTGTGAGGGATGCCTCCGGGAGGGCACCCTGGGTGATGAGCATAGGGACCATGGGAGGGTGCATGGAGTAACATACTTTGTTTCTCTTTGTTTTCTTTCTAGGCACAAGCCAGAGACTGAGGAAGAGAGAGCGAGAATGAGAGAGGGAGCAAGAGTACAAGGAGAGATAGGGTTGGTTCCTTAGATGACCTGCTTCCATTGTATCTGTGGCCCTGTATCCGGGGCAGGCCCTGGGAGCGGTGCTGGGAGAAGCCCTCTTCAATGGTGGGTGCTGTCACCGAGGGCACCTGGGCGTGGTGCTGTTCACTGGGCTCATCCGTTTGCCTAGCAACGATTTGTTGAACACCTACTATGTGCCAAGCCCCAGAGATAACCACGAGCAAGGCTCAGACCTACTTTATCTGTACATTGCCCATGTTTCCAGGGCCCCCTAACAACGGTGCCCCTCGTATCCCCCACCCTTCCGACACAGCGATGTACTTGCTGAAATCCCATCTGATGGAACAGTGGACCCAGCTGTGGGCGTTTCTCCACATTAGCAAATCACGGCAGCACCACGTGGAAACCTGGCCCTGGCAGTCTCTGCCTTCCTCAGCAAATCCCACCTCGGCCATTGCTTATGTTACTCTGTGCACCCTCCCGCCGTCCTCACACTCATCTCTGAGGGTGCCCTCTCCGACGCATCCCTCACACTATGGCGGGACTTTTGCCAGGCACATCTCCCAGGACCTGGATCACACACGGTTTACGTTATGGAGCCCATAATGAACTGAGTCACTTCTACCTGAACCTCCCAAACCTGCAGGAAAATATTGTCCCCAGCTGTTGGTGGCCGTGGAAGGGGACAGAGTAAAGGGCAGAAGCTGGATCAGAAGAGGCAGGAGCCAAACGCTCTTGGAGCAGGAAGGGACATTAAAGAGGGTAGCAGCTCCTTGCAAATGATGAATGAAATGCAGAGCATATGCTGTGAGTGGTCGTGGGCAGGAGCTTGGCTTGGCTTCCCAGACTCTCCCAGCAGAGCTCTTTGCTGCAGCCCCACCTACTCAGCCCCCACCACACTGGGGGCCCTCTGTGGGTGGGTGCCAGGACCCTCGGCAGACTGCGGCAAGCCCACAGCCCTTCCTCTCTCTGGTCTCTTCCCTGGAGAAGGTGCTACGTACACTATGTCTTCAACCCAGGCGACAGACTCTTTCTGCCTACCCTGGTCCCCCAAAGTCCAAAGAGGAGGAATGAGAGTCATAAGGAACTGAGGAGATTGTCAAGCCCAAGCTGGACATTTCCCAGATGGGGACCATGAGCACGGAGCTGGAGGGGAGCTCCCTCAAGGTCACATGGGGAGTGAGTGGCCCAGTGAGGGCTGGAACCTGACTCCTCACCTCTAGCCCCAGAGTCATGATGACACCCATGGGTGAAGGGCTTTGTTTCTCCTTGGTGGCTCCCAAATCTTTATTTTTGAGTGCCTTTTAAAAAAATATATTTTATTTATTTGACCAGAGAGATCACAGGCAGGCAGAGAGAGGGGGAGGCAGGCTCCCTGCTGAGCAGAGAGCCCGATGCGGGGCTTGATCCCAGGACCCTGAGGTCATGACCTGAGCTGAAGGCAGAGGCTTAACCCACCGAGCCACCCAGGCGCCCCTGAGTGCATGGTTTTGGTCAAGCCCTATAACTTCCCTGAGCCTGTTTCCTCATTCGTAAAATGGAGACAGGTGTTCTAACCTGATAGAGTTTTTTTACACAGTGAGCTGGGCTCAGGGCTTGGCTCACTGAAGGCACACGGAAAATGTTACTGATTTCCCTCCAGCCCTGAGCTCTCTGCAGAGCTCCAGCAGCTGGTGCCTAAAATTTAAGACGTTAAGGATGAAAAGTCATACCCTCGCTGGAGCCTGTATGTCCCATGATTGAGGCTGCCATACTCCTAAGCACCTGGGGTGGAAACCCCAGAGTCCTTTCTCCCCCTCCTTCCCACTCCCCACCCAGCTATCTCTCATCTGTTAGTCTCTGTAGTCATCAAGATTATTATTATTATTATTTTTTTTTTAGTGAGAAAATTCCAGCTCAAATGGGCTTAAGCATAAAAAACAATTTGAGGGGAAGGCTGGGTGGCTAAGTGGGTTAAACATCAGCTCTTGATTTCGGCTCAGGTCATGATCTCAGGGTCATGGGATCGAGCCCTACTTCCAGCTCTACACTGAGCGCGAAGCCTGCTTCAGATTCTCTCTCTCCCTCTGCCCCTCTCCCTACCATGCACATGTGTGCACTCACATGCAATCTCTCTCTCAACATCTCCCCTCCCCCAAGCCAATTTATTGGTTCGTGGCAACGGCATTCTTCCTGTTGTTCAAGCCAAAGTTCCTGACACCCCCCTTGACTCTTCTCTCTCTTACCCCACATCGGATCCATTAGCAAACCCCCCTGGCAGCATCTTCAGAGACCATACTCTGGGTCCTGCCTCACTGCCGCTCCTCTAGTCCCAGGCACCCCATCTCTCACCCAGACTGCTGCAGTAGCTTGTTAACCGCCTTCCCTGCTCCTTCCCTCGTCCCCCCCCCCCCACTTGATCACCGTATAGCCTGGAGCTGTCCTTTTAGGACCCACATCAGATCCCGCCCCTCCTCTGCCCATGACCCTCTGAGAACTGTCCATTTCCCTTATGTCCTCCAGTGGGCCCTCGCTCCCATATCCAGGAACAGGCCAAGCATCTACCAGTCTCAGGCCGTCTGCACTTACTTCGCCTATGACAGAAAATGCTATTCCTTTAAGTATTGGTGTAGCTCATCCAGGCTCCACTCAAGCATCACCTTCTGAAAGAACATTCCTGAAGATCAGATGTAAACCTAGCACAGCCTGCTCTGGTTTTCTTTTCTCTCTCATCACCACCTGATATATGGTAGTTTATTTTATGTGTCCCTCCCCTAGAGTGAAGCCTGCATGCTATAGGCACCTGGAACATAGTAGGTACTCATTTAAAATGTTTGCATGGGGGACGCCTGGGTGGCTCAGTTGGTTAAGCCATAAAAAATCTAAAAAAAAAATGTTTGCATGGATTGATGAATTGATGCCAGGTAATTGCTAGATGCTGGGGAATATGATAGAAAACAAGGATAGAAGGGTCTTGGACCTTTAGAGCTTGTTCTCCTGGGGAAGTGATACATATTAAATGATAATAGAAATGATATAATTCTTGAGACATGTACTATAGGGGAACAGCATAGGCTGATATGTCAGGGAACTAATCAAGGGCCCTAAAGCCGGGAGAGTGGAGGCTGAAGGTCCATCAGGGAAGGCTTCCTTGAGGAGGTGACATTCTGGAGAAGAACTGAAGGATGGGGAGTTGTCTCTGTAAGCAGGGACCGGGAAAGCATTCCAGTGTGAAATGTTCAAAGTCTCTGACTGGGGAAAAATTCAGTGCTTTTATGGAGTAATAGGAAGTCAGGGCAGCCAGAGCAGAGTGGAGGGGGAGGTGGTTGGAGGGAAGAAGGTCAGGATAGGAACGGGGCTATGAGCTCCTGCTTCATATGTCTCCAGGGTAAGCTCCATCCTGGCATGCTGCTGGCCAGGCCAAGAGCACCGGACAAGGAGCACAGCAGATCTGGAGTCTACTCCTCACTTGCTGTGCATCCTTGAGCAAGTCCCATTGCTTCTCTGAGCCTATCCGCCTCTCATCTGCTGCCATAAGGACAAATGATAATACTACTGTCCCCCATGTACCTGCTTGGTATCCCGCAGTGCCCAAGTGGCTAGACAGCTTGCCAGCTACCAGTGCTGCATAGCTGGGGACATTCAGAGCTTAGGAAACGTCCTTTCCTGGACAGCTTCTGGGATAGGAGCTAGGATCCTTGGATAGGGCTGGGGCCTCCCCACCCAGAGACAGAGTCAGAAACAAAACCAAACAGCCCTGGTCTCCAGCCACCCTGATTCATTCTCATGCTCCATGACTTGGGAAGCCAGGGAGCCGCGTCACCCTTGGTCCCTGCCCATCTCCCCCCTGAGACTCTGCCCAAGTGTGCAGCCTGCTTCGGACATGGTTTGTGTCTCCTGCCAACAGCGTGATGTTTACGGCGAAATGAGATGCTCGCGTCTTGCGGGGCTCGATCATAAAGGATGGTGATGACAGGCTGGAAGCAATAGGTCATGTTGATATTTTCACATTAGTTTTCTATTCTTATTACATTTTGATGGATGGAGAGAGTGGGGATTTTATCGTAATCTCATTCCTGTCTTAAACTGCTAATTCATGCCTGAGTTCCCTCTTCCATTTTGTTTCTACAAATTCAGTCAAGTGCTGATGGGATGAAGATTTAATACGCAGCTGCAAGACTGAGGCGCGGCCCGCCCGCAGGAAAGCGGGAGCTGGGGAGCGGTATTTTTGAGAGAACAGTCTAATCAAGTCATTTTGTTACGGAAGTGCCTTGTTACCCTGGGAGGCTCATCTCCCTGTGTATAAATAGCCAGAACTGCATAACACTGGAACAGGGGCTTCCAATCATAGGGCGCTTCTCATTTTTTTTTGTTTTGTTTTGTCTGGAATCCTCCTGACGGCCCCGTGTGTGCGGGAGCCTGTTCTTAGTCCCATTTCACCGACGAAGAAACTGAGACTCAGGGAAGGGATGTGACTTAGACTCGGCACTTCTCAGAGTGGAATGTGGGGATGAGCTAGGAGGCCTGGGGATGGGGGTGGGGGGGGTGGGCGCAGAATCTGCATCTGGAACCAGCTTGTAGGGGACCACCATTGGTGTGACTCCTGTGCTGTGATGGGCCTTCCCTGAGGCTTCCTTTTAACCGCGCTCCCCCTGACTACCCAGTTTGGCAGCTGAAACCTCCTTCTTAGTCCTTCCCCAGGATCCTAGAGTATTTGCAGTCTCTCCCTCCCCTCCTGGGGTCTCCTGGCATACCTCATTTTTTCTTGCCCACCGATGCCCCTCTGTCTTTGGTTTCCCTTTCCCCTGGATCGAGCCAGCGGATGCCTCGTCTCAGCCCTGCTGAGAAACCCTCCCTGGTCCCCCATTCTCCCTCTGCCCCTCCACTCAGCGCCCCCAGAGCTCTCAGTGGGACCTCGTGCCTATACCTTCACATCTGGGGCTATGTGAGCTGGATCCCCCGCTGCAGGGGGGCGGGGGAGGAAGCAGCCCTTCAAATCAGGGGACAGAATATTGAAACAGATGCAGGAGTCCTGGAGCCTTGCAGGGCCTTCTGTGCCCACAGCCCTTTCCAGTTACCAAGTGCCTTGGCAGCCCTGCACACTCAACCCTCATAACTGTCGCAGGAGGTCCGTCTTGGGACACCCGAAGAAACTGAGGCTCTGAGAATGTCCATGACCTTGTCTAAGGTCACAAGCCACTCTGGGCACAGCCTTAACTCTAAGCCAGGTCTTCTGACCCCCCAGTCCAATGCTATCAGCAGAGACCCTCAGGGTGGCCTTGAACTACATCTGGGGCAGCTCTTTCTGGCAGCATTTATACCTTTCCCCGCATTTTGGGTCGGCAGCGGAAGTCACACTGCAAAGCCTTCCCGGCGGCTGCTCCCTGCCAGCCTGCAGCACGTAGTACGCAGCACTCCCCAAACATTAGCTGGGGACAGGGACCACATTGGCCTGAAACCCTCGCCAGATGCCCCAGCTCTCCCCGCCCCTCTCCAGGCTGCCCGGCTTCTCCTTCCTTTCAATCCCTTTCTCTCCCCTGCTGCTTTCCCTCTTCCTCTTTTCCCCTCTCCTTGTCTCTCTCTCTTTTCGGAGAATAAGAACGACCGGACTTGGCATTATCTGCTGGTTTCCATGGTAATAAAATCTGTTTCCGATAATGGCCCTTCCCTGGCTGTGGTTAGTTTTGGTAATTTTAGCAACACTGTTGCACAGAGGCCACCTGCATTTCAATACCACGCAAGCTGCACACGACTGCCGCTTTCAGGTTGAATAGAACTAAGGGAAAAATGCTGGCTCTAAAATTTCTAGGCTGGATAAATGCTCGAGAAGAAAAAGGAAAGTTATGTAAACCCTGCAGGCTTGAACGTGCGCGTTGCTTAAGACGTGAGTGTGATCCTGTTACACTCCTGCTGAAAACCCTCCTCACACCATGACCTCACTGCCTGCAGCCCGAGTCCAGCCTCACCTATGACGCCGGCGTCCGCCCAAACCCCGGCCTCCAGCAGCTCGCTTTGCTGTTGTCTCCCGGCCTCTCACTCTCCGAGGCTCTGTTTCTTCCCTTTGAGTCTTTGTATCCATCGCCCCATCTGCCTGCCGTGTCTGTACTACCTTGGCTGCCCGGTGAGCTCCTCCCCAGTCCTCAACAGTCCCTCCACACTGGCCCACATCTCTCTCTCAAGCTCTCCTTGAGCCTTGTGCCTCCCTGTAACAGGTCCATTGTTCTCTGCTGCAAACATTTCCCACCATATGGGCATTTTTGTTTACCTGTCTTGCTCTTCCACGTCCTAGCGAGCTCTTCGAGAATAGGGAGGCAGGTTGGCTCCCCCTGCGTGGGTCTGGGGCCAGGCGCACAACGTGGACTCCGTGAACACGAAATGCACCTAGTAGCAGCTGTGGCGCCTGGTTCACGGGCTCTGTGGGCCAGGCACTTAGCTAAACGCTTTGTGGGCAACTTCTCATGGCTCTTCGCTCACCCTCGGATGTAGGTACCCTCCTGTCCCTCTTTTTACAGATGAGGAAGTCGAGGCCCAGACCGAGACGCTGGCCCCAGATGACCATGTTACTCAATGGGAAGGATAGGAGCTCAATGAACCTGCACACGGATGGATTCGGGCGGAAAATGTGAATGGCTGGGGTTGAGCTTTTTGGAATCTGCAGGAAAATTTTCCAGGAAATCCTTAGGAGGGGCTGTGAGGGCTTGGGCTGCAGGCAGGAGTCTGGCAGGGCTGGGGGAGGGGTGGTGGGAGGGCGGGAAGGAAGGAGGGAGGCTGGGGAGGAACGCACGTATTTCACTGACACTGCAAACCTCTGGGCAGTGTCAGGAGTGCCCGAGGCAGGAGGGCCGGACCCTCGAGCTGCCCAGCCTAAAAATGGGCTTGCACCTTGGCGCCCGAGCCGACCGGGACTGCTTTGGAAGTGCTGGGGAAGGTCTGCTGTGTGTCCAGGGCCTCATGAAAGATTTAAGGTTGGGGAGCCTCTCAAGCCGCTCAGAATACAAGAAGAGAAAGCTCAGGAAGAGGCGGAAGACACTCCTTTCTGCTGTCTGGGCCGGCTGCGCTCCGATTCGTGTTGCAAGCCCAGACCATGGCTCCCCCAGGGCTCGCTCTGCTGCGTCTGTACTTGGAGTTGAAAGGGTTCCCGGGAAGCACTTAGCTGGGCCCGAGCGTGAGCGTGCGGGGTGCGGGCGGACTCTAGAAGGAAGCTTTGTTTAAGCAGGTCACTGTCCCCCCAGGCCCTCCCAGTCCTGCGGGATTGGGACTTTCATGAGGCCGCAGGGCTGGGAGCTTTCATTCCCTGTCCAGAGTCAGCCAGGAGGGGCCTGTGGTGCCTGTCCGCAGACCGGGGGCTGGGAGGGTTGAGGGCAGTGGGGGCTGCTCTGCCCACTGCTGGCTTCACGAGGGCCAGGGTTGAGCCTAACCTCCTCCCCAGCCTCCTTCACCACACTAGCCGAAGGCGTCTGGCATGATCCCCAAATCGGCCTGATGTTCCCTCCTCATTTGCCCTCATGTGAAATTTGGTAAGTTATCCTCAGGGGCTCTGGAACGAGGGCTGCCAGGAGGCAGTTATTGGTAATAATAGCCAACACCAATGGAACACTTACTATATGGAAGTGAAGTCCTTCCTAATGTTATTCCCATTTTACAGTTTAGAAAACTGAGGCCTAGAGAGGCTAATTTGCTCAAGGTCTCACACACTCACACACGTGTTGGAGCTAAGATTTGAATTCAGGTACACAGTCTTTACACTACCAGGCAAGGAGTCACTGGTGGAAACACAACCAGAACCTTGAAGAACGTTCCCTCCTTCTTCGGTTCCATCTGTAAATAAATATTTGTGAGGACCTCCCATGGGTTGGTGTGGGCCCCACGGCAGTGGGAGGGAAGAGTTTCAGGGAGGGGAGTCCTGCTGGTCTCCTGTGCCCTTAGGAGATGTTGCAGGCCAATGGGGCTGGGCACCCATTGAGGACCCACAGCTGAGTTTTGGAATCAGAGACCAGGGTTTGACTCCTGGCTTGGCCACTCTCTGTGTGCATGGTTTTGGGCAAGAGATTGGGATGCCTCCTAGCTCTGGTTCTGCGTCTGCCTAATGGGGACCACATATGTCCCAGTGGCTCTCCTGAAGGCTGACTTGTGTTCCCAAGACACGATGGTGTGGTGTGATGCAAATGTAAAGATCTTTTAGAAAATACACATTCTAGAAGGAATAGTCCACTTTACCTCACCATGGGGACCTTGGCCAGGGACCTCTCAGAGGCTCACTCCATGTTCTAGATGCTTCTCCTTTTCCTCCACTAAGCCCCTTCTTCCTGGCTGGGTGTTGGGAATCGCATCTCTGCTTTGCACATAATGTCAATAACTATTGAATTGAGATGTGAGCTTGGAGAGAGGGCAATTGTTAGAGTGGCCTCTGGCAGACAAGGCCAGTCTGGGACTTCTCAGATTCAATTTAGATCGACTTTTAACTCTGGCATGGAGGATGGCTGCATACATTTACGCCTTGTCACTCCCATTTTGCAGAAAGTGAAACTGAGGTACGGCATGTCCAGCCGGTGGTAGATCTGGAAAGTCTGGCTTGCAACACGGGACACACCTTAGTTCCTGCTCAAGATTTTGCCTCAAGCCAGGATCTTTCCCTGGGGTGTGTGTGGGTGGCGGGGCATTGACCCATGAATCGCCCCAAGGATTTAGAGGAGCTGGATGCTCCCCCACGTGACTCTTGAGGTGCCTCTCCTCTGAGCTGGGGCTTCCCTCTGTGGGTCCACGATCCCTGCTTGGCAGGTGCTCTGAGATGTCCTGCCTAATGTTCTAGCAAAGCGTCACTTTCCTATCAATAGGTAAGAGTTAGAAGGTCATATTCTCAGGAGAGGGGAAACTGAGGCCCAGAAAGGGGGAGGGGCTTTGCCCAAGGTCACCGTCCAGGTGTCCTTAGTGAGTGCATGCCCCTTGCCATTTTGCCAAGCCAAGAGCCTCATGAAAGGACACAACGCTCATTCCACATTCCGGCTTCCCGTCAGGTAATAAGTGTCTTGTTTAAACTGTCTCTAGGATTAGTCAAACAATCAGAGATCACAGCCAACAGCCACCCTGTTCTCTCATTACCCGGTGCCTATAATTAATATTTATAAACCAAGAGGGTGCTTGTCTTTCTTTGCTGAGAAGGAATTCAGAATTTCCAGCCAGTGCAAACATGCGGCCTCTTGTTACTCATCATGGAGAAAAAGGGGGCTTCTTCAGCAAACGTGCTTGCCATGTAGCTGACGGGAAAAGGCAGCCCTGAGTTGGGGTGCAGGGGGTGGGGCGAGGGGAGGCAGGCTGGGGGAAAGGCACAGAGACCGTGAGAGGGCTAGAGTCACAGAGATGGGGAACATGACAATCTTGGGTAAGAGGGAGAAGGGCTGCTCACGCCCAGCGAGGAAAGAGATGGAGCCAGAAACCCCAGTGGAGTGATGGTGGCAGAGAGGGACAGAGCCCACGTGGGAGGCAGGGGGTGGGGAGGGGCATGGAGACACAGACACAGACAGAAAACTTCAGAGGCAGAGAAGAGAAGTAAGTGGGTGGAGAGCAAGCTGGCAGAAGCCCATTGAGAACAGGGGAGGAAGACAGAACATCCAGAGAGAGACAGAGGGATGGCAGAGTGCTGGCCGGGAGGCGGAGGTGGCGGAGTCCTTGGGCTATCTGTCATGGAGTAGGTGGCCTCTGGCATAGAACAGGCACATAGTAGGCTCTCAGCCAGCTCATGGCCTGGTCCCCAGGAGCTCACCCAGCCCAGATCCTGGTATAAGCTCCCCAACACAGGACATGACATGGAATAGATGCCCCACCCCCCAGCACAGATCTGGCCTATGGCAAGGTCCCCTTGCCTCGGGGTTGCCTAAGTCAGCAAAGAAGTAAATCTATTGGGGCGCCTGGGTGGCTCAGTGGGTTAAAGCCTCTGCCTTCGGCTCAGGTCATGATCCCAGGGTCCTGGGATCGAGCCCCACATCTGGCTCTCTGCTCAGCAGGGAGCCTGCTTCCTCCTCTCTCTGACTGCCTCTCTGCCTACTTGTAATCTCTGTCTGTCAAATAAATAAATAAAAATCTTAAAAAAAAAAAAAAAAAGTAAATCTATCCCAGCCTCCAATCTCTGCCTGTGCGCTGATCCGCCTCTGACCAGCAGGGGGCAGTGGAAGGAGCACTGAGCTGGAAGTCTGGGAATCTGGTTCCTGACTCTGGCTCGGAATCATTGACTTGGGCTAATTTGTTTACTTCCTCATGCCTTGGTGTGTTCCCATACCTTAGATGACTTATGCCTCAGTTTCCCCATATGCTAGATGAAGGTTGGTTCCAGGCAGTCCTAAGACTCCATGACTTGAGGCCCTCCTGTCTCACAATCAGCTCAGGTGGGCCCCTTATATGGGTAATCCAGCCCAGCCACCCTCCCCGGGCTCACCTGAGCTGTCCTGGCAAGGACAGGGCTCTTCGTGGGGCTGCCTGCGGCTCTCTGATTTGCACATCAGAACTAGGGCCTTGGTGCAGCAACTGGAGAAGAGGCAGCAGCAGTAAAGAGGGGCTCTCAGGAGCCATGAACTTGGCCTTGGGAAAGTGGATGCCGCATGGTTATTCATGAGGGCTGACACAAGGCAGTGGCGTGTGTCAGAAGGGGGAGAGGACAGAATTGGGAAGCTGGGAGCTGCCATGGTTAAAGAAAAACCAGAGACTTTGGATGGAGATGTTTAAACCAGCCCCAGGAAGTACCTTTATTTTATAGGCAGAGAAGACGGCGATATAACACGCTACCCCAGATCACAGTGTCTTACAACCCCAGTTACTTCTGTTCCTGGATCTGGGGGCCAGCTGCCCTGGGTTGGGCTTGGCTGGGGGTGGTTCTCCTCCCCCTTCTGAGACCCATGGGTGAGCCTGGCACATCTTTGCCAGGGCGGCTGCAGACGTGCACAAGGTCTCTTGGGGCCCAAGCTCGGAGAGCCGATGGCCCTTTCCTCCTTATTCTACTGGCTGAAGCGAGCCATGTTGCCAGGTTCAAGTGGAGAGGTGGGGAGATCCATCCCAGCCACAGTGGGAAAGCACGGCGAGGTTCATGGCAAAGAGCACAGGTGCAGGGAGACCAAGGACCTGAGGCCAGTGACGTACTCTGCAGAGCACCCACCCAGCGCCGGGCACTGTGCCCAGAGCCAGGGATTCGCAGTAAACAGGACAGTCGTGGTGACTGTCCTCACAGGCTTACAGAAACCCGTGAACAAATGAATGAAGTCACAGGTCATGAAATCACAGGGGGGTGTGATGGGGAGAAACTGAGGTATCACCTGCTCTGATATGATGGACAGGGACAGCCTCTCTTGAGGAAGAGGGGTTTGGACAAAACCAGAGGGTAAGAATAAAGAGATGGACAAAGGATACAGCACGTGGAGGCTCCAATTTCAGGATTCTCTCCAGGATGACACTGCCGCCTCTTGGGAGGGGAGCCCTGGGGATCCTAAGGGTACCCCTTTTCTCCATCACCATAGCCACTACCCTGATCACCTCTATCCGGATGACTAATAGCCTCTCCCCTGGGCTCCCACCTCCCGCCTCTCTCCTTCTCCTTGGTACACCCCCATTATAATCCCTCTTTGTAAACCATAAATCCATGTCATAAACCATGAATCCAGGACTCCTGAGGGCCTAAGGGTTGCCATCCAAACCCCTGAGCCTCAGATTTTGGGCTCTGTTCAAACCATCACATCTCCCTCTCCATCTTTATCTTCCTGCCCCAACCCCTTGCTCCTCTGTCTCCCACCAGATCAGATGGACTTCTAAACCCTTTCCTGCACTGTCTCTCTTCTGCGACTTCTACCTGTGTTGCCTGGCCCTCTTGTTTGTTCAACAAATTCTTGCTTTCCTTCAGGGCCCAATTCAAACCTCAAGCCCTCTCTCAGGTCTTCCCTGACACCCTCCAGGAGTTAGCCGCTCCCTCCTGAAGGCCCCCTGCCATGCCCCGTTCAGCACCTACAGTGGCTCTGGTCACATGAGCTGACGTCATCTGAGGGCAGTGCGGTCGGCACTTTTAGGGGTTTGGTGCTCTTCCTAGACACCCAGTAGGTGAGGGACCCAGAATGGCTTTGGATGACCCTTTGCTCCATCACCAGCACCATAGTCTATGTCTGCTACTGGACCATGAGCTTTTCAAGGGCTGGGGCCGCATCTTAGCCATCTTTCTGCTCCTGACCCCAGCTCAAGGACCGCCAGTGTTTGGGGTAATGCTCTAAGACATTGGCGTGCTTGAGGTCACACCATGGGCTGCCCAGAGGAAATGTTTAAGCCTTTCTCCAGCTGCAGGGTAATCCACACTCTGGTTCAGGTAGTGGGCAGGGTCTTGGGTGTGTGGTGGGGAGAGAGGCCTACCAGATCCCCCCAACATCCTAAGCAGGCACTGGCTGGGAGAGATCTCTGTTTGCCTTCATGTCTAAGGTAGCAGGATTTGGGGCCACGGTCAAGGGTGGGAAAGAAGCTGAGTCTCTACCGGTTTGAGGGAAAAAACTTCCAGGGGACAGCCCAGAGCCTGGCCCAGAGTGGGGCTCCATGATTTAGTAAATGAACGTTCTGAAGATCTGTGAATACTGCTGAGCGTCTAGAGCTTGGTTCTCAGGGCTGACATTAGAGACAGCTGGGGAGATTGAAAACACACCAGAACCTTGGCTCCATCCTAGGGAACAAAGTCAGAATCTGAGGCCAGGGCTCAGGCATGCCCCTTTGGTGGTTGCCTATATTAAGGTGGTTGGGTTATGGACACTGGGGAAGGTATGTGCTATGGTGAATGCTGTGAAGTGTGTAAACCTGGTGATTCACAGACCTGTATCCCTGAGGCTAATAATACATTATATGTTAATAAAAAATAAAAAAATTTTAAAAGTCCTATATTAAGGTAGCCTTAGGGATTCTAACAGACAAATTTTTGAAAATCCTAATGGCCTAGAGTAGGAGAAGGATTTCTTGCTCCTGTAAAGTTCATTCTGTCCAGAGGTTATGCTTGCACAGTCATTCAGGTCCCAGCTGTTGGAGGCTCTGTCATCATCAACTCATGGCTTCCAGGGTCACCTGGCCTCCTACGTCTAGTCAGCAGATGGAGGATTGCTTGGGAGGATTTTATGGGCCAGTTCTAGACGCGATGTACATGACTTCTATCCACATTCCATTGGCAAGAGCTCAGTCAATGGTCCCATTTCTATGCAAGGGAAATTGGAAATCTAGTCCTTGGCAGGGAGGCTGCTTCCTAGCCATACTCAGAGGGAATCATAAACCTTGGTGGCCAGATGGCCACTTTGTTACAGCTTCCCAGGTGATCCTAATGTGTGGTGAGGTTGAGAACCACTGGTCCAGAGCTTCCAGGCATGATGAGAATATCATTCCAACTCTTCCCTGCCCAATCTCTACTGCAATGGAGCTATGGATGAATATCCACCTGGGTGGCCATGCCTTCTAACACCATGAGAAACCTGGCTGGGCTCTGTTTCTCAGAGCCCCTCCAGGATGGGTGGGAAGCACAGGGAGTCTCAGGATATAGCCCTCTTCCCTGAGGGAAGTGCACGTCAGGGAGTCGTGGAAGATGAGGCTGAAACAGAAGGAGTCAGACCCTGGAGGACCATAATAAAGACCCAATAGCGTTGGTCTCTATTGTGAAGCCATCAATGGTTTGGAGGTAGGCAAGTTACAGGATGAGAAGGAGCTTTAGGAGGACTGATATGGTGGAAGGGGATGTGCAGAAGCCTGGAGGAGGTGATGCTGGTCCATTGTGTTTGGATCCAGCTTTCTGTACAGTCCTGCCTGTTCTGGGGTCTCCTCAGTGCCTGGGAGGAAAAGAGAGCGGCTAAATCCAGCCTCACCTCCAACGTCCCCTTCTAGGAGGCCTTCCTTCTACTCTTCCTGATTTGTCAACCTGAGACTATTCAGAGGAATATATTGTAGTGTCTGGAAGTAATTCTATAAAAGAAATGTCTAATGTAGTATGCCATGGGAGTGCTATTGTAAGAACTATTTATAGTCTCCCAAGGGGAGGTCTTTGTGGAGAAAACACTCTTTTGTATATGCAGGTCTGGATTGTTTGAAAGGGAAAATCAGTCCTCTTATCATTAAATTCATTCACTCGTTCATCCAACAAATATTTATGGCACCCATTTCCCGCGGTGGGCGCCGGGGACACAAGAGTGAAGAGGACAGGCGTAGAGGTCCCTGACTTCATGAACCTTGTGGTCCTTGTCTCCTTTGCTTAGGATTGGAATTGTGTCCATTTGCAGATGAGCCTTCCTGTTCCTAAATGCCCCATTACCAAGACCCATTTAGGTCTTTTCAAATTCGTGCAGGATACTGGCATCCTTTGATAGAGACCTAATCGGAACACAGACACAAAAGTACCTTTACAGCATGTGGAGTAAACAAAACAATTTTCTCTTGAGAAGGTGTTTGTAAGGTATTCAGGCTGAGAAAATTGTGCCCAAAGATGGTGAAAGTCACAGGAATAGTTTCTGTGCAGGCAATGGTTTGTTCATAATACTCAATTTCAGTCAGACTTAATAGCCTCGGCAGTTAAAAAAAAATAATGTTTATTGTGTTCCTGATTACAAAAGTAGTATGTACTCAGTGTAGAACATTGAGAAATAACCAGCACTGACATTTTGGGGGTTTTCCTTCCAGTTTGTCTTTTAATGGTTACATTAGAAAAAAGTCATTATCAAGACGTTATGTTAAAAGCATTTCCTCATTTTATTAACATTCATCATAAGCATCTTTTAAAATGACTGCTTATGGGGCACCTGGGTGGCTCAGTCGTTAAGTGTCTGTCTTTGGCTTGGGTCATGACCCCATGGTCCTGGGATGGAGCCTAGCATCGGGCTCCCTGCTCAGCAGAGAGCCTGCTTCTCCCTCTCCCACTCCTCCTGCTTGTGTTCCCTCTCTCGCTGTGTCTCTCTCTGTCAAATAAATTAAATCTTAAAAAAAAAAAGATAAATAAAATGACTACTTAGCATTGGGATATACGATTCTATCATGATTTACTTAACTAATTCTCTGTGTGAAGCATTTAGGTTGTTTCTTTCTTTTTAAAAAATGTGATATTATAAGCAATGCTGGGATGTATGTTTTCATGCATGAAGTTGCTTCTCTGATTATTTTTTCAATATTGATCCCTCTAGGGCACCTGGGTGACTCTGTTGTTTAAGCATCTGCATTCATCTCAGGTCATGATTCCAGGACCCTGGGATTGAGCACGGCATCAGGCTCTCTGCTCAGAGGGGAGCATGCTGCTCCCTCTGCCTGCTGCTTCCCTTGCTTGTGTTCTCTCCCTCTCTCTCACTCTGTCAAATAAATAAATAAAATCTTAAAAAAAAAAGAAATTAAGTTGTCCAATTAAAAAATGGGCAAATAATTTAAAGAAGCACCTCACAAACAAGATATACAGACAGCTATACACACATGAAAAGGCGTTCAGTATTGTTACTCATCATAGAAATGCACAGTAAAACCACAATGAGATTTCACTCTACACCAAATGGTTAAAAGTCCAAGTACCGACAGTGCTAAGTGTTGGCAGAGATAGGAAGCAACTGTAGCTCTCATACGTGGCTGGTGTGGTTGAAAATGGTAGAGTCATTTCGGAAAATGGTTTTTACTCAAGTTAAACACATACCTATGCTATGACCCAGAAATTTCACTTCCAGGTACGTACTCCAGAGAAATGAGTGTGTGTCCATAAAAAGACATATCTAAGAATATCCATAGCATCTCTAGTCATCATAGTCCCAAACTAGAAATAATCTAAGTAACCACCAATAGTTAAATGGATTAAATAAGTTGTGTTACTTTCATACGGTGGAATATTATATAGCCACAAAAGGAGAAAACTGTAAGCACACACAACCACATGGGTGGATCTCACAGGTATTATAATTGAATGCAAAAATTTTTTTTCATGACCTCATTTATATGAACTTCTATAATAGGCACAATGGGTTCATGTTTACTGAACCCAGAATAGTTGATCACGTCTGGGGGGAGACACAAACAAACACATGGCATATGATAAAAGCTTACAGGTGTTAGAAATGTTCCTTATCTTGATCGTGGTGGACATTACATGAGTCTAGAGAACGGGAAAACCCAGTATCAAGCTACACAATGAAAACAACTACACTTCATATCTGTACATTGTGTGGGCTATCCCTCCATTAAAAAAAATACAGAAATTAGGGTGAAATTTCAATGCTGTTACTATTCCTAGGAATTGAGACATGCTGGAGTCCAGCCTTCCCTGTCACGGCTCATCTGCCTTTGAGGATACAGAGAAGCCATAGGGCAGGAACCACAGCAGGACTGGGATTAAGTGCCACTTCGTCCATGTCCACGCAAGCACCCACAGTACCAAATTCTGACTCTAGTGCAAGGCCAAGTTGGGGTTCCTATTAGCGGTGGTTCTCTAGAGAAATAGAATCACTAGGGTCTATATATATGTAAGAAGAGATTTAGTGTAAGGAATTGACTCACATCATTATGGAGGCTGAGAAGCTGCCGTCTGCTGTCTGTAGGCTGCAGACCCAGGAAAGCTGGGGGTATGATTCTGTCCTAGTCCGAAAGCCTGAAACCAGGAGTGCAAAGTGCAGGAGAAGATCGATGTCCCAGCTCAAGCAATCAGGCAGGAGAGGCTGAATTCCTCTTTCCTCCACCTTTTGTTGGATTCAGGTCTTCAGTGGATTGGGTGATGCTTAGTCAAGCTGAGGAGGACTAACCATTGACCGAGTCCATGGATTCAAATGTTAATTTCATCCAGAAACACCCCTAAATAACGTTTAGCTAAATCTCTGAGCACCCCACAATCAATCAAGTTGACACATAAAATTAACCATCACAGGGTATGGGGCTTAGGCTCGAGGATCCCGTGGGGCCAAGTACTCCCCTTCTCCTTGGGTCTAAGTCTTGGGGCCATATCCTCAGGTGTGCTCACTGAGCCCATCGCAAGCATAGGGACCATGCCCCAGAGCACACTGCAGGGACCTAGCTTCGGGGTCCTGCTGCTAATGAACTTGGGCTGACGGATGCCTCTGACCAGTCAGATGGTGACTTCTTCTTCTTGATGGGGTGGAGGGCATGGGAGTTATAAGGGGATTGGGCAAAAAGGGGTGTCTGGCATGCGGGGAGTGGCTGAAGCATGTCTTCCCCCTCCTGATTCCAAGAAGATAAAGGGAACAAACATTCTGAAGGTTTTGTCAAATTGTCCTCGAGAAGGTTGGCATCAATTTACTCTATCACTAAAGCACAATGGAATGTGCATCTCACCACATCTTTGCCAGGAAGGAGTATTATTATTTTGTCAGGCGGGCGATGAAGCCTTGAGGAGCTTGCTTTGGATGCCATCTCCAGGCTCTGGAGACTGACTTGTGGCCGGGTGGAAGGAAACTAGTCACTCCTGCCACAGTGGGTTAGTGCTGGGGTGGGGGAAGGAGCCTAAACCAGACCAGAACATGGCCCCAGGGAGACCAGGGGGGAGGCCCTTGTTGGGTGGAGTGACCATCAAACCCGCTCTCTGGGTACCATTCAGGCAGGTACAGACAAGCAGAGGAAGGTGGCTCAGCCATACCCAGAACAGGCAGGACCATTTCTTCCTACTTCAGTCAGGCTCTGTGCCCAAGGTTCCAAAAACATTGTTCCCTTGTGACCCATTCCACCCAGGTGTCTTGATGATAAACCCCCAACACCAAAGAAATCTACCCAGGATCTTATCTTTTCCTCAATATCTACACAGGCAACATAAGCATCTCCCCCCACCCAAAACGTTTTCTAATTTCACCCACAAAAACGGTACTGCGGTTGTTGTCATTGGTATCTGACTTCTCGTGAGTTTGAACCTTCCTTCTTAGGTTTATTGGCTTTCCATTCCGTGGACTCTTCCTGTCCTGCACTCGTTTCTCCCTGGAGGGTTTCCTGGAGTTTTGACTGGCCTCCAGAGCATCCCTCCCTTCCTCTGTGTGGGGTGTGGTCTCAGTCAGCACGGGCCTCTTGGATCCCAAGCCCTTATGAGTGTGCTGGATGTATTTTTGTTGGTGGTGGTAGCACTTGGCATTTTTGTCTACAAGTACTTTCCCGGGAAGCTGTGTCAGCCCCGCAATTAGCTCCCTCAATCAGGAAAGCAGCTCATCGTGAGATTAGACACATCTCAGTGGCTGATTGCTGGGAATTTGGGCGAGAGCTGGCGGGTGATAATCTCCCGCTTTCTCTCTTTCTCTGTGTCTTTTTTCCTTTTTCCATTTTAAATAACTGCTTGATTGTAAAGAGGGATGATGATTCACTACTCGAGATTTCTTCTGTAACTTAGTGGGGAGGTTAAGAGAAAAGAGCAGCCTCACCCTCTTCCCTCTCCCTTCTCTGAGTCCCAGATCCCTTCTGTTCCTGTTGCTCCCATGGGAAGGAAGGCAGGGGAGGGAGGCAGGAATGGAGCCCTGCCTGGCCTTCCCCACACTGCTGGGGGGAAAACTAGATGGCCTCCCTCCCTCTGACCCTCCCTCTGGGAACACAAAACCTCTGGGAGATGCAAATCTCCTCCTACCCCTCCCCCACCCTGCACCATCCAGCTCCAGGACCTTACTTATGACTCTCACTGTCAAAAAGTACTTCCTCTATCTAACTCCGAACGCTCCTACTGAAGTTCAGTTTGTTTGATCCTAAAGAGTAATTTATTCCCTAATCTCTCTGACGCCTTCCCTCTCCCCTTCTGCAGGCACTGGCCAGCCTTTTCCTCCTTCCCTCTTTCCTGTCTTCCTTTCCTCCCTGCCTTCCCTTCCCTTTCTCTCCTTCCCTTCCTCCAACAAATATTTATGGTGCACCTAGAGTGTGATGTGCCTTGTTCTAGGCATTGAGCAAATCAGACACGGTCCTTGCCCTCACAGAGTTTACATTTGACTTGCAGAACAAGGCAGTAAAAAAATATATATCACATACATTTACATTGTGATGGCAGGTAGTGATCAATGAAAACAAGCAGAACAAGAAGGTCAGTAGCAACAAGGGATGCTGTTTTGTGGTGGGCAGTGATAACCTCTCCAAGGAGGTAACCAGGCAGAGAGCTGAATGAGGTGAGGGAGAGGGTCACATGAATATCCCCCGATGAGGGAGCATTAAGTGCAAAGGCCCTGAGGCAGGAGTATCCGGCATGTTAAGGCAGGAGCACCAGAAATGAAGAACAGAGATTTGGCAGTAAGCCCAGAGACGGGCAAGGACCAGATCATGCCGGGTCTAGCAGGTCATGAATAAGACTCAGTCTTTTGTTCTACATAGAAGGAGGAGTGACTAGCAGTTTTCAAGTAGAGGACATGATTTAAGACATGATCTGACTTAAGTTTTTAAAGCCTCATCTGGCTGTTCTCTGCTGATTAGACTGTAGAGGGGCAGGAGTGGAAGCAGGGAAATAACCCAAATAACCCCTTTTCTCTCAGTGAAGTCACCTCCTCCCTCCAGCTGACAGTAGGGGAACAAATTCAGCTGGAAGTGTCACAGGCAGCTCAGCGACTGTTCAGTGAGGCAGAGCCCAGAAGCCACCAAGGTGTAATTTGTCTTTTACAAAGAGAGAAGTTAAAAGGACAGATTATAAAATTCAGCCTAGTGGGTTTTTTTTTTTAATAAGCATCCACTGATTTTTTTTCTTTCAGATGTTTTGTTGATCAAATTATATTCTTGACATTTTGGGGACCTTCTATGTTTTCCCAAATGCCGTCTAATGATGCCAGAGTGCAATTAAGACTAATTTGTTGGCAGAAATAATGGGAAGTTGTTCGGTTCTACGAAAGAAGAAACCTCAGCACTCTTATTATTATTATCCTTATTATTGAGGCCATTATTATTGCTCGAAGCATGTGTCAGGCTGAAAGAAGCAGGAGGGAAGATGAAAAACATCTGGGAAGGGAAAAGAAGGTGCCTCGGAGGAAGTCAGAGCACTTGGAGTCAAACTTCCAGAGTTTGGATGTCACCGGCACCATCTGCTCATTGTGCGACCTTGGATGAGTGACTTAACCCCACCCGGCCTCAGTCTTCTCATCTGTAAGTTGGGTGTCTTAATATTGTCTCTATCATTGGATTATTGAGGAGGAACTGAGATAATTGCCAGAGATTTATTGGGGGTTATTCTATCATTCAGGATTAAGTTTGGTTGTGACAAACTCGAAATAATAGTGGCTTAAACAAGTAGATATTTCTTTCTTTCATGTGCAAGTCTTATGCAGGCAATGGAAGGTTGGTTCCAAGTCTCCTCCATCAAGCCCCTAGGGACCCAGGTTCTTTCTAGCTCCCTGGTTCAACCCATCATACCTACTGTGCAAGAATCAGGTTGAAAAAGGGAGAGGAAGAGGTGGTCAAAGAACATTTGCCAGCTGCCTTTAAGGAAGGCTCCCAGAGCAATCACATGACACTTCCACTTATGTAGCTTTCTCTAGAATTCAGTCACGTGGCCATATCAAGCTGTAAGGGATGCTGGGAAATGTAGTCTTTATCCTGGGAGGTATTTTGTCCAGCCAGAAACTGGGGATTCTAAAACAATGGGAAAAGGAGATATTGGATATTAGGAGATAAGTAGAGGTCTCTCCCACAGGTGGGAGGAAAGAGAAGGTAGGGAGACACCCACAAATACCAGATTTTGTTTCTCCTTCTCCCTCTCTCTTTTCTCTGTAGTCAGTCAACCACCAAACCCTGTTGGCTCTAAAATTCTAAAATTCTTTTAAACCCACTCTCCTCCTCCACCACCTGTCTCCATGGAAAGAGCCCTAGTTCAGACTTCATTATTTTCTAGAACCGTTACAAAGGCTCCTCACTCCCCTTCATCCCAACATGTGGGGCCTCCTTTTGACTAGTGAGTTGTCTGTGACTGAGAGCCAATGGGGTGCTCCCTGCCTACAGGATAAACTCCAATCCCCTGAGCTCAGCCTTCAAGGCCCTATAAGACAGGCCCCAGTCTCCCATTTTTGCAGCTCATACACCCTTCCTGGCAGCCAAGAAGACTATTTTACTGTTAGCTGAATAAGCCACCTCCTCTGTCTTTTTTTTTTTTTTTAAGATTTTATTTAGTTGACAGACAGATCACAAGTAGGCAGAGAGGCAGGCAGAGAGAAGAAGAAGAAGAAGAAGAAGAAGAAGAAGAAGGAGAAGGAGAAGGAGAAGGAGAAGGAGAAGGAGAAGGAGAAGAAGAAGAAGAAGAAGAAGAAGAAGAAGAAGAAGAAGACTCCCTGCTAAGCAGAGAGCCTGATTCGGGGCTAGATCCCAGAACCCTGGAATCATGACCTGAACCAAAGGCAGAGGCTTTAACCCACTGAGCCACCCAGGCACCCATCTTCTGTCTTTGAACTTGGTTTTCCCTCCACCCTTTCTCTCTTTCCTGCTTGGAAAGCTCCTGTTCATGTTTTAAAACCCACACCAAATGTCCTATGCCCTATATCCTCTCTCTGCAAAGTTGTTAGGACTGTGCCCCTGATTTGACTGTTTGCCCTCAAATCCATCCCTTGCTCTTTCCCTTTTTTCCTCTACCACAGGGGAAGGGGATGGCTGTCTCCTACTGGTTGTGTTTTCCAGGCTCCTGGCGAGCTGTCTTTTGGCTGGGTTTAGCAGATAAGAGACATTGGCAGGAGACTGGAGGATAGAAGGGAGAAGCTGGGAGCTGGGAGCATTTCTCACCTTTTCGCCGCCTGGGATACATCTCTGGCAGCAGCTGCCTCTCCCACTAGACAGTGTACCCTCTGTGGTTCCAGATTCTTTTGGGCAGCCTTCCTGGGTTTAGGGGGGTTGTCTAGCTCCCTGCAGGGCAACTCTGGTTTCTAGGATCTACTAAAACCATCTCCTCTCCCTATCGTTCTATTCCTAGGGGTCCTGGTGGCTTCCTGCTGTTGCTAATTTTTTGATCGTGCTAATTTGACCTCTCAACTCCTCCATCACCTGTGTAACCCATATCCTGCATTGAGTTCCCATGGTGTGAAATGCCTAGAATGGTTTCTGTTTTCTTAACCAGACCCTAAATCAGCCAAGTGCCTGGCACAGCACCTGGCAGAGAGTGCCTGTTCAATAAATAGCTGTTGAATGAATACACAAATGGAGCTTGCCCACCCCATCTAACCATGAGCTTCCCCAGCCCCCAGGTCACTGGATGTGTTTGTTGGCGCACCTGTCTCCCCCATGAGACATTGTTGGTAGTTGGGAATGTAGACACAAATATGCAGGCATCCTGACTCCTGAAGTTTCTACTTTTTGCATCTGGGAGCTGGGAAGGAAAAGGAAGGGGAATGGAATGGAGGGGGGATGGTGGGGCAGAGCTCTCTCAGGGTCTCCCTGCCTCTCATTTTAAACACAGGGCTTTGCTTCTAGGTTCAGGCAAAGATTTATGAGTGTGTTTAGGCAGTAACACGAGGGGACCTTTGGCGAGAAATGTTCCCTGTCACGCTCTGCCAGCCTAAGGAGGGGGGCAGCAGAAAACATGAGAAAGATTTTTCTTGAGCCGGTAGAGACTCCAACCCAACCACTGCCACACTTCAAATACCACCTGGACACACTTGGGGGAAGAGAGGAGGCTCCTGTTTTTCAGGTGGGATGTGTTTTGTCAGAGAGGAGCACTCAGATGAGTTTTCTCAAATTTCAGTCTGTTTTTCACTGAGGTCAGAGCAAGGCAGTTGGAAGGATTGGAATTAGATGCCGGGAGGAACTGTCATCTCATCCTATATGATGATGTGAAGATAGACTCAGAGGCAGAACTTCATTCTTAGCTCCTGCCAGTCTTCCTGTTCTCTCCACTCCCGCCAAGCTAGTCTTCATTTTGTCCCTTAAATGTACCTCAGGGCCTTTGCACTCATTGTCTCTGCCTTGGTTGCCCTTCCCCTTCATTATGGGATCCTTCTTATTCAGATCTCAGTTGCCCTGCTGCCTCCTTAGGGAAGTGTCCCCTACCCACTTTTTCTAAAGTGACGGCTCACCATCAGTCATTCCCAGACCATTGCCTATTTTTGTTTCTTTATTGCATGTTACTCTTTGTAATTACCATATTTCTTTATTTCCATACCTGTTCTTTTTCCATCTGAGCCTACCTGATTACAGGCTTCCCAAAGGCAGGAATCCTTTCTATTGTTTTTTTTTTTTTTTCCCACTCAATCCCGGACACACAGGACAGTGTCTGCTACCTAGGCACTCACTAATTTTTTGAATGAGTGAGTAAATTAGTTACAATGTCTAAAAAAGAAAACAGAGGTTCAGAAGTGACGTTGGGTGTGCTTAACTGAGGTCAGTCTGGGTGGGAATGGGAGCGAACAGGCGTAGAAACTGGACTCTGGATCATCGGTTGATATAAGAATTGGATGACACCGTGTCTGCAGTGCGCTCAACCCAGGGCCTGGCATTTTATCAAGGGCTCAGTGAGTGTTGGCAGCTGTTAGGTTCAGATGTGCTCCCTGCTGCTCCATGTGGAGCCCCTCCTGAGCGTGGTGGGGCGGGAGATGTGCTCTCTGGGCTGAAGATCGCTGGGTACCAGGCCTGGGCTTGAGGGTGCCTGAGGTGGCCCTACCATGGAGGCCCCTGGACCTGGGCCCAGGGGACAGCTTGCTCCGGAGAGCTGGAAAAAGACTGCCTACATGGACAGGGAGCCTCTGAGGGCCTCGTAGAGAGGCAGCTGGGATTGTGGATTCTGGAGCCAGCTGAATCAAACTCAAGTTTGAATCCCAGCTCTACTGTTCGCTAGCTTGGCACATTACTTGACCTCTCTGTACCCCACCTTTCCTATCGGTAGAGTTGGGACAACAGCAATACCCGTCTTGTAGGACATGCTCAGCTCTGTGAGGATTTCAGGAGACCCTGTAAAGTACCTAGACCAGTGTCATAGGGATCGGGTGTTGACAGCACCAACAACAGTGTCCCTATTAGTTCTCTGGGCGTTAAGGGCTGAGTTGGGCCTCTGCGTGTCTCCCCACCCCCACTCATTTGTTGAAGCTCTGACACCCCAGTACCTTAGAAAGTGACTATATTTGAACATAACGGCTTTAAAGAGCCGATTCAGGGGAAATGAGGCATTGCGATGGGTCCTCAGCCGGTCTGACTTGTGTCCTTACAAGAAGAGATGAGACATATGTCCACACCAGGAATGCGCCTGTGGAGAAAAGGCCATGATAGGACCCAGAGAGAAGACGACCACGTGCACCCACAGAGGAAGTCCACAGGAGAAACCCAACCTGATGAAACCTTGATCTTGGATTTCCAGCCTCCAGAACTGTGACAAAATGAATACCTTCCATCTGGTGAAGCCACCCACTCTGTGGTCTTTTGCTATGGCAGCCTGCACAAGTGAACACACGGGGTCAGGAAACTCAGTGGTCTGGAGAACCCGTTGTGTCCTCACGCTCTGGGACCTCCCGGGTGTGGGGACAGCCTTGGAACAGTCCAGGCTTTCCTCTGCCTGGACCTTCCTGACTCCATCCACAGCCCACCCCCTCCCTCCACCTCGGGGTGACAAGAGAGTCCTCCTGGATGGAGTTCATCACTTGGCCTGTCTGTGACTTGCTCCTCCGGTCAGGGCAGTGACAAGGAGGCTGAGGGCATCCTTCCTGAGATCTGTACCCGGTGATAAGAAAGCCAAGCTAGCAAGAAGCCCGCCTTCCTCGGCACCTCTGCAAACACACCGTCACGCCCATCAGTCCTTGGGTCCCGGACAAGCTCTGCTCTTCCCAACGACCTTACCACTTTTTTGCCTTCCAAACACCCACCCGAACTCCGGCCTCTGCCTCGGTCCTTGGAATTTTATATTCCCCCTTCTTTAGCCTGAGCCAATCCCAGGGAAGTAAGTAGGAATGGGGCCACCTGATTGGAGCAAAAAGTGCCTGGAGGCGGGGCCGAGCGGTAGACTGACCGGAAGGGGAACCCGCAGCAGTGGCCAGAGCTGGGGCTGCAGGGAGAGTCTGGGAACTTGCTGGAGGGCAAGGCGGGCGGAGGCTCTGGGAGCAGCTGGTCAGCCGGGGCCCTTGGCAGGGTCGGGAGCTCTGCTCAGCTGGTGAAGTGATGCTCTCCTCTGATGCAGCTAATTATGTTGATTGAATTTCCTCCTTCTCTCTCCAGTGCCTCCTTCTGCCTCCTCCACTCCCCTGTCTCTCCCCTCCCCTCTCTCCCT
Organism: Neogale vison; assembly: GCF_020171115.1. Taxonomy (NCBI): domain Eukaryota; kingdom Metazoa; phylum Chordata; class Mammalia; order Carnivora; family Mustelidae; genus Neogale; species Neogale vison. The sequence continues at coordinate 28,701,306 of NC_058092.1, read as the reverse complement.
TTAGAGAGAAAGGGAAAGGTTTCCTTAATGTGACTGGTAATTGTTATGCACACAGTGTCAGATGTTAATGTGAGCTGTGATTGACAGCTAATCAGCCCATCAGCTGTACAAAAAGAGTGAATAACTCGGTAATTTGATTTCCCCTGATTCCCCTGCGTGGGATGGCAGGAAAGTCTAAATTAGCAATCAGGGAGCCCGTGGCAGATCCTGGAGGGCGGTGATGAGGAGCGAGGGGCTGCGGGTGCAGCTGTAGCCTTGCTGGTCCCAATACCTAGGGTGAGACAGCTTCTACATGCCTGGACCTGGTGCCAGAGGAGCTTTGTGAGCTGCACAGGCTAAGTGTAGAGAGACTGGGGCAGTGGGTCAAGTCCTTGCCGGTGAGCTGCCCCTTCCTCTGTGGCAGCGGGGGTGGGGGGGGTGGGTAGGGAGGGAAGCCTCGGGCTGGCCTCCGGGAGAGGGGAGGGGCCAGGGCTGGAGGTGCTCGCCCACTGTTGTCTAGGAGACCACCATGGAGGTAGATGGGATGTGGCAGCCAGGCGCCTCCCATCCCCCATCCTTTTGGAGCTGGTTGCCAGGGTTTCCACCGTGTGACCCAAATTCTTCCAATTCAGGGAAATAGTTGTCCCCTCACTCAGCTTCTGGCAGATTCCATTCAGGTAAAGTGGAGCACAGCAGAAGCACATGTGGATTATCTGGTCCCATGGGAAGCCATCTCTGGCCCTCTTGGGCAAGCAATAGTAGTTAGACACACGGGGTCCAAGGGACCATGCCAAGTGTTTCATCTGCATCCATTGTAAAGAGGAAGGAAGACTGGGTACCTGGCTCGAAGTCCCACAGTGAGAAACTGGTAGAGCTGGGATTCGAACCCAAGGCAGCTCCGGCTTCTCAGCTGTGGTAGCAGAGGCAGCATGAACTAGAGTGTCCACTTTGGCCTGGCCTCAGGTGGCCTCTTACTCCTTAGAAGGCCTGCCCATTCCCTGTGAGGTCTTAACCCCCAGACTCTCCAGCCAGAGAAATGCCCATGAGTATCTCTAGGCATATGTGAATGTTTGTCCTTTTATAGACTGGGAAACTGAGGCCCAGGGAAGACAGGGACGGGCTGGAGGGCACATAAAGGGCTACTGACCCAGCTAGGGCTGAAACCCAGCTCTCCTGCCCCATCCTACCTGTGTCCACGCCAGACTTTCCCCTGTCTTAGCGCTCCTTCCACTCCTAGCCATCCTCTTCCCAAATCCCCACCAAATGTGGGAGCGAGCCTGGAGCTGGGGGTAGGGCTGACAGCCAGCAGAGATGCCCAGGGATGACTCTAGGGGGCAACAGCATGTTGCTGGGTAGGAGCCAGCCCTCAGCAGCTCCACTTGCTGCAGGAGAGGCTCTGGGGAGGGTAGGGGGTATGGGATGGGTTCTGAGAACGCGCTGGCTGGCCCTAGGGGCCAGAAGGGCTGACTGTCCCTCCCATCCAAACTGCCTGACCCACCTCCAGCCTTGAAGCCCTCAGTCCTTAATTCCTTTTCCTGGGTGCAGCTTGGGTATGGTGGGGGTTGGGACACTCCCTGACGTGGTTCCCTGAGTTCCATTCTCAGGCAGTGGGCACCCATTCCAGTCCGCACTTCATGCGTGTCCACATTTAGCAAACCAGTGTGCATGTCCAGCCATGTGGGTATGCGTGAATGCTTGTCCTTGCCTCGGTGCTCATGGACCAGTCTATGCAAGTGGGTTCCCATGCGCACACACTGAAGCATACCTTACCCATGCTCATGTGGCATGTCACAGCCCATATATGGGGATCAGGACCCCTTCACGGGGCCTGGAGGGGTTGAGGAAGCTGGGCCTTCTTAGATCAGCCACTTGGATGCCCAGAGATGGATAAAGGGTCTGGGAAGAGACATGAGGCAAGAGCCACAATCTCGGTCCTCAGGGATGCTTGGGAGGCTCAGTTTAGAGGGAATCAACAGCTAGACGCCACAGGAATTGGTGTGAAAGCCATGGATCATGCCCTTGACCTTTACAGGGTCAAGGATGGGGAAATGGTCTGGGGAGGGGCTGTGGTCAGATCTGAGTCAGAAAGAGGTGACGTCCAGTAGGGGTGGCATTTGGAAGACACATCCCTGTGCATCCCACAGTTGCAGAGCCTTTTTTTTTTCCAGCCTCTGTGCTGGCTACTGAGAGGTGTTAGCTCCATGTACGGAGGAAGGAATAGGCTCAGAGGGGCACGAAAAGAAGTTGCTCAAGGTGACACACCTAGGAAGAAGAAAGTCGAGATTCTGCTTTATGCTGAAGCCCACCCTTGCTTCCCTGTAGGACCCAGCAGAGGCTGGAGGAGGCAGGGAGAGGAGGGGGAGGAGGAGGAAGCCAGAGTAGCCATCCATCAGGAGCCAGAGCTTCCAGCAGCGCAGGAGGGCAGAGTGGAGTTGGATCCTCCCAGCTACTGAACTCAAATATTTACATGTCTTTCAGCCAGCAAGTGTTTACTGGCAAAGTGCTGTGTGTAAGGCACCACCTCTGTGAACCACGCAGCTTACAGCCTGCTCTTGTGGGGCTTACGGTCTTTCGATGGCCTGTGCACGTACATGTGTGCCCATGCATGTGCCCTGGCGCGTGTCCGTGCACGTGCACATGGTGGGGGGAAGTGGGCGGTGCTAGTCACAGCACCAGCAGGAGGGATCATAGCTCACATAGACTGAGCTCTTATTAACTCCTTCAGTCCTCCCTATCACTGTGGTGTTGCTCTGTTCTTCCCATTCCACAGGTGAGACAACAGAGGCACTGGGAAGGTAAGCAACTTGCACTGGTTTGCCCAGCTAAGAGGTCATAGGGCTGACTTCTGAACCTGGGCTGTTTGGCTTCAGGGACAACACTTTTACTCTTCATACAATAAATGCTTACCAGCAAGTCAGATGGGTGCCGTGGAAAAAGGACAAAGGGGAGTCTGACGGTGCAGTGTATCTGCAGGGTCTTAGTGTGCACAGAGCGCCCTAGAATTTGCAAAGTTCTTGCTGTTCATCATGGCCTTTCGTTGCCGCAGTGGCCCAGAAGGCTGGGTTAGGACCCCATTTATCAGATGGGGCTGGTGCAACTCACAAGAGGCAAGTCACATGCCTGATGTCATGCTCCCTGGGAGGCCTGGAGCTGACCGCCTGAGCTCCCACTTCCAACCTGTGGGCCAGCTTCCAGGCTGTTGAGGCGAGCAGGCTTTGTGCTCACCCTCCACACTCTGCAGTCCCTGCCTATAGCCAACCTTGATGTTTCCTAGCGACATTTCTGTGGTCTGGCTGCTTTTGGTTGTGAGCTGTCCCCTGGGGCAGACTGTCACACCTGACGGGAAGGCTGACAGGGCCTCAGCTGTGAGAGGCATTTTGATTTTGCCCCTAAACTTTCCCCTTTCGCTTCCTCCCCTCAATGCCAGCTGCTGCCCCCACACTCTACTACTCTGGAAGCTGGCGGGGTCTGAGGCTGCTGCCCTGCGTCTCCTGGGGGCCGGGGCTCTGGGATCCTAGACCCATGGGCTCTATCGCTGGACTCCTGCTCAGCTCCTCTTTGTGACCTTGGCAACCCCACAAGGACCAACTCTCCAGGAACACTGGGCATTTCCAGGGTGACCTCACCCTCTCCTGACCCAGTCTGACCCTCAGGTTTATGGTCTCCTTGGGTGGTGTCAGGAAAGACCCTCCTGGCCTACTGACACTGTGTCATGGGCTTTCCCTGGAAGTTGGTATCATGTGCCCATTTTTCAGATGAGGGAACTGGTGATTGGAGAGGGTGAGTGCCTTGCCCAAAGCTGACAACCCGGAATCCAGCATCTGTAGCCTAGAGAAAGATGTGCTTTCTCCATGCCTCCTTGTTCACTGCCCCTGTCCCAGAGGTTGGCTGAAAGCCCAGCACAGAGCATCTGTTTGGGTGGAGAGGCCTTCCTAGTAAAGCTCATCTGAGAGGCACGGGGAAGCTCTTGTCTCGAGTCCGAGCCTAGGTGCCTAGTGTGGGGTGAGGTGAGGGAGGGGAGAGGGGATATTTAAGATAAACTGAGTCAGAGGCCAGGCACAATGGTCTAGAGAAAAGAGGGCAGGAGGAGGTAGAATGAATTACAACACTCCATCCGTGCGTCCGTTCGTCCATCCATTCATCCATCCAGTAAGTATTAAGCACTTACACTGGCCAGGCACTGCTGTGAGCACTGGAGAAACAGGAGAGAATAAGATAAGAGAAACTTCTATATTCAGGAACTAACAACATTCAACAGGGGTAACAGACAAGATAACCAAATAAAGATAGAAGGGGAGATGGCAGGGAGGCAGATGGGGGAAGGAAGCCACTGTAGTTAGAGACAATGTAGTACACTGACTAAGGATCCATACTCTGAAGCTAGAATACCTGGCTTCGAACCTGAACCATCTCTGTGTGGCCCTTGATGAGCTCCATGCGTCAGTTTGCTGACCCCTAGGTTGTTATAAAGTACCAAGTGCCATGCCTGGCATCTAGTGAGTGCTTCTTATTACATGGGGTGGTCTAGGAAGCTTTCTTGGAAGAGGTGATCTTTAAGGTTGAATAAGAGCCAGACATATACAGATCAGGAGAAAAAGAACAGCAAATGCAAAGGCCCTGAGGCAGAAAAAAGTTTGACTTGTTTTGGGGAACTGAAAGAAGGCCTGTGTGGTTGGAGCAGGTGCAGGAAGGGAGAGGAGATCAGATTCAGGAGGGGCCAGTCAAGTGCTCTGGCTTGGAGAACACTGTCCCTGGTTGGATTCTAAACCAAGGCCAATGGGGCATCAATGAAGGGCTCTAAATTTTCAGACTTGAGTGTGCTCTGTATGGAGGGAAGTTTGCAGGGAGCCAGGAGGAGGTGGGCAGCCAACCCTAGGCAGGGCTCTGAGCCAAGGCCATAAACCCAGCGGGGGGGGACTTGTTCCATAAGGTTGGTGGGAGAAGTGCCTCCTGACTGTTTCTGAATCTTCTTAATCCACCAGGGCCTTGAAGAGAGAAGCAAGGAGGCCCAGAGGGGAGCTTTTGAAGGATATTATTTTGCATCTTAATTGCATGCTAAGCAGGCCCGTGGGCAGGGCCAGCTGCAGAGCAGTAACTGCCACCAAACTCTGGTGACTCAGGCCACAGAGCCTTAAAATATTTATTTTTTGCTGCATTTGGAATTCAGTGCCTGCAAGGGAGCCACCCCTGGGAAGCAAGATGGGAAGCGGGTACCTGTTGGCAGCAGCAATCTGGAAACAATGCAGGGTGCTCGGGTCCTGCCTCCAGAGCAGGGAGCAGTGCGGGCGAGCATATGCACGCGAGGCCCTCCCCGCGTGTATGGGTGGCAGGTACCTGGCTTCCTCAGCTGGCCGGCCATCCTTGGCACCTCCGGGAGATGGTGGCTCCGTCCATTACAAATTGATTTTCCAGTTTATAGCCTGAGCGCCTGGTTTGCAGCCCATCTCACATTCCTTCTGGGTCCATTTGAGGGAAAAAGATCTGACTTTGAGTCCTAGACCCATGAGGCTGGGAGTGGACATATTCTGGGAGTGTGTACATACAGCTGCATTGACACAAGGCCTTGACTGTCCCCAGGGATGTGTGCCAGTGGGCTGGGGCAGTTAGCAGGGTGGTTCAGATGGTGGAGGAGCTGTAGTTCTCTCCCACTCCTTGTGGGCACTGCAACCTTGGCCAAAGCACCATACCCTACTGCTCTTCATCTGAAAAATGGGGTTAACACCCCTATTTCACATGGCTGTCTTGAGTCTTAGATGAGGTTACTTACTCATGCAAAGCACTTGGCCCTGTGCCCGGCTTGGCTTGGCTGGTTCTGAGGTCTCCATAATTAGTGGGCATTAGTATTGGTGCATTCTGTAGGCTGTGAGCTGGGCTCCCAGGGGCAGGCGACTGTATGACCTATGGGAAAGCTGACCACGGACCCTCGGACACCTGGATCCCCGGCGAAGGGCTCAGGCTGGGGAGGACAGACAGCATCATTCTCTCCTCCTAGGCATGACTGCTGGGGGGATGGAGTGGTGGGGGAGCTTAAATGTTTGATGACTCAGTTCCAGCTTTTTTATTTCAGAGAGTCTGCTGAGGCGGGGAGCGGGGCTGGATTACCATGAAGTGCTCCTAATTTGCACAGAGAGATAAGGAGCTCATCATAACTGAGAGAGGGGGGACCGTTATTTCCAAGCAGCTGCTGCGAGCTGGTCTAGGTGAGCCAGAATCCCTGTGCTGGGGGTAGGGGAACCAGCATGTGGCCCTGCGAAGGGTGATCTCCAACCTGGCCACCATGGCAGGAGGTGGCAGGGGAGCGACAGATGCCTCCAGGCAGAGATGCTTGGGAGAGAGACTTGCATGCAGAGGAGCCTGAACTCATATTCCTGAAAACTGGACAAGTTACTGGGTTTACTGGGTGTTGTGGATGCCGGTCTTGCCCGAGGGATATAAGGCTATAAACTGGAGCCTGGGCTGCCCTGTATCTATGCCCACCCCCAGGCCCTCCCCCAACCCTGAACTTGACTGAGGGTCTGCAGGGAGGATGATCCAGAAGCTTTTATTCATTGGGCTTGCTCAACCTGCAGTCTGGGCTCCCACTGCTGAAAGGACAGAAAGCAGATCCTGGGAAGAATTTCTTAAGGAAGCATCAAGAGGGGCCTGTGCAATCTTAGTCTCCGGTGGCCTTTAGGGAGAGGCCTCAGGCTGATGCCTCCTTTCCCAGCTTGGAGCCCCAGCAGACACTGGCTTTGCGGGGGGGTGGGGGGTGAGGGTCGGCTGGGCCTGACAAGGAGAGAGAAGTTGCTGAACTTCCTTGGGCTTGGGAGGAGGTGAGGTGGGCAATGGAGAGGTCTAGCGGACTTCCTTCTTGGGAGAAAATCTCCTCACATCTGAGCATGGGCATTGTCTTGAGGGCTTCTTGTAGTCTCAAGAAGTAGGAGTCATCAGCCCCATTCTGCAGAGCAGGAAACTGAGGCAGAAAGGGGGCAGTCTCAGGAGGAGTGCTAGGGATGCGCTGTTCAGGCATGCAGTGCTGAATGCTGTCCCACAAGGCTGCTCCCTGTGGGGCAACTGCAGAAGACGAGACCTCTCACAGCGGTTGGGCCATCTCCCTGGGCGGCAGGAAGGACGGCTCTGCAAGGTGGGGGTCTTGGAGCCGAGCCATGTGCAGTGAGCAGGCTCATGGAAGGCACCTCTCCAGGTGTGTCCTGCTGCCCTGCAGGTGCCTCAGGGTGAGCAGAGTGGGCAGTGACTGCAGAGTAGGAAGAGCACTGGACGGGAATCTAGCCTCCATCCAGTTCATACACATTTATTGAGCACCATGGGATTACCCCCATTCAATTCCACAGCAGCTCTGTGAGGCGGACACTTGTTCTGTGGTTCACTGATTCTGAGATACAGTCTTAGAGGTGGGAAAGGTGTTCTGGCCGGTGGGGTTATATCGGAGAGCATTTTTCCTTCTCAGTGGTCTATGCAACAGTGGCGTGTTTGACACCAACGGATAGTTCTATGAAATACAGAATTCTCCCAATTTTTCAAATAAGGAAATAATAAGGAATAATAAGGAAAGAGTAACTATAATAACTAAGTGTTAATACACTTTTTAAAATTTTTTTTAAATTTTAAAATTTTTATTTAAATTTTTATTTTTTTAAAAAGATTTTATTTATTTATTTGACAGAGAGATCACAAGTAGGCAGAGAGGCAGGCAGAGAGAGAGGAGGAAGCCGGCTCCCTGCTGAGCAGAGAGCCCGATGCGGAACTCGATCCCAGGACCCTGAGATCATGACCTGAGCCAAAGGCAGCGGCTTAACCCACTGAGCCACCCAGGCGCCCCATATTTTTTTTAAAGATTTTTATTTATTTATTTGACAGACAGAGATCACAAGTAGGCAGAGAGGCAGGCAGAGAGAGAGGAGGAAGCAGGCTCCCCGCTGAGCAGAGAGCCCGATGCGGGGCTCGATCCCAGGACCCTGGGATCATGACCCGAGCCGAAGGCAGAGGCCTCACCCACTGAGCCATCCAGGCGCCCCGTTAATACACTTTTTAAGTGTTGAACACATGCCCGTTACTAGAGTAAGAACTTTATTGTTATTATGATGATGACGATGATGATGATGATTTCCATTTTGCAGGTGAACAAACTGAGGCTGAAGAGGATTTGAGGCCACACAGAGCATGAATGGTAGAGCAGGGATTGGAACTAAATCCTGCTGACTCCGGCTCACTGGGTTCTGGATGCACTGGGGAGGCCAGTGAGTCTATCTGCCCTGGGGGAGAGCTGTGAGCAGGGCAGATGTGTGCTGGCCTGCTCAGACCTTCAGCAATGTGGCACAGGTGAGGTAGCACCACGGGCTGAGATGGGGGTCCCTGAGGAACTGCTGATGAGGGTGGGGTGGGAAAGGGGGCATGTCCAGTATTTCACTTTAAGTGTCTTTGCTGCTAGCATTTTCACCCTATAACTAATTCGGTATCAAGCAATTTTGCCCTAAAGCATAAAAAAAATTACTCATTGACGGGTTGGTTTGACAGTTTGTTTCATCGACTGGTTGGCAGTTTGTTTTCATTTCTCCACTGAACCAATCCTCCCATTTTTATTTTATATCAATCTTAGCCCTCATAATGGTCTGGAGATGCAAAGTTTGAACTCACATTTCCCAGAGGACTTTGGATCGACGTCAAGGGACATGGGACGATATGCCAAGAACCAACAACAGTGGAGAAGGATTTCACATTGTAATATGAAGTTCATTTATGAACAGGTAGCCTAGTTTTTGGAAACAGATATTTCTGAAGGAAGACATTTTAGTAAAAACTGAAGAAGTGTGATGCCGGACAAGAAGTTGAATCCACCAGGAGCCTGGGTGGCTCAGTGGGTTAAAGCCTCTGCCTTTGGCTCAGGTCATGGATTCCAGGGACCTGGGATAGAGCCCCAAGTCAGGCTCTCTGCTCAGTGGGGAGCCTGCTTCCTCCTCTCTCTCTGCCTGCCTCTCTGCCTAGTTGTGATCGCTGTCAAATAAATAGATAAATAAATAAATAAATAAATATCTTAAAAAAAAAAAAAAGACGTCAAATCCACAAGTGAAATGTGTAATACTATGGCTGAAAGACTCCAAAGACAATGTATAGGTACCATCCACTAAATAAAATCAGTTATTTGCACAGCATTGCCAGGAATCTATACATATGTTAAAGGCATTCAAATACTTTGTATTTTGCAATATAGTCTTTCTTTTTAGAAATATTTTATTTATTTATTTGTTTGTGTATTTTAGAAAGAGAGAGTGAGAGAGAGTGGGAGCAGTTGAGGGGTGCAGAGGGAGAGACACACAGAGAGAGAATGTCTTAAGTAAACTCTGCAGTGAACATGGACCCCCAAGATGGGCCTCAATCTCAGACCCTGAGATCATGACCTGAATCTAAACTAAGAATTGGACACTTAACTGAGCCACACAGTTGCCCCTGCAATAAAGCCTTTTATTTTTTATTTTTAAAAAGATTTTATTTATTCATTTGTCAGAGAGAGAGAGAACACAAGCAGGCAGAGGGTCAGGTAGAGGCAGAGAGAGAAGCAGGCTCCCTGCTGAGCAAGGAGCCTGATGCAGGACTCCATCCCAGGATCCTGGGATCATGACCTGAGCCGAAGGCAGATGCTTAACCCACTGAGCCACCCAGGCATCCCTAAAGTCTTTTAGATTTTGTTCTTCATTGTTAGTGTTTCATTATGTCCCTTTTAAGCTGTGTCCTTCTTGGTTTTTTTTTTTTTTGTGGTTTTATCTGTGATGGCAAAATTGCCTTAGGGACAATTAATTTTGTGGTGAAAATATGACAAAAATATGTACAGCAAAGATGTTCATGGCAAGACTACCTAGAACCAGAAGATGGGTGGAGTGACTACAACAGAATGCTCAGGAATGAGTGTTGAGGGTGTCTAGGAAAGTGACAGGGATGCTTTACAAAGGACATGACAATTGGCTCTCCTACCTCCTTGTCATCACTTCCTTTCCTTCTCTATTTCTTTGCTACTGTCTTGTACACCATCACCTTCTCCAGGCAGGGGATGAGGTCATGTGCATATATCCAAGGTGACATCAGAAGTCATGGGATCAGGAGGTCTGGGTGGTTCAGTGGGTTAAGCCTCTGCCTTTGGCTCAGGTCATGATCCCATGATCCTGGGATCGAGCCGTGCATTGGGATCTCTGCTCAGCAGGGAGCCTGCTTCCTCCTCTCTCTTTGCCTCTCTGCCTACTTGTGATCTCTGTCTGTTAGATAAATAAATAAATAAATAAATCTTAAAAAAAAAATCATGGGATCAATGTGCCTCAACTGACTCTCATGAAGAAGTGACTGAAACCTCAAAACCCTACAAAAGCAAGTCCCTGAACATGAGAGCCACAGACAGGTACATAAAAGGGCTGATGATATAACCTCATAACATGTGATGGGAAGGCCAATTAGCTTTGGAGTGTAAGGCCCCAGAGTGGAGGCAGGAATGCATGGTGGGCAAGAACTCAGACATCAAAGTCAGATAAACTTAAATTCTAATCTGAGCTCCTCCACTTATGCTCTGTGTGAATAAGGGAGACAAGCTTGGTGATTTCTCTGAGTCTTGGTTTCCTCATCTGTACAATGGAAATAATAATTTTATTAGTTTCCTATTGCTTTATAGCACATAGCCAGCCCTCCCCCAAGTTTAGCAGCTGAAAACCATTTACATTTATTATCTCACAGTTTTCATGGAAGGGTTTTTGTTTTTTTAATCTGGAAGTAAAAAATTTGAAGTTTACATTATTGCAAAATAAATAGAACTATGACTTCTCTTTCACAATTGCTGTAGCTCCTTTATGTACTTTTGGCAGTTCTAGCAGGTTACTGACAGTTACAAGATTTTCTCTCCTTCTGGAAAATTGGGGGAAGGAGTCATGTGATACCTTCCCGCTCTGAATGTTCTGCTCATTAAAGATGAGGAAACCATCACTCAGAATGGTTAGGTGATTGGCTCAAGATCACAAAGAGGTAGAACCGGGATTTGAAGCCAGTTCTGTGGTTCCAAGCACATGCATAGTCTTTATATTACATTCATTCATTCGTTTATTCAGGAAACATTGTTTAATCTCGGCTATGTGCCAGTCTCTGTGCCAGGCACCGGGAATAGAGAGAGGCACAAATTTTTATTCCTGCTCTAAAATACTCTTAATGCTCCTCTTTCCCCCTACTCCCACTGGATTACAACTTTTCCAGAGTCCTTAGTTTTTCAACATTGTTCCTTCCCCGTGTCTATTACATGGTTTTGAATTTGAAGGGGGTTGTATTTAAGGAGGGGCTCTATAAGTCATTGGTTGGGGTGGAAATGTGGCAGGAAATGGCTTTAAGGTCTCAAGAGAGAAGGATCCGAGGGGATACAGATTTGGATGGAAGGTGGTTAGAGGCCCCGGAGAAAAGCAAAGCATGAGATCTACAGATGAAAGCAGCTGCTTGACTTTTAAGAGCAGGCCCTCTCTATGCCTTGACAGTGCCAGACCTCTCCCCAATCCCCTCTTGCTTCCATGGTCCTCGAGGAGTTAAACCCAAGCTACTGCCTTCCTGCCCAGTGAGCCAGGTGATGGGATTGCAGTTAATGGCAATTCGAACAAGTTTGGTCAACTAGAAATACATAAGGAGATTGAAACATGAAAATGCCCTCAAAATTTATACAATTGATATATTGTAGCTCAGCCAGCTGTTAACTCCATTGTATGAAAGATGGCAGAAATAATTTGTAACCAGCCTCACATTTATTTACTGAACCTTTGCAAAGGAGGACATGAAGGAGTCAGTCATGTCACCAGGAATTTCTCCACTCCCTCAACCCCCCATCAGAGTCCCCCAAGAGCAGTCCTTCAGCCAGGCACGAACTGCAGTTCAGTGGGACATTTGTGTGCTGGTTACTCGGCTAGGTACTGGGCATGTGGTGGTGAACAACAAGGGAATGGATCCTGCCCTTTGGAGCTCACTAACTAACTAGAGAGAGACTGTAACAGAGGAATATATGAGTAATTAAAGTCAGGCAGTGAGAAGTCCTTTGGAGAATAGAAGGCAGGGTAATGGGGTAGAAAGAGATGGGAGTTGGTGAGGGGGGAGACTAGGAGAGCTTCCAGACACTGGGGCCGAAATAATTCTTAAGATTGTGTAAGTGCAATCTTCACCTGGCTCACTGCTTTATATCTTCCTGCTCCATTTACTAGCTATGTATTTTTGGAAAAGTGATTTTACCTCTCTGAGTTTCAGAGGACTCATCTGTAAAGTGGGAATAATATGGGCGCCTGGGTGGCTCAGTGGGTTAAGCCTTTGCCTTCGGCTCAGGTCATGATCTCAGAGTCCTGAGATCGAGTCCTGCATCAGGCTCTCTGCCCGGCAGGGAGCCTGCTTCCTCCTCTCTCTCTGCCTGCCTCTCTGCCTACTTGTGATCTCTGTCTGTCAAATAAATAAATCTTAAAAAAAAAAGTTAAGGTGGGAATAATAATATCTGTCATGGGATTATTTGAGATAAAATGTATCAAATCTCATTGTTCACTGTTCTCTCTATATAAATTGTTAAGACTGCAATTACAATGGGAGGTCAATCATACATTCACCAAATATTTATCATGTGGCTTCTGTGTGCATTAAGGGGCACTCCACTCCTGATCTGCTATTTTGTCCGAAGCATTGGAAGACTTTGGCTTAGTTCAGACTGTACTGGAATATTTAAACAAGACTACCAGAGTATTGGGGATGACAACGGGGAAATAAACATGGTATAATTTGAAGGTTGTGTATAAATGAACTTGTTCATATGTCTGTGTCTGTGTGTATGCATGCATATTTGTGTGTGTACGGGGGTGTCTTAGAGGATCATGCTTCATCTCGGGGGCAAGGTGACTTTGTCCCATTTAGAGTCTGTAATATTTCTAAACCTCTTATACCCCATCACCCCATGGCAAGGAACAGCACTGAGGCTGCCATTCCCATTTGGCTGATGATGTTGTTTTCTTCGGATCTCTGGTTTAGAGAAACCAGCACCACATGGCACGGAGTTCCTGCTCATCCTCCATTCCATATCCCCCACACAGCACCCTATATGTCCTCCCCCTTCTGCCTTGACTTCTCAGGCCTCCAAAACCCCATAAGTTCTCTCTCCTCTCTTCTGGGGACAAGGGAGGACCAGGCCTGACAGGGGGTTGGTGTGGCTCTTCATGCCCTGACCAACCTGACTTCTGGCTTCAGTCCCAGGTGCATGGTCCTCAGCATGGGGCCACAGAAAGAGCTTTGCAGTCACAAGCTGGGTATGACCAGGCAGGGCATGTAAGCTCTCTGAGCTTCATTTTCACATCTGTATATGAAATATGTTCATCACTTCCCCCAACCAGTAGAGTGATCATTAGTACTAAAGGGATGATGTATATGAAACCCCTGCACAGGGCCTGGCCTCTAGGAGCTGTGCAGGGAATATTCATTCCCTTCTCTCCAAATGCTTCCACTACTCCCATCCAGAGGGGCTTCTTGTTCTGACTGGTTCCTCCAGGACAGCATCTGAGTACCAACTTTGGTCCAGGAAAGTGGGGCCCTGGCTCTTCTGTCGAGTTCCTGCCAGATTCCTCCTTCCTGGGGGCAGGACCATCCTGTCTCCTGTGCACCTGCAACTGACAGGAGCCATGAATATACTCAGTCAAGGCCTCCTTGTCCCATAATGCTCTGACACTTCCATATCGCTCTGGAGTGTTGCTTCTGCCCAGGGACATTTGTCACACCACCCTTACCCATAGGCCCCCCTGGAAAGTAGGAATCCTGGCCACATAGCTGACTCCTCTCTGTTCTTGTTCGTTCGCTCTTTCTTTCTTTCTTTCTTCTTTTTTTTAAACAAAGGTTCAGTAGACGAATGTGAGGTTGGTTGCAAATTATTTCCACCACCTCCACTCTGGTTGTTCTGCCTATCCTACCTGCTGGGCCTCCATTGCTAACACCTATAGAGGAGCCAGACATTGGCCCCGACACCTTACACCAGCTCACTCCATTCCCAGCCACTGCTGGTCCACCACCATAGTATTCCAATGTCTTGGGACAGTGTCTTGGGGCAAAAACTTCCAATGCCTTGGGACAAAAACTGCTGGCCTGCCACCACAGGATTCCAATGTCTTGGGAAAAAATCCATTCACATGTCTTCTGTTCTCTGGAGCTACACATGGTTAAGTGCTATCCTTTGTACCTGTGACAGCTTTTAGAGCAGTGGTTCTCAAATTTGGCTGTGTGTTATAACTACCTGGGCAGATTTTAAAAACTACTAATGCCTGAATCCACTTCAGACTAACTGAATCAGAATTTCTGGGAAGGAGGTATGTGCATTGGCATTTTCTAAATGTTTCTCCATATGATTCTAAGAAGTAGCCAGTGCTGAGAATCACTGCCCCCCACCCCAATCCACATCTCCCAGGAGATACTTGCAACTCTCATAGGATTCAGTTTTCAGACCTCTCCTTATTCTAGCCACTTCACTACTCTGTCACTAGTCAATGTCACTTGGGAAACATGACTTCATATACTGACAGTCTAGGGCAAGACCAAACCTCCTTTGATCATGATATTATATCTCTATTAATATGATCCTAAGTCAAATACATTCTTTCTGTCTATATCCTCCTACATGGTTTATTTAAGCTCACCCAGTCTCTTCCCTTTAGCAGCTCTTCCACTTCTCTACTCTGTTTCTACTATCGTAATTCCTGTCCAAGAAGAGTAAAAAGTTAATGCCACAAATACATTTGATTAATTCTAGGAAAATCTGCCAGGACTTGATGCAACCTTCTGTAGGGTTCAGAGTGATTATTAGCTCCTCTGTTTCAACAGGTCCATCCTGAGGTTAGCTCCATCCATTGCTTCTGATTTGAGATGCACATAACAGGTATCTAACTCCCATATATTCGATACCTGCTCTTAAACTTAAATAACAGATTCCATTAAAAGAGCATTAGCATGGCAGTCCCGTAATTAATCTTCTCCGGAGAACTAATAGTTCAGAAGGCACGCAGTGGAGCAAGGGCATCATACATCACTAAGCTCATTTATCCTAATTGATTTATCTAAGAATCGCTGGGGCAGCCAACCTTGTGCCCGATGACCCGTGGTGGGGGCCCCACGGGTGCCTGGAGTTGGGGGGAAAAGAGCAGTGTGCGTGGAACTAGGGCTGGCAGGGGCTGGCTTCATCCTGATCACAAGGCAGCAAAACAACATAATGGGCCAGCCTCAGAGGCAGGCTGGCCCGGGAAGCTTTTAGAGTCTCTCAGCAGCCCTTGTAGTGCACCCAGATTACACATGGAGCTATTTCACATCATTAAAGCCCCCAATTTGGTCCCTGAGTGCTGCCCGCTCTCTGCATCAGGCTGGGCTTCAAAGTAACTACTTTGCCAAAGCAGGTGTAGCCACTGCGGCAGGCTGACCCTGGGGCACAGGGACACACTGGCTGGATGTTTGTTTGTTTGTTTGCTCGCTGGCCTCCCAGCCCTGGAGCTGGGAATGATGTGATGGGGACTTGTATCTGCTCAGCCTGCCTGGTTAAGTTCCTGCTGCTATTGGTGCAGGAGGCTACAGAGTGGGGATCGCTGGGCACCAGAGGCCACTGAGGTAATGATCTCCCTGCCCTCCTCATCCCCTTCAACCCCAACCCCATAATTCCTCAGGCTGGTCAACAGCAGGTGGGCATTGGGAATGATCTCTTAGTATAGAGCAAGTCTGGGTTCCGTGTAATCTTTGACCTATTTTCCTTAAGAAGCAGGAAATAGGGAGACAACAAGGCAGAATGGAGCCTAAAGAGACAGACCCTTGTGCCAGGTGACACCATCTCTGGTCTCTTGGAGCTCTTCTGCTTAGTGCTCTGTGCCAGTACTGACCCTTTCCCACATTCATCTGGTTTTCTTTCATAACCTTCCATGTGGAGCCCTTCCTGATGTCGAACCCAGAGGGTGTATTTAATTATCCTTAAGGGTGTATTTAATTCTCCTTCTGTATCCACTCCCCAGCTACCATCTGCATTCTCCTTCCCTTGCATCTGGGCTCCAGCCCATCCTGAACTCTATTCTTCTAGACTCCATCTTTCCCGGCTTCTCCCTTTACAGGCACAAGCTGGGTGAGCCCCCAGACTGCAACCCCCCTGGCCAGCCCCTGTGTTATTGCCTTGGTTTATGTGCCACCTTCTGCATTGATTTCCTGGTTGTGTCTCCCAGGTCCTAGCTGGAAACAGAGTCCTGCCCTGCATACCAGCCCATCTGTCTGGAGTGCAAATCACCCAGTCCCCATTCAGATTTTGCTAGCTTTGTCCTCTCCTCGGGGCTGGTATCCTCTCCTCCTGTTCTCTGTATCTCTGGCCAAACCTGACAGGCCGCAAGGAGTCATGATGTTGCTATCCTATGACCCAAGTACCATTTTTGTATCATGCCCACTAGATATGACAGATCCTTGTACATGTGACCAAGGTCACACCCTTGAAACCTGAAAATTCTGGATCCTATTTTGGCACACTTTGCCCACTTTCCCTGCTATAGTCCTAGCTTGCATGAAGGCTGCAGAATGAGGGACAACTGTGGACTCAGTGGCTCATGCCTGTGTGACCTTGGGCAATTCCCTTTCTTTAAGCTTCAGTTTCTTTATCTGTGAGATGAGAAGGTTGGAAATAATGATTCCCAGGGGTTCTTTTACCTTTGAAATAAAATGGAAAACAAGAGACCTTGAAGACAAGGAGGGATCAATATGGTGGTCAAATCAAGCTGGTTCTACTCTCCCCTCTGCCTGGGGCTTCCACATAATGCATAACTTGGCAGTGGATTTACAGAAGACTCAGCACAAGGGCCCTGGGCTCTCACCTTTGGAAAATGGTGCAATTTAATGGTAATGCAATTACAGATGTGCTGAGATTGAAACAGCCCATCTTATCTCAAACTCATCTTCCCCACCAAGTATCAGGGCAGGTGCTGATCCCTAATAGCTGCTGAAATGAATTCACCAGGCAGCTGGGGGCTCCTAGAGAGGATATCTGTGTGCAGAGAAAGAGAGAATGGGAGGGTGAAGAGAAATGGGAAGAGGGAGGAAGGGAGCAGGGAGAGAGTGAAAGAAAGGGAGAGGGAGAGAAACAACACACAAAGAAATGGGGTGAGATAGAAGGAGGGATGGAGGGGAATGGCAAGAAAAGAGGGGGAGAGAGGTGGGCAAAGAGAGAGAAAGAGACAAATCAGGGAGAGAAGGGGGATCTTGGAAGAGTGAGGGAGGGAAACAGAGAGGAACAAGAAAGTGGTGAGAGAGGAAAAGAGGGAAAAAGAGAAAGTGTAATGGAGAGAGACGAGATAGAAAGACTGGGAAGACCATGAAAGAGACAGAAGATGGAGGGCAAAAGGGGGAATAGAGAGATGGAGTAGGCTGGGATTTCTGAGGACAGAGTGGGAAAGAGAAGAGAAGAGAGGGAGAATGGAGGGAGGGAAAGAGGGGTTGAAAGTGTCAAGGAGGAAGGAGGCGTAGAGAAGGAGGAGGCAGGGCAAGGACAGGGACATAGGCAGGAAGGGGAAGGAGCAAAGTGGGGGAGATAACGATGAGACAGAAAGAGAAATTGAGGGAGAGGAAGCTTGAGTAAAGGGAATAGAGATGGGTCTGTATTTCTAAAACATAAAGCTTCTCAGATCCACCAGAGGCTCTGTGTCATCTTAAGGAAGAGTTCAAACAAGAAAGGAAAGAAAAGGAAAGAAAAATCATGAAATAACTAGTAGGAACGAGCTCCTCAGGACGAAGGCAGCCACCAGAGAGAGTGAGCACAAGAGAAGGCACTAGAGGATTGGATCCAGAATTAGAGAGAGGATTGGGAGCTCTGGAAAGGAGGAAAATGTAATGATCCAAGACCCTAGAATAGGCACAGCTCCCCAGACAATCAGCCAGTCCCTCTAGCCAGTATTCATTTCCACTCACTGGCAATTCTGGGACAGCTTGGGTTCAGCACCACGGACAGCACCAAGACTCCCTCGGTGGGGCGGGGGCGGTGGCGGGGCGGGGGGGGGGTTGCAAGCTCCACAGACCAGGGTAGCAGCAGACCGAAGCCCCCTCCCACGTTGGCCCCTGGCTTCTCCCGAAAATGGCTCTTTGGGGGCGGTTGGAATGCAGGCCTGTGAGCTGCTGAATAGATCAATTATTTTTCAGAACATGGATTTGATCTCGATGTTACTTCACTGGATCACTGAGTGGAAAGGGCTCGCAGAGAAAATGGCATTTTTTATAACCCTGGCAAAATGCTCCCGCGCTGATGAGATGAGCCACCCAGCGAGCGCGCGCGCGCACATATGATACATAACTAACCAGAAGCATAATCTTCTAAATTGAAAGCCATAATGTTTGCTGTTGGAGCTAAATATTAACAGGGCGTTGTCTCCCAATGACCCTCGGGAGGCAGCTGGCTTAGCGGGAGGCTGTCGTCATATTCAAGCAACTTGATTAAATTCCTTTCTGCCATCAGAATTAAGAAATGAATAGTTTTATGAGAGTCATACCACAAAGGACAGGGAAATGAAATGCTTGGGAAAGAGGGTGGGGCCGGGTGCCTGCCAGTACCTGCCTTCTGCTTCTTGAGGAGAGGCCTCCCGCTTCCTGGGGCAAGCTAAGGACTGCAGGCAGGCGGACTGATTGCTGGGTGTGATAACCGCCCTCTTCTCCCTGCTGACCTGGCTTTGCAGCTTCCTTTTCCCCTGTTCATCTGAGAGCAATATGGATACGATCTTCCTCTGGAGGCCTTTCGATTATTCATACTAGAGGCAGGAAAATGTAGAGGCTTCAGTCATGACCTCTGGAGCTATACCACCAGGGTTCAAATCCCAGCTCTTCCCCTCACTGACTGTGCAATCTCAGACACGTTATGTAACCTCTCTGTGTTGAATTTTTTAGGTATAAAATGAATTTATTGGGGCGCCTGGGTGGCTCAATCTGTTGATTGTCTGACCTTAATTTTGGCTCAGGGTATGATCTCAGGGTCATGGGATCGAGCCCCACAACTGGCTCCAAGCTCAGCGTGGAGTCTGCTTGTCCATCCCCCTCTGCTCCTCCCCACTCTCTCAAATAAGTGAATAAATAAAATTTTAAAAATGAATTTGTTGTATAACCTACCCTTCAGAGTTGTAAGGATTTAATGAGTACTAAGATGCTTAGAACAAGGCTCAGTACATAGTAAGTACTGTATAAGCATTTGCTCTTGTTATTACAGGATTTAGATTATTGAACTGTATAAAATTGGTGTTTCATAGATAAAATATCCAATATTGACAACTAAATATAAAGTTTGTACAGCAAGATTTTTCTTCTGGGTCCACTTGTTTTTGCCCCAGGACCCAGACACAGGCTTAGCAACATTGCAAAGGTCTGTTACTTGAAGACATACTATCAAGGTGCTATTTTTGTGTTCAAAAAAGGTACTTTTTTATTAGAAAAATACAAGTTAACCTTAGTCTCAGAAAGTTTAACCTGCGTTTGTTCTGAAAGGAGGAAGGCAAGGGAATTACTGTTTAGTGGCCACCTTACTACTCTTCATGCACTGTGTGGCTGTATTGCGTGTATTAACTTTGTTTAATTGTCCCAATAATACTGTGTGGACAGGTGAAGAAACTGAGGTGCAGGGAAGTTGAAGGCTTTGTTGAAAACCACATGGCTAAGGCAGTGGAACAAGAAATCAAACCCCCTGCATCATTCTGGAGAAAGAGAGTGAGGCGGAATTCACGTTTGATGAAACCTGGCTGACCTTCTCCATCCTTTTCTCTGGATTTATCTTCCTACCTTCCTCCCAGAAGACTCCTTGTGTCTGTGTCTCCAACTTGGGCCTCTTTCTTTTCCCTTTTGTGAAGTGATAAATCTATAAGATCATGTGGAGAGCCCTTCTGCCTACCTGGGAAGCCCACTCTGCCCTTTAATAACCTGGTTTTAGGAAGAGCCATGTTGGAATGGGTGGTCCAAAACTTCTCGGAGAGCTGCTCCTGAAAATAAAATCCTTTCCATAGTAAACAGTCCAGGAAAAAAAAAAAAAGTGGGAGGGAGTAGGAATTAACAGAAATGGAATAAGTGGGCTGGTGAGAGGAGGACTTGGAAAAATCCCCTGAAACATCATTTGTATTGAAAAAGAAATAGTCATGGGAGAACGGGAGGGAGGTAATTTAGGAAATCCCATTTCCCCCTTTTACTCTGAGTCCAGTTTTTAGTTCCAGAGAGAAGCAGGTGGAGAGCATTGTGTTCTGACTGTGCACAGTCTGACCTGGGGAGCTACCTCTAGTGGTTCTTAGGAGGGTTACGGAGAAGGACGAGTGCCCTAGACAAGCTTGGGGTGGGCATGGAGCCAGTGGGAGGGGCTGGCTTCCAACTTAGAAGGGAGTTGAGCCCCACGTGTGGCTCCCAGCAGGCGCTCAGCCTCGGAAGGCCTAGCCCTAGGAAGGGCTGTAGGGGCAACTGGGGACTCAGATGTGGGAGGAGGAAGAAGAGGTGATGTCATTCATGCACTCACGCCATTTGTGCTCACCCCAACTCTGTGTGATCAGTACTGTTATCTCCATTTCCCAAGATAACTCTTCATAAATAGCAAAAGTAGCAGTGGGGGTAGTCCTGGTGGCAGCAGAAATAGCCATTGTGACTACTTATGATGCCCCGAGACGCTTCTGTAAGCATTTGCAGACTTGAGCGGACATGACCATAGGCTCATGTCCCCTTCCCTTCCCATACCATAGAGGTGTCATTGGGAAGTGCTCCCCAGCCAGAGACTGTTTCTGTTTCTAATCCTTCTTACACCCAGAGGGGACCCATGAATTCATCTCATGAATGGAATGGGAGGGGAGATCATGCATATTTAATCTGGTCCAACGTCAATGGGAATTAGCTCTATCTTCTCCAACCTCTCTTTCCTGTTGATTGGCTGGATGCACAGGGCTCATTGCTTCTAAGCAAGGGAAACCTACTACACAGAAGTAGCCTGGGCCCCAAATCATCATGTGAAGGGAAGCCATAAACTAAACAGAAACAATCTTATTCAGCTATTATAGAAATGAAAAATACACTTCTCTTGTGATAAGCTACTGAAATAGCAGGGTGTATTTGTTACTTTAACACACATATGTAGAATTATCTCATTTAATCTTCAAAACAGCCTGTAGAGGGCAGGTATCAAGGACCCATCATAAAGGTAAAGAAATCTAAACTCAGAGGTGAAGTGCTTTGTTCAAGGCTACACAGTTACTAAGTGATTCAACCGGGATTTGAACCTAGATCTCCCCGACTCCAGGTTCAGAGAGTAGAGTTCCTTTACTGTGACCTTAAAGTGAGGGGAAAGCACAGAACAGATCGTGGGACTTCTGGGGTGCAACTGGTAAGAAGGCCTTCCCTGGCCCCAGAATCAGAACCAGTCCTGAGCATGGATTTCAGAATGACTTTAGGACTAACGAATCAGAAAGAGAACTCTGCAGAGAACACATACTGGGCTTAGGTCCAGGAAAAGGAAAGGCAGGGAAAGGCCATAAGAATGGCATTTTGGGGGACCTTGAACCTGAGCGTCCTGCCCTGGGTAAGGGGGCCTCCATGAGGCTAAAGCGGGAACTTGCTTCCAAGAGCATGAGTGTGATTTTTCCCCTCCAGGGTCCTTCCTCTGAGACATGGAAGACAAGACAAGAAAGGCAATCCTAATCATTCTAATAGCAGAGGTAATGGTAGAAGTAGTAGGAAATGGTACTTACGCAGAATTTCCTACATGCTGGGGACTCTTCCAAGCTTTACATACATAAATTTAGTCCTGAAAGCAGCCTTATGAGGTAGGTGTTGAACGATCTCTTTTACAGAGGAGGAAACTGAAACACAGTTTGTCATACAGCTATTAGGAGAAGGAGCTGGGAGGTGAACCCAGGCACATACTCTGCAATCCACGCTCTTCACCTTCGAGGAAGCGTGGAGCTGATTCCTGGTTCCCGACTGGGCCAGCGGTGTTGGAGATCGGAGTCCAGGTCTGGCTTCTGGCAGAGCACCTTATAAGACCAATGAGAGGATGGAGATCACCTGTGCCTGACTTGGACGAGGCTGACCTTGGTGCCTGTATAGATTTGCATGTAAGCCTTCCAAGCTCTTGCTTAGTTTTCTTGGGTGATTGTCCCTGAATTTCTGGCTGAATTTATGTGGGGTCTTCACGGGGGCAAAGTCAGTTGTTACTTTTCTTCCCCACCAGGAATATAGGTAGGCCTTTTAATTCCTCACCTGGGAATTCTTCACTTTGTGGCAAAATCTCAGCCTCCAAGATGACTTAGCCCAGCTCCTTGCCCACCTCTGGAAGTGGCCTCACTCTTCACCGGTGTGCTCTGGGAATGCAAAATCACTTTAATATTGGCTAGAGACAAGCGTAATTAGGAAGGTAAATCTGCTGGAAAAAAAAATCACATTATGCAAATGTGATTAGCAGTGACTTTTGGATTCTTTGTTTTCTGAGAGTTTGTCTTCCTTGGCACAAATGTGGGCAGTTGGCTGGTGTGTTCACTGGGAGGACTCTTAACAGGTGCTCAGGAAATGGGAGCTTGTGAACACAGAAGTGGGGAGAGGGGACTGCAGGCCTGGGCAATTGGAAGGGGAATCCCCTGTCAATTACCCTTGGGGGTGTCTGTGGGTTTCCGGTCAGAGCCAATTCCTGTGGAGGAGCCCTAGGGAGCAGCCCTCACTGCTGATAAGGCTCCCCAGGAGGGAAAGGGCTCTTTGTTCCAGGCTAGAGCTGAACACACAGCAGAATGAGCTGGAGGTGTGGTCCCAGGATGGCTGGTTCCTAGTGGGGCTCCCCTATTAAGGGTCTGGTGAGACCACCATGGTTTGACGGTGTGACCTTGGCTGTGCCTATGTGAACCACCAAGAGGTAGTCAAAGTCTGGCGTGGCTTCATGCCTGCTGGGGCCGTGTGTATTAATTTGCAGCAAGGATGTTTCTTCCCAGGATTGGAACACACAACGGGTTCTGCCAGATTCAGGCGTTCTCTGGAAACCGCTGTGGATGGATGTCACACTCTGTCGTTTAGAGCTTCTTTTATAAAGGTGATAATGTTGGGGACACCGGGGTGGCTCAGTTGGTTCGGCATCTGCCTTCTGCTCAGGTCATGATCCCAGGTCCTGGGATGAGTCCCCCATCAGGCCTCTTGCTCCGTGAGGAGCCTGCTTCTCCCTCTGCCTGCTCATGCTCTCTCTCCCTCTCTCTCTGACAAATAAATAAAAATCTTAAAATAAATAAAGATGATAATGTTAAAAAAAAGAGGCATCTGCTTAACTTATTAAATACCAGGTACTGTGCCCACCTCATTTAATTTTTCTAACAATTATATTAGGTGGGCGCCCTTATAATCATCTCTTGATTTAGATTAAGAAACAATAGGAGATGATGGATGTTAACTCAGTTTAACTGTGGTCATCAGGTAACAGTACATGTTACATCGTTTTGCTGCATGCTTTCTCCAAGGCTATGGGTTAGTTACATCTCAGTACAACTTGGGGGAAGTCACTGAAAACCAAGAAGAGGAAACCAAAGCACAGAATGTTTAAGCAGTTTTCTCCAGGTACCCTCCGTCAGGAGCAGAGGCAGGATTTGAACTCAGGCTTAGCCTCATTCTGAAGGCTACACTGCCTACCACGAGGCCGGTCTTTCCTGCGGGGCATCACGTGAGAATGAGGCTTAAGGAACGCTCCCCTGCTCTCATATTCCTGTCTCGCCTATGCACACCCCTGACCATGCCCAGATGACCCCAGTGAGACTTCCGGAAGTTTCTGGAAGCTGGCAGTCCCTGCTCTACCTGGGAGGGTGACTCTGTCTCACTCCTGATCATAGTCTGCCTTCTCAGGCTGCTGGACATTTGGGTCTGGAGTGGATTAGGTTTTTATCGGTTCCCTTATAACTTGCCCTCTAGCCCGGCCCCTCTCTAGACTTCTGGGAACCCACCATCTCTTTATGTACCCCCATTTCTCTCCTGGCCCCTTGGAGCTCCTCACCAGGGGTTCCTCAGTGTGGCTCCCTCCCCCACCTCTGGAGGGACCTCAAAGCCTCAGGGATGTTCTCTGAAGACTGACCCCTGCCCCAGATGTGTTTCTGCGGGTGGGTCTTGGAGAGGCCAGCACCATGTCTCAGGGACAAGGCTTGGCCTGGGTGTGGAAAATTGCTGGCCCAGCCCAGCCCAGGGTCCCAAGTTCTGTGCAGTCTCTCCCAGGCCTCTCTGGCCAGTAAGCCAGGCACACACAGGCCCTTCTCAGACCTTCATTTCCAGCAACCACTGGGTCAAGCCTCTCCCTGGGGCTCTTTGGGCCTCTCAGACATGACATGTCCAGAGTTGGCCTCCTCTTGTCCACAGACCTGGTGTTTGACAGCACTCCAAATTCAGGGATGGCATCCGTGACCCCTTTCTGTCCCTCACTGGCCACATTGAATGGATGCCAAATCTCTCCCAGGCATGCTGATTCTTCCTTCCTCCATCCATGCTGCTTTGGATTCGCTCACCACTTCTCTCCTGCATTCTTGCAAAGACCCCCAAGGTCGGCACTTGGCGCCAGTCTTATCCCGGTTCACTCTGGCACTGCAGCCACAGTTGTCTTCTAACGCAATCCATCCGTGGCTCTCTGTTGCCTATGAGAGACAGCATGCAAGTCCTGCCATGCCTGGCCTCTCCCTTTCCAGCCCCTGGTTCCTCATGGCATGCTCCAGACCAATCTGCTTTTCCTTATTACAGACCCCTGTGTCTGCAATGCCTTCCCTTCTTCCCCCAGGGACAATAGTCTGCATCCCATGCTGCCGTGTGAACGCTGGTGGCTCCCAAAGCCAGGGCATACCTTCCTCTCCACATTTCTGCAGCACTCTGTTCGCTTCCCTATTACAGCCTGGATTACAACCAGTTATTGCTTTGTACACCTGCCTCCCAATTGGCTGACAGCCCCCGGAGGGCAGGAACACAGGCTTATTTATTGCTGAATCCCCAGCCCAGCAGAGGGCCCAGCACATAGTAGGTGCTCAATTAGTGTCGGTTGAATTGAATTTCCTCAGAACTCATGGAATTGATTCAATTTGGAAACAACATTGCATCTGTAGAATTGATTCTTGCCTCCCCCAAGGGCCTGTGATGATACAATTCACCTCCTCATTGGCTTCTCTTTTTTAAAAGTCTTTTTCCAGGAAACAAAACTCCCATTTCTGGACAGAACTGAGCTTATAGACTGTGTGGGAGGGGCAGGAAGCCTTGAAGTGGAGTGGACCTTGCTTTTCCCAGGGAAAGGTGTTTGGCTGCCAAGGTACCCCATCGTGTCATGGAGATGAAAAGGTGGAAGATGCTATATTACTCTCCACAGTTGAGCCAGAGGCTAAAAGTAGCCTTCCTTCCTCCTGGCTGACAAATAGGGGGAATAAATTACCCAGGCACTAAAAGTTGCATTAGGCAAATAAACATTTCGACAAGAATTATATGTGACATTCAAGAGAAAGCAAATAAACCCTAAGTTATGGGGACCTGTCAAAGCTCTAGGAAAATTAAGTAACTAAAAATCGTTAGAAGCTCTTAAACCTTCCCTGCTCCTGCTCCCGCTGTAGGGGCTCAGAGCGACACCACGTGTCACCTGTTGTGTGTCTCCTGAGACATTCCCAGGTTCCTGGGACCTCAGATCTGGAGCAACCTCAGAAAGCCTCCAGACCAATGTTTTTAAACACTGTTCCATGGGACCATAGGGTCCTGCTGGAGCCCCAGCAGACAGGGCTCCCATGCCCTCCACCTAGGGAAGCTTCTCTTCAATCTGGATGCTATGAAAGAGGGATTCCAGGAAGCTCTCTTCTGGTAGAGGGTTCTGGTTCTGTGTGATTTGAAAACCACTGTATGTGTGAGCAAATATACACCTGATAACGAAATCTGTCAGAGCACTTCAGTAAATCATTCTTCAGCCTCTTTTGAGCACCCTCCAATGACAGTGGAACTCATTCCAAGACTTTTAGTCAGACCCAGGTCTACCTCCCTCTGCACAGGATTCCCAGCCCAGGACTCTGGTGTCAGAGGCTCAAGTTCGAATCCAGGCTCTGACACTTACTCACTATTGAATGCTGGGCAGCTACTGAAGTTCCCCGTGTCTCAATTTCCCTATCTATAAAAAGGAGATAGTGCGTATTGTTTTCCTATGGCTGCTGTAACACGTAACCATCAACCCTGAGGCTTAAAACAACACAAATTTGTTATTGTACAGTTTTGGAGGTCAGAGGTTGAGACTGGGTCTTAAAGAGTTAAATCAAGAGGTCTCAGGCCACATTCCCTCTGGAGGCTCCAGGGAGAACTCTTGCCTTTCTAGAGGCCACCTGTATTCCTTGGCTCATGGCCCCTTCCTCCGTCTTCACAACACATCACTCGAATATTGGTCTTCTGTGACCTTGTCCTCTTCTCTGACTCAGACCCTCCTGCCTCCCTCTTATAAGACCCTTCCAGATAAGCAAGATAACCTCCTCCACTCAGGATCTGTAACCTAATCACACCAGCAAAGTCTCTTGTGCCATGAAGGTGACAGATGTGCAGGTCCCAGGGGTGAGGATGTGGATCTCATTGGGGGCTATTGTTCTGCCCACCTCAGAGGACCATGGTGAAGGTTCAGTGAGGAAGCTCACTTCACAAGCACTTTGCATGGAGCCCAGCACACAGATGGAGCTCAACAGATGTAAGTTAAATATTCATTCTGTAGGTGACTCACCTCCTCCTCCACGCTCTCCTGCAGTTTGAGGACAGAATGTACCAGACCTTGGAATTTAGATAATGGGGGTCTTGTAGGGACTGCTCATGAGTTTGGACTTAGACCTGTGGCTGTAGGCAGCCCTGGAAGCTTTGAAGGCCAGGGAGGGTCATGACAGATACATTGTTTAGGATGAACTTGTTGACCACAGTGTGGCTTGTAGGAGACTGAAGAAGGTGCCAGCGGGATGGGATGGAGGCTGCACCTTGGTCCAAGTGAGATGAGCAGGACTGGACCTGGGCTGGGGAGCAGTGTTTCAACTCAAGAACCATTTCAGAGGTGGAGGTGGGAGGGCTTGATTGGTTGGGGGCGTGGGGTAGGGAAGAATCTAGGATGACTCCTAGCTTTTGACTTCAGTTGCTGGGGACGTTAGCATCATTGACTGAAGATGGGGAGCAGGGAGGAGGAGCAGATTCCAGGGGGTGGGGAATCGTGAGCTCAGCTCAGGGCCTGTTGTGTTAGAAATGCCAGTGCCAGGGCAGGAACATTCGAGGGAGTCAGATAGATGGGTCTGCCCCTTGGGGGAGAAAATGGGGCCAGGGACAGCTTCTGAGAGCTGAGGTGGGACCTGAAAACCTGCTGGTGGGTCAGAGCCCCACAGTGGGAAGGGGAGGGATGGAGGATGGCCATCGGGAATCCGAGGTGTTCATGGGACTGAAGAAGAGTGGTCAACGACAGAGGAGCCATAGCCATGATGGGGGAGGCCCAAGAATGCAGCCCTCACACTCATCCACAAGCAGCTGGACCTGCCAGAGGACTCTCATCCATGTCTGTACAACTGGAGCCACACTTGGGTGGCATGAAACATCCCTCCCATTTTTGAGGAACTTGCAGGTATAACCAATAGCATCAAATCGTTGGGTTTAATCTGTAGAACCAACCTGCTCTAGAGGGATTTACCTCTTCTCTTTTAAGATGAAGATGTCGAGGCTCCACAAGGTCCATAGCAAGTAGAGGTCTGAGCAAGGGTTTGAATCTACGTCTCCTGACTGCCACAGGTTCTAAACCTTCGTGCAGACCCCATGCATGTGGACATTCCAGGCTGCCCAGTGACAGGCCTTCTTCAGCTATGCTTTGAGTGAGGCTGAGACTTGGCTTTGTGCTCAGACTAAAGACCCAGGCCCTGGTGTGGAGCATCCCTTGGGAATTCCAGTAACAGGTGGGAAGCCCCAGGGGGCCCCAGGTGTCTTGAGAGCCTGGAGACTTACAGAGATGGGGAAAGAACTTCAGACCCAAGATCCTTTCTTTTCTCAGAGGAAAGGAAGGTCCCACACTCCGCAGTCTCAGGCATCTCATCGATGTCCCACCCATGAGGAGCTGACAGTGGAAACTGTCTTTGGAACCTCAAGGTGGGATCTCAGGGCAAGGGTCCTAAACAGGGCTGGCCTCCAACCTTCCAGAATGTCATAGTCATTTATAGTAATAGGGCTTCTAATATGTGCCAGGCTCTATTCCGAGTGCTTAACATAAAGTAACTCAGTGAATCTTGGAACACTGAAAAAATAAAACAGAATTTAAAAAAATTAAAAAAATAATACATGTTATTAAAATATAAAACCTTAAAATGTCAAAAAAAGAAAAGAAAAGAACAGAACAGAAAAAGTAACTCATTGACTCCTCACAATGGCCCTGGGAAGTAGGTACTACTGATATTCCCCATTTTAGGTGAAGGCCCAGGTGTAATGGTCGCCGGGCCACTTCTGCTCATTCCTACGATGTTAGGGACAGAGAGGTAGGAGGCAGGACCCCCCAGCCTAGCTTCTCCTCGAAGAGGAGAAGGTTGGATCCATCTTGGTCTTTCGTTCCCAAGAGGCAATGGGAGGGGAGCAGGGAGGTCACAGGAGGAAGGGCCAGAGTTGGGCAGAGTTCCCTCCAGCAGGGATCAGGCTCTGGGACACCTTCTTCTTCTTCTTCTTCTTCCTTTTCTCCTTCTCCTCCTCCTCCTCCGTCTTCTCCTTTAAAGATTTTATTTAGGGGCCCCTGGGTGGCTCAGTGGGTTAAAGCCTCTGCCTTCAGCTCAGGTCATGATCCTCAGGGTCCTGGGATCGAGCCCTGCTTCGGGCTCTCTGTTCAGCAGGGAACCTGCTTCCCTTCCTTTCTCTCTGCCTCCCTCTCTGCCTACCTGTGATCTCTGTCTGAAATTGAAAAAAAAAAAATTATTTATTTAAAAGAGAGCAAGTAAGAGAGAGCATGAGAGGGGAGAAAGTCCGAGGGAGAAGCAGATTCCCCGCGGAGCTGGGAGCCCACGTGGGACTCGATTCTGGGACTTCCAGACCACGACCTGAGCTGAAGACAGTCCCTCAACAAACTGAACCACCCAAGCAAGCCCCCTCTGGGACACTTTCTGACCCTGAGCAGCGCCACCGCCTCCCCGCCGACCACAGCCCCCCCACAAGCCTCTCTGAGCTTTAATTTCCTCATTCACAGAACAAGACGAAGTGCTCCTTCCTCCCACGGGGGTGGTGGTGGTGGTGGTCCCCTCCCAACTCTCCTTCTCCTTTACCCCCGTCCTCTCAGCCAGCAGGGACCATTACCTGCTGGCCAGGACCTGTGCCAGGTGCTTCTCATCATTGCCCCTTTCCTCCCCTCCCTGCAGCCCTGCAAAAGAGGCATTAGGATCCCCCCCCCCCACACGGACAGAGGAAGACACTGGGGTGCAGAAAGGCAAAGTCACTTCCCTGAGGCCCCCCAGCCTGTAAGTCACAGTCAGGCCTGGACACCAGCCTGAGATGCTCCACCACACGGTCACCCAGGGATCGGGTCTGGCACCCAGCGGGCACTCGGCACACACGATTTTCCCTTCTCTTCTGCTCAATATTCCCTTGGGAAAGGCCTCCCTCCTCAGAGTCCTCCCTGCCAAAAGCCACAGGCTTTCTGTTGGAAGTTAAAGATCCCCGTAGGCCTGAAAATGGGGCAAGGGGCCCCTGCTCACCTCCTCCTCCACTCTCCTGCAGCCCCATTGGACACCCCCATCCCAGGGACCCGCCTTCTCCACCAGCATCTTTGCCAGCTCCCCCGAAATTTGGAGCCCCTCTACAGCAGGGAATCTAAATTTAGACCCCGTGCTCCGTTAACTCTGTGAATAATGCTAATTAGCATAACAATTCTTCCTGCAATTAAGTTGGGGAGGGGGTGAGGAGGTGGTGCTTGGCCCAAGAGGAAATTACACAGGGAGGCCTCCCTTATTGCTAGTTTTGGGAGGCCTCACTCAAGGTGTCTACTTGGCGTGGCTCTCTTCTTGGATGGCTGGATCCAGAAAATGCCCATTTGGGGTGGAGGGAGGGAGTGTCTGTCTCTAACCTTATTGTGATGTGTTATTGGTGCGTGTATCAGAGTGCAGCTCGGGGCCCTGCATGGCAGTGAATTAGGTTTTGTAAGCAAGCTGTCACCTGCTCTGAAGGGTGTGAAAAAATTATGAACTGCATTGTCCTGGAAACCACGAAATAGCACCTCCTCCCTGAAGTAAACACATAAGTTTGGGAAAGAAAGTTAAAATGAAGTTATATTTGGAATTTAGATTTATCCATTTCAGGAGATTTGCCAACGCTCTTGTTTGACCCAGCAATGGCAAGTTGCCTAGCTGGGGGTCAGGATCACCCTCCAGTCCAGAAACCACCAGCCGAGCCCCGAGACTCCACCTGCTGCTTCCATCCTTCCCTGGAGGATGTCAGGAAGTCCGACACCTCCACTAGCTGGGCCAAGGTGTGGCCTTTCCCTGGATTTCTTGAATACTATCATGGCCTTTTTTTCTCTGCCAGACTCTACCTCCATTCTCATCTCCTTCTCTGGGCTTTCTGAGTAGCATAGAACAGAGAAGAACTCTCCTCCATTGTTCTGGTGACTATACCTTTATTGATCCAGCCTAACTTACGGTTACACTTTTGTCAGCAGCCATATAACTCTCTTGGTACATTTGGAGCTTGTGGACAGCTAAAACAGCAATGAAAGTCTTCCTTCCTTTCTTTCTTCTTTCCTTCCTTCCTTCCTTCCCACGTTTCCTATTTGTGTTAGGTATTTTGCTGTTCTCTGGGAATATGAGTGAAAAATGAATCAGACCTAGTCCCAGCCTCGGTGGAAGGCACAGACTACACGGTGAGAGGGAGAATGGGCATGGGATCCAGTATGAGGGGCATTAGGACGGAGGCAAGTGTGAAGGGGACCTCTGGGGAAGGCTGCCTCTGGGGGCGTGAGGTGAACTGGACCAGGAAGGATGACAGGACTTTGGCAGCTCGTGTTCACAAGACCTTCTGCCAGTTCAAGTCCTTCCATCTTTTGTGATGGAGACTCTAGTACTTGAAAGTAGGGGCAGGATGTTAGGCAGATCTTCATGAAAAGCTGTCTTGGTGCTGGACCATCCGTGGTGAGCCTGGGACATGGCATCCAAATCAATGAGCTCCTTGTCTTGTTTTGGGCCATCCACAGAATTGACCCAGGTGCCCTAATATGTTCTATCTGTGCCACTCTGGAACATTATAAAGAAGAAAGAGCCAGTATGAGAATCTTTGGCAAGTTCGTTCAGTGGCTCAGTTGCACACATTGATTCTTCTGTCCTCACTTGCCCCCCATGGCCTTCTACCCATTCCCTCACTGGGGGTTAGCCCTGCCCCTCTTCTGCCTGCTGCCCTGACCACTCTCCTCCTTCTGCGTGCTTACCTAGCTGTCCCTTGGTGCCCTAGGGTTTATCGGTGCTGTGCGTTGAGTGCTTTCTCCTTTCTAGGCTCTCTGCTAGGTGCCTGGGGACATGGAGTCCTTGGAGGTAGATACCGTTCAGTTTGGTCAACTTGTTAGCTGGAACCACAGAAGTTTCTATTGCTTAATCCAGGGTTCCTGGGTCGGGAAGTGGGAGAGCTGGGATTTGGTACCACATCCCATCCACACTTCCCTTTTCCTCAGAGCAGAGCCCTTGGAAAGAGATTCAAGTTCCATACTCAGTTCAACGGCTGTCATTTCTGGAGCCTGACGAGCGACTGCTAGGTGGTCTGACCCACGTTCTCACTTACAGGCTGCTGAGAGGCCCGGCACATGACCCACTGTCGCGCGGACCCTCGGTCTGACCTATACGTTGGCACACAGTCTAACATGTGCATAGATGAATAAAAAGCTGAAATCCAGCTCAGCCCTGAGCTTTGAGCTGTCCGATCCTCCCTGCTCTCTGGAGCCAAAGCCAGGGCAGAGGCAGGCAGACCGGTCTTCCGTGAGAGGCAAGGCCACATTCTTCCTTGTGAAGACAAGGCCCACTGAAGAGAACTGGGCAGATGGGATGACGCTTGGTATGCACGCACGTGCACACACACACACACACACACACACACGTGAGGGCTGGTACCCTCTGCATCGCCATGCAGAGCGAGCGGCTGGCTCTCGGGGATGATGGATGCCTCTCCGTGTGTCGCTCAGCTCTGCCTCCCTCCTCATTCTGCACGCAGGGCTCGCTGAGTAAATGGCTCTACCCGGCTGCCTGGCAGGGGTGGTAGATGGAGGGACTGGGGGAGGGAGGGAGGAGTAGAGCCATTTGTCTGGGGCACCGGGAGGGGAGCTGGCCACTTACGGCTGTGATGGATGGCGATTCTGCTCTGCCATCTGTTGGGGCTGGCAGGCTGCTTAGCACAGTTCTGCACACCTGGCTGGGGCGTCCCTGTGGAGTGGGCCCCGCCTTGACTGGGGCCTGGGGACAAGGCTCCTGATGCCCTGGGGCAGGAGGCGGACAGGAAGGAGCTATGCAGTGCTCTCTGAGCCCCAGTGAGGGAAAGATGACACATATTCTGACCAGAGGACCTGGGGGGCCAGTCCTGCCCACCCCCCACCCACTCACCTGCTTTCTTTACCTGTAGCCCAGGGCCTCCGTGAAGAGAAGCAGGGTCACCCCTGGGCATCCCTGAGCCAGGCAGAGCCCATCAGAAATCAACGGTCTACTTTTCTTGGTAAGGAAGGTGTGCAAAGCCCCGGCACTGCATTTAGTCCACGCGAGCTGAAGAGAAACAAAGCAGGTTGGGCCACATTTCTCACCCAGCCCCCGTGAGCGTGGGGCCATAATGATGCGTTCAAGGTCAGCTGGCTGCTTGCATGGAAGACGCAAGGGAAGTGTCTTGGCCCTGCCAGCCACACTTTCTCTGGGCTGTGCCTACCCTCGAGGATTCCAGAATGTTCGAGTTGTTAGGGTTCCTAGAGGTCAGTGACTCAAAGTCATTGAATCTACAGGTGGGAAGCCCACATGCAGAGAAGGAGGCTCAGGCCTACAGCAGCCTGTCTTTCCTGTTCTAACTTTCCCTCACTTCCCAGTTGGCCTTGACCAGGGGCCCAGAGCTAGACTGTGGCAGCCAGGCCCTGCCTTAGTGCTTGGCCTCCCTTGGTTGCCCCTCCTCGGGGCTCTGCTGCTCCCCCCAAACCTTCATCTGCCGGTCTTACCTCATTCTCTCCTGCAGGTCACACCGTATGGGCTCCAGCCTCTTCCCAAGAGCTACCTCACTGCCCACGTCAGAGTCTAAACCCCATGACCGTGGGGCCCCCTCCTCCAGGACGAGAAGGGCAGCGCTGGGGGAGCTCATGCAGTGCCTGGCTCAGGCTGATTGGGGAAGGCACGGTGGAGCCTGGAATCTGGTCCTCCAGGCCGGTCGGCAATGAGCTGACCTT
Organism: Neogale vison; assembly: GCF_020171115.1. Taxonomy (NCBI): domain Eukaryota; kingdom Metazoa; phylum Chordata; class Mammalia; order Carnivora; family Mustelidae; genus Neogale; species Neogale vison. The sequence goes on along the minus strand of NC_058092.1, from coordinate 28,667,939 downwards.
CAAGCTCAGCCCTGGGTGGAGTTTAGATCGAAAAAAAGAAAAACAGATAGTGGGACATTTTCTGTTTCTGCCCTGAATCTTCAGGGGCAAACCCACAGCTGGTCCAGGCGTAGGAGCCTGTCTACTTTACAGTGGAGACAGGGATGCTTCAGGTGGAAGAGACGGGGTGAGCAAAGGCATGCTAATGAAAGAGTCAACAGAAACCACAATTTTTGTTCGGTTGAAAGCGAAACAGCAAAGAGCCATCACCTGCTGTCCCTGCCTTTGTGGAACTGCTTTGTTGCAGTGAGGAGAGAAACAATGCAAGGGAGAGAACAAAATGCTCCTGATCAGAGGGAATTAAGAAAGGAGGACATGATACCGCTGCAACCTGGCAGGGCTTCTTGGAGGAAGTGGCATTTTAACTTCTGGGTCTTGCTGGATCCTCCTTTCCTATAGGATTTGGGGACAAGAGGCAAGAACACTCTCAGGGACCAGGGATAGCAAATAGAGGGTATCACCCACCTTCTCTCCCAGCTCTGAAAAAGGAAGGGAAATTCTTCTGTGTGTCTGCACTGGGAGGGGTTCATTCCTCCAGAGCGCAGTTTTGGGACAACCTTGGGAGAGGCATTATTGTTTCCCCTGCTGCCACAGAAAGGGAGGTTCAGAGAGGTCAAGTGATTTGCCAGAGGTCATGGAGCCTGGAGATGGCAGATTAGGGATGGCACAGGCCAGGTCTCTGACTCTAAAGACAGCCTGTGCTTTTCCGGCACCATTAACACCCTGTGGGAGACTCAGCCCCTGGCAGGTAAGGGGTTGGTTCCTCTGGTGGCCCTGGCCACCGGAGATGAGCGCTGAAATGCCAAGCCTGCTTCTCGACGTGACAGCTGGGCTTTGTTTGCCGGGCAGCTGTGGGCCGCAGTGCTCCTAGGAGCTGGGGAAGTCGGGTGCCCCAGAAAAAAGCAGGAGCATAATTTGGCTCCTCTTAATTGATTTGCAAATGTACTGAAGAATGGTGGTAATTCCTGTAAATTTTACTCTCATTCAAATTTTGGAGGTAAACATAATGAGAGAGGAAAGTCAGCATCACATAATGGAGGAAGAAAAAGGTCTAGCGTTTTATTTTATTTTTACCCTGGGCCCAACGAAAGCAAATTCACTATGAATACCTCATTATTTGAATTTCAAATATTTCTCGCGAGTTGAGCACAAAAGGAAACTTAAAAAAAATATTAACACACACTCACATACTTTTATACCCTGAGCCATTTCTCCTCTTGAATATGTGACTCAGAATGTCCTAGTTTAGGTTATAATAGCATGATCGCAAGAATCAATCAGCACCAGATAGAGGTGTTTACTCAGAAGCGCTTAGAAAGGACACCACTCAGAAGAACATTAATATCTTAAAACATTGAAATTATCTTTACCAAAGAACGTTAGCTAGAAGCATTAATATTTGGGAGTTCTCTTTTGCTTGCAAAGTGTGTACATGCAGATAAGCCCAGAGGTCAGGGTGTAGAGGAAAGCGAGGGGAAAGCGAGGAGGTATTTTCTTCGAATGAAAGCGAGGCATGCTGGAAAAGAGCTCCAGGACTGGATTCCTGGAGCCCCTGGGTGGCTCAGTCATTAAGCATCTGCCTTCAGCTCAGGTCATGATCTCAGGGTGCTGGGATAGAGCCCCACATCAGGCTCCCTGCTTCGCGGGAAGCCTGCTTCTCCCTCTTCCACCCCCCACCCCCGCTTGTGTTCGTTCCCTCTCTGGCTGTGTCTCTCTCTGTCAAATAAATAAATAAAATCTTAAAAAAAAAAAAAAAAAAGAACCGGATTCCTTCCTTCCTTCACTCACATGTGCTTACTCAGCAGTGTAGCCTACAGATGAAACCCCTGGGCTTTGCAGGCAAGCAGACCCAGGTGAAAAGCCCTGCCGAGCCACTTGATTAACCGTGCCACCTGAGTGAGTCATTAAATTGCCCAGGGCCTCAGTTTCTACACCGGTAAAATGGGATTAATAATAGTGTTCATCCAGGAGTGACCTTTCAACACACTCAGCACGGGACCAGAACAAAGTAAGTCCTCAATAAATAGTAGTGATGTCGTTGCCTTTCCCATCGAGTGTTTGTGTATCAGGGATGCTGAGTGGGGACAAAGGATAAACGAGATGGCCATGGTATCTCGCCTCCTGGAGTTTATCATCTAGAAGGGTAAAGGGGCAATTACAGTCATGGTGCTCAAAAGACTGGGTCTGAATGCTGGCTGAACCTAGCCTTTTGCTGTGTGACCTGAGAAAGCCAATTAACCACTCTGGTCCAGACTCCTGTATCTGTGACATGGTCAGGAAGCTCCAACCTGCTACTTAGGGAGGTGTGAAAACCAAGGAGATAAAGCACAAGAGATCTTGGAAACAAGAGTTCTACTGGAGCAAGGCGAGGTCCTAGCTAGGGAAACTCATGTTCTGGTGTGTTTAACCCCTTCTGAACCCAGGACCCAGGTGGAATCAGGAATGAACACTGAATAATTCTCTTTCTTCTGGGTCAGGTTTTCCAGAACTCTCTGGGTATAATTGACTTACCTTATGTGATCATCATACTAGGAGTTCGTGTATTATTCTGAGGACAGTGCGGCAGGGGGCAGGGGGTGGGTGTCAGTTTAGATGAGATCAGACTGGGTTTAGGAAGACAGTTCTGGGTGTGGATGGAGGGTGAGCCGGAGGAGTGAGCAGGGAGACAGAGGGCAGGTCCTGGGGTCTTGACCCGCTTTGGTTAGGCTCCTCTGAGCCCTTCTCTGGACTAGCCTTGACCCTGGTTTGCTACGCTTGGTCTCTGAGCCTAGTTTTACCAAGAATCCTGCCAAAGCCACGTAAGCAAGACTCCTGCCTCCTTCTGTACCTAACCAAATTCCTCTTAGTCATTTTCCACACCTGCCCCAGCATGCTCTCACCCTGCCCTTTGGTGATAAATCCCCAATTTCTCCTGCCATATTTGGAACTGAGCTCAGCCCTGTACTGAACTAAGATCTGTCTTGCCATTTTTAGCAAATGTCCGGTGCAATTTGACTTAGACATGGGGCAAATTCCACACCAAGCAGAAGACGGGCCGGAGGGAGTCAGGGGGAGAGAGCATGCTTTAAAGGTAGAGGAAGCAAGACTGGTTGCAGGGCAAGGACAGGAAGGCATCATCGGGACCCACCGCAGGCTTCCCAGGGGAGCCGCATTGTGGAATCCGTGAGGCCGTGTGGCTTTTGGCAAGAGAATGCCAAGTTCGGTTTTGGATTGTTGGATTTGGCCCGGTTTGCCTTTGGGACCTCCCTTTTGTGCTTCTCCACCTCCTTCCCAAGACGACCACCGAGTTCCATCTGGGCCTGCTACCTCTTAGCAGTTCCCCTTTCCCCTTCCCAAAACTCGTGAGCCTCATTCCCTTGAGAAGCCGCTCTCCCTGGTGTCAGGTGCCTAATTTAAACAGCAAATCTGGGCTAACAGGCACAGCTCCTCCACTCAGCTGAAGTATTTGCATTTTAACAGGGACAGTTAGGAGGTAATTTCTTTACCCCAAAGACAATGAAATGAGGTTTCAGAGGACACAGACTAATGGTGGAGGAAAGATTTCCAAAGCAGTGCCAAGGGCTTGGGCTTGGAAATCAGGTAAAAGAGAGTTGAAATCCAGGCTCAGAAGAGTTCTTTCTCTAAGGCTGGCTGCTTCGGGCTGTGCCTCTTTCAAGGAGCTAACCTATCATACCTGGACCTGTCCCTCAACTTTCTGGGTCTCATGGGGCCTCATTGCTCATTTGGAAGGGGGATGGCACATGCCTGAACAGGCACACGTATCTTCCCCATCCTAGTAAGTGTGTACTCATTCCCACCCCGCTCCCCAACACGCACACTGGTACTCTTCCTCATGGGTGGCCACCTGCTCACTGCACTCCTCTCTCCCTTGACCTTTGTGTGTGCCGGTTGTTTGGTCTGTATCTCCAGTGTAGCAGAGTTCCAGCTGGAGAGCTTCTTGTTTCTAAAGATGGGTGGGGAGGCCCACCCTTGTTGCACTGCAAGGCAGGAGCAGCGGAAGCCAGGGCTCGCAGAAGGCGGCCCTATAATTAATCCCCCAGCCCTCACCACCATTGTCTCTTCCCTATTGAGATCGGCCAATTAGCAGTTCTGCACTCCTCTGTGTGGCAGCCACTTATTAGCGAAGACAAAGGCAGCATTGATTCCAATTTGTCCTGCATTTGGCTGTCTCTAAAGTTAAAGATTGCATTTGGGTATCAGTGCTGGGGAAGAAAACACAGGGGCAATGCAGTGAGAGTGCCTAAAATTAGTTGAAATAATTTTAGCTCTATTGTGAATGGCTAAACTAAATATAAACAGAAGAGAGAAGAAAAATCTCTGTAATGTTAATTACCATAAGCATTAAGTACCCAAAAATGAGGTGTACAATTTGTTTGGTGACACTCTGATAATTAAATCATTTTCTCCCATTGAGGCTCCTTGCAGGTTTATGCAGAGCCTGGCTCTTCCTGAGTGGTTTACTCTGGCTCCAAGGGATGCTCAAAATTCTGTTTCCCACGTTTCTGAGCCTCCAGTGTCGCTCCAGTCCAGGTGAGTTGGGCTATGTTACGGCTCACTTGAGTAATCACTCAAGTGATTACTAGATCTTGGTTGAGCCTGAGCCCATAGAGGATGAGCTGAGTTTGAGGTCTGGGCTGACGTGGACAGGAGGACTGCTCACTGCCCATCCATCCATCCATCCATCCATTCATCTATTCATCCATCTGTTGGTCTGTCCATCCATCCATCTGTCCATGTTCATGCACCTTTCTGTTGATTCATTCAACCAGCATCTTCTTTTGTGCTGACGTGGACAGGAGGACTGCTCACTGCCCATCCATCCATCCATCCATCCATTCATCTATTCATCCATCTGTTGGTCTGTCCATCCATCCATCTGTCCATGTTCATGCACCTTTCTGTTGATTCATTCAACCAGCATCTTCTTTTGTGCAAGGCATTGAGGATACAGAGAGAAATAAGTTATGGTTCTTTTTCTCAAATCTTCTTGTTGGGGAGGAGGAGGGTGACATTGCATAAAGAACCTCTTATAACACACTCTTAAAAGCCCTATGACAGAAGTATAAAGAAAGTATTTTGAAGGCATCATAGTGAGAAACATTCATTTTGCCCAAGGAGTCAAGGAAGACTTCTCAGAGGAGGTAACATTAGAACGGGCACTTAAAGGAGGAGTAGGCATTCGTTGAGTGGGAAAGTGGGAGAAGGGACAACCCCACCAGAACAGACTGGGGAGAAACAAAGGCCCAGGGTTTGGCAGACTTTAGTGAGGGTGAGAAGGCTGGTTTAGGAGGAGAAGAGGGTGAATGAGGGCGGTGGTTGTAAGAGAAGTGGGAAAAACATCCCTGATAATGATGCATTTATTGAGCGCTTACTATGTACCTAGCATGGTGCCAAATGTCTTACCCCCCTTATCTCAGGTCATCCTCCCCTCTCAAGATGATTGTCTCCTCCTTATATAAGGAATTCTGGGACTCAGAATCTACAAAGCTGGGAAGACTGATGACTCACAACTGTGTTCTTAGCCATGACACATCCTGTCAGACTGTGAGCCAGACAGAGAAGGGCTTTGAAGCTAAGGAGCTAGGCTTCCTTCTGCAGCTGCTGTGGACATGTGTCCGGGAGAAGACACTGACCTGGAGCTATCCACCTCATCCAGTTAAGGAAAGAGGGGTCCATCCATCCATTGTGGACGTAGGTGGGGTGGTTTTGCTGCCTGCTTAGTCCTCCTCTTGGCTCTCCTCTTGATTTTTTTTTTTTTGTGCCATGTACTTGTCCTTGGCGTCCATGGCCCCACAAAGGCACCGATCCAGGCAAGGAGAAGGTGATTGTGCACAAGTCACTCTCCATGAAGCCCTTTTTATACGTGATCTCTTCTTGCAAAATGGGTCTTATCATCCCATTAATACTGGGAAGGCTCAGCGCTTAGAGAAGTCACATGACTTGGCCAGAATGTCATGGTCCTGGACTCTTACTGGCTCGAAAGCAAAAGTGACTCACTCTTCCATCCTTGCTTCCTTCCTGTTTCTCACCCATCCTGTATCTTTGTGGAAATGACACTGTTTGGAGGGAAGAGGGCTTAGAGAATTCTCTCCAATTTCTCAGTGTCCCCGTGGGATGTGGGGCCTGGAACCCAAAGGAAGCATGATCTGAAGGTGGCCTGACCAGGACTGAACCAGGTTGAGGGTGGAGGGTCCACTGCTTCTGAGGTGACACCGTGCCCCTGCCAGCTACCACCCCATTTGCTTTGGTCTCTTGCGTGTCAAAACTTCCTGAAAGGCTTTCTTTGATTGTGGACTCCAATCCTTCACCCCCCATTCTCTGCTTTGCCCTCTCCAATCAGGCTCTGGCCCCATCACTTCATGGTCAATCAATTTCATTAGGCTCATTAAGGACCTCATGGCCATCTCCCCCTCCTGTTGCCCCTCATCTCAAGGGACTCTGCTGTGGTGTACCCCGTTTCTCTGGCTCTACTCTTGCCTGCTTTCCTCCCTGTGCTCAGATCCCTTCTTCTGGGCTGGATCTTTTTCTCTTCCAGAACTCTGTTTCTTGCTTTGCTCCTTCACTCACCGTGCTCCAGACCCTGGTTCTTCTTTTTTTCTCCTTTCCTCTCACAGTAGGTTCCTTTTTCTTTTTTTAACCACAATTCATAGTAAAAAAGTCATTTTATGTTCCATCACATTAACCACTCCTATATACCACTGAAACAAAGCATTACAAAACCACATATTAATCCTTACTAGGTGCAAGGCATGCTGGTATTTTCATTCTGTTCTCTTCTATTTTATTTCATTGGAAAAAATACTGGATCTTGACCCACTAAACCAACTTTGCAACCCACCAATAGGTTTTCACCCATCATTTGGAAAATATGGCTCCAACATAACAAACATGTTGCACCTCAGGCCCTTTGCACTTGCCATGCCCACTACCTAGAATGTTCTTTCTCCGGAGAGTCTCATAGCTGCCTCCTTCTTTTCTTTCAAGTTTCAGCTCAAACATCTTCCTCAAAAAGTCTTGCCCTCACTACCCCATCTGAAGTAACTAACTGTATTACCTCCTCTTTCTCCCTCCCGTTATCTGCTCATCCATGCTATTTGAAATTATTATTATTCTTTTTTATACATTTACTCTCCATGATCCTGCCCTAGAGGAGAGCACTTATTTAGTTTTTTCATGGATATGGCTTCAGTGCCTAGAACAGAGGTGACAAAAAATAGGTGCTTAATATGTGCTTGTTCATCGAGTGATAAACTCCGGCTCTATTTGGGCAGCAGCCAACCACACACACTCGTTGAGCAGTTGTGCCAAATCACTGAGTCATATCTATGGGACATTCAGGTCTTATGTGGTGACCTGCAAAAACACTCACAAGGGAGAATCATAGAAAATGAGCTGACAGACCAAGTTCAAAGGTAAAATGAGGTAAGTAAACAAGAGAGCCAGTGTGTGTCAGTTAGGCTGGCTTTGGCTGCAAGTATTTAACAATGAACCTGTTTATCTGACATACCAGCAAGTCCAGCACCCACATTTGACAGTAGAGTTCCCCTCAATGAACCTGTTTATCTGACATACCAGCAAGTCCAGCACCCACATTCCTTCTGTCTTGGTCCTGGTATCATTTGGGGATGTGTATGTGTGTGTGCGCACATGCATACCTTATCCTTAGGCTAATAGCACTTTAAGGGATCATATCCAGAGATCCTGATGCCCCCAAAGAAGGAAGGCCACCTCTTCCTAGGAGAGTAGAAAAATTTTCAGATATGCCCCTTTCCCCCAAGCTCACTACTTCTTATTGCCTGGAATCAGGTCCCTTATCTACTAAGCCAATCACAGATAAGGGGAATGGAATTTCATGGCTGGCCAATACAAATCACATGGGCTGGAATGAGTAATGGGGTATTGGGGTGACATACATACCATAAAATATCCAGAAATATACATCATGTGCTCCCTTACTGCTGCTAGAGGTGGGCTGTGAAATTATTTCTGAGTTTCCCAGCAGCCAAGGCAAAACAGGGAAGCCAAACTGTTTACATTTTTACAGTTCCCTTATGTTTTAAATAAAGCAGGCGCTTGGAAGAACCCCAGATTTTCCTGAAACTGAAATCTGAAAACTTCTGCTGTTGGTCTTCCTAAGTACAACCTTGTGATGGGTCATTTCCAGGCCATACTCCCACGCTCAGCACAGTAGCAGACTGCGTATGACTATCTCTTACAATGCCTCAGTGCAAGCTAAAGGAAAAGCTTTAAAGCCTTGGCACCAAAGTACAATTTAAAAAGTCATTCAGGGGCAGCAGAGAGTTCGAGGTTGTATTCTCTGGCAAGGACCTATGTGCAGATTTCCTCCAGTATTCATGTGTTTTGACAGTTGGCAGAGTAGGTGGGACATTTTTTTAATAAGAATTGAGAAGCCTAACCAGCACATGTACCCGAGTGGATGTCACAGATGTGAGGGTTGTCACATGCTGTCTCCCCTGTGCTTGTGAAATTGATACTTGAGCGCCGTGGTCAGGGCTTCATCCCTAACTAGGGTGACCACGTCCCAGCATCCCATTTTTCAGTTGGTGTCCTTTGTACTCTTAAATGTGATCCATCTTTCAGAGAAATTATATGGTCTCTCTACACCCATCCCAACTGGAGGTGACCTTGCTAGCCCTCCAACCCAGCTGAACCTCTGAATCTTGAGTCTTTACAACATATGCTTGCTCCTCTACCTGTAGATCTGATCGAAAAGATGCCATCCCTGTCTCTATTGAAGGCCCACAGGTGAGAAGCAGGTACAGAACTATGGGCTGCTGCTGCTGCTGTGTGTGTGTGTGTGCGCGCGCATGTGTGTGCATGTGTGTGTGTGAATGTGAAGGGGAGGGTGAAAGTGTGTGAATGTTCTTCTGTGTGTGAAGACATTTCAGCATGTGTGTGTCCTGACTGAGCCCATCTGTGTGTCACGGCATGGTATCCACCTTTGAATATCTGTGCAGGTCCTGTCCCTTTAAATGAGCCATAAGCCAAGGTCAGATCGTGGGTTTCCTTCTTTTCCCTAGGGCAAAATTCCAAACCTGACCCTAACAGCCCTCCCGCGGAGTCTGGCTGGCCCATGGCTCAATGAACAGAGAGAGAGCAGAGAGCTGGGGCTGTGTTGCATCCTGTCCTCCATCTTGGGAAGTCTGGAAGATTCCTCTTCTGTGCGTTTTGGAGTCTGAGCTGGGAACTACGCTGGAGAGATGCGGAGAAGATGACCCGGGACTCCCCAGAGGAGAGCCCCAGTCTGCAGCCACTCCCTTCAAGCACAAGGCATGGGAAGGAGCTGCCCTGCAAATTCCAGCCCAGCCGAGTCCCCGGATGACTGCCGGCATTCCTGGCTGACCTTTTGTGAGCAGAACCGCCCAGCTGAGCCCCGTCAAGTCTCAGAACGAACCCTCCATGAACTGGGTGCTGGCCCGAGTGCGTCGGTTTTGGGGGGATTTGCTAACCATACTAGAGAGTTGTGATACTTGGGTATCTCTCCCTCTCCCTAGGTGCACACAGGAAAGGGCTGCTGAGCTGGCTGGGGTTGGGGGTCAGGTGGTGAGGGGTTGTGGACAGACAAGGTCCTGGAGAAGGCAAAGCCTCTCCACCCTCCCTTACTCCCCTTCTGTCCTGCTTTTTGTTGTTGTGTTTTTTTTTTTTTTCTCTTCTCATCCAGCCTGCATGGGAAGGAGCCCGGGCTCAGGTCTGCCAGGGTCTAAGCAGACGGTAGGCAGTTGGTGCTAGGGTCTGGCCTGGCAGTGCCCTCAGAGCAGGGTCGTAGGCCTGTTGGAATTCCAACAGCATGCCACCGGGCAGACAGGCATCTGCTTAAGTGGGTAATTTCATCAAGGGGGAGAGGCAGTCTGCACTGTGCCTGGAATCCTAATGGGGGAGGCCACGCAGAGAACACACAGAAGCTCAGGAGTATGGTAGTTGGATCCCATCTAGTGCCTAAGTTGTGGTTCCTGCCTTGAGATTCAGACCTTTCTGAGCTCTGCAATCAGAAGAAAGCAAGAGAGAGAGAGAAATCAGATTTGGTATCTACGGACAGAAATGTCCAAGAGCCTCCTGGAAAAACTTGCCTTAAGAGAAGAGGGGAGGAGGGATACAATTAGCTCAAGGAAACAAACCAGCTGGGCAGGGAGAGCTGAGCTGGGTAAGAGGGTTCTCTTGCTAGGGTCCCCAGCACAACCTCTGGGCCTGCTTGAGTTCCAGGTCAGAGAAGCCCCTCATTTCTCTGCTTTCTTGGGCTGCAAGTAGCAGAAGCCCACTGGAGCTGGCTTAGGCAGAAAAGGATCTGTGTTGTACAGGGAGTCTCCTGGGAGCCAAGGGTAGGGTTGCAGTTAGTCCGGGAGGGCAAGAACCAGGAGCTCTCCCATTGTTCATTTCTGCTT